>NW_027464586.1:9820000-10445000 GCF_043290135.1 Rhipicephalus microplus | reverse complement strand
TCCATGGATTGCACCACATTTCTCCCTTGCCAAACGGAAGCGGTTGTGGGCGCTTTCAGACATTCACTGACCGAATGCTAGTGTTTTTTCATCTCGCTAAAAGACGCCTCTCCAGAAGATGCCAAGTTTTCCGACATGGTGGTTTTATTGAAGACCCGCACAGCACAAGTCTCCTACACAAGCTTCCAATGAGGCTGTCCCAGCTCCACATGGCATGGATCAAGAATTGCGTCCTTGAGAACATCGAGGAGCCCCAAGATGGCAATGCTGCAAACACAAAAGCCGTGTTGCAAAACAGCATGGGAACTTCACTCCACCTTGACGCAGGTGTGTAGAACAACACCCAATCACCCTCCAACTTGTTGTGAAATTCGCAGATGACTGTTTTTGGTGTAGCAAGTTGCATCAGTGGACCCTCAATTTCCTGCCCTGTTTTCAAAAATGTGGTGGGACAAAGGCCAGCTGTTTGGGAAAGACCAGTGATTAAACCGAAACTGTCAGGGCGACCCGCGAGAACCATTGCCAAAAAATGCCAAGAGACATTGTTGCAGGGAACTTTGACATGCGCGAAGCTTCTAACTTCATCCACCAGAGGAAAAGGAAACTTTTTTGTTTACAGTCGCAGTGTGGTCGAGGTCGTCGACCACCACAACACTGTCAGTGTTGCTGCTCAGAGTCATGATCCGCAGAGGTTCAACCCAAGCCACAGTGTCATCGGGACCGTTTACAACAACGCAGGCAGCATTGCCCACCAGTTGGCAGCCTGAGCATTTACAGTCACGGCCGAGTGTGATGACGAACAACAACAACAGAGTTCAGGTGCACGGGCAGCCAGGAAGAAAGCATAGAAGAGGCAGATCATCAGCCAATTCAGCGTTCTGTCTGTTCCTTTACGGCTATGTAAAACTTGCTGTTGAACACAAATAAAGACGTGGTTAGACAAATAAAGGCACGGTTGTGATATCTGTCTGTCACTTTTAACATGACTAATTGATCTATGTTAAATATTAACTTGTGTTGCTATTTGCAACATTGCTGGCACGATGTGTAAAAAATATCACAATGAGAGCAGTCTAATGCTTTTGCTAGGCAGTTGCAGGTTTGTTCGAATTTATCCTTTATCCATTAGAAAGTGTGAAAGACAGCTCAATGTCTGTTAGGTTTGATGCTCTATCTTTGGGAGTGGCACTAATTTCAGAAAGTTTCTATTCACCTGGGAGTATGAAAAATACTTGAGGGGTAAAAGTGAGCAGAAACGAAGTTTTGTGCAACCCTTTGTCTTGTTCTCAATGCGGCAGGTGAAGGAGTGTGAGACACTGGTTTCGCGGCTGAGCAGCCAGCACCAGTTGGTAGCCCTTGACACCGAGGGTGTCAACCTTGGTCCACAGGGCCCCTTGACCCTTGTGCAGCTGGCCACCCCTGCAGTCGAGGTGTTCCTCTTCGACGTGCAGTCGGCACCGCAGCTGTTCACTGAAGGACACTTGCGAGACATCCTGGAGGCTGAGCACATCACCAAGGTAACCTCTTTGTCAGGGCTGGCTGGCAGCAAAACATTCCCGAGGGACAGACGGGCTCTCTGTGCACTTGTTCTTCTTCAGTTCAGTGCTGAAATGTGTGCCAGCAGCTATGCCTCGTCCTCTATACCTCCGGCTTTAAGGTACACTGCCAATGTACTGGCAACAAGTTGTCGCATGGATCCGTCTGTAATCACAGTGCTGTTTTGCCGACTCAGGTGCAAGTAGTGAAGAAGAATAGATGCAGTTAGCAAATTCTCATTTCAGATTGCTACACTAGTGGGAAACAAGAAACATGGTGAAAATACATTCATTTTAGAAGGGTAAAAATTTGTGTTCACAGATAAGGAATTCAGTTGCAAATCTCGCAAGAAATATGGCGAATAAATGCAAACTTTGGCTTTCAGTACTTGAGGCATTTTTCAAGTTGTGCCCCAAGACAAATGGCGTAATTTTTGTTCGCACCTCATTATATGTAAAAAAAATGTCTGCTTCATTCTCTCTATCGTCCTCACTTTGTCCATGTTTTTTTGCAATAATTAGTTACCTATGCGTGCAGTCAAACACAACATTAATTGCAATAGTTAAGCAGCCATGCCTAAGCAGCCGCACGCTGCATGATTTGCTTATGGCTGTGCTGTTTTGTTAGCACAAGAGCTGCTCACTTTTGCAGTATGGATAGACAACACTGTGGGCAATGACCAAGACCCATGTTTTCAAGGACACCGAGCAGTTGCTGCAGTAGTCATGTCCACTAGCATGAGCCCCAGCAGGGAGGGGGTTAGTGAACGGCTGGCTGGTGAGCCATGATGTTGATGAGGCAGCACACAATAGGCAGCTCATCTGTGGGTGCATGAGCTGGTGTTTTGTGCATCACTTCAACATCTCAGATCGCCCTTGCGAGTTTTCTCATTTCCTCAGCCCTGGCTATTGAACATGTCCAAAGACATCGCATGCTTTCATTAAAGAGCCATTGAACAACCTCACGGCTTGAAATTTGAAACAACTGCACACTTGTGCAATGTGAACACGTGGCTGCTAGAGTTTTGTTAATGAGCGCTGTAATAAGGAAGGTGCAGGGTATAAGCGTTTTTGCCAGCACTTGTCATTCTCTGGCCACATTGTGTATTCACTGGAAACAAACCCTGGCAACCTCCACCTTATTTTCTTTTAACGTGGTTTTAGCCTGCGTTGCTGGCCACGGCTGCTTGGGTTGTGATGTTTTCTGTAGATAAAATTGTTTTGATGAAGCGGTCGTGGCTTTGGCGCTGATCCGTAGTGCCAGGATGCAGTCTGAGATCGGCTATCGTTAGTCAAACTGTTTTGTGAAACGAGAGATGACGATATGTGGTTGCAGCAATCGAGCAAGAAAACTGTAGTACCACAAAGCGTTCGTAGATTTGTTCTTCACCAAAGGTAAGCTGTCTAAGGGAACATAGGCGATGCTTAGGTGTTAGTCCCTAACTATGAGGACCACGTCAGATGCTGTCGACTTGCGCGTGGGACAGATTACTGCATTGGCACCTGAAGCTGTACAGTGTACGTTGCATTGCCGATGTTTTTTAGTGGCAAAGCTCTTTATGGCATAGCGCGTAACCACCGGTGGCACATATTCGAAAGAGCGGTCTTTAGAGCATTCGCTGGATAGCGGCATATGATGAATACATGATGAAAAGATATGAGATGGCTGTACTTGGAGTGTTCAATATACAGACAAATGGACGGACATACAGATGGACGCACGGAGTGACAGACAGACAGAGGGACGGCCGCACGAACAGACAGATCAACGAACGGACAGACGGACATACCGATGATCACACGTATGGATGCAAGCAAGAACGATTGGACGCACGGAAGCACGGACGGAGTGACGAATGCCTCGCTTCACCAAGCATCATTCATTCCTAGGATATGCTGTGGTTTTCCTTCTTTACTATCACCTTGAATTTGGCTGGTTGGTACTTTGAAAAAAGGAACAGGACGAAGACGAGAAGACACAAACACGGTGCTAACAACAATGTTTTGTGGCGTTTCGCCAATATATACAAGAAAATGGTATCAGTGAACTTGTCAAGGAGAAAGTTATTGCTAAAACATGCTCATTCGCACTTTGGAGAGATACAGTCGCGGACAAATTTTTTGGACTACAAAAATTCAGACTTGTTGGATATTTCAGACTTCACAAATGCACCGTCAAGGTTCCCATTGCACTAATGTATTTTTGTAACTGAGTTTTAGGATGAATTTATGTACTAAACTTCAATTTTAAGGACAGAATTGGCCGTTATCAGCAGAGGCCGGATTTTTAGGCACTAAAGAAGTGTGTTTTAGGCGCCAAAGACAGGCAGGTAAAATGCCGTTTTAGGCCCTCAAAATTGTAATAATATAAGGCACAATAAATTTCTACATAAATATAAATATTCCAAAACGTCGTCGGTGACTTGTATCTACGGCAAGAAGCAAAAAAAAATGATACTGTTAAAGATAGCAGGAAGGCACCAAGGATTGAACATTTGTATGCATTGTGCGTCATGTCCACCATTCAATTAAGGGGAGAAGAGGCACTTAGCCATCAGGCATCTTAAGGGGAGATGCGAGTCGAAAAATCGCATTTTTAGCGAAATTTCCCGTATTTGATTTTTATTGCATTGTAATCTTCAAACCTTCTTCTTTCATCTGTGAAAATTTCAAAACTAAATTCGAACCGCAAAATGCAAAAAATGTGTGTGAAGGCATCGCGGTGGCTCAAAATTTCGTGAATTTGCGCCGATATTGGCCATCTTTGACTGCGCGCTGCTCCCCGTTGCAGTGCCGCCCGCCATCACGATCAGTTGGGAAAGTTGTGTCCGGCCTTCTTCTTACAGCTCCGACGACTGCCAGTTTCGTACGTGGGCAAAAAAAATAAAAAACGAGGCCTTTTTATCACGTGGTTTGAGCGGTTTGAAACGCGCGGCACCCTAAGCCGCATCGCCATTGGCTACCGAGTCATTGTCAGCTGTGTTGGTGGCGGCCATCGGCATTTGGTCCGTCTGCTTTTCTGCGCGTCTACGCATATTTCCGCGATGACAAGCCTGAAAAAGTGCAACGTGAGACCACAGAAGTTTCGAACGAAGCACAAGTTCAAGGGAAGGCGGCATAAAGTGCACCGAACGACGGCGACAAACGAGAACGCGCCTACGTGTGCTAGGCCTGACGGCGGCATCGACGAGTGCGCGAGCGACAGTGGCTGCGATGAAGGGATTGATGCTGCGCTTTCTTTCGTCAGTGCTTCGGAAGCTCGGCTTCTTCGAAAAAGACGAAAGACAGCGCGATGAGGTTTGTGCAACGACAGTTTTGTGCGACACCCTCTTGCTGACGGCACTTGTGGCAGGTGCGGCATGCCTTGCTTGCGGTATTCAAAAACTTGCCGTTAGGGAGCCGGCAGAAAAGCGCAAGGGACTTTCGTCGCTCCTCGAACTTCATTGCGAAAACAGCGAATACTCAGCGACTGTTCTTTCGTGCTTCTATACGTCACTGCGTGTTACGGCGGACGGCAGCAGCCAAGTGAGCCAACGGTACGACAGTGGGAGCTCCCGAGATAGTTTCGCTGTAAATGTGAAGGCGGTGATGGCTGCACGCGCTGTCGGCATTGGGCATGAGCAATTGTCGAGATTTTGCTCCATTATTGGACTCCCAAAGCCAATACACCACCGAGGATTTTTTTCGATAGCAAAGAAGGTGCACACCGCTGCCATGGCAGCTGTGAGTGAAAACTTGCACCGATCCAGAGAGTTGACGAAAGAAGTAGCAGGCGAAACTGATGTGGCTGTTATGTTCGACGGCACTTGGCAGAAGAGGGGCTACAAAAGCCACAACGGGATTGGCGCAGTTATCTCCTTAGATACTGGCCTCTGCTTAGACTTCGAGGTCATATCAAATTACTGCCTGACATGCAGTAGGCACAAGGAAATGGGCCCAGACGAGGAAGTGTGGCAGGCATTCGATGGCCCAGCCTGTGAAAAAAATGCAGACTGTTCCTCCCATGCCATGGAAACAGAGGCTGCAATGCGCATTTGGCAGAGAACATTGACTTATGACACTCCACTGCATTTCATGACATTCTTGAGTGACGGTGACAGCAAAGCATATAGTGCAGTTGCAGAGTCAAAAGTCTATGGTGCTGTCAATATAGAAAAAAAAGACTGCACTGATAATGTGGCCAAGAGACTTGGCACCGTGCTACGGAAGCTGCATGTGCCATTATTACGAGGGCAGAAAATGAAAGAGCCAGCCATTCATAAGCTCCAAACATACTATCAGATTGCCATAACAAGCAACAGGGGGAGCGTACGGGATATGTACACTGCAGTATGGGCTTCGTACTTCCACTCATGCTCTACTGACAATGCTGGCAGCCACAAGTTTTGCCCTGCAGGAACAGAGTCGTAGTGCAAACATCAACGCGCTGAAGCACTTGGTGAACCTGCACCATGCCACACACCTCTCCTGACAAAAGCACAGGGATTGGCTGTTTTGCCCATTTATAAGCGGCTAACGGATGAGAAGCTCCTTGCTCGATGCATCAAAGGGAAAACCCAGAACGCATCGGAATCCCTGAACAGCAAAATTTGGCTACTTTGCCCCAAGACTAAGTTTGTCTCCCGAACGGTTGTCGAGACTGCCGCAGCTATGGCAATCCTGTGGTTCAACAAGGGTCATGCTACTTTGGAGCACATCCTGGAAGAGCTCAACATACTGCCATCTAGAGATCTAGTTACTTTCAGTGAATCCCGCGATGTGAGGCGCATCAAGAGAATGTCCGAGCGTCTGACAGCAGAAGCAAGGGCCCACCGTCGTCGTGGAGTGAAAAGGGCACGGCTAGAAGAGAGTGCTCGCAAGGACCGTGAGGGCACAACCTATGCTGCAGGACAGTTTTAGTAACTTGCAGTGCTTTTCAAAGTTCTGTTGAACATTATGGCCAAAGATTATGCATTTCTAACAACTCTGTGATAAAAAAAAAAGGTTTCAAACTTTCAAATGCGTTTTTCTCCTTTTGCAGTTTTGTGTGATCTGTGCTTCTTATACATGCTAGTTCGTATACTTAGAATTGTCATACCTTTATGAAATTTTGCACATAGCATGATGAAGGCCAATAGAGTGCAAGTATCTATTCAGATTGTCAGTGCTGCTTGATTATGTTTTCCAAAAATTACATAACATTGAAACCCTTGGCAACTAGAGCCATAGTAAATTTTTCTATTTTATTATTGTATTTCACCTTTTTACACACAAAATTTATATAGTTTTTTGCACTCTACAGCTCCAAAGGATCATAGTCAGCCATATCTGCATGCTTTATCTCAAATTTTTATAGGTCAGAATTGTTGCATAACAATGGCCATAATTTTGCAGTATCTGACCTGCAGAAAGAAAACCAAGCAATCTACATGAAAATAAATGACATATTTGAAAAGAGGAGAAAAAACTCAGTTAGCATGCCACTTTGTGTTAAATTCAGACTCTTATTAAAGAAAATCGTTTTTCGAGTCGCATCTCCCTTTAATATTTAAGCCAGGATGATGAAAACTTATGAGATGGTGCATTTACATGTCCAGATGTCAAATATGAACTCAGTTTTGATGTACCTCTTATCATTTTGTTTTTAATTAGTCATTATTTAAAAGTTTTTTGATCACGTTTTAAGTAAACTGGCTGTACAGATCTTGCTGAATTAAATGTCATTGCATTCTACTATTAGCAAAGAGTGCAAAAAGCAAGTTTCATGGCTCTAGCTTTCCTACTACAAAAGTTATGAAGCTTAGAAGTTCATTCTTTCATTATCAAGGAATGATAATTTTTCTATTTTATTTTTTCTAAAAATTTATGATGTCCTATAGTTACATATGGCACTTTCTTGCACTCACTAAGCATCCAGCTTCTCAGCAACACAAAAAGTTATCAAATTCCAGTCTACCAAAGCAGAGAAGCGCTTGTCAGAAGAATGAAAGGTGGCCAAAAAACCGAAACTGAGAAAATGGCAAAAAACAAAGCTCTGTATATTCAAGGACCTATACGCTAACAAAAATGCTTCTCTTTGCATATAAATGCCTCAGAAAGCACCAGGGCAGTAGTCTTTGTCGCACTTTTGTTGTTGCCACCGCTTTGCTTGTTGCAGGAACCTGGAGGATGCTGAACGCTTTCGCTCGACACTCATGATCTGACGAGAATCCTTCTCTTCTGCCCATTGCTCACTCATGGAGTTTTGCTCTAGCTGAAGATCTTTGAGGATACGTGTGGAGGCTTCTTTCATTCCTGAATTGAAGCACATCACGGCCTCAGCAACTGCAGTCTCAACAGCTATGAGTGAAGCATGCTTCTCTTTAGGCATTAGAGACCATATGACTGAATGGAGTGCCTCGTCTGCATTTTGTGTCTTGCTTCTTTGGCAGCATTTTAGCAGCTCCTTGTCGCAAAGTCGCTCGTAGACTGGAAGTAGTGCATCACGGACATTTTGTGGGAAGTTGTAGGTGTGTCTTGGCAGCGGTTCTCCCCTTGCAGCAGCATTCTGCTTGCCATGAGTCACTGCCACTTGGGCACAAGGTGTGGTTGTACCTTTCATCAGTCGATGTCACATAATAATATGTGGCCATGGCTGCCCGGTGCATTGCATCGAAGTCACCAACATTGGACTTCAGAGCCCAGTCATAGTACCTCGACAATTTCTCTATGACATCACCTGTCAAGCAGCCTCTTCCACTTAATGTTTTGCCAGAACCTTTATGCTTTTGAACAAGATTGCGTAGTGCAGTACCCATTCGTTTTTGGACATGGTTTATACAGTCCTCTTTTTGAACCTGTATGAAACCATAAACTGTCGAGTCTTCAACAGCACAAAATGATCTACTGTCCCCATGACACAGCATCACTGTGTACCGCAAGCTGCGACGAGAAATTGAGCGCTCAAAGAGAGTGACTGCTGCCTCCACTTCCATGTGCCCTGATTTGCACTGTGTATTTTTCTGGCAGATGTGTGTGGACTACCAAACCAAATAATTTGGGTGCTGTTTTGGTGGTGTGCGCTTGCAGCCGGCACAAAAATTTGACAGGACAACATAGTCTAAAACATAGCCAGAAAACAGCTCTATAACAACACCCACACCAATGTGCGACAGGTGGCCTCTGACGACTGAAAATAGTGCTAAGAAATGGGGACACAAGAAGAGGACACACGTAGCGCCTGTGCCGTGTGTCCTCTTCTTGTGTCCCCGTTTCTTAGCGCTATTTTCAGTCGTCACAATGCACCAACAAGCCCAAATTTCGACAGGTGGGCTCTGGTCATATATGTGCCATCATAACAGATGGCCACATTACCTGGATCGTCAAAGCACAGATCCTGGTATAATGTTTTCACTGATATGGTGCAATCAGAGAGGACCTTGTCTGCAGCTTCTGCTGCCACAGGATTCAGTTTATTTTTCAAATGGCTCTGATAGGTGAAGTCCCCTGTGAGAAATTCCCATTACAGAGAAGATGTCGTTTAGGGCCGCCTGGCCATTGTTAGGGCTCCCTGTGCTTTGCACGGCACGAGACGCATGGATATTCACTTCAAGGGCAGCACATTTAGCCTGACTGGGTACCCTCTCAGAGCTCCACTCACCGTCAACAAGTCCACAGTTATGGCACTCTGATATCGGCCTCATCGCAAGTCCATATTCACGCTCACCTTTTTCAATAGAAATGGGCCCACTGCATGTCCGGCATTTAGCCATTCTTTCAAGAAGCTTGTTTGTCACGAATAAGTTGATGATCCCGTATGTAGCCGCCGACGGGCCCGAGTCCTCGCGCGCTGTCACGAGCGTTCCCAGCTTGCGCGTACTCGCTAAAGTTGTCGATAAGCTGCTAATCTTATCAGCACTCACTTTCTGCTGTTGCGCACAATCGGCGCTCGTCAAAAAGGTTGTGTCTTCCCTTATGCGCTGCCTATCGCCGACGTCATCCGAGGCGGCCGGGAAAACAGGCGGAGATGTCAGCGTTTCATCTGACGGATCGTGTTCCGACGGATCATGTTCCGTCGCCGCGATGTCCTGTACTAGGTAGGTGCGCGTCGGATTCACCTGCGCCATTATCTCTTTTTGCCGCAGATTTCTTGCGCTTCTTTCCAAACTTGTGAGCAGTGCAGAACTTGCGATATGGCTTCGGCATGATGAAAGGTTCAAGCCAGGTTCAAAAAGTGGCCGAGATTGTAGGCCTACCGCACTGTCTCGGCGGCTTCATCGAACTCGTTCAGCGCCGTACCAGTATACCGTCACAGAACACCTAGCAGTCTAGAGAACGGAAACTGTACCTTTGGGCTGTTGTATCAAAATAACATGCAAACATATTGCATGCAAATACGTAGCGGCGGTGTACTGAACTGCAATACCGCGTGGCGAGATGGCGTTAAAAAACTTGCACTAGAGAAATCAAAATCTGCTTCCTATGTTGTGTGCTCCAAATATATAGCTTCATGCTACAAAAAAAATATGCTATCTGTAATAGTTTCAGATATATTGCAGTAATTTTCATGCAGAGTGTACAAAATTGCCATTTTGAGAAAATGAAGAAAACAATGAACTCTAATATTTTTAACTGTAAAAATGCATGTACTTAGAATTACATAGCCATTGACATATATATTAATGCTAGAAAGGGTAAGGAGTGCAACGCTGCAAGCTGATGGAAAATTGAACGAGTACTTCTTGAATTACAGCACAGTAAAGTTCATTGCATGTAACCAAATACAGAAATCTTTATATTAAAATAAAAAAAAAAATGAAGCTGCCCTTTAAAAATAGGTTTAAGCATTGTTTTTTGTGCACATTTAGTTACATTGTGCAAAAACAATTACAGTACTAGCTGTCCTAGGTCCACATTTACCGAACAAGAAAAAGAAAGTGGTCAACATCTGTGCTTCGAGAATAATGCTGCTAAAACTTTATTTTGCCGTTCCGAGGGAAAAATATCATCGCCTAAATACTTTTAGCCGATTCATATGCACCGGGATTGTAATAGGACTGATTGTTTCTATGAGCTTGTCGTTTCTTCTAGTCCTGTAGCAAATTATCGCTGTGTGCTCGTCTGCGGCGAGGCCGCTTATCAGTTCGGTGACTGTACTGACGGCGATGTGCGACAAATGTGCACGCGTCATCCGCGATCCGTCGAATAACACGGCGATGTTTTCCGGCTTGTCCAGAATGAGTTACCCGTAAATGTCTCGAACCAATGTTGCTCTCTTGCTCATCAATTTCGAGGCTACACGAGTGCCGAGTCGTTAGTTTTCTTTTCACGTAAGACTGCCGCATTTTCAAGCGGAGATCGTGACAACATTGCGAACACGTCGTTAAAAAGCAGTCTACCTGCTGCCAGTAGCCTCTATTGCGGGCGGCGAGCACGTTGGCCGCGAACGGATTGTCTTTCTGATCGTCGACGCGTGGCGTAGTCCACTCTGATGACCCGTCGCGCAGTTCATTCTGATGACCCATCGCGCAGTTCATGATGACCCGTCGCGCAGCACCAATTCGCGCTCACATTCATCTCACAGGGATGTTATAAATTGATTTTGCACCAGAAATAATGACGTGAGAAGCTAGAAACTTCTCAGATAGGTGCAAAAATAGTTGCAGATTCCGAAAATGTCAGCTTCAAAAAGTCGATTTTTTTGCGATTTTTGGCCTTCTAAGACCCGTGTCCCCACTTAAGAACTAAAGTGGTTTCTACTCACCGGCCCGGGCTTGCAAAGGGTGTTCATCGGATGAAAGCTTTAACGGTCGCTTCCTTCCTCGGAATTCACTTGAATTCCCTTCGCAAAAGCATTTGAACAAGTCAAAATAAACAGAACAAGAAAGAGCATGTCAGTCGGCAGAGGCTCAAAATATTTACAGCGAAACAAAACAGTCCGAGACACATCTGAACGTACCGCGAGCCGTTACTTTCCGTCGCAACTGTTGGCCGTCAGAAACTTTGAAAATGAGGATAATGATGTCAATAAGCTGCTGCTGACCTGGAGTCAGCTGGAGCAAGAACTATTCCAAAAAACTGATGACGCAGCACATGTTTAAAAAAAGTGTTTGCTAGAGGAACAAGTTGTTTTTTTGTGTGTAGCGCTATGCAAAGATGTAGTAATTGACCATTATAAAATTAAAACTTGGCCCCGACGAGGGTGCCCCTACAAAAAAGTGCTATAGCACGAGTCCTGAGAGAGGTTAGTAGATCCACTCAGGGTGTTTTTTTTTATTTGATACCCACAGCGCTATAAGGCATTACATTGGAGGGTATACAACATGATTACAAGAGAGAACACAAGCTCAATTTGCGGCAAGTACAGTACAGCCTATCCAGATAGTAGGAAGTACACTGAATACACAACGTAACGGAGATTGACAAAAATGTACGAAAAATGCCAGTGGGTAACATATAGAAAAACAAATACAATATTGCCACCAGCACGTAGTGGGTCGACAGCAAGAGTGGCTCTCAATCTGGAGGAAAAAGAAGATTGCGTGCTTCTTCTCTGCTCGAGAGCCAGCCATGACTGACGCATCCTCCTAGAGATTGCTATCCGGTGGTTTAATAAATCCCCTAGTACTTGTGACTCATCGTGACAAACTGGTGGAGGTGCTGGGTAATTCGGCAACAGCGGCAAGCTTGTTCGGATCGGGCCGGATTCCTTCGGCGCTAACTCCTTGTCCAAGAAATTTTAGTTCTTTGTAGCCGAAGTGTCACTTCTGTGGCTTTAGTGTGAGGTCCGCTGATCAGATAGCCTCCGGCATGCTGCGCAGGCGGTGAAGGTGCTGCTCGAACGTGGTAGAGAAGACCACCAGATCATCAAGGTAGACAAGACAAGTCTGCCACTTGAGCCCTGTGAGGACAGTGTCCATCATTCGCTGGAAAGTTGCTGGCGCTGAACTCAAGCCAAAAGGGAGCACTCGAAATTGGTATAGGCCGTCTGGAGTCACGAAGGCTGTTTTTTCACGGTCTCGCTGATCTACCTCGATTTGCCAATACCCGCTTTTGAGACCGAGAGAAGTGAAATAATGGGCACGACGAAGTCTATCCAGCGAATCATCGATACGTGACAGCGGATACACATCCTTTTTGGTCACGTTGTTAAGCTTTCTGTAGTCGACGCAGAAGCGTAGCGACCCGTCCTTCTTTTTGACAAGTACGACTGGAGATGACCACGGGCTGTTAGATGGTTCAATAATGCCACCGTCAAGCATCTCGCTGACTTGCGTACGTATCGCTTCACGCTCTTTAGCCGACACGCGGTAGGGGTTCTGGTGTATCAGGCGTGCGTCCTCGTATGTGATGATCCTGTGTTGAGTGATAGACGTCTGGTGGATCTTTGAGCAACTTGCGAAGTAAGACCTGAACTCGAACAAGAGCGCTCGTAGCGCAGTCTGGTTATCGCTGGACAGATCAGGATTGATGTCAATATTACTCATTGACGTGTCGGTGGTATCCACTAGTTCTGACGCGAGACAGTTAGTGACGTTTGTTACTTCGTGGGCAAACGCTATCGAATTGCCAAAGAACAGATGTCGATGCTCGTTGCTAAAGTTGATTACGAGCAATTCAGATCGGCCATCACGAAGGTGTATTACACTTCTAGCTACACAAATGCCTTGCTGCAGGAGGTGTTCTAAATTTGTCTCGGCCCCCACATCGCCATCGCCCAAACCACAGCATGTTACGTCGACTAGAACACTTGCTCGTGGAGGAAGCGTCACGCTCTGTTCAGAAATACGGAGTACGTCGACACGCTTTCCGTCATCCTGCACGTTGATTGCTCGCTGGGCTGAGAACGTGACGCGGCGCTCTTGCAGATCAATGATAGCTCCATTTTTCTGTAGAAAATCAACTCCCAAAGTGACGTCACGGGAGCATTCGCGTAGAACGAGGCAGCTTGCTACGAATGTATACCCTTGGATCTGTACTCTAGTTGTGCAGGCACCCAGTGGAGTAACGACGTGGCCACCAGCTGTCCGAATCTGCGAGCTGTGCCACGGCGTGATGACTTTCTTCAGCTGCGTTGTCAGTTTCCCGCTCAGTATGGAATAGTCGGCGCCGGTGTCCACTAACGCATTAACTGCACAACCATCAATTGTTACTGCTATGTCGAGTGAAAGCCGGCTATCCTTTGCAGCAGCACGTGATGTCGGACCAGTTTCTGTACAGTTCTGCGTCAATAGGAGGTCTTCAGCGCTTCGACGTTCAGCGACCCCGCCCCCAGAGGTCGCTTCGGCTAGTTTTCCCGGCGGGGGCTGGGAGATCGTGCGGTAGAATACCGCTGGGGCGTTGATGAAAATCGCCTCGGTGATGGCGAGCGCGACTGGCGCCCGGCAGACGGTGGCGCATGCTGTTGGAGGTAGTTTTTGATTTCGCGCGGTCTCTGGCCGTAACGGGGTGGCGGTGAGTACGCAGAGAAGCCGCGAAGCCCAAAACGGCGATATGGGCACTGGCGGTACAAGTGATCAGCTTCTCCACAGCGAAAGCACAGAGGCCGGCGATCAGGTGTGCGCCAAACATCAGACTTCCGAGGAGATGTGCGCCGATCGTCGATGTACTGAACTGGTGGCACAGAACGATGGGCGACAGGAGTGCCAAGGACAAAGGGCAAAGGCGGTGGCGTGTACGTGCCTTCGTAGTACGGTATGTGCTGTGCTGACTGGAGTGCAACAGCAGGAACAGGATGGACGAGTAATGGCGGCGATGCAGCAGGGCGTTTCAAGGCTTCCGCGTAGCTTGTCTCACGGCGGTATTCAGCAGGAGCTGGTGCAGCTGTATCAGGAGGCAAGGTGTTCCGGAGGGCCTGGTGCAGCTCATCCTTGATCACAGTTGCAATTGAGCTAACCGTAGGATGAGGTGTTACACCAGCCTTTTGCAACTCTTCACGTACTATATCACGGATGAGTTCACGTACTATATCACGGACGTACAGCACAAAACATGGGACCGGATCTTACTATATCACAGATGAGTTCACGTACTATATCACGGACGTACAGCACAAAACATGGGACCGGATCTTACCTAACGTGACCTTTGCGTATAATACCGCCGTGCAAGAGACCACGCGATTCACGCCATTTCGGCTTCTCTACGGCCGCGAAGTGCAGACCATGCTAGACTCTATGCTACCGTGTCAAGACGAAGGCGAGTTGGCAACTGACGCCGAAGAATTCGCAGAGCGTGCTGAGGAAGCCCGGCAACTCGCGCAACTGGACATCGACCAGCAACAGCAGGCAGACGCACGACGCTATAACACCCGCCACAGAGAAGTGTTTTACAACCCCGGAGATCAAGTTTGGGTGTGGACGTCCGTCCGCCGCCGTGGCCTTAGTGAAAAGTTACTGAGCCGGTACTTTGGCCCCTATAAAGTGTTACGCCGCATCCGTGACGTGAACTACGAAGTGGTTCCGGACTCAACAGCCCATGCACGGAGCAGGAAACGACTGAGGCCGGACGTCAATCATGTGTTGCGCACGAAACCATTTATTGCGCATTGCTCATAACTTTTCCTTTACCGTACAGCATTCTTTGTGTTTTTTGTTTATTTGTGTGAACTTGCTTTCTCGTTCATTGACGTTTCTTATATTGGCACGCTCTTCAATTTTTACTTTCACTTTATCCGAATTTCCAATTTCTTTTTCACATGTCTATGTAGTAGCATCGCGGTGATGCTATGTACTTTTCTTTCCTTTTTTTGGGACTTTTTTTTTTTTTTTGGAAGGGGGGATAATGCCACCAGCACGTAGTGGGTCGACAGCAGGAGCGGCTCTCAATATGGAGGAAAAAGAAGATCGCGTGCTTCTTCTCTGCTCGAGAGCCAGCCACGACTGACGCATCGTCCTAGAGATTGCTACCCGGTGGTTTAATAAATCCTCCAGTACTTGTGACTAATCGTGACAATATGTATAGCGCACAACAAGACACCCGTCATTAACTGAACAATTCACTTGACTCTAACAAAGGAAAAAATGAATCACTACCAACAGCGGCAACGATCGCTGAAGGTAATCGATTCCACTGGGAGACCGTTTTAAGGAAAAAAGAATTACTGAACGCTGCTGTCTTACATCGGTACTCCCGCACTTCGTAAATGTGATCGACTCGTTCAGACACGTAATGAGATGGAAAGATGTAACTGTCACGAGGAATACAAGTTCGAGATAAATATACATCATGGAAAAGCTTCAGACGCTGCTTAGCCCTGCGTGTGACCAACTGTTCCCATCCTAAAGCTTGCTTGCAGCGCGTCATGCTGAAGTTGTGGCTCTTAATAATGTTTCCCAGGACATAACGGGCGCCCATGTTTTGCACTTTTTCCAATTTATCCTTATCGAGGGCAGTGGGCGGGTTCCATACGCTACTCGCGTATTCAAGTATCGACCGCACGCATGATTTGTACAGTAATTCCCGCGTGGACTGGGGAAACTCACTCGTGTTTCCCCGCAGGAACCACAGCCTTAGCTGTCGCGTAATTAACATGCCAACACAAAGTTGGCGTGAAAAATACGCCCAAATACCTGTACTCAGAGACTATTTTTAAGACCTTCTTGTTTATAGTATACGAAGGCGAAGTTTCATCCATCTTTCTAGAAAACGTCATACACATTGTCTTCTCCAAATTAAGTTGCACTTGCCATTTTTTACACCATGCATTTATCTTGTCCAAGTCGTCTTGAACTGCGCCCCAATCACTTTCGCAGTTTATTGCTCTATAAACGATGCAGTCATCTGCAAACATTCTCATCGACGATTGTACGTCCAGGGTGATGTCATTAATATACATTAAAAACACTAATGGGCCCAGTATTGACCCCTTAGGGACCGCGGACGTCACATTGGTAGTGGATGACTGTTCACGACGACGTACTGCGTCCTGGAATTTAAGTATTCTGCTATGCAGTTAATAACTTTCAAGTTAATCTTGTATTGAGTCATTTTCTGCAATAATAAATTATGGGGAACTAAATCGAAGGCTTTTCTGAAATCCAAAAAATGCAGTCAATACTGGTTCGGTTGTCCAGTGCGCATGCTACCTCATGAGTAAATTCAATTAACTGGGTCACACAGGAATAGTCCTTGCGAAAACCATGTCGGCGTTCATTTAACATGGAATTGGCTTCTAAATGCTTCATTATTGATGAGTATAAGACGTGCTCTAAAATTTTTGCAGTAAACGGCTGTTAACGACATAGGACGATAATTTGAAACAATTTCTCGTGGTCCCGATTTGTGAAAAGGTACAACAGCAGCCAATTTCCAATCACTAGGTAAGGCACAATCGCGCAAAGATTTTTCGAAGATTATTACTAAATACCGAGGCACTATGTGCGCACAGGATTTCAAGGGAGCGTTAGGCAGTCCATCAGGTCCAGAAGCCTTTGATACATCTAGGCGCTTTAACAGGGTTTCAACTCCTTGGCTATAGAATACAATATCGTCTATCTGAGTCTCGGCCGGAGAAGGTACAGATAAACGGTACGCATTTGTTTTGTACCTGGTACGAAAAAAACAGAGGTAAAATACGAATACAAGCTCTCAGCTTTTTCAGCAGCGCTTTCAATGACAACGCCATTCTGTTCCAGAGCAGGGATTGAAACAGAGTCCTTTTTCTTTCCTTTCACATATTTCCATAGTTCCTTTTTATTTTGCTGAAGTCGTGATTGAAATGACTGAAAATATGCAGTTTTCGCAGCTGTCGTAGCACCTTTTAATTGAGACGCAATTTCTTTAAGCTTACAAAGATTTTGAATATACGGATTGCGCAAATGGTGGTGATAAGCCCTTTTCTGTTTCTGTGCTAACGCATGCAACTCTTTTGTAAACCATGGCTTGCTTCTTTGACGCCTTTTAGATAGCAGCGAAAACGGCACGTGACGGTCACGTAGTTCCAAAAACTTATCTTTGAAATTTGACCAAAGCTGCTGTACTAAAAGTGATTCTGCAAGTGTCTCGAAAACAACAAAGTAATTGTCAAGCTCGGCCCCAATTTCATCAGTATTTGCCTTCGCATAATTGAATATACGCCGGTTGTTAGTAGCAGTAGTATTTTCATAGCTCATGTTCATGTTACAGACAACAGCTTGATGGTCGCTAATTCCTGGTATGACTACTGTGGACAGAACTTTATCTGGTGCATTTGTGAAAAGTAAATCAAGAACATGATTTTCTCTTGTGGGCTCCAGAACAGTCTGCGTAAGTGAAAATAAGCTAACAATACTGGCCAGAGCAGTATATAGCCTGCCAGTAATTCCTAAAAAGGCAGGCTGGCTTTGCCAATCAAGATCTGGAAGATTAAAATCTCCAGCGACAACAATGTAATCAGTTTTAATTACTTCCAATTGGCTCGTAAGCTCCGATACGCATAATTGAATATACGCCGGTTGTTAGTAGCAGTAGTATTTTCATAGCTCATGTTCATGTTACAGACAACAGCTTCATGGTCGCTCATTCCTGGTATGACTACTGTGGACAGAACTTTATCTGGTGCATTTGTGAAAAGTAAATCAAGAACATGATTTTCTCTTGTGGGCTCCAGAACAGTCTGCGTAAGTGAAAATAAGCTAACAATACTGGCCAGAGCAGTATATAGCCTGCCAGTAATTCCTAAAAAGGCAGGCTGGCTGTGCCAATCAAGATCTGGAAGATTAAAATCTCCAGCGACAACAATGTAATCAGTTTTAATTACTTCCAATTGGCTCGTAAGCTCCGATAATGTTTCTACAGAGGCCTGCGGTGGGCGGTAAAAGGAGCACACAGATAATGTTTTACCATTCCGAAGTCTTATTTGGCACCCTACTGCTTCGCATGTGCTTTCCCTCACTATAGTTTGACACGACGCAACGCTTTCGTCAACCAGAACAAACACGCCCCGCCCCCACCACGGTTATTCCGATCTTTTCTGAAGCATACAAAGTTGGCTGGGAACACTTCACTGTCAGCTACGCTCTCATCAAGCCACGACTCTGTTCCTATTACGACTAACGGTTTAACAGTTTCTAAAAGGCTACTTAGTTCATCAACCTTATTCTTAATACTGCGGCAATTGATTACAAAAAAAGATATTTTGCCGGACGGATCGCTGAATGGTCACTTGCTTCGTACGACTTTTTCAGTACTCGCATCATAAACATATTTGGTTTTGTTTTAGTAGAGGGTGTCGTTTTTTATTATAGCCTGTGTGTCATCAGTTTTGTGTTCCTGTGCGAATTTCCAAAGCTGTCGCCTTATCGTTCGCCTTTGAGGCGAGAAATCTTCTGATAGGCTGATATCAGTTCCTTTTAATTTCTTTGCACTAATCAAAACTCTTGTTTTTCTTTGTAAGATGCAAAGTTAGCCATCACAGGCCGATTTTTTCCCGGGATGAATTTGCTGATTCTATGCGCTCGTTCGATGAACTGCGGTGTGATTTTGAGCATGCTTGTGCATATGTTTTTGACGTCCTTTTCCGACTCTGACCACGGTTTCTTGCTATCGCTGTCTGCTATGCCGTAGAAAATAAGATTACATCGCCTACTGCGATTATCTAGGTTGTCTACTTTTGACATCAGAGACTGCATACTGCATTCTTGACGGTGGCACAGCTTTTTACATTCATCTGCTGCTGCTTCTACTTTCGGAAATCCAGCAACTGTAGATTCCAAGGACGACATGCGCTTCGTCAAGTCTTCTAGAGCAGCTTTTTGTGCTGTTTGATTTCTTTCAATGCTATTAAGTTGTACCTTAATTTCACTTTGTCCGTCCAAAATTTTCTGCAGTGTTGCCGCATCAGGCCCCGGATTCATTTTAATATCTCCACACAACAAGAGCAAAAGTAAATAAAAACTCCATCGCTTCAGCAACTGGAACCGCCGTTTTGTGCGACAATGTACAATAGAGTGCGACCTTAGACAGTAATACAACACTTGGGGTGGAACCGGCAAAAGGAAAAGAACGAACTTCTCGTGGTCTGCATGAACAGCAAAAATTGCGTGACCGGCTGATTCATCGATGTGCCGGTTCCACGCCCAGTTTGTCGTCTGTCGCTTGCTCCCTTATGTACGGTGTAGTCGCAGCAGGCCGCCTCCGGATCATCCCATTGTTTGCAGACTGGTATTGGGCACTGACTAAAATCAGAGGCTGCGCACGTCTCCATGTATCCTCGGTCATTGGTAGATTCAACGCTGAAACTTGAAGAATTCTGGTTCCCTTGACTGTAGATAAGTGGGTGCTCCGACGTTGCAACGCAGATAGCCTGTAGTGGAGGTCTCCGGAAATTTCGACCACCTGGGGTTCTTTAACGTGTACCCAAATCTGAGCACACGGGCCTACAGCATTTCAGCCTCCATCGGAAATGCAGCTGCCTTAGCCGGGATTCAATCCAGTGACCTGCGGATTAGCAGCCGAGTACCTTAGCCACTAGACCATCGTGGCGGGGCCCGTGTGCCATTTCATCCTTCGCAACCTGCTGAATGGTAATGAAAAGATATGTTTATTAGAAATGTTGACTGCTGTATATTCGTTTTAGATATATCCTTGCATTCTTCCACCAAGCACTTTTTCTTTCAACTTTTTTTTTTTCAGCTGCACAAATAACTGCATACATGCAGCCCACCGTTCTGGCTGCGCTTTTCACAGAAACCTTTGTGACTTTCGCGGAATCACATGGCTTCATGAGCCAGCTCACTAGCAACGTGACAGCTTTCACAAAAAAGGGAAACCGATAAAAAAAAACAACAAACCAAAAAAATAACGACACGGGTGAAAGGGGAGAAAATGGGAAGTTTATGTAAAAAAAAAAACATATATACTTGGCGGGCTCGAGTGAGAGCACTTTTTTTTGGTTCAAACCTGCATTCAGGCAATCGATGTCAAACACGGACTTTACAGAATGAACCGCAGTGAAGTGGGGGACAGTGCTGACACAGCGTCGGGGACGGTGACCAGCCCCGTCCCCCCTTGCACCCCGCGACACCATTACTCGGCATGGCACAGCGCCTTTGATTGAGTGTAGAGGGGGTGTAAAAGAGAAAAAGTGGCAGAAGGAACAGAAAAAAAAGTTGCGGGCGGGACGGGACGTCCATAGAGTTACATACAAATATTATTGTATGAAACTCCATGCCTCCATCGATCTGCTTGCTTCATATAGAAGCGGAAAATTTCCTTAAATGTTGACAAATTTCTATTTTTGCCTAAATACAGCAGAAATTTTCTAGATCTTGGAAAATTTCTCTAAAGTTGGCAGCACTGACTTGCCGCTTCGCGTACGCTCCGCTGCCGCACGCAGCAGACAGCTTGGGAGGCCCGGTGAATTGGAAGGCGCGATTTAGTCACGTGTGCTCACCGCACCAATAGGCTCACGTGACGAGGATTTTTTTTTTTACGTCGCAGAAACTACTCTCATGGCTCAATTACCAATCTAGGACGCGTGAAAATTGGCGAGATCATGCAGCAATAGTGGGAGAATCCAAATATAGCATTTTCAAAAAATTGTATGTTTTTGAGATTTTCGGTCTCAAAGACCCGCTTCTCCCCTTAACACTCTCATGGGTCTCTTTTGTTTTGTTGGGGCTGGGAAGGGCAGCGCAGGAGCAAAAAAACCAGACCACTGATACCCCAGAAGAGAGGGGTGCTAGGTCTAATCACGTAGGACCAACTTCTCCCCTATCGGTGAACACCTCAAAGAGCCTCTCACTATGTTTGGGCATTTCAAGCTGATAAGCGTAATGTTGCCCTGGGCACTCCGGATCATTCCTGTTAAGATTTGCAAAATTGCATGTCGCTGAAAAATGCTCAATTTCTAATGAATGCCACTTTCCCTTCTTGCTGGCGTGCGCCCCAAAATCTAGGGAATGACATACAACAAGGAATGGTTCTGCTTTTACGTTGCTTCTTTACGTCAACATTGGTGCTCTATCGCTAACAGTGCAATTTTCATGAGAACTTGGTTAAATGCTTGCTATATTTAGAAAAACAGACAAAAAATGTCTTGTCTCCTGGTTATATCCTGCATTTTAAACGGTACCTCATCAAGGGCGTTGCACGTGACATTATACTACTTGGCATGTGCAATTTGTGTGTTCTGTTGTGTATCATGAATGAAGAGTGTTTGGTTTGGGCTAGCTGCTTCCTATCATTTTGAAAGGGAAATGCAAAGACAAAGGGGAAAGAAAAACAGCGCTCTTTGTCTCTATATCTTTCTTTTCTCCCTGTCTTTGCACGTCCCTTTCAAAGTCAGTATAATGAATGAAAGCTGAAAAAATAATAATAAAACATGCAAACTCAGCTTGTAATATTTTTTAACATTTGATTTGAATAGCCTCGAGACGCTATTTAATAATCGACCCTCGTTCCGCGGCCGCTAGTGGACTAGTCGCTATAGGGGGCTCCGCTGCTGACCTGAATGCCGCGGGTTCGATTGTGGCCACAGCGGTCACATCTAGATGGAGGTGATGGAGGTGATGTCAGTGCTCGTTAAAGAACACCAGAAGGTCAAAATTGCCGTGGTAGAACGCTTTTCATTGGGCACGCAAGAACTTCTATTGTCTAACTACAACTTATTATGTCACCTAGAGAGGGACGCTGAAAAAGTAAATAGCAAACAAATTGAAAGCTACATGCACATCACATTTTTTACCCGAAAAGGCTGCAGCAGATGGGTTACATTGTCAAAGAAAGCACGCCTTCATTGACGCAACACACTTTCGTCTCATTATAAGCCATTTAATTCTGTCATGAAGCAACAAAAATGAATTAATAGAAAAATTATATCTGATACAACATTCTAAAATTTTAATTACCATTGCGCGAAGAGGACAGTTTAGGTACATTCATTTTGAAATGCGAGTTTTATCATGAAATACTTGACGTAGGAGCTTTAACCGCAGTTTAATTCGATGCGATGAGGGTATTTCTCATCCTAGTTCATTTTTCAATTGTTATAGCCGTCGTTTTTGAGTAATGGCTTAGGACAAACCTTGAAGCCCTGTTCCATATTTTTTCACGTTTGTCACTTACAGACATATGACAAGGAATGTCATGCGGAACAAGCATATTCAAGCATATGGTGAATGAATGCTAAATACACCGTTGATTGTAAACATGCCGGCGCTTGTCAGGCTTTGCAGTATAAAGTGCAATGATTTGGCGATCTTTGCCACCACTGAATCAACAAGATCATTCCATGAGTGGCCCTCCATGATTTTTCATTTGTTCTCCAGCTACCCACAGCTGCCAGAAAAACCTGCTCTCCCTTTCTCACCGCAACACCCAAGTTTTCAGGGCGGTTCTTCAGTTCCTTCAGGGCACTGGATAGCCGTCTGTAGAAGGTGGTCGCCACGTCCTTAGCCCCCTGTGCTTTTTGATAGAGTAAAGGCCCATACGTTTCATTCGCGATCCATGTATTGTAGACGCTGTCGGTTGAAGCTGCTGCGCCGTTTTGCATT
Organism: Rhipicephalus microplus; assembly: GCF_043290135.1. Taxonomy (NCBI): domain Eukaryota; kingdom Metazoa; phylum Arthropoda; class Arachnida; order Ixodida; family Ixodidae; genus Rhipicephalus; species Rhipicephalus microplus. Next base: position 10,422,034 of record NW_027464586.1, on the reverse strand, counting down.
TTACTTCTTATTGTTACTCATATGCGGGGATGTTGAGACTAACCCCGGTCCCGATAATACCATTCTTAAATAGATAGTCAAAGGCCAAAAAGAAATTATGAAAGAACTGTGTACTATTGAGAAACATCAAGCCGAAAACAAGTCTGCTGTTTCGAGCCTGAGTGAGCGTATGAATAGGTTAGAAACTGCACTTTCTAAACTGAAGATTTGCACGTTGTAATGGAAGTCAAACAGTCATGTGAAGAGCAACAGGCCCAAATAAGGTCGCTTGTTCACAAGGTTTATGAACTTGAAAACAGTAGTAGGAGGTGCAACATAATATTTTATGGTGTTCCAGATGACTGAGAGGTTGAAACATACGAAAAGGTTGAGAAGTACATAACTTAAATTTGTGAAACGAAACTACACTGTAATAAAGTTTTCATAGACAGCACATAGTCTTGGAAGGTACAGTCCGAACAAAAAGAGGCCAATAATTGCGAAGTTTGTATCACGCAAAGACAAGCAGTTAGTACTTTCAAATGCTAGAAAATTAAAAGGCACATCTATAAGCATATCAGAAGACTTTTCGGAGAACGTATGCAGAATGCATAAGCGCCTTTGGGATTACGCGAAGAAGAATCAAGGCCAAACTGCCAAAATGAAACTTAAGTTCACGATTCTTTATATTAATAAAGTATATCTATGATGCTGCCGTGGACCAGATCGTGCAGGCGGATTGACAGGATTCAAAAGCGAATGGGTCGATTATTTCTTTTCTAATTGTGAATTGCAGAAGTTTACACAATAAAAGTGATAAATTTTTTAACCTTGTTGAAATGACTAGTCCGACTATGCTTCTTGAATCAGAATCGTGGCTTCATGCAGATATTGCTCTTCATATTGTTATGTAAAATGAGACGGGACGTGACTATTTGGCAGTGTATTTACACAGATAAAATCGGAGCGCAGAACACAGAGTGAGCAAACCAGTCCTCTTCATCGTCTTCTGATCACAGAATGGTTAAGCCTTCATGCGATAGCTACGTAGCAATATGAAGTATTTCCAAGTGGTTATGTTTGGTATCGCAGGGATCAAAATTGCTTTGGCGGTGGAGTGTTTATTCTTGTACATGCGACAATTTGTTTCCAGATAATAGATATTGAGTACATTGGAAGTGAAATGTTATGGGTAAAGACTAGATTGAAAAATGGCCACTCAGCATCGGTATGTTCATTTTATCGTCCACCAGGGAGTAAGATTAACGTTCTTGAGGAACTTAGCAACGCAATTGAAAAAGTGGACAGCGATTACTTATTTATTGGTGGTGATTTTAATCTTCCAGACATCAATTGGTCACAGGCAGATCCCATTTGTAGTGCTTTGCAGCCAGTCAAGTAAAGAACTGCTAAGGTCATGTAGCCTCTTTTGGTTAACACAGCTTGTTCAGGAGCCCACAAAAGGAACAACTGTTTTAGATTTGCTTTTTACCAATGCGCCTGAGTCGGCGCGATCAACACTAGTGCTGCCGGACATGAGTGATCTTGATGCTGTATTATGTGATATAAATTCGCAATACGTCAAAATTCCGAACAGTGATACCCGTCAAATTTTCAGCTATGAGAAAGCACGTATCTCCGATATAGTCCTTGCTTTTAAACTCTTTTTATGACACATTTGAAACAAAGGCGGGATTTGTGAATGTTGAAGAGTTGTGGCAAACATTTAAAAGTAAAATGCTGGAACTGCATGAAAAGCATTTGCCTTCATAGTTTCTAACTGCCAGGCGCAGCAAAAGCAGACCATGGTATTCACGTGACGTTAAATGCAGGGCCAGGCAACGTTCGCGTGTTTACTCTTCTTAGAAAAAAAGTCCTTAATTAAATATGAGAGATAAACTTGGGCAAAAAACAGTTCATATGAAAGCAGCTTTGAAAACAGCTAAAAATAAATTCTTGCAAATTCACCAGCGCATAAGGAAGCACTCTAAGGAACTGTGGAAATTCTTTAAGTAAAACAGCAAAGACATCTTATCGATTCCAGCTCTTGATGACAACGACACCACTATTCATAATGATGTAGATAAAGCTGAGTGCTTTATCTCATTTTTTAGTTCTGTGTATACCCCTCGGGTAAACATCACTGACACTTTCGCACAGTCCTCTGAGGTGGTGGCGGAAAAAGTGAGCGATATTGTGATTGGCCAGCATGAAATAGAGGCTTCTATTAAATTCATTAATGCCGCTAAAGTCACAGGGCCTGATGATTTGTCACCTGCATTGCTTTCTTTGTGCCCGCACGAAGTATTTAAATATCTTTGCGTCATTTACATCAAGTCTTTTGAAGAGTCTTTATTACCCGATGACTGGAAACTTGCCAACGTAGTGCCTGTTCACAAGAGTGGACCGCAAAGTAGTGTTTTAGGCCAATTTCACTCACAAGTGTAGCATGTCAAATACTTGAACATGTTCTGTCTACCAATGTAATGACTCATATGAACACGTATTCTTTACTTGATCCTCAACAGCACGGCTTTCATAGTCTTTTTTTTCTGCACAACACGGTTACGTGAAATGACACATGACTTATCCTCTGCTTTAGATAAGGGTTTCTCTGTTGACTGTTTGTTCCTAGATTTAAAAAAAGCATTTGATGTCGCACTCCACTTTTTATTGATTGGAAAACTTAGAGTGTATGAAGTGAACGATATGGTTGTGAACTGGGTAAGCAAGTACAGTCTAAACCCGCAATAACGAAATCACCGGGGAAACCAAAAAATTCTGTTTTCACGAGAATTTCGTTGCCGCGAGTATGAGACATAAAAACAGCGATACGGCCAGCAGAACGAAAATTTATTGCCAGAAGTCGGTCAACTCACTTTGCCGACCCTTGCCATGCAACAACTTCAAAGCTGTCCCTTCGCACTGGAAAAAGTGGTGCATTGCTACGTCGTCATGTGCGCCGAAGAAGGAGCAAAGAGTGTCCAGCGCATCCAAAACAACCCATGGGTTTTTTTGGATGCGCTAGCCCGTCGTTCCTGCCCGCAGTTTCGCTGTCAGCAGAGTTAGGACTAAAGCCGGCTCCGATCACGCGCCGCGCTCATAGACCGCGCGGCCTTTTCGTAGTCATCTGATTGTGCATCCGGTGCGGCCGCTCGTAGTAATCTGATCCTGCCGCCGCTTACAGCTTCGTTGCTTGCGACGAAGAACGTCGTCACGAGTGCGCTAGCACGTCGTTCCTGCCCGCAGCCTCGCTGTCGGCGGAGTGAGGGCTAAAGACGACTCCGATGATGCGCCGCGCTCGTAGTAACCTGATCGCGCATCCTCCTACTGCTCCTAACTAAAGCGGAATTATATCTTAAGCGATCATCCAGCCGTGAACACGTCATGAAGCAGCATTTTTCAAGAGCCATGTCTTCGCAACGCACAAGCAGCAGACGAAGATCTCCCGGAGCGAGCACCGGGCCAATGGCGAGGCTAGCTGAGGCAACATGGCGGCCACAGCCAATCAAGGGCCTCGAAACGACCTTTAAACATTTGCTTTTTGTGCGCATGTTTTTAAAGGGAGGAGCCAGCTGAGGCGGGAAAGTTAAACAAGGAGAAATGCTCTATTTGATGAGCCCAAGAAGCCGGCTTCGGCCCCGCCATCGCGAAGCCATAATTTTTTGAAAATCGCTGTTTTCTCGCAATTTCCAGAAAAAGTTTCGCTACCTAGGTAGGTGAAATGAATTTTCTGAAGCACTTCTGTGCGGTTTTCAGTGTAGATATTTTGGAATCAGATAGAAAAGGGGTTCCGAAAACTGAAAACTTCGTTTTCAAAAAAAATTTTTTTGCCATATTTCGCGATCCCAAATCCGCGCCCCCCTCTCCCTTAAGTAAACAAAAATGGCGGTACCCACGCTAGCGCAGCAAAAGCAGCCGTTTACAAATTTTGAGTGCGCATAACACGCATACTAGCACATTTTCGACAGTTGACCTTTGGTGGGAGGGTAAAATAAGGCCCGCACCGTGGTAGAAAATTCAGTAATGCGGGATCGCTGTCCAAAAACATTTCGTTGCCGCGAGATACGTTATACATGGGCTTCTATGAATGTTCGCAAGGGATCCGGAAATATTTCGTTGCCACGGGGATTTCGTACTTGCGTGGTTTCGTTATTGCGGGTTTCGACTGTACCTAAATTTAAGGAGGCAAAAGGTTGTTATCAATAGTAAGTCATCCCGGGAAGTTGATGTGTCCTCTGGAGTGCCTCAAGGATCATTCTTGGGTCTGCAACTATTGTTCCTTATCTACATAAATAACATTTGTTCCGGTATTCCATCACATTTAAAATTTTTTGTAGACGACTGTGTTTTGTACAGGCTTATATATAGCTCCCATGATTGCACTACTCATAAAAACGATCTTGACACAGTTTATGAATGGCGTGGGAAGTGGCATATGTTCATTAATGCTAAAAAAACTATGCATATGTTTTTTTCTAGGAAAAAGGCACAACATGACTCATTTTACACTGTAAATTCAACCAGGCTGCTAACAGTTTGTGAACACAAGCATCTCGGTGTATATTTTACACCAGGCCTTTCCTGGAGCCATCACACCAATCTTGTCACAAGTAATGCAGGACGTGTGTTAGGTTTCCTGCGCAGAAACGCAAGTAAGATACCACTTGAGGCCAAGAATCAACTATATATGACTAAGATTTGATCTGTCTTAGATTACGCTTGTGCTGTGTGGGATTGGTGGAAGGCATGTGATGTGTCCAATTTAGAAAGAATTCAAAACATGGCTGTTTGGTTTGTCTGCTCTGATTTCACCAGAAATTTCAGTGTTTCAAAAGCAAAAAAAAAAAAAGCTTGGTTGGGAACTTCTAGACAAGTGAAGGGATTATTTGAGGTTGAAACTTTTAAAATGTTATTTTTTTTCCCAGGGTGATAGCGCAGTGAAATAGGTTGCCTTTTGAAGTAGCAGAGGTTACTTCACATGAAGTGTTTTCAAGATTACTTCAAGGTCTAGAGTAGTGTACTGTATTTACTCGCGTAATCCTCGCACTCGCATAATTCTCGCAGCCCGCGTATCAGGCAACAAAAATACGATTTTTTTTCTGTGAGTAATTATCGCACCCCCGAAAATTGCCACAATAATGTCCTCTGCTTGTTCCAACCGTTGATGATGATAGCGCACGCCATCTGGTGCCATCTCTTAAGCATCAAGCGTACTATTATTGCACGAAGATCCAATCCAATCCAAGCCGAAGCGGTAGTTGCAGCGTATTTTGTATGTTGTATCGGTAATCTTGTCACGTTATGAGGCAATACTGAAGCTACAAGGCTGCTTTCAAATTGGAAGTGATTGATCATGCACTAAATAACGGCAACAGGGCCGCCGGTAGACCCTTTGAAGTCGACGAGGCTTGTGTTCGCTACTGGTGACGGCAGCTGAAAGCCACCACACCAAGACGCGTTGGGCCGGCCGTGTGCCTAAGACTGGGATTGATGCTAAACTTCATTTCTTCAGAAGGAAACTGCGGACGATTCTGTTAAATAACCATCAGCCCAATACTGACATCCTACGTTTACCTTTTGAGGGCTCCTGTTGAGTGACGAACGCTTCCCCTACGCTTACAAGCTTTGCGTTAGGTATTCTAATTCTCGACTATTTGCTTGCACTTTTTGTGTCTCAATAAATCTTTTTTGAACCTCTGCTTTTATTGTTGAGGTAAATTTTAATTAGTACTTTTCAAACCTTGCTGTTAGTTGCTGGTGTGAGAGTCCCAATTTGCAGCCACTTCATTTTCTTTTTTCTCTTGCACGGTTTCATGGAAAGTTTTCCCCGCGTAATTCTCGCGCCCCCCAACTTTGCATCAGTTTTCCGCCGAAAAAAAAAAAAAAAACTCCGAGGATTATGCCAGTAAATATGGTATTCGCAAATGGGGACGAAACCGTATTGTGAAGCTGCTTTGTATTGTCTTCCTTCTCCCACCTGCCACTACGTGTAGTTGACAATGAATTGTGTTGTAGAAGTGTGAGTATCTGTATTCAGTGTTAAAATTTTGTATTCTTTCTCCCCCACTGTAATGCCCTTGGGCGCTGTGGGTACTATGATAAATAAATATATACTGGGTTCCAGAAGTTCCGTGCAGCACAGTGGAAGCTACAGGTCTTCTCAATCAATCAGGAGGGCGAGCACATCTTAGTGTATCCTTTCGTGCCCTGTCGTCTGCTAGCGACGTGCGCCGCAGAGAAAGTGGCAAGAGCGTCTCTGGACACTGTGCAACTGCGCAGTGAGACGGGCTGTAATTGTGAAAACGGTTAAATTTTTTCCTCGGCACCGTAAAAGCATACGTCTTCGAGATACTTGCATGTACATAATAAAGCTTTGTACTACTACTACTACTACTTGCACGTAGACAAATGAGGGACAGGGTTCAGTGGCTCATGTTTCGGTGGAAAGCGTCGCACTTGCCAAATGGAATATGAAAACACCACACTTCATCAAAAGTGCTGCTTGCGTTCGATTCGAAATGATGGCTCTATTGCCGGTGCCTCACCACACTTATCGTGCCTCGCCATGCTTATTGTGCTCCGCTACCCACTTGTACAGCGTACGCTCGCTGACGTTGGTGAACGCAGCCGTTCTCCTAATGAGAGAGCTCATGCTTGCATTTCTGCCGCCCTCCTTACGCAGTGCCCTGAACACATTTAGAGCCTACTGCTTTGCTCTCCTGTTGTAAAAGGGGATCTGAGAACGATATCGCACTGGTGAACCGGGCGCCGCCATTTTGACAAAAGTGTCCAAATCTGCCCGCTGTGGACGCTCGGGCTGTGCAGACTACTCGTGAAAGTTCAGGCAGTGTCGTATCATTTCTTCGTACTTTATAAGTAAAAACATAACACACACAAGCCACAACAGCATTATTTCTTTCATCATTTGCATGTTATAACACATGAAAGCAAGAACTTTTTCTTCAGTATCGTGGAGCCACAAAAATCGCTTTCTACAGAAAAATGCGACAAAATTGTCATACAAATCACAGCTGCTAACGCACAAAGCCTTCAAATAAAAATCAAAAATCCTCCGTCGATACCGCTTGCTAAAGTCACAAGGACAAACAGCAGGCTACGTAAAGGGGCACTACATCTCGCTTCGCAACAACCTGCATTCTAAGGTCATGTAGCCTTGGCTCTGCTGCACGTAACTTCTGGAACAGAGTATAGACGTCACTTTTATTTTCTCACCCTGTGTTTAATTCTATCTCCTCCTTCCCCTGCAGACGTTGAGACATTCTTACAGTTAGGACTGCAGAAATAGCGTTTTTTGCACTGCTCATGCTCTTCCTCCAATCGCTCGCAGCATGTCAGCTTTATCTTCGTTGAATCTTATAGTGTTCGGAAATATCAATGTTGCCTTTTTACCTGAATAACGGTTTCACACCACGCTCGAAAACAAAATTTGGTCTTGAATAGCGCCCATATAAGCGCTAATTTGGAAAATAGGCATTTATGGGCATTTGGGCATGAACATCCAAAATAGGCATTTATAGGCACTATAAAACACCATAAAAACCCTTCTTAACTTCTAATTCATGCTCATATATCAAAATGGTATGATAGGAACGCAAGGAACAAAATAGGCATTTGCCTATAATGCGGTTTCTAGTTATCAGCTACGCTGTTCGATTTTAAAAGCTGCCATGTTGTATTTTTGTTTAATTGATCGAGTTTGGCTTGCAGTGGCTAGTTGTGTGGCTTCCGAGATTGGAAAGGCGCACAATGTTTTAGTTTCAGAGGCTATGCTTGACCTTTCTTGGCTAGCAAAACTTTAGAACTTTTTTTTTTTTCAATGAGTCTTATCATCATCAATAATATGCTGGTAGGTTGTCTTTATTTTCTGGGCGTTTGTTTTTCTGGTAGTCATTGCGCACGTGGTCGTGTTATTGGTGTGCCAAATGTGTTTGACTCATCATGCGCGTCACATGCTCACTGCTGTTCGCTGTTGCTCAACAGCACTCTGTGGTCACAGTGCTCGGCTTCTCCTAGAACATGCAGGTTCGACTGCAGCCGCGTCGGTAGCATTGTGGTAGTGGTGAAATGCTGAAGGCTCACGCAATGTACGATGTCGGCACAGGTAAAAGAAGCCTAGTCCATGTTGTTAAATCCCACCATACAGGCGAGAAGTTGCATGCATTTTTTTGTGACTGGCATCAAGTTTTGTTTTGCTTGGTTTTATAGAGCCACCAAGTTTGCCGCCCGCAAAGGTCGGCGGCCGCGATTGCCAATACAATTGCCAGCGACGTTATTGTAGCCCAAATAGGATCAAATTCGCTTGTCCCGAAGTACAGCATGGAGCGTGGCATTATTGGGGATTTTTCTGGGATTTTCTAATCCAAATAAACTTCATTTTCATGGCTTGAGCATTTTTTCGGACTATTTCGCAGTCCATGTCTGGTCCAAAAAATCGGTCGGCGACTGCACTTCATGGCATATCGACCCAGACTACGACGGGTTACATGTGTGTGAACAGTGTTGGGAACGTGTAGATTTGAACCATATGTTGTGTGGTTGTGCATCGAGTGACACTTAACCAAGAACAGGGAACAGTGGGCCAAAGTCATCGCTGCAGTGGTCTAGTAGCTAAGGTACTCGACTGCGGACCCGCAGGTCGTGGGATCGAATCCAAGCTGCGGCGGCTGCATTTTCGATGGAGGCGAAAATGGCGTATGCCTGTGTGGTCAGTTATGGGTGCACGTTAAAGATCCCCAGATGGTTGAAATTTACGGAGCCGTCCACTACGGCGTCTTCCATAATCATATGGTAGTTTTAAGAGGTTAAACCCCACACATCATCATCATCAGTGGGCCAAAGCGCTAAGAAGTGCTTCACTAGCAGACCAACTTTGGGCTGTCCAGGCTGACCGGGAGGCAGCGAAGAGCTTTGGGCTCTCTGTCCGACACATGGGAGATGCCCTTTACATCTGACGTCTAGCCGAGTGTCCTTCGTGACCCCTTTTGGGGCAACAAAGGTTCACCACCACCACCAATGTACTTGATGCAATTTTTGAAGTGATGGTGAAGCAACATTTGCACTTGCTTTTGTTGAGAGCAGCACCTACGAATATGCTTGCATCAGCGCGAATAGTATAATAACAGCCAGTGCAAGAATGTTTCTTTCTTAAGGCGAAGTGCACGGAGCTTGATTATGCCTCCTACTCTTGAAGCGTTGTGCAAGTTCTTCTATACCTTCTTAAAAGCAAACGTGTGTCTGTGTGCAGGTTATGCATGACTGCAGGAACGACAGTGCTGCCCTGTTCTTCCAGTTTGGTATCAAGTTACAAAATGTTTTTGACACTCAGGTAGGAGAGGCCTTTCGTCAAAGTTTGTGCATGTAGTATGATACTTGGGCCCTGATGCAGGCGGCACATGCAACACTGCAGCAGCAGGACGTGGGTAAACCCGTGCACAAGGTGAAGAACGTCTCGCTGGGTACCTTGTGCACCCTCTATGGGGGGCCGGTTAATCCACGTCGAGATCAAGTGAGTATCTCACATCCACGTGGGTATTCATTGGTCTTTGACAGGGACAAAGCGTCCTGTATTTCTTCATACAATTCCAAGCATTGAAATTGAGCCCTACTAGCCCAAGGCAAGTCTTGTATCCTTAAGTTACGCTCTATTAGAATAAATGACTTCTGAAAATAAGTAGGAATGTGTGAATACTATTCAAACTTTCAAATATTTTTCTAATATTGCTTGCTATTTCATTCGATTCACACCTAAATTTCACTATTTGAACTTCGTTAAAATATGTACAGTTAATGACCAATTGGCAGTGGCCCCTTCAGATTTTAATGCAGTAGCAATTATGTGAACGGTCTCAATAAGCTTTCTTCATTGCCATTGGCACCATATGTTGCATATAAGATCCAAATTGATAAGATCCCCTAGCGCTCTGTACGTGCACCCACGCGTCATAGCGCGAGAGCAGGGACGACGAATGCGACTGAAGCAAAAATCAAACGAGGGGCTTCTCGAGAAGCAACTGCAACCTTTGATTTTATGAGTTGCTGGCATGCGCATTACAGTTAAAGGTGCTTAAAATGAACCTTCATATAACGAATTCTTTGTTATAACTAAGTTTTTCTATTCCCTGCCATTTTTCCATAGAGGTACCTGTATTTGTGACCTCTATGTGACAAAGTAACAGCGAAAGACAACCTTGATATAACAAATTTTCCCCACAGACAATCTAGAAATTTTGCTTCGCATTTCGGTACGAACATGCATCTTCCACGGCTGCCCTGCCACCGACAAAGCACAAAGCGGCAGTGGTGCGCATGGTGCCGCTGCCTCTCGCTGTTGTGCGCAGGTGAGTGGAAGGCGGCCAGGCGGGCCTGCACCCCACGAGCTGGCATTCCCGCCGTTCTCGCCACCGCGGGCGCATGTGCAGGTGTGTCCCCCCACTCCAAACCAAATAATAAAAAAAAAACTATACTTTTGCACGTTGGCAGTGCCAGGTTTTTAGTTGGTGTTACATATGTGGGGTCCCGCTGCATACGGAGAGCACTTTACCGAATAGTTTTCTGCAGTATCCGTGTCTGTGTCATTCACTCTTCGTTTTCGACGGCGTGCGTGCGTGCATGATTCCACTGCACGCGCATGGTGTGGCCCCCGACAACATTCAGCTTTGCTTTTTTTTTCTTGCGATGCCAATTATATGGGCAGTCTTGGCTGGTTTTTTCACCACCGATATTCATCATATATGTATATGTATCTATTGTAGTGGGGAAGAGGGAGAGAGACAGTATCTAGTTGGAGCACCTGAAAGACGACTACGACGAAGAGCTGAGCTCGTGACAGTGACTGACGCTTCTTTAACCAGGCAGTTGGTTTTATTCAATAAACCCCCTTATAATCTGGTAGAAGTGCTGGGTAGTCTTCGAAGCTGAAACTACGAAGTCGCACCTTACCTGCAGTGCCAGCAATGCCGGAAGAACCCTCCACCCAAGGTACCTCGCAAGTTCCCGCCTCTAGATGTCCCGGCGTGTGGCCACTGCGTCACCCTTCCCTTCGATCTTCAGCGGCACTGACGACCAAGCATTGAGGAGTGGCTGGCTACTTACCACAAGGTGAGCGCAGCGAACAAGTGGGACGATGCGGCTAAGCTGACCTATGTAAGCTTTTACTTGTCCGGCGTCGCTAGTCTCTGGTTGCGCAATCACGAAGCCGACATTGCCAGCTGGGATTCATTCAAGGCCTCCTTTTCGCAAGCCTTCGACCGCCCTGCTGTGGGAAAACTCCGCGCAGAACAACGACTTCGTGAGCGTGCTCAACAGCCAGGAAAGACCTTTACCAGCTACATTGAAGACGTTGTTGACTTGTGCAAGCGGTTGACTTGTGCAAGCGGGTAAACCCAGCGATGCTCGAAGCCGACAAAATCAAACAAATCCTCAAGTGCATATGCGATGACGCATTTCAAATGTTGTTAGCCAGGGACCCACAAACCATTGCCGATCTCGTCAGCTTGTGCCAGAGTTTTGACGAATTGCGCAAGCAACGCGCCCAAACTCTGTGCTCTCTGGAACAACGTCACTCGATCGCGGCCTTGACTCTCGGAGACCAGAACGACATGCTGGCTAGCGTAAAGCAGTTCGTGCGTGAGGAGGTCGCTAGGCAGCTCTCCATTTTATCGAGCGCACCCGAGCCAGCACAAACGCATCCTTTGGCCCTAGATCATCTGGCCCCGGCAATAAGGCACGTCATACAAGATGAGGTAGCGGACGCTTTACCTTTCGCTCGTTCACCACCTCTGGAGACCGCACCCTTGACGTATGCGCAAGTCGTTGCAGCCAGAGCACCTCGACAGCCCACTTATGCTACCTCACCGATCCCTGTTCGGTCATCACCAGTTCCGTTCAGCCGGCCGATTGCAGCAATTCCGAATCCGTGGCGCACCGCAGACAACCGCTCGATTTGCTATTCTTGCGGTTACGCAGGACATGTGGCTCGCTTGTGCCGCCGCCGCCCTCTCGTTCGGAGCGACAATATGCAAGGATCGTCGCACGACTCTCGGCGCTTTAACAACATGGAACGTCAACAAGAATCCTCTTCACCCGACCGCCCTCCCTCAGTCAATCACCGATCTCCATCTCCCCGACGTCACTCCCTGTCGCCTATGCGCCGTCGACCCTGCCCTTCAGACGCGAAAACTAGATGCCGCAGTTCCGGAGGCACGAACTGCTTCGTCGTCGAAGGAATCAAGTCCTCGCATTTCTCCAGCAAACCTCATCGACGTTTTTGTGGATGGTTACCGTACCCTTGCGCTTGTGGACACTGGTGCTGCCGTTTCAGTAATTGATTTAAAACTTTGCCGCCTGCTTCGGAAGGTTACCACGACGCCAAAGGGGTTGTCCCTCCGTACTGCCAGTGCTCGCCATATTCGACCATCAGCTGCCAGTACCGCCCGCGTTCTCATCCAGGACGTTTTGTATACCGTTGAATTTCTTGTGCTATAGGCGTGTTCTCATGATGTGAACCTCGGCTGGGATTTTCTGTCTTGTAATCATGCGGTTATCGACTGTGCTCGTGCTGAAGTGGCCTTCTCTGCGTTGTGTGCCTCGTCTCCGGAATTTCCGTTGAACAAGCTGTTTGTCGCTGACGACATTGACATACCACCGACTAGCGCAGCCTTTGTTCCCGTATCTTGTGCCGATGTGTCTAAGCCTGCAGTGATGTTTACGCCTTCCCAAACATTCCAAAGTTGCAAGAGCCTCCCGTTGCCGTTTGCAGTTCTAGATATTTCGGCGGGCGCTACCAATTTGTTTGTCACAAATCTCTTGCCGTCTCCCACAACCTTGCATCGCGGAGAATGTATTGGAACTTTCCAAGACTTAGACGTTTTCTCCATCTTCGACCTTGACGGTGAAAGAGATTGGCAGCTTGATGCATTGACCCCATCTGCCCATTCACTTGTCCACGAAAATAATAATTTGTTTGACCCCTCAATTGATGGCGAACTTAAAGAACCACACCGCGAAAAGCTTCTAGAACTTCTTCACCAGTTTCGCGGCTCGTTCGATTGCCAGCAGACGTCCTTAGGCCGAACGCACACCGTTGTGCATCAGATTAACACCGGCTCCCAAGCGCCTCTGCGACAGCATCCCTACCGTGTATCTCCTGTGGAGCGTCGTGTAATCACCGAGCAAGTGGCCAACATGCTTCATTGTGGCGTCATTCGGCCGTCCAGCAGTCCCTGGTCTTCACCTGTGGTACTTGTGAGGAAAAAAGACGGCTCGATTCGCTTTTGCGACGATTACCGCCGTTTAAACAAAGTCACGATTAAACACGTATACCCATTTCCACGCATCGATGATGCCCTGGACTGCTTGCAAGGCGCTGAATTCTTCTCATCACTAGACCTACGGTCCGGTTATTGGCAGGTCCCCATGGCACCATCAGATCGTCCAAAAACTGCTTTTGTGATGCCCGATGGACTATACGAATTTAATGTAAAGCCCTTCGGCCTTTTGCGCCAGCCACATTCGAAAGGATGATGGATAGCGTCTTGCGTGGGCTAAAATGGAAGACATGCCTATGCTTTTTGGATGATGCCGTTGTTTTCTCCCCTGATTTCGACAGCCATCTCCAATGTCTCAGCGAAGTCTTGAGCTGCCTCACGAGCGCAGCCCTTCAAGTAAACATCAAGAAGTGCCACTTTGGAGCTCGGAAGCTCACGATACTTGGTCACGTTGTCTCAAAACAGGGCGTCCTCCCAGATCCAGAGGAGCTTCGTGGTGTCGCTGAGTTCCCGAAGCTTACGACTGTGAATGCGCTTCGCAGCATTGTCGGACTATGCTGTTACTTTCCCCGCTTTGTGAAGAACTCTGCTTCGATAATCGCACCACTGACACAGCTTATCTCTGGCGATGGACACCTCTCTGATTGGTCGCCAGCATGCGATGGTGCTTTTGCAACATTACGCCATCTCCTTACTTCACCACCTATTTTACGCCACTTCGACCCTACTGCTCCAACCCAGGTGCACACAGATGCCAGTGGCATAGGACTTGGCGCTGTCCTTGCTCAACGCAAACCTGGCTTCTCGGAGTATGTAGTTGCGTATGCCAGTTGCACCCTAACCAAGGCAGAGCACAAATACTCGGTTTCCGAAAAGGAATGTTTGGCTATTGCTTGGGCATTACAAAAATTTCGTTCTTACTAATATATGGACGCCCATTCGATATAGTTACAGATCACCATTCACTCTGTTGGCTCGCTTCATTGAAGGATCCTTCTGGCCGGCTTGGACATTGGGCGCAACGTTTACAGGAATTTGATATTCACGTCATTTACCGCTCAGGCCGCAAGCACACCGACGCAGATGCTCTTTCTCGTTCGCTCCTTCCTTCAGCCGCTGCACCTGTTTTCTTCGCCGAAGCTACCATCGGCAGCATTGATATCGCTGACATGCCTTCAGAACAACGCAAGGACCCTAGGATAGCCTCGGTCATCGATGTTCTCTCCTCGTCTTCGGTGACACCACGCCAGCGTCTACCTCGTGCACTACGTCGGCAAATTCCCCATTATGCAATACGGGATGCCATGTTGTATCGTCGCAACTAACAGCTGGATGGTAGGAAATGGCTTCTTGTTATACCTCGTCATTTGCGCTCCAACATGTGCGCGTACTTCCACGCAGACCCTCGAAACGCGCACGCTGGCGTTTTGAAAACATACGACCGGCTTCGTCAGCAATTTTTCTGGCGTGGAATGTACTTGTACGTTCGTGCATACGCTCCTTCACTGAGTGTCAGCGGCGGAAAACAACTTGTCATGCCTCTGGCGAATTACAACCATTGCCGTGTCCAGCTCGGCCGTTTGATAGAATCGGCATAAACCCCTACAGCCCACTACGTTGCACTCCTGCGGGAAATCGCTGGATTAATGTGGCCGTTGACCACCTAACCCGTTACGCTGAAACCGCCGCTTTGCCAGCCATTGCTGCTCGTGATGTCGCCTTGTTCATCTTGCGTAGCTTTGTCCTTTGCCATGGCGCCCCACGTGAGCTGCTTAGCGACAGTGAGCATGCAATTCTATCGCAAGTCAACCAGGAACTTCTCAGTGAGTGCAATATTATTCATCGCACCACTACAAGCTATCACCCACAGACAAACGGTTTGACAGAGCGCTTTAACCGCACGCTCGGTGATATGCTTTCTATGTACATATCCTCCGACCATTCTAATTGGGACTTGGTGCTCCCTTTCCTGACATATGCGTAAAATACGGCCACGCAAGCAACTACTGGGTTTTCACCTTTTTTTATACTGTACGGACGTGAGCTCTCTTGTACGCTTGACACGATGCTTACCGCCCAGATGCTTCAGAATACCGCCCAGCCTCCAAACTTGTTCAGTGTGCCAAAGAGTGCCGCCAATTAGCGCATTCATTTACGTCCGTCGCTCAAAGTCTCCAAAAAGAACAACTCGACCAAGACAAGCCTGCTCACAGCTTCTCCGTAGGCTCATTTGTATGGCTCTCGGCTCCATTCCACTCTCCCGGCCTCTCCTGAAAGTTTGCACCCAAGTACAATGGTCCGTACCGAATCGTTCAATACACATCACCGGTCAACTACGTCGTCGAACCAGTGACTCCTGCCGATGACAGACGATGCCGTGGTCGTGAGGCAGTCCACATCAGTTGCTTAAAACCTTATTATGATCCCCTTGTGCTTGCTTCGCCGTGAGTCGCCAGGATGGCTCCTCTTCACCACCGGGGCAAATGTAGTGGGAAAGAGGGAGAGAGACAGTATCTAGTTGGAGCACCTGAAAGACGACTATGACGAAAGCTGAGCTCGTGACAGTGACTGACGGCTCTTTAACCAGGCAGTTGGTTTTATTCAATAAACCCCCTTATACTATATAGTATATGAAAACTCAAAAAAGAAAAAAAAAGCTGCCCGCGCTTGGCTCCCAGCTTTTCACGATGGGCCAGCGCGCTCTTGTCTCCTTTGCGTACTTTGCCCCACGATTGGGGTGGTTAGATGTTTGCGCACACGCGCTTATCCTTCGGTGGGGAGAATCGCGTGCCTTCGGCTTTGATCTGAACAATTGCGTTTAGTTGCCGGGTATACAAAAACCACTTCGCTCGCTAGACAGGCGAGCCATTTGCGAAAACAGTACACTTTTCAAGCACAGCGAAGTAACAACTGAGGCACTTGTTAGTTCGCACTCATATCTGTACGTGTGATTTCGTTTCGTGCCTCGTTTTTGTTTAAACAGGGCGTTAAGTGTCAAGCTGTAAATGTTGTAAGCTCGCTTTCGTCCTGTGTATGTGTTTTTCGTGCATGATTCGTGCGTGAGCAGCGCACTGCACGTTTCGATCTGCTTACCATTCTCAGCGTTACATTCCAAGTTGTTACTATGGCATTCGTTGCTTCACTCTTGCGGTGAAACTGTGACTTTTTTAAATTTCGGACAGCCATGTCGTCACCACCGAGGGGATGTCAGATTAGGCACTGATCGAAACTCTCCCGAGACCACGGTGGCGACGGATCTTCAGAGGTCAACTCGCCATGTGCTTGCGCCTTGCACCACGCCGCAAGTTCGCAGGCTGGTAGTTTTTACGATTACCCGATTAATTCTGGCAACACGATGGTGCATTTAATTTAATGCAATGAATGCGATAGCAAAAAATAGTAATATTATGAGAAGTAAGGTTGGCAGCACACTCTTTTGGATCTGATATCGTGAAGCTCCTACAAAGCGCTGGTATGAGCAAATACGGCCGCTCCACGGAAAAGTGCTCGTTTGACACAGTCTCTTCGCGGTGAAACCGCACTCATACTCGCCGAGATAGCAAGCGCGCCAGCGATCGCGACCACGCTTAAAATCCAAAATCATTATTGCTACTCGAGCAATTCCTCCCCCCCTCCCCGCATTGTTTCATGCTCATTCAAGACGGAAGGTTGACTTTACGTTTGAGCATTCGACCACAGTTCTAACACGCAGGAGATGTTATCTTATGCACTTTCCAGGCAATAGAGATGGGCCGACTCATTTGATCTCTGCTTCAGCATCGCTAGTGTGCTTTTACCCGCTCGTAAAAGCTACGATGCGCAGGGGCATGTTATCAACTTGGACTGTTTACTACATGGTGGCGACGAGAAAAATCTGCCAAGAATAATAGTGCAGTTTCTTACTGTAAAATAAGTGTTTTGGGTTAGCTCTGCCTTCAGTCCCCCTTTTGTTTAGTTGCGCGTTTATTTTTCGAATTTTCATGCCGAACCTGCATATAACGAAGTTCGCTTTATAGTGAATTTTTTGGGGAATTTATTTATTTAGTTATTTGTTGATTGATTTATTTATTCAGATATATACAGTGCCCTAGGGGCATTAGTGTAAGGCTAAAACAAAAAAACAATACTTGACAGATGTTGTAAAACATCAAGAGTTAACATAACAAGATAAGCAATGTGTCAAGGTTACAGATGACGCGACACATGTACGTTTTGAAAAGACCACTCGAAAAATATATCGCATCATACTTAGAATAGTACATTACCACAAAAGTACAAAAAAAGTAAAAAGGATTAAAAAACATATAGATAGACAAATTTATTGAATGCCGTGCAGAGGTGATGCAATATCTAGTGGAGCAAAACTTCAGCAAGGGCACTGTTGAAAGAACTGATTGATGACAAGATAACCTCCTTCGGTAGACTATTCCAGTCATGGCCTGTTCTTATAAAAAAGGAATGTTTATACATGTTAATGGAACAGTTATATTCTCTCACTTTCAGAGAATGATCACGAAGGGCTAACTTGTATGTAGGTTCGAGAATATGTTTTCTCTCTGCTGCATGTTGCTCCAACAAAAATTTTGTGAAAGTGCTCTAGGCGTATGTATTTTCGTCTATCTTGTTAAATCGGCCATACAAGATTGTCTCTTATATCAAAGGAGCTTATTGAAAAGTCAAAGTTCGAAGAAACAAAGCATGCTGCACGCTTCTGAAGGCGTTCTGATTCAGCAATGCAAGTCTTTGTACCAGGGTCCTATGCGGAGCATTTATATTCTAAAACAGTGTGCACGTTTGAAAATTAAAAAGGTTCTTTCAACCTAGGAGGAGCTTTCTTAAAGTTTCGCTTTAAGAAATTCAGAAAACGGCCAGCCTTGGCTCCTACATAGTTAATGTGGTCATTTCATGAAAAATCATTCTTATACATAACACCTAAATATTTGTAATTTGATACAATCAACAGGTTTTCACCGTCAAGACAATATGTACCATAAAAATGTGACGTTTTTTAGGAAGCTGGGCAAATTTGTGCTTAAAAATTCAGCCTCATATTCTATTGTGTCGTCTATTACACGATAGTAATATCGCATCAAGGTCACTTGTAACTGGACACTATCGCTCAGGGAAATAATTTCACGGTAACGACAACAGTCGTCGGCATACAACCTGAGATGACTTGACACCTGTTCACCTATATCATTATTAAATATTAGAAAAAGAAGCGGTCCCAGAACCGGTCCTTTGGGGACACCTGATAAGACTGTTCCATATGATGAACTTGTCCAGTGAAGAACAGTGCACTGTTTTCAGTCAGCAAGATAAGCCGCAATCCAATGTAAAAGATCCATAAGAATATTTAGTGCAGACAGTTTTATCAGCAACAGATTATGTGCTACAGAGCCAAAGCCTTTTGAAAATCTAAGAATGGTCGGTTAACCTGTTTGCCGTTATTGAATGATAAGGCTATGTCATGAGAAAACTCAACCAATTGCATGTCATAAGATAGTGCCCCCCTGAAACCATGCTGTGCTGGGCTGAAAAAATTGTTTTCTTGAAGATGAGCCATCAGGGTGGAATAAATAATGTGCTCTAGTGCCTTACACGACACACTAGTAAGTGAAATAGGTCTCTAGTTTCTGGTTTTCGTGTTATCACCACTTTTGAAAATAGAAAAAAAATTTGCAGTTTTCCAGTCGTTTGGTAAGGTTCCGAAATCAAATGATTTTTGAAAAAGTACCGCGAGGAAAGGGGCAAGTGACACAGCACAGTTTTTTATTACATAGTTTGAAACGTGATCAGGTCTCGGTGCTGACTTGACATTCGCTTTAGCAGTAGTTTTGCTATTCTCTCTTCTGAGGGAAATTCTGAGTAGTTCGTACTCTCCTGGTCTGCTGCAAGAATGCCAATTCAAAGTAGCTGTTCAGCCTTCCCTTTGTGGTCATCACCTTAGGTATTGTCGCCTGGAATAGCATCCTTTGAACTATGGTTGCTTTTGACTTTCAGGTTGGTTTCTAATTTTTCACCTAGTGTTTCTAGATAAGTGCTTTCTGCCTTGTGCATTTCTCTGGCTATTTCTTTGCCAAGTTCCATCATGTCGTGGTAAAAGTCAAGTTTCGGTTATTTGTACAGGCGGTGTCGTCTATTATTCAAAGCGTGATTATTTCTGCTCATCCATAGTTTATCGGCTCGGCGCTTGGATGTAATCACTCGGGACGAAACGAATGACGATGTTAGCGATAAAAGTTTGGTTTTTAGCCGATTCCATGCAGATTCTACGTTGATCGAAGAAGTAAGCTTTTGAAAAATGGGCAAATATTTGTCTAGTTCGCGAGATAGTGAATCGTGCAAATTGAAACAGAGAATGCGCATTTAACATTTCTCAAAAGGCAGAGTTAATAGGTGACGAAGTTCTGATGTTTGGCAGGAGATCGATCCACTTTATTTTAGGCATGTTGAAACAAAACAGTATACGTTGCATCCAAGGACAGCAATACATTGTTCACCTTGTATAAAGGTTGAGGAGAATTGGAGCCAGGTGGCCCATAAAACGACCCAACTGCTAAGGAAGTGCCGTTAGTGAGAATGATCCTACACCAGACTGTCTCACGTGATGTGCTTTGAACATTAATCTACGTGCTGTTCAAGCTGTTGAGTATCATCACAAAGACCCCATGGTCGTGTACGTTATGATTTTTACGATAGATTTTGTAGTTAGATGGAAATATTTTGCTATTACTTATAGTGCTGTCTAACCAAGATTCTACACGGATGACTACGTGAAGGCTAACCAAGTCCGAGACGAAAGCAAATTCTTCTTTTTTGTTTTTAATGCTGGGACAATTAACGACCACAACGTTCAAGTCACTCATCTTCTGCGGTCTCTTACTAGGAACACATGGTGATGGCTATTGGGCCGCCGTGATTACAGCATCATTTTTACTGTCATACACAAAAACTTCATTTTCCATGATCAACTTGTTTTCAGTATAAAAGACCCATCACCGTTGCGTGCAAATTGCGCCAACTTTCTGCGAGCAATCCTAACATTTCTTGAATAATCTTGATTAACAGTGAAATCAGAAAGTGCTCATTGTTTATTTTTAAACAAGAGGAACTTGACGATCAGTGGCTGTGTTGTTCCTGCTGTGTACTGACCAATACAATGCACTCTTTCAATAGACGTACTAAGTGAGATAATCAGTTTCTCAGAAAGAAAAACTTTTTTCTGATTCCGTCCACGTTTCATTCGCAGTATCCGGGAGGCCATAGATTATCAAATTATTACTTTGTGACCGGTTGTCTAAGTCATCTTGGCCATAATGCAGTGCCTCAATTGATGAATTGATCGCTCCAACACGTGTGGACACTTTTTCAACTGCATCCCTGAGGGAAGGTACAGATGGCGCAAAGCCCTCCGCACATATCACCTTGACTTCCAGGTCAGACGGCTTCAATTCAATCGCCCGCTAGTCCGACCAGAGTTAGAGAATTTCGTAGAGTATGTCCGCCTGGTTTCGAACCAAGGAAGGTATCTGCATGATAGCCTCAAACATCTCCTGCTGCTGGTAAGCTGTGAGAGGCCCAGGATTTTCTTTGACATTACCACAGCGAAGTAGACACATCTTAAGTATAACTTCAGTACGCCTGACAATAATATTAGAGAGAAACGAGCAAATCAAGTATAAATGTATACATGTGCACAGTGGGATCTGACACCAGTTTTCCTATCGGTTTACCACGTACATTACGACAGGTATAACCGACCTGTAGAAATACATTCTATATGCATAGCTGACGTCATCAGCAAAGAGGCACATGGTGTTACAGGTCAGATCCAAGGCAGTCACCACCTGCAAAAGCTCTAGAAACACAGCGTGTAAGCGTCTGGTGTCCATGGCGGCCCCGAGATCCCAGAGTGGCTGGCCAGGGGAGTTGCTTTAGTAGTTTTGTGTCTTCCGATGGGCGTGGTTGCCAGAAAACTTAGTCGTCAATAGCTGGCAGCGCTGATAAATCCAGTGGCTTTTGGCGAAGCCAGGCATCGATGAAAGCTGGGCATATTCTATATGCGTAACTGAAGTCATCAGCAAGAAGGCACATAATTATTGACATGATTTGGCCGCAAATAATACGCACACAAAGTAAACAAACACTCAACGAAGTCTACTTCGTTCAGTGATGTTGCGGCCATACAAGATCGGGCGAAGTATATGTGGAAGAGCTTTCTATCGAGACTTCAGAAACACTCAACGAAGTATACTTCGTTCAGTGATGTTGCGGCCATACAAGATCGGGCGAAGTATGTGTGGAAGAGCTTTCCATCGAGACTCCAGTAGCTCGATTTAGCTACCCGTTCAAACTGCTCAAGCCAGTCTTGCGCATCTTCGTTCGGCCAGCCATGAAATGGTTCAGGAATGCGCATATTCTGGACCGTCACCTGTGCAGGACTCCTTGCCATTTCTTGGGTAGGGGTGGCTGTCGTAAGTGTTGCTCCCTCTAAAAGGCCGAATTCTGGTTTAAGACCTTGAAGGCGACGGCTTGAGCGGTGCACAGGCGTGTCCACGCGTGGCTGTTTCGTAGGGCTGGACTCTGGGCTTCTCACAGGGGTGCTGATCGTGGGGTAGTAGTACTCATCTCCTCCACTTGCCCCGCTGCGTTGGTCTAGTGGCTAAGGTACTCGGCTGCTGACCCGCAGGTCGCGGGTTCAAATCCCGGCTGCGGCGGCTGCATTTCCGATGGAGGCGGAAACGTTGTAGGCCCGTGTGCTCAGATTTGGGCGCACGTTAAAAAACCCCAGGTGGTCTAAATTTTTGGAGCCCTCCACTACGGCGTCTCTCATAATCATATGGTGGTTTTGGGACGTTGAACCCCACGTATCAATCAATCAATCATCTCCTCCAGCAGTGTCGCGGGTTATAAATTACAGGGGGTTTTTTTACATGTGTAGATTAACTGATGGCCAGGCGGTAGTGACAACCGTGAACAGTAGGCCATCAGGCCCGCGAAGAACACGAGAACATCTTGAGCCCTTAGCCCAGAACGAACTGTTTTATTATTTCCCAAAACGGCCACCACGCTGCTGTACCAGGCTTGCACAGCTCAACACAACTATCAGCGCCACGTGGGGGCGCTGCATTTGAACCAACATTGTAACACTCCTTCTAGGAAGACTACGGGGAGTACCTATTCACCGGTTTCCTAGTTCTTGTGCCACGTCGCAACTTCGGCGTGCTAGACGTAGGCACGACAGAGTCACTGTTCACATGCACACCCCTGTTGAGCGCAGTCCCGTCACTCTCTGTGGTACAGCTACTCCCAAAGAAGCTAGTTCCAGGTAGCTGTTCCTGATGAGGCACTTCTGGAATAGCTGGCGCATGATGAAGCGGCGGCTCCAACTGTGGTGGAGCTGCATCGATAGCAGTTTCAGGAGAGGCCAATGTTTCTGTCTGCACAAGGCGCAAGTGGTTGCTGTGTCGGTTTCCTAAGGTGCCATCTTCAAAACGGACACTGGCTGATGAAGGAGTGACGTCCACGACACTGGCAGGCACCCAGGGTGTGCCCCTGCGAAAGTTTCGCGCGTAGACATCATCACCTGGCTGCAGTGATGGAGCCCGCCGGGACCCTCTTTCAGCATACAACTTCTGCTTGAGTTGTTTTAGGAATACAGATGCCTGCAGGCTTGGCCTGAGGACATCCAACGGAGTCTTGAACATTCTTCCTGTCAAGAGTTCACGCGGTGGCCGACCTGTCACTTCATGTGGTGTGGTCCTATAGTGGAACAGAAACCTGGAGATCTGCGTTTGGAAGTTCCCAGAACCGGACTTCTTGAGTTTGTTCTTCACAGTTTGTACAACTCTTTCAGCTGCACCATTTGAGGCAGGGTGATACGGCGGTACAAGAATGCGGCGTATTCCATTTCGAGTTAGGAACTCAAGGTACTGGGCACTGGTGAAGGCAGGACCGTTGTCTGAAACTATGACATCAGGCAGGCCATGCTGAGCGAATGCAATTCTCAATGCCGAAATGGTAGCTTCTGCAGATGTAGAAGACACAGGAAAGACTTCTATCCACTTTGAGAATGCATCCACAATAACCAAGAATGAGATACCTAGAAATGGTCCCCCAAAATCAATGTGAAGCCTTGACCAGAGTCGCTGTGGAAAAGGCCACAGCGTCTGATGAACCGGCTGTGCAGCTCGATGTTGAGTCTGGCACGTAGCGCAGCTCTTCACGCTGTTGGCAATATCATTGTCAATGCCTGGCCACCAAACATGGCTCCTGGCAATCATCTTGCTCTTCTCGATACCCGGGTGGCTGGCGTGAAGAACACCAAGAACTTGGGTCTGCAATGACTTTGGGATCACTACTCTTGATCCCCAGAGTAGGCAACCCTCATAGAGACTGAGTTCTGCGCTTCTGGTATTGAAAGGGTTCCACTCTGGTCCTACTGGAAGGCTTTCTCCTTTCAGAACTGCAAGAACAACATGGCCCAGAAGTGGGTCATTTCGTGTGGCTTGGGCCACAACACCTGGTGAAAGGAGTCTCGGATATGCCTCCTCTAGCAAGAAGATTTCAGCAGGTCGTGGTAATGCAGTAGTGTCAGTTGGGAGAGGCAGTCTATTAAGAGCATCAGCGTGGCCGAGCTTTTCGCCAGGCTTGTGTACAAGTTCGTACTTGTAAGCAGACAGCTTCAGAGCCCACCTGACCACTCGAGGCGAAGCTTGCACGGGAACGGGTTTGTTGGCACCCAGCAGACCAAGAAGTGGCTTGTGGTCAGTGCGTGCTTCGAATGAGATGCCCCACAAGTACTGGTGGAACCGATCCACACCAAACACTAAGGCCAGTGCCTCCTTGTCGAGTTGACTGTAGTTTTGTTCTGCTTTTGACAAGGTCCTCGAGGCAAAAGCAATGGGATGTTCCCCGCCATCAGCATCTTTGTGCGCTAGAACTGCACCTATACCATAAGGCGCTGCGTCACAGCTGAGGCAAACAGGCTTGGCAGGGTTGAAATGCACTAGAACTGGAGCTGATGTCACCAAGTGCTTGCAGGCATTGAATGCATCTTGTTGTTCATGTCTCCACTCCCACTTCTTTCCTTCACAAAAAAGTAAGTGCAGTGGACGAAGGAGCGATGAAAGATTGGATAAGAAGCGCCTGTAGAAGTTTACAAGTCCCAAGAAACTCTGAAGTTCCCTGACATCCTGAGGCACAGGAGCATGCAGAATGGCTGCTACCTTGTCAACATTCGGGGAAAGGCCTTCCTTGCTGATGATGTGCCCGAGATACTCAACTTGCGGCACGAAGAAATGGCATTTTTCAAGTTTCAGCTTGAGGCCTGATTCCTGAAGCTTGC
This sequence comes from Rhipicephalus microplus, assembly GCF_043290135.1. Lineage (NCBI taxonomy): Eukaryota > Metazoa > Arthropoda > Arachnida > Ixodida > Ixodidae > Rhipicephalus > Rhipicephalus microplus. The sequence continues at coordinate 10,397,416 of NW_027464586.1, read as the reverse complement.
TAAGTACAGCACGAAGGTTGCGAAGGTGCTCAGCATTATTTGCGCCAGTCACAAGAATGTCATCAAAATAGACTGCTACATGAGGCAGTCCTCTGAACAGGTTCTTCATCTCGCGCTGAAATATGGCAGGAGCAGATGAGACACCAAAAGGCAACCGGGTGTACTGAAATAACCCCATATGCGTCGAAATTGTGGCATACTTCCTAGAGGCCTCGTCAAGGACAACGTGCTGGTACGCATCTCGCAAATCCAATTTTGTGAATTTCTCACCTCCAGCAAGCACAATCCACAGGTCCTCGATCCTTGGAATGGGGTACTGCTGCACTGTTGCCACTGGGTTTATGGTGACACCAAAGTCTCCACAGATTCTGATGCATCCATCCCTTTTGGTCACAGGAACAATAGGTGCAGCCCACTTTGCTGTCTTGACTGGAACAAGAATGGAATCTCTTCTTAGTCTATGGATTTCTTGAGTTACTCCATCTGTCAAGGCGTACGGCAGTGGATGTGGCTTGAAGAACCGAGGCGGAGCATCTGAAGGAACATGTAGAGAAGCTTTAGCACCCTTGAATGTACCCAGGCCTCTTTCAAACACTTCGGCGTAGTCTTGGACTAGGTGTTTGACGTCGGAAAGTGCGTGGATGTTCACTTCAACATCGAAGACGCCAATGCCCAGCTCACGCATCCAGTTGCGTCCAAGAAGAGTGGGCGATCCGTCTCCGGTCAGAAAAATAGGTAGGTCGGCCTGTCTGCCATGAAACTTCACACTGACGTCAGCTTTGCCCTGAACCTTTTTTAGTTCCCCGGAATAGCTTCGCAGAAGCACTCGTAACGGCTGCACAGGAACCGAAGGCAAAAGCTTAAGAAGACGCGACTTGGCCATAACAGAGACACTTGCCCCCGTGTCCACTTCCATGCGGAGCGGCTTGCCGCAAACGTCAACAGTGACGGTGAAAGGCGGAGGCGGCGTGGCGTAGTCGACTTGCCACATGTCAAAAACTTCGCAAAATGAAGTGGTTGCGGCGTCCTGCTTGCGTACTGTATTAACATGATGATGGTTACTCGACGACGGTGAAGCCGAGAATGAACGTGCCTTGGTGAGGCTGTTGCTTTGGGCTTGGCTGTCCCTTCGTCGCAAATTGCACACCTTCGCCAAATGACCTCGTTTGTGGCAGTAATTGCAGATTGTCTTTACATGCTTGCATTTTGATGCAAGATGTCCGTCCCCACAGCGGTAGCAGGCGACGCCCCCAGAACCTGACGAGACACGGTGAGTCGAGAAAGCGCTGCTTGTGTTCGCTTGCGCCATCTCACTTGCGTCCCTTTTTGCTGCTTCCATTGCCAGGGCGGTCTGCACAGCATCGACGAAGGTGAGGTCCGGTTTTTTCAGAAGTCTAGTTTGCGCATCCACGTTGTTTATGCCACACATGACGCGGTCGCAGAGCATGTTTTTGAGTTCAGCCCCGAAGCTGCAGTGCTCGGACAGGCTTTTTAGTGCTGCGATAAAATTGCTGACCGATTCCCCTTCCGTGCGAACGCGCGAGTTGAAACGAAAACGCTGCACGACGGCAGAGGGCTTCGGACAATAATGGCTTCTAAGTACTTGAAGAATCTCGTCCAGATTCTTGTCACTGGGCTTGGCGGGCTTGACCAAATTGCGGAGCAAAGCATACGTTTTCTGCCCGCAGCAGCTGATGAACACGGCAGTACGCTTGTCTGGGGCGACATAATTCGCCCGGAAAAATGCTTTGAGCCGGTCCACGTAACAGGGCCAGTCATCTCCTCCCACCTTGAATGGCTCGAGGTTGCCGAAACTTGGCATGGTGAACAGATGGCAGAGAGCTGCGGGAACGAAGACTTACATGAAACTTCCTTTCATCCTCGTGGCCAGTTGTTACATGTGTAGATTAACTGATGGCCAGGTGGTAGTGACAACCGGGAACAGTAGGCCATCAGGCCCGCGAAGAACACGAGAACATCTTGAGCCCTTTGCCCAGAACGAATTGTTTTATTATGTCTTAAAACGGCCACCACGCTGCTGTGCCAGGCTTGCACAGCTCAACACAACTATCAGCGCCGCGGGCGGGCGCTGTATTTGAACCAACATTGTAACAGGTTTATTTAAAAACACGGACAGTGGAACTTGTAGAGACGCTCTCAGAAAAGGCCGCTAAGATTGTCGTCTTTTTCACTCGCCTGCGCTGCGCCTCTCGAGCAAATCCGCGTTCTTTGTTGTTGTCGCAATCTCGCCGCTAAATGCAGCTATGCACGTGGCAATATGCATAGCTGACCTCATTAGGAAGATTGCACACTGTGTTGCAGATCAGATCCAAGGCAGTCACCACCTGCAAAATATGTAGAAATACAGCGTGTAAGCGTCTGGCGTCCATGGCTGCGCCAAATCCCCATCCAGGTTTAACTGTATCTCGCTATCTCAGCACCCAACAGCGGGTGGCTGGCGTAGCATTCAATATGCTGCTCTCTCAATGCAAAGAGAATCTGCAAACAGTGTCGCTAGAAAGGCCATATTCTCTTAAATCTAAAGAAGTTTGGTGTCAGTCTCACTTGTGTAACATTGCAATTTTGGCCTTGTTTATTCTCCTTGTTTCCGAAAATCACCATTTTCATCAAACATGGTGCGACACAGGCTCAAGGGATTAATTGGAGATTAACATACAGATACTTAAAGAAATGAAGTGCAGTCAACGTTACAACAAAAGAAGAACATATAGGATGAAGCACCTCATCCTTTGTGCCTATTCTTTTGTTTTCCCATTCATTGGGCTTCATTTTTTCAACTGTATTCATCACCAACTGGCCCAGACCTCCACTCATACACACGTTCAATCTCACTGAGGACGAAAGTTCCCAATAAAGTCAGGAACTTACAGAACAGTGGTATAAAAAATAGAACACAACACTTTGGCACTTATAAAAAAAAAACAATTTTTATACGGACAAAAGTGCAGAGAATCTTTCAATATATTCACATGATATTGCATAAAAGGTGCCGCGGCAGTGGTACCGTGCGGTTATGAATATTCAAATGCCGCCTCTAAAGAACATTTCTCCACGCTACAGAGCTTGTGTCAGCGTTCACTGTTAATCAATGCTGTTATAGCTGACAGTGCAGAATGTGCTTATTTTGAAGCTTCAATGCTCTATTAACAAGGATGACTTGATGAACTTTACTGCATGCAAGAGGCAAGACGATTCTACAGACTTTCATGCGAAACGAAGTGCAGTAATTTCCAAAAGAAGCTGTCACCTTTTTCTTGAGCATACTGTGAGGGAATGTTAATACTTACGAAAGCCATTTTGAGAGTTGCAATGCATAATATAATATAAGCCTTAGAAACAAATTCATAATTTATTTCAAATTATCTATATATTTTGCAATCCCCTTCGAGTTCGGTATATCCGGAATCGACTGTACAGTTGGATGCATGGTTCCAGATACTTCACAATCTGCCGGGTTGAGATATTTGCACTTTCTTGGCACGTATCACATGTTGATGCGTGATATGTTTTGTCTACTTCACAATGGTGTCGTGTACTTTTTATCTCTTTATTAGTAGCCATTGGTAACTGGTTACAAATCAACATGGCAGCACCAATACAGGCTTGACTACACGCTCTCATCGGAACTTGCAATTGCTATTTGCCCACTGGTCTGGCAGCAACAAATTAATGGGGAAATAAACCGTTGCTTCGTGCTATTTCACCCTGGGGACAGAGCATCAGGTACATTTCGTCATTATTTGCGAGATCAGCTGTTTGTTCAGCTATGCACGCTAAAGCTGCTACACTGAGAATTCAATAGTGATTCATGGCATTAGCTCAACATGCTCACAAATATGAGCATCAGTTTTTAACTTACGGCTTACACAGCGCACGATGACCATTTGATAAATTTGAAGCGGAGAGCACCAGTTGCAGTGAGTGCAGCTTTTAGTGGGCAATGCCGTCTGTTTGCTTTACTCGCCCTGCGTGTGAGGTGTGAGCAGAAGAAGCGACATGGACATAGACAGCGCTGAAGGGAACTTCTGAAGTGAAGTACAATAACTCACAAAGATGGCACTGTCATGGCAGTGGAAGCGTGTAGATTGTGACACCTCATTTGTCAAGTTGACAAAGCGTTCGTGCATGCAAATGGTGTGTTTAGAAATTCAGTGTCAATGCTTCCGTGGGCCTGGAATTTTATGTAGGTTATTGAAAGTCTGATGCGCTTTATATCTATCTAGTTCAAAATTTAGCGTTTTACACCCTACAGCCTGAAACATTTGTTTTCACCACTCAGTGCCAGAGCTGTAATAGTTATTGAAGTGTGACTGAATGTGAAAAAAATCCCATGATAAACCATGTTTACTCGACCATATGCTGTATACGGTGTTATGTCTGGGAGTTCACTCCGAACGTCAATGCCTCTGCAAAGGCAATCTATGTCAAGGCCAGCGATCGAGCCCGCCTGACGCAGCCCAGCGGTGGGTCTCTATTGGAGGATTCTGACATCACGACCAGTGGCGCTTCTGGTTGGACGTTGTTGATGAAAAAGGTTCTCCTTGTGCCTATAAAAAAAGCCAAGCGGCACGTCGCCAGCAGTTGACCTATGAGTCAGAGAGAAGCCGACGTACGCATCAGAGAAGACATCTAATTGCTTCGATTTCTTTCGCTGTCGGCGCGGCCGGTGTCCGCGTAAGCGGCGAGTTTCGTGGCGCCCTTCGTAACCTCGGCCGTGGCGTGCCTCGTAACAGTGAATGGCAGCTGCGGGATCGGCTGGCATCAGCGACATCGATGCGGTGAGTGCCTGATGTTTTCCCCTCAGTTCACCAGACTACTCTAGCACAGGTTATAGTAGGTTGCAGCGATGGCGTAGTGGTTAGAGCATCCGACTCACATGCAAAAGGTCCGTGGCTCAAATCCTGGTGCCGCGCAGTTCCCAACCGGATAAAAATAAAAACAAATCCGCGTGGTGACGGAACTGCATTAAAAGGCCTGGGGTGCGTCCTTACCGATAACCACCGCCGGGAACGCACTCCCTCACCAGAGAAGGATCGGCCACCCTGGTGCAGCATCTGGCCACTACCTCCCACATGCATACGTCAAATAACTAATGGCCCTCAGTCCCCAGCAGCTGCGAAGCAACTGACCACGGCGGCGGTCAGATCTGCAACGCAGCAGAGGGTGCTAAGAATCCCTGGATCCTGACAGGCCGCCGTTGAACCTGAACTTGGCAATGTTTAATGCTAGAACCTTATTTAGTGCGGGAAGTCTAGCTGTACTATTCGAGGAGCTAGAAGGTGTTAAATGGGATATAATAGGGCTAAATGAGGTTAGGAGGACAGATGAGGCTTATACGGTGCTACAGAATGGGCATGTTCTTTGCTATAGGGGCTTGGCTGACAGAAGACAACTGGGAGTGGGGTTCCTAATTCGCAGAAACATAGCTGGCAACATAGAGGAATACTATAGCATTAATGAAATGGTGGTAGGTATCGTAATTAAACTGAATAAAAGATACCAGATGAAGGTGGTACAGGCTTACGCACCTACATCCAGCCATGATGACGCTTCAGTTGAAAGCTTCTATGAAGACGTGGAATCAGCAATGTGTAAGGTAAAAACACAGTATACTCTAATGATAGGAGACTTTAATGCAAAGGTAGGGAAGAAGCAGGCTGGAGACGAGGCAGTAGGAGGCTATGGCATCGGTACTAGAAACGCCAGAGGAGAGCTACTAGTAGAATTCGCAGAAGACAATAATTTACGGATTTTGAATACCTTCTACCGAAAACGAGAAAACCGTAAGTGGACTTGGAGGAGCCCTAATGGCAAAAATAAGAACGAAATAGACCACATAATGAGTGCACACCCAGGCATCGTGCTGGATGTGGAAGTGGTTGGCAAGGTAAGATAGAATGGTCAATTTCGAATTCGCCTAAACTTGAAGAAGAAACGACTAAAAATGATACGCAAGAAGCCAATCAATCAACTAGCACTGAGAGGGAAAGTACAGGAATTCAGTCTCGCTTCAGAACAGGTACTCTGCTCTTAGCGAGGAAACTAACCCTAGCGCAGATACAATGAATGATAATCTGATGAGTATCATTACGGAGTGTGCAGGGGAAGTTGGAGGCAGGGTAGTTAGACAGGACACTTGCAAGCTTTCCCAGCAAACAAAGAATCTCATTAAGAAGCGTCAAATAATGAAAGTCTCAAGTACAGCAGGCAAAATAGAACTGGCAGAGCTTTCAAAGTTGATTAATAGGCGTAAGGTATGCGATGTGAGAAGGTATAACATGGAGAGAATTGAGCACACTCTGAAAAACGGAGGAAGCGTCAAAGCAGTGAAGAGGAAACTTGGAATAGGCAAAAATCGGATGTATGCACCAAGAGACAAAGAAGACAAAATTACTACCAATATGGATAGGATAGTTAAAATAGCGGAGTTTTACAGAGATCTGTACAGTAGTCGGGATAACCACGACTTTACTACTATAAGAACTAGTGCAAAATAACAAAAACGCCGACCAAGGTGAAATACACAAAACTTAAACAGACGTTTCGGCTCCCCACACGGGAGCCTTGTTCACAGACACGGGAGCCTTGTTCACAGCCTGGGAACAAGGCTCTGTGTGGGGAGCCGAAACGTCTTTTTAAGTTTTGTGTATTTCACCTTGGTCGGCGTTTTTGTTATTTTGCACTATGTTTGTCCCCGACCAGACTGGGTTCCGTCAGACTCTTGACACTATAAGAACTAGCAGTAACCCAGATGACACCCCACCAGTAATGATAGAAGTCAGAAAAGCTTTGGAGAGCATGCAAAGAGGCAAAGCTGCTGGTGAGGATCAGGTAACATCAGATATGCTGAAAGATGGAGGACAGATTGTGTTAGAAAAACTAGCCACCCTGTTTACGAGATGTCTCCTGACGGGAAGAGTACCAGAGTCTTGGAAGAACGCTAACATCATCTTAATACATAAGAAAGGAGGTGACAAGGACTTGAAGAATTACAGGCCGATCAGCTTGCTCTCTGTAGTATAGAAACTATTTACAAAGGTAATTGCTAACAGAGTAAAGAAAACATTAGAATTCAATCAACCAAAGAAACAAGCAGAATTTCGAACAGGCTACTCAACAATCGACCACATTCATACTATCAATCAGGTAATAGAGAAATGCTCAGAATATAACCAACCACTATACATAGCCTTCATAGATTACGAGAAGGCGTTTGATTCAGTAGAAATATCAGCCGTCATGCAGACACTGCGGAATCAGGGCGTCGACGAAGTATATAAAAACATCCAGGAAAAAATTTACAGGGCATCAACTGCTACCATAGTGCTTCATAAAGAAAGCAACAGAATACCAATCAAGAAGGATGTAAGGCAGGGGGACACAATCTCCCCAATGCTATTTACCGCGTGCTTACAGGAGGTTTTCAGAAGCCTAAAATGGGAACAGTTAGGGATAAGAGTTAATGGAGAGTACCTTAGTAACCTGCGCTTTGCCGATGACATTGCATTGCTGAGTAACTCAGGGGACGAATTGCAACTCATGATTACGGAGTTAGACAAGGAGAGCAGAAAGGTGGGTCTTAAAATTAATCTTCAGAAAACTAAAGTAATGTACAACAACCTCGGAAAAGAGCAGCGCTTCGAGATAGGTAATAGTGCACTTCAAGTTGTAAAAGACTATGTCTACTTAGGGCAGGTAATAACCGCGGATCCAAACCACGAGATTGAAGTAACTAGAAGAATAAGAATGGGGTGGAGCACATTTCGCAAGCACTCTCAAATTATGACAGGTAGATTGCCACTATCCCTTAAGAGGAAGGTATATAACAGCTGTATCTTGCCGGTACTTAGCTGCGGAGCAGAAACCTGGAGACTTACGAAGAGAGTTCAGCTTAAATTGAGGACGACGCAGCGAGCAATGGAAAGAAAAATGGCAGGTGTACCCTTAAGAGACAAGAAGAGAGCAGAGTGGATTAGGAAACAAACGGGGGTTAAGGATATCATAGCTGAAATCAAGAAGAGGAAATGGACATAAGTCGGCCATGTAGCGCGTAGACAGGATAACCGCTGGTCATTAAGGGTAATTGACTGGAATCCTAGAGAAGGCAAGCGGGTTAGGGGGAGACAGAAGGTTAGGTGGGCACATGACATTAAGAAGTTTGTGGGTGTAAATTGGCAGCAGCAAGCACAGGACCGGGTTAACTGGCGGAACATGGGAGAGGCCTTTGTCCTGCAGTGGACTTAGTCAGGCTGATGATGATGATGATAGCAGTTTAGAGAAGGTCTGGGTGAAGCATTGGTGAGTGAGCTTTGATCGTTTCAATCCAAATCAGAGCGCTTTGAAACCAAAGTTAATACAGAGGGTGTAAATATGGCAGTGTTAAAAATTGCTTGCGTGTCTTGCTAGTAGACTTATAGTGGGTACAGCAAGTAGATTTTTAATAGGGGCAAACAGCAAGAGGCTAGTGTGAACGATAGAGAGCCTTAGAATGAAGAAACTCATCGAAATTTGTGAGGAACTTGGCATTACTTTGGGTCGTGCGAAATGAAAGCAAGCGATCCTTGAGATCATGAAGGATGAAGGAGTGTCGGCTGAGGAAGTCGATGAGGCCCGGGCGGATATCAAAGCACACCGCGAGGAGGCTGAAAGGCGAGTTCGCAAACATGGAGAAGCGGAAAGACGCGAACGTCGCGAGCGTTAGGAGCGCCTCGAGTTGAAACGAATAGAATTGGCAATTCTACAGTGTTCGCAGGCGCCTTGCGTAGCTTTTGTGACAGTTCAGGTCAGAGGTTATAGAATTTGGGACCGACTGCCACCGTTCGTAGTAGGCGAGGACATGGCGAAGTATCTCGTCAAGTTTGAACACGTCTGTGAGTGAAATGCTTTGGAGCGGTCTCTTTGGAGGGGTCTCTTTGGGTGTAGAACCTGTTAGATCTTCTTCCCGGCGAAGCGTTCGACGTGATAACGTGCTTGTCAAGGGAAGCATTCGAGAGCTATGACGAGGTTAAGAAAGTACTCTTGGGACATTATAAGTTGTCACCTGTGGCTTTCCGGCAAAGGTTCCGGTACGCAAAAAAGGGCAATGAGTCACACGTTGACTTTGCGTTTCGTCTTAAAGTCGATTTAATTGAATGGTTCAAGGGCAAAGGTGTTTATGGCGATCGTGATAAAGTAGTAGAATGCATTGCACTAGAGCAATGCTACCGCTGCATCGAGGAGGATGTCAAGCTTTGCATGCAGGACAAAGTTGGTGAAGTACAGCTAAACAAGGCAGCAGAGTTAGCTGAGGAGTATTATACTCGCCGAAAGTCGCATAGCAGAGCAGTGCGCGTTGAAAAGGATGGAAGGAAAGAGGGCTTTTCAAAGAAACCTGATCAACAGAAACCCGCTCCACACTGTAATTTCACGAAGGACCTGTCTCTTACGAAGCACTCTGTCGGGCAAGGGCAAACGGAAGCGGAGAAATCGAGTAAGGTTCCTAAACAACGCACTGATACCACACAGGCGTTTGAATTGCAAAAGCTGCTGATCTGCTACAACTGCAAAAAGAAAGGGCACATCGCGATAAACTATGCAAAAGTTTGCTTTTGCAACAATCCGAGAATCGGGAAAGAACATGCGGTTGTTAGAGCCGTATCTCCAAGAAATCAGTGTGAATGGGAAAACGTGTCGAGCACTGTGAGACTCAGCGGCAACCATGGACGTTGTCCATCCTTCGTTGGTGTCTCCGGATGGCTTTACAGGAGAATGCGCGTGGATCAGGCAAGTTGCCGAGAAGCAGAGTGCTTGCTTACCGATTGCTACGGTTGTCATTGAAGGCCCGTTCGGTAAGCTTCGCACCGAAGCGGCTGTGTCTGCCGCGCTTTCCGGTCTTTTTTCTTATCTCTTTTCTAATAACTCAGAGCAGCTTCTTAAAAAGCATGGTAAATCGTTTTTCTCCAACTTAGCGTACATGGCCCTCACGTGATAGCAAGCGCGGAAGCTTTCGCAGGAACTTGATTTTGTTCAATGTGGTCAAACACCACCGGCAAGGGCTGCTGATCTGCCTGACCTTGGTGGCGAGTCTACGGAACCTCAGACAGGAAATTCTCTGTGTAAGTGATTTAAGCAGTCACTCGAGCGGCCCGTCGCTGAAACTGGCGCGGTCTCTGTCGGCAGAGGAGACGATATGGCGCCATTGAGTCAGAGTGAGAGGGGTGTAACGCTCATGCCTTTAGCGGAAAGTTGGAGTGAGCTGTCGAGAGTTGATCGAGAAACGCTCATTCGAGAGCAGAGTGAGGACCTCTCGATTACAGCACTTCGGAAATGCATAAACTTGGGAAAAAAAAAAAAGAAGGAATGTTTCTTTTTTTGAGAAGGAAGGGCTCCTGTGTCAGAGCTACACAAATGTGCAAGGCCGCGAATATAAGCAGCTCTTGGTGCCACGAAAGTATCATTACCAACTATTGGAACTGGCACATGAAAATGCGTGGGCAGGGCATCTCAGCATAAGGAAGACCAAGGCTAGAGTTTCCCCTGAGGGAAAAAGAAAGAAGGAATGTTTCTTTTTTTGAGAAGGAAGGGCTCCTGTGTCAGAGCTAAACAAATGTGCAAGGCCGCGAATATAAGCAGCTCTTGGTGCCACGAAAGTATCATCACCAACTATTGGAACTGGCACATGAAAATGCGTGGGCAGGGCATCTCGGCATAAAGAAGACCAAGGCTAGAGTTTCCCCTGAGTTTTATTGGCCGAAATGCTGGAAGGATATGGAAGACTTTGTACGCTCATGCGACATTTGTCAGAGAGCGGGGAAATCAACGGACAAGTGGAAGGCACCCATGAAGCTTGTGCCCATTATCATAGAACCTTTTCGGTGCCTTGTAATAAATATCGTCGGGTGATTGCCAGAGTCAAGGCGAGGTTGTCGGTACATCCTGACGGCCCTCTGTGTAGCCACAAAATTTCCGGAAGCGATACCACTTAAGGAGCTCAATTTCCTTCATGTCGTGGATGCACTGCTATCTATATTTGCATGCGTCAGATTTCCTTCTGAAATTCAATGTGACAATGGTAGTGTCTTCACCAGCTGCCTTACCTCTACATTTTTGGATAAATGTGGAATAAAAGTAGTGCACAGCTAGATCCATCACTCGCAATCTAATCCGGTAGAGCGTATGCATTCTGTTCTGAAACGAATACTGAGAGCTCTTTGCTACGAGCACAAATGCGACTGGGCAGCCTGTATTCCTCCCGCTATGTTCGCTTTGAGATCAGCTCCTCATGAGAGCACTGGTTTTAGCCCTGCAGAGCTGGTGTATGGCAGGAGCTTGAGAACACCATTGCAAACGCTACGCTAGTCCTGGGATGGATTCGATGAGGACCCTAATGTAGTTGCGTATGTTCTAGACCTTCTTCAGAGGCTTGGGAAAATAAAAAATCTCGTGGAAAGCGTCATGAAGGCTGCACAAGTGTTGTCGAAAGAGTACTACGACAAATAGGTGAAGAAACACACCTTTGAAGTGGGTAGTCAGGTAATGCTGCTGCGGCCGTCCAAAGGAATTTGCTTGAGGATCATTGGGAAGGGCTCGCCAAAGTAATATCGAAGCTCTCTGATGCAAATTGTGAAGTGAAATCAGGAAGGCGGTTGAATAAAATTTACCACAGTAACTTGATGAAACCATACTGTTACGAGTGACTGTGTTTATTTAAAGATGAGGTGAAATGGCGTTGTCAAAGAGCAGCGTACTTCTGAGACAGGCCTAGAACGCTTCACCCAACCACACAGTCCAAGCGCCGCTCCACTACTCTTCTTCTTCTTCCGCGCCCCGTAGGCTCGCGCATCTTCGTTTCATTTCCCCCGGCGGCAGACGAAGCTCGCCGAGCGACTTAAATAGGCCTATGATGGTACTGTTTGAGGCGGGCTACGTGAACAATTTGCATAGTGCGCGAACGCCGGGTATTGGCTGTGACTCAGGCAACAACGTAATTCACGTCACTGAGACGAGTGACTATCTCGAATGGGCCGGAATAGTTTGCTAGAAACTTCCGGTACAATCCTTTTTTACGAACAGGAGTCCACAGCCACACGTAGCCACCAGGAGAAAACTCTACGGGGATATGCTTGGCATCGTAGCGACTCTTGCTGTGTTCTTGAGAAGACAATGTTCGAAGGCGCGCTAGTTGACGTGCTTCTTCAGCGCGACACAACTTCTGAGCGATGGACAGATCTTCCTTATGCGAGAAAGGTAATAGAGTGTCCAGAAAACTCTGTGGATTTCGTGCGTAAAGCAGAAAGAAGGGCGAATGTCCAGTAACTTCATGCTTGGCGGTGTTATACGCGCAAGTAACAAACGATAAGACGGCGTTCCAGTTCCTGTGGTCAGCATCAACGTACATTGATAGCATATTCGTGAGAGTTCGATTTGTTCTCTCAGTGAGACGCGCAAGTAACAAACGGTAAGACGGCGTCCAAGTTCCTGTGGTCAGCATCAACGTACATCGATAGCATATTCGTGAGAGTTCGATTTGTTCTCTCAGTGAGACCGTTAGTTTGGGGATGGTAAGGGGTGGAGTGGCGATACGAGGAGCCACAGAGGCGCAAATTTTCTTTAACCACATCGGTGATAAATTGTCGTCCACGGTCACTGATGACAACCCGTGGAGCACCGTGATGCAGTATGACCCGTTGTAACAGAAAAGAAGAAACAGCGGCTGCTTTGGCCGATGTCAGTGCGTCCGTTTCCGTATAACACGTTAAATAATCCACGCACACTATAACATATCGGTGGCCCGATGGGGTCTTAGGAAGAGGTCCAAGCAAGTCGATGCCAACTTTTTCAAAAGGGGATGTCAGTGGAGGGATGGGCTGCAAATAACCTGCCGGGGCAGTGGTGGATCGCTTGTGGCGCTGACATATAGCGCAGCTGGCGACGTACTGTTTTGGGGTCTTCCACATTTTCGGCCAGTAGAACCTCTCACGTAGTCGATGTAGCGTTCGTGTGAAACCGAGATGACCGGATGTTATGTCATCGTGCACAGAACGAAGGACGACCTGGCGCAGGCTTTCCGGCACTACTAGAAGCAACGGGAGGCCATCGGCTGAATAGTTTCTTTTACACAGCAAGCCATTTGAAATTTTAAAGTGCTTGTCGACGGAGTTATGTGCAGCTTCGAGCAAGGGTTTCAGAGTAGGGTCGCGCTGCTTCTCACGTTTGAAGCTGCTGGTATCTGGGAAGTCGGATGAGACAGAAACTAAATAGTCATCAATGTCATCGTCGTCAGCATTGGTGTGTACTGAAGGAAGGCGGGATAAGCAGTCGGCATCTGTGTGACATCGTCCGCTCTTATAGGTAACAGAAAAGCTGTACTCTTGGAGGCGCAACGCCCAATGAGCCAGCCAGCCAGACGGGTCACGAAGTCCCACAAGCCAGCATAGTGAGTGGTGATCGATCACTATTGTGTACTCGCGGCCATGTATATACGGTCGGAACTTCTGAATGGCGAAGACGACTGCTAAGCGCTCGAGCTCGGTGACGATGTAGTTCTTCTCTGCTCGGGTCAGTGTCCGACTGGCATATGCTACTACATGCTGACGGCTGTTGCAGAGTTGGACCAGCACAGCACCAACACCTAGCCCACTAGCATCAGTACGAAGTTCAGTCAAAGCATCTGTATCAAAATGCTTTAGGATGGGTCCTGAAGTCAATAAAAACTTCATCTGTTGAAAGGCAGCCTCACATTTATCATCCCACAAGTACGGTGTGTCTTTATTAAGAAGGGACGTCAGTGGGGAGGCAAGTTGTGCGAAGTCCTTAATAAATCGGCGGAAATATGAGCACAGACCCAAAAAACTTCGCAGGTCCTTCACTGTTCGTGGTGGTTCAAAGTTGCGAACCACTGCGGTCTTCTGTGGGTCTGGTCGCACGCCTTCTTTATCCACGAGAAAGCCGAATACGAGGGCTTGACATTCTCCAAAATGACACTTTTTTGAGTTTAAAACGAGGCCAGCTTCGCATAAGCATTCAAACACAAGCGACAAGCGGTGGTTATGCTCTTGAAAAGTTTTGCCGTAGATAATTACGTCATCTAATAGCACATGCAAATTTCCCATTTTAGTCCACGGAGTAAAGTATTCATAAATCTCTCGAATGTCGCTGGAGCATTGCACAAACCAAAGGGCATAACGTGAAACTCAAAGAGACCGTCTGGTGTTACAAAGGCCGTCTTCTCTTTATCTGAGCGATCCATAGGAATTTGCCAATACCCAGAACGCAAGTCAACAGAAGAAAAATAGGAGGCGGTATGCAGGCAGTCCACGGCGTCATCTATACGCGGCAAAGGGTAGATGTCTTTCTTTGTGATGGCATTCTTTGGTAAGCAGAATCTCCATGAATTATCCTTTTTCCTGACTAGAATGACAAGAGCTGCCCATGGACTACACGATTCTTGTATGACGCCCTTCCTTCTTTAGCATGTCTTCGACTTGCTCAGCGATGGCTTTCCTTTCGGAAGGCGATACACTATAGGGCTTCGGGCGTATTGGTGGTGCTTGGCCTGTATAGATGCGGTGTTGTGTACGTGAAGACAGTGGCGTAACGGTAGACGTCTCGTCTTGGGCAAAGTCAAAGACTGAGGCGTAGCGTGCAATCACCTCCTGCAGCAGCGACCTTTCAGTTGATGGAAGTGACTTGTTAAGCATACGGTCAATGCTGGCAGAATAGCCGGGGTACGAGTTGGCGTGGGGTTTCTTGACATCCACCGACAGTCGGAGTGACCACCTCCTGCAGCAGCGACCTTTCAGTTGATGGAAGTGACTTGTTAGTCATACGGTCAATGCTGGCAGAATAGTCGGGGTACGAGTTGGCGTAGGGTTTCTTGACATCCACCGACAGTCGGAGTGACCGTATGGTAAGAGTACTTTGATCTTGAAAGCTTGCCAATTTAAGTCCTGCAGGCACATATATGGGCTGCACGGAAACGTGCACAGTCCACAAATCGGCACAATCATCGACAGTGAGCACGAGGCAACGAGGCACAATAACGTTTTTCTTAAGTGCGTTACTGAAGTTTGGCTCGGCTAAACCGTAGTAAGTACCTGCAAAAGAACGCGAAGAGTTTACATGCACAAACATTGCGGTATGCGGGGCCAAGCAGACGTCACGGAAAACACTTCCAAGCAGTCATCAACGGTATCTTTCGTCAATGGAGACGGCAACACGGGACGAAAAATAATCCCACCACTACCACAATCTAGAATTGCACCACATTCGCGCAAAAAATCTATACCTAGAATGACGTCGTGGGTCGCTCGTGCAAGCACCGTTACTTCAGCTCGAAACGTTCGATTTCCTACAGAAAGTAAAACAGAACAAACTCCAACCGGGCTCACCGTTTCTCCCCTTACGCCGCGGAACGTAGCACTCCGATTCCAAGCAAACATTACTTTCGTCCCTAGGCGATTTTTAAAAGACATGCTCATTATGGAAACGGCAGCACCGGTATCAACTAGTGCAACAGTACTCACATTGTCTACAAAAACACTCACTTTGTTCTCAACCATTACAACACAAGGGGGTCTTGCGGAAGATGATTTTGCGGCCTCGCCCCCATTGGTCGCACCAGTTAGTTTCCCAGTGGTGGTAGCGTCCCCGAGCGGCGACGCGGAGACGGGGATCGCTGTTGGCGTGCTGGTGGTGGGGTAACGCTGCGGTCGGAGCAAGGCGAGTCAGCACGTGCTGCGTGTTGCTGTTGGAAAGAGCCCTGAAATGGTCGAGACTCGCCAGCAGGTACATAGGGCGTGTACACGTTGAAACGTGGAGCTCGCTGCTGGCGACGGTAGCAGTACCTAGCGATGTGTCCAGGTAGCCCGCAGTTGTAGCAAGTACGGGTGTCGCGTCTAGTCGTCCCCGGCGAAGTAAACCTCGTCGGTTGATAAAAGCCGGGCGATGGTGGTCGAGGAGTGAATCGCTGTGACGCAGCTTGCCTGCGTTCCTGGTTTCCGAGTGGTCGTTCACTCCTCCGTTCAAACCGATCGGTGTAATTCGGGCGAGGCTCAAAGTAGCTCTGTCGCATCCGAGGTACCAGTGGTTCACGGGGCCGTTGGTCGAATGCACACTGATGGCAGACACCAGCGGTGTCCACAGCTTGCAGTTGAGCAAGTTCTTCCTTGACCACTCGTCTTATAAGAGAAGAGATCTCGTCCTGCGATGGAAGGTTGACACTTGCAATCGTGGGCACGTTGTCAAGACGTCCAAATTTTGGTAGGACTCTCCTCCTCTTTAGGGTTTCAAACGCTCGGCAGTGTCTCCTTAGGTCGGAAGGTGTGTGTAAGTCTTCTTTAGTGATAAGGAAATTGTACACGTCTTCCGCGATTCCCTTGAGGAGATGACCTACCTTATCTTCGTCACACATGGTCGCACTCACGATTCCGCAAAGCTTCAAGACGGCCTCGATGTAGGTGGTGCATGTTTCGCCAGGTAACTGAGCTCTGCGTGAAAGCGTTTGCTCCGCCTGCTTGACCTTAGCTGTTGAGTCACCAAAACACCTCTTCAGCTCGTCCACGAAAACGTCCCATGTGGTCAATGCACTCTCATGGTTGTCGAACCAAAGAGACGCGGTGCCGATGAGAAAAAACACCACGTTCTCGAGCTGCTTAGCAGTGCTCCAGCGGTTGCTGCGACTCACTCTTTGGTAGTGCTTGAGCCAGTCGTCAACATCGTCATCCGGCTGCCCCGAAAAGGTCCTCGGCTGACGTTCCGGCATGCCGCAGCGATCTTGTCCTGGCGGGTGAGCGTGTTGCTCATCAGCAACGAGGTTGTTATGGCCTGCTCCCGCGTCCTCCATGTCTGGTAGCTGTGGTTGGTGGCAAGCCTGCCAAGCGTCTGCTCCGTTGCAAAATCAGTAAAGCTGGATCGTCCAGATCAATGTACCCGGCACTTTCCACCGAGCTGTTACGAGTGACTGTGTTTATTTAAAGATGAGGTGAAATGACGTTGTCAAAGAGCAGCGTACTTCTGAGACAGGCCTAGAACGCTTCACCCAACCACACAGTCCAAGTGCCGCTCCACTACTCTTCTTCTTCCGTGCCCCGTAGGCTCGCGCATCTTCGTTTCAATACGTTCAACGTCAAGCGGTCGTAAATCTGGTTTTGAATGGTTCAGAGGAAAGGGAGCAGAAATTTGGACCTCTATTGATGTAATCGAAAGGGGATCGGAGGTAATCTTGGAGCAGTTGAACCTAGCTCCTAGATTAAGTGAAGTCCAGAAGGAGGACCTGAGAAGGATTGTTTCCAAGTTTAAAGACATGTTTTCGGATCGTCTCGGAAACACGACGGTGATTGAACATGATATCGAGCTAACTTGTGAGGAGCCAATCCGTAGCAAGCCGTATCGATGTTCCCCTGTGCGAAAGCAGATCATGAAAGAGGAGATCGATAAAATGCTGGAGTTGGGAGTCATAGTACCGGGCGAGAGTGACTACCGTATTTACACGCATAATCCTCGCACTTTTTTGCCGGGAGACTGATGCAAAGTTGGGGGGTGCGAGAATTACGCGGGGAAAACTTTCAACGAAAACGCTGAGAGCGAAAAAACGAAGTGGCCGCAAATTGGGATTCTCACACCACCAACTTACAGCAAGCTTTAAGTACTAATTAGAACTTACCTCAACAATAAAAGCAGAGGTTCAACACAAGGCAAGATTTATTTGAGACACAAAAAGTGGAAGCAAATAGTCGAGAATTAGAATACCATACGCGAAGCTTGTGGGCGTTGCGGGCGTAGCAGTAGCGGTCGGTGCTCAACAGGAGCCCTCAAAAGGTAAGCGTAGGACATCAGTATTGGGCTAATGGCTGTTTAAAAGAATCGTTTGCAGTTTCCTTCTAAAGAAATAAAGTTTACCATCAACCCCAGTTTTACGCACATGGCAGGCCCAACGCGTCTTGGTGGCTTTCAGCTGCCGTCACCAGTTGCGAACACAAAACTTGTAGGCTCCGAAGGGCCTACCGGCGGCCCTTTTGCCGTTGTTTAGCGCATGATGTATCACTTGCAACTTGAAGCAGCTGTGTGGCTTCAGTATCGCCCCTTAACTTGCCAATATTACCGACACAACATGCAAAACACGCAGCCACCGCTGGTGCGACCTGGCGAGAATAGCCGGAATGCTATATTCACCCGGTCAAAATAATGAAAACGCTGTTTTAATCCAACTTAGCTTGGATCTAGATGGATTTTTGGAACATTGCCGCTTTTCGTCTAAGATTACAACGCCGGTTCAGGCAACCTATGGAAACTTTTCTTATGATGAGGGTAGAGTGTACTAATACCCTGTAGTGAAGGCACATCAGGCGTATTTTCTTGCGTGTTTGTGATCAACTCGGTGTTCACGTCATTGGCGCACACTGTGATTGTGTTTGTCGTTGCAATGTGCTTTGTGAACGTGAATAGTTAGATTGTGTTCACGTTTGGAACCGCTGAATTTCGTGGTTCACCTGAGCTTGCGGGAAGGCCAAGACAAATGTGGCCGCAATGTCTAGGACTCGTCAACCTGTTTCAGTGCTCTTTGACATCCGTAATATTTATTTCTGTTGTGTGTGAGGTGGTGACGTTGTGTTAATCCATACCTGTTGCCAGTTTTGCTGGGCGCGCTTGTAGTTTTGCGGTTTGCGCGGCCGTTCGGCAACCTGCTCAGGTTTTTGCGGTTGTTCGTCAAATACTTCATTTTACAGGCGTAGTAGCATCGACCTAGTATTAGCTGAGCTGTGAAATGCGTGGTACTTCAACCACTACATCATTCACAAAAGCTGCCAACCACCCTGTTTTCAAAGTACTAGCATCACATGATGTAATTCCGATGGCCAACCAGTCCAAGTTTCTTCATTGCGTTAGATGCGGAGATGAGTCAATCAGGGTCCAGAAATTCACTTTCGACAGAAAGTGCTCATGTGACACCCGCATGCTCAATCAAGCCTTGTTATTCGCTTCCATGGCTGCACGAGCGATGAAAAAACTTTCGACTCTGAACGTGCTGCTAGCACCCCAGGGTTTCTGCGCTTGGAGCAACGTATGCGGCTGTGGACTAGTTGGTATTCCATACTTCAAACTGCTCAGCGGTAAACACAGCAGCACAAGCGAGACGAGGATTAGCGCCGACATTCAATTGCAATTTCTCACAATTCCCAAATGTGTTGCCCTACACCCAAGATTAAAACAACATGCTTATTCTAAAAACAACAACAACTACAAAACGAAGTGAAGGATAAAATCATAGAGACCGCACACACAAACACACACAAAAAAAGGGGGGCGACATAGAACTAGCCAATGAATCCAGGTAAGCCAGTTCTTTGCAGTCAAAAGTATTGAAGGTTCTGGGTGCCATCATGATGATTGACTGATTTGTGGGGTTTAACGTCCCAAAACCACAATGTGATTATGAGAGACGCCGTAGTGGAGGTCTCCGGAAATTTTGACAACCTGGAGTTCTTTAACGCGCACCCAAATCTGAGCACACGGGCCTACAACATTTCTGCCTCCGTCGGAAATACAGCCGCCGCAGCCGGGATTTCATTCCGCGACCTGCTGGTCAGCAGTCAAATACTTTAGCCACTTGACCACTGCGGCGGGGCACAGGTGCCATCACGAGGATGAGTGGTAAGAACTTGTGTTTTCTAAGACAGGTGCTGGCAATCGTTTTCTAATTATGACAACCCAAATAAATGTTTCTACCCGTGTATTTTACTTTTAGCAAATTTTTCTGTAACAATTCCGTTAGAAACTTTCCTGTTTGACCAATGCACTGAATAAGCAATCTCAGTTATGTGTTTGAACTAGTGTTGTTGAAAGACCTTTGAGCCATAGCCAAGCTATGCACTGCAAAACTTTGTTGGCTGTGCAGTAAGCATCGATTACATCATGCCTTGGTTCTGTGCACCCAGTTATGTGAGTCAGAGACGGGTGCCTATATATAGGATTGCAGGAACATTGTCAAAAAGTAAAAACCGTAGAGATGGTTCTTTTGCTTCTGATTGTTGAGAATGTGGTTGCCAGCCTCTGTTCGAGAAAACACAAGCTCTTGCAACTCACCTTTATGATAGCACCAGGATTATCATTGAGGCTGCATGAACATGCATGAACAGCTAAAGGAAGCTGGTGACATTAAACCTTCAATGTTACTATCTGTTGAAGAACTGGCTTACCTGTATTCATCATTTTGTGCTATTTTGCCTTTTTTTGCAGTTTGTTTCAGTGCCCCTTCACTTAATTTGTTTTTCCTTACCATGCACATGTTATTATTTTGGGTGGGGGCTGTATATTGTATGTTATATAAAATTTCAGTCGGAAGCCTGTGCTTGCCCTCGTGTCACTGGTGTTGCTTTATCTGTTGTGCTGACTATTTTCGAGTCTCTGCGCAGATGCATTGTATGCATGTTGAAATCAACACAGCGAAAAAACTAGGATGCAAGAAGAACAAATACACACCACTGCATTTTGCCACTATCCTTATAACAAAGCACACCATTAGAAGAACACCACAGGTATCCAGCTCCCCTGATCTGGTGGACGACAATCACATAGTTTAGTCCTGAAAGGCTAGCACAGTGCAGAAATTTGAAGTGGTAGAGGGAATGACAAACGTCAAATAATGCAATTTGAAAGGCCTTTTTACTGCATATTATATGCGGGACATTTAAAAAAAAATTGTCATCAAAATTCGAGAAAGATAACGATACTGACATTCAGAATAGCTCAAATATGTGTGCACGTCATGAAATAAAGAACATTTTCTCCGTTATGTTTCGGCTGCACAAAGTGCTTGTGGAACACAAGCTTGAGACTAGTTACATCTGCGTAATTTACCTGAACACGTTATCAAGGGCAAGAGGCAAGAAATCAATGCGAGTGCCATTTAGCAAAGTGACACAACTTTCTTTCTTGTAAACTACAGAACAGCTGCTGAAGTTCTGAACATGCTCGCTTGATGCCTAGCGAAATTTAGCAGTGACAAAAGAAAAAATTTCCGTATTAATTCTTCTGCAGAGACGATTCTCATGGTCGATCGCAGGGCCTCATCAGTCAGCCTCAACTAGAGAACGGACTTTAATTAGGGTAAAAGTATCGGCTTAAGAGTCTTTTGGGCAGGCTTGGTCACTCAAGAAAGGTCGGCAGGACACGTGTTTCAGGCATCCGATTTAATCTGCAACCAGTGCAAAATGTTGTTCTCATGTGATAACAATGGGACAAAAAAAATTTGAGGCAGATTTGCAATAGTGGTGCCAAGCCTCAAAGAAGTGATACTGAACAACACTCATTGTTTTGTGTTAGTTTATTTCATCCTCTTATTTTTTTATCTGTTATTCCTGTCTTCTTTTTTACAATTTATCTTATAGTCTATTTATATTACATTCTATTTCCTTTTTTCACCTTTTTCCCTCACTTTTATTCTGTTTCTTCATCATTTTTTTTATGCGACACCTTGCTCTTTCCTCACCTTTTTTTCCTGTTCCTTACTCTCGCTTATCTTTCCAACCCCCTTGCACACTATACTGTAAAAAGCTATGATGAATTCCGCTAGCGTGCCTGTATAGCCGAGTGGTTGTTTTTGGATTGTCAGTACATAGATTCGAATGCCATCTCGTTGAGAATTTTTTTTCCAACATTTCGTTTTTCTTTGTACTCATTCTCTAGTCCATCAGTGTTAATGCATCCCATGCCGGACGTATCGGCGCATGTGAGCTGGGAGTGAAGCACAGCAGGAATAAGATGAACAAGAGGCCAAAGAGAGTGTGTGCCCATTCATGATGATAGTTATTTCTGTTCTCCCATCTTAAAATATGAAAAAGGTTGTCACATGCACAATCTTTTACTATGCTCCAAGTGATCTTCCAATTTGTGTGTGCACCATTCCAAGTATCGAAGCATTTTTTAGGGAAATGAAAGTATTTTACTGTTTTTACCTATCCATCTAGCTAGCTGCCTACGTCTGGATGCTCGCTTGATCACCTCTTTCACTAGTACATACCATAACTGGCATATAAAAGTATGAGTGTATGACAAACATGACTGATGCATCAGGACTTGAATGACATGAAATACCTGTCAGGTAAATCATGAAACCCTTTTCTATACGCATCTGGTGCATACCCATGAAATGCGGGCATGGCCCACAGGTTATGAGCCCACAGTAAGGCTTTGCCTTCTCAAGTATAGCTAAAACAGACATTGTATACCTTACCATAATAACTTTAAAGAGCTTGCGTGAAAAAAACGTCCTATGCCCATTTCAGTGATAATGCTAGTGAGTAAAATATTTGCAGACCATGAAAAATAAAAATCACAATTAAAGCCAAAAGTGAACCCAGGCATTCTGTGAAGCAGTCAATTTTTCTACCCCAGAGTTGTACGACTGCTTAAAGTTGCGTCCACCCTTGGATCAGGGGCTAAGATGCTCACCTGCCGACTCGAAGTTCGGGAGCTTGATCCCATCCACGACAGTCACTTCTTTACAACACCTCATAATGCAACAAGCGAGAATGCCTCAAACAGTTATTATTATTATTGACGAAGCGTTGGCCACAACAAGCTGGTTCAGGCAGAAACCCAGCAAGCACTAGCCACACGAACGTCGTATTCGTTCACGCTGGCACATAGCTGCTGCCGCTTTGCGCTGGTACATACTATTTGCTTATATATGAAATCATTGCCTTACAATGTCTTAATTCTGAAAGCTTGATTACCACATGTATTCAACTTTAAAGGAAAGATGTGCTTTATTTTTATCTTGCTTCATCTTGTTGCAGGGAGCAAGAGAAGATGCATTGTCATTTATACGATGGTGTACACTGTATTTTATCACAGATAGATTTATTGTCCTCTGTGGTCTTCAATGCACCCCAAAAACACTCATACACTTAAAGCCTCCCATGTTGGGTGCTTTGTTTAGAACTCCATGCTTGCTATGGCAAAGGGGCTAAGAAAGCATGTGTTCCTGGTAAACATCCATAAAGTGGCTTGTAACGAGCCCGTTATCAGTCTGTCTTATTTTATATGACTACTATGTTGCACAAATCACTGGCTTTTGCCTTCTTGCGGAACGAGTTCGCAACAATGAAGAATTTCTAATTTGTTCCCAGTATGTATGAAAAAAATTAGTTTCTTCAAGCTCTTACCTATCAGCATCAAAGTAGAATGTGACATTCTTGTGTGCCTTAAAATAAACTGATATTCATAACTGTTTCTTGTGTGGGTTTGTTGATGCCACACATGCAAGCGCAGTCCATGTACAGTTCTAGCCATGTTTTATGTAATGCAGCAAATAAAAAGAAACTTTCTGCTGCATGGTAAATGTATGATGAGCAAGCCCTGT
This sequence comes from Rhipicephalus microplus, assembly GCF_043290135.1. Taxonomy (NCBI): domain Eukaryota; kingdom Metazoa; phylum Arthropoda; class Arachnida; order Ixodida; family Ixodidae; genus Rhipicephalus; species Rhipicephalus microplus. The sequence goes on along the minus strand of NW_027464586.1, from coordinate 10,374,054 downwards.
GGGGATTACAACTCAGGTGACAAATTGCTAGCGCAGATTTTTTCATGTTATACAGAATTATGTGGTTGCATCAACAAAGAAACAAACAAAAACCGTTTCCAAGGTAACATACAATGCTGCATTATAGCCCTGCTGAGTATAATTATTTTCTATTGGTATGACTAATTTCTCTAGTAATTTTTATTACGTGTCTATGCTGAGCATCTTCTGATACACAATGGGGCAAAAACAACCTGCTCTGCAGCTTCAATCAAGCTCTTTTTTTTTTTTTTCGCAGGCCTGCCTCCTCTACAAAAATTTTGTACAGTAGCCTGCTTAAAGATGGGACTGTGCTGCGTTTGCCAAGACTGAAATTTCGCCATGCAGTTTTTTTATGAGAAAGAAATCAAATAGCACCATAATTAAAGATAAAATGAAAATGGCAGACCCATGTTGTGTCTGTTGTATTCTCTCTAATTTCTCTACTGTGCTGCCCAATTCTCCTCTAAAATAGATGTATTCAGTAGTACACCTTCAGTGCATCTTCAGTACATCTTCAGTACATCTTCAGTACTTCTTCAGTTAAGTAGTACACCTTTACTCACATTGTGAAAAAGTGCTCCACACAATCAATGAGGGAGTTATTCAATTAAAAATTCAGTATAGGAGCAGAATCTTCACTTTGGTATGTATAGGTTCTATAACAAAAAAAAAAAAAAACAGAAAATAAGTATACCACTCTTGCAGGAAGATAAAAGCATGCGAGCAGTTGTAAAGCTGAAGAATAAAGGAGAAAGGATTCCGAAGACCTAGCACTCATATGTAATAGGATATCACAATCTAGTGCATTTAATATAAAGCGATATTCATACCCTGATTTCCTCTATGGCTTTGTTGATGCCAGGAATACATGCATAGTCCCTGTACTGCTGTGGCCATCTATGAAAAATGGCAAAGAAAAAATTTTTCTTCTACACGGTATAAGTACATCCCAGGAACGAGTAGGGATTTGGTAACTAATTACCAATAGGGCTATTTTGAACAAAGTATAACAGAGTATATGTGGTTGTTTCAACAGGGTAAGAGATAAAACCTGAGACCAATCATACAAGCGATGTTGCACCTATGCTATCCTTCATGTCAATTTTTGTCATGAATTTCCCTTTTTCATCATTTATATACCAATCATTCTTTATTATGTGTCTATGCCAAGCAATCTTATGACTCAAAATAGCGCCGGAATATGCTGCATCAAGTTAGGGCAATGTTTGCTGGGTCACATTATACAAGTGTCTCAATAATTAGGCTGCATTTGCATAGACTTGATTTAGCCATAAATTTATGAGGACGACATTGTTCAGCACTATATATAAAAATAAGGTGGGGTGAAATTTACAGACACAGCATGTGTGTCCATTCCCTTCTCTTTATTCCATCAACAGCGCTGTTATTCCCTACTTAAAAAAGTATTCAATACTACACCTGCGTACACTGTGCATGTACCACTAGCACATGTGCCACAAAGCACATTCCAAACGAATGCTTCTCAAAAACTGTGTAAGTCATTCCTTTCAGAGCCAATTACATCTGGTATGTAATAAGCATGCCACTTTTGCCAAAAAGTTATAAAAGCATATGCCAGCAATTCTGAAGCTGGACAGAAAGGAAATGTCTTTCAAATGCTAGGTATTTAATTGGCAAAAAGCTTTGAATATAGCTTTCTGAAAGAATCAGATTTACAAGGAACTGCAGGGTTAGTACTGTTTAGTTGGTACTGCAGATGATATGGTCACATATCTTTTAAAGGGTGTACTGTGCACATACATGTGCATCGTCACTGCAGAACAGAAAAGTCATTGCAGTTTATGAATCAGGGAAACAAGTTTTTTTGTATTAATTGCAGCTACATAAACTGCTTAGTTCATCTTGGGTTCCAAGATACACTTTGCACCCGGACATGTATAGTTGTTGCAAGAGATATTCGTACTGCAAATGAAACAAGTCGTGCAAGAAATATATTCAGGCGATAATTAACAGCATGATGTTGTGAAACCAGCGCGACTATCACTACTGTATAGTTATAACAGCCGAGTTTAATGTACGACTTAATTTTGATGGTTTATTTTTTCGGTGGGTGTAGAAAAGTTGTGAGTGAGTCGCTGAAAGAGATTTGGTTGTATACAGCATAGCGGTGATATTCCACGCTGGCTCATTTCTTTTTTCATATGATCATGTTGGTCCCATGAAAAATTGATCAGCGCAGGCCGTGCCAGAATGTTTGAGAAACTTCTAGATTGCTTTAGACTATTTGCGTGTATGACACGTACTAGAGGTTACTAAGACAATTTTTGTTACTGTGATCCCAACGCGAGCCTCTGCGATAACGCTCGTTCCACCTCTGGTTAAATTATTGGTGGCCATGAACAACTGCGAGTGTACGTGTGATCGAGTGAACTTGGTTTTCCGGGCACAAGTCAACTCGATTTAGGAGTTTCTTCTATAAACAGCTGATGGCAGAACGTCATGCCGTCACAAGCACACATGACAATAGTAGTGCACGAGTTAGATTGTCAGACGAGAAGCGGTTCTGAATGCCTGACGAATGATGTAGTACATCGAACTATACGTACTGGATGCAAAGCGCGTGAGCTGAAGTGCGTTGGAAGGCTAGCAACTTTGTTTATCATACTTGTATGCGTGATAGCTTGAGATAACCACGTCATGTCGTCACGAATCTGGTCTCTAGAGATAATGTTGACTATAATCTACTCGTTCGAGTAAAACTTGCACCGTTGTGACTAGAGTTGAAAGGGGTGGAAACGAAAACATGTACGTTACTTAGCCCTGAATTGTCATGTTACAGTCCGTGCATTTGTGTGTGCATTCATGCCTGTAAAAGCGCATGGAGATACTAATTTGATACGCAAGAAGTGTTAATTTGTATTAGTCTGCTTGCCATGAGCAACCCAAAATGCCCAATAGCTTCCGTTACATATATAGCTAGATTTTTGACAGGCACACTTCCGATAAATGATCGTGCACCAAGGATGTTTATTCGGTGAGGGTGCACATGTATGTGTGTGTTCTCTTCTGTCCACATTCAATCGCACTATTCAAACTTTGAGGGAGCTTGCGCAAGGAGCTCTTACAAGTTGTATACATCAGGGAGTGCCCCTCTCGATATGCTCACAGCAAACAAGCTCTACCGCTAAGCAAATATGCTTCACTGTGTGGCATTTTTGTCCTGCAGTGAAGCCAAACAAATGCTACATTGTTTTTAGGTGCACATACGATCGGCCCTTCTTCATATGTAGATATCTATGTGTTTGAAGACCACTGTAATATTCTATGATTACGACAGTATCTGTAGCTCCAGCCCCGTTTTCTACCTCGATAAAGGAAGTTTATTTTGAATTTGAATTCAGAGATATTTTGCATGCGTTGCGTGCACCTTTATACTACACTGCCGTTTTATTAATTCATATGTACACCTATAAGCAAGTCGAGCTTATTGGTCGTCTAGACAGTGAGTAGATAACGTTATATAAAACTAATTAAAGCATAACGGGTAACAGTTATGTGCAGGAAAAAAAGTGCGTGCATATATGCAAAAAAAAAATTTGATAAGTCTATGTGGAAATTAAAAAATACTCTGATAAATCAAATTTATACACACATATGTTGAAGTATATAGTTCATATATACCCAATAATTAAAATAATAGGTACATACACCACTGCACTAGTGAACAAAAATTATGCACAATGACGAATAATAATGTGAATTTGCTCCTGCATACGTGCATTAGAAATTCATTGTGAAACATTGCGGCACGTGAATTCCTGAATAAATGCGAAAGAAAATGATTTTTGCGGGAATGCTGCATGTAAATGACGCGTTGCTTGATCATGTTACGTAAAAGTTAATGCAAATATGAATGAGTGCATGCTAGCACTCAGTTTAAAACAACTTAGGTGAAAATCTTTCATTTTCAATCTTGGAAATTAAGCATGTTGTGGAAGAGAACCTAAGGAATCGCGAATTAGGTTGCGACTGCGGCTGATGCGAAATTCTTAACCAACTGCATGCATGAGCATTGAACGAAGGTGTGCTTGTCAAAAGTTAACTACGTATGAAAATATATATTTGTCGAACCTCTGTTATGTGGCTCTTGACAGGTATGCCAATAAGAATTATCACCTCGTACGCATCAAAGTGATATTTTCATGCGGTTTTATATGGGTATAGTTGTAGAGTTCTCCATCTCAATTGAAACCGGGTAATTTAGGGCTAAGTAACGCACATACTTTTGTTTCAACAGTTTTCACCTCGGGTCAAATCAGTGGAATTTCGACTCCAGTCTGTAGATCAGAGTTAGCGTTATCTTGAGAGACCAAATTCGTGGTAATGTGATGTAATTACCTCGAGCTATTGCGCATATAAGTATGATAAAAACTAGCATGCCAACGCGTCCAGTCACGATGTTTAATAAGTGGTGACAGTCCCCACTCCATGCACAGAGTTGACTGATTGGAACTCCTTAGAATTTGCGACGTTATCGCGGAGGCTTGCGTTTAAACTACTCGTGCCGTGGGTGCAAATAGTCTAAAACAATTTAGTAGAAGTTTTTCAAAGATTCTGGTATGGCCATGATGGTCGAAGGCCTAAAAATGAGCGTGGTCAGCACTTGCAGCAAAAGCAATACTGGTAATAAATATTATACAATGAACTCGGTTGTTATAAACTACAGTTGTGGCTTTCACATGGGCTCTACAGCAATTCATTATATCATGCGGTGAATTAGCGCATGTACGCCTTGAACCCATAGTTGTTCAGACTTCGTTTATGCATTAATGTAAACGCCGTTAATTACTTTGTAAAACTTGTTTCTCTTGCAGTAGGAATCTACACAAGGTTCAAAGAGAAAACCCGCGGCGAGCCGTGTTTCTGTAGCTGCAACAAATATTTACAGAAAACTTTGTTGGCTGAATTCATTTTGCAACAACTTTTGCTGTGAAGTGCAGATGTGCATGCACAATATATAAACCGGGATATGTGACGTACCATACTTTCAGATCATCCGCAGTACAAATTAAAAAGTGCCTATAGCCCTGCAGTTCCCGAGAATCCGTTTATCTCAAAAAATGTGTTTAAAGTTTCTGACCAATATATATAGCACTGGAAACCTTTGTCATTTCTCTCCAACTTTAGTATTGCTGACATTCTTTCAACTTTCTGACAAGTGTAGTATACTCATTTTCTTTTTCAGCGATGTAACCCATACATGTTAGATGTGGTGCCTGTACTCCCGTACTGTTAAATGAATGACTCCTCCAGATTTTTCGGAGCACTTGTTCAAACTGTGCATGGCAGCCCATACTGCAGGCGTACTACTGAATATGGTTTTCTTAGGAGGGTATTAAACAGCGCTGTAGATGAAATTTAGAAAAGGCAAAAGACACATATGTTGTTTCTGTCATTTTCACACACCTTTCCTTTGCGGCGCTAATAATTTTTTTCCCCATGAAGCTATACACAACTTAATCCCGCCCAATGCGAATGCAGCCTACACACGAGCGAAATTACAGTGCCCCGGAAAACACAGCCCTAACTTGACATAGAACATTTTGGCACTATTTTTCATTATAATGACTGGAGAAATGAGTCACAAAAAGAAATAATCATATTGACGATGGTGGTGGTGCAATATTGCTTATCACCTTGGTCTCTGCTGCTTTTATATGCTTCCACGCTGACACAAACACATAACTCTGTTTTCTGGAGTTAGTAAGAACTTAAGGGGGGACACGGGTCTTTGGAGCCGAAAAATCGCCAAAAAAGCAATTTTTTGTAAACAGCATTTTCAGAAACTACAGGTATTTTTTTACAGGTGTACTGACTTTCATATCTCTCCGATCAATATTTTAGCTGTAATATTAAATTCCTAGCCCGTGCGCGTGCGGAATTCGCGCAGCTCCGGACACCAAAAACCAGCTTTTTATAAATTCGTAACTCCATGTCCACAGCTGCACTCGCGGCCATTTTGGTATCGTTTGAAAGAGCAGTTTTTCGCCTTCAAATTCCCGCCACTGTCGCTTCTGTGCGTTCATTGGTTGCGGAGAAAACAACCATCAAAAAAGAGTAAAAACGCATGCTACGATTGGTTGTTTAGTGCACGTGACCGTTTCTCAGAGCATGATTGGCTGAAGTCGGCTTGTGGCGTCTGCTCTGGCTGCGTTGTGCGCGCTTTGCTGGCCCCCGTCGGCGCCATTCCTGAATTCTGCGATCGACGATGGAGCGGTGTGCGTCGGCGTCTCGAGCGGGAAAGTTCCACTCAGTGCACAGATTCGGAAAGAAAAGAAAAAAAAGCCTCATCGCTAACACCACGAAGCGTCGGGCAGCACCAGCAGCGAGCGTCGAGGACGGCCGGTCATCAGCGCCAAGCATCGCCGCCGCCGAGCCAGCTGGTGTAGGCCTAACGGCTCCACCAGCGTGTGAAAGTGCGAGTGGAAGTGGCCGCGTTCGCATTGATACAAAAATCCTGCAGCCAGCAGAGTTGCACGAAAATGCGAGAAATGCCGAAGCCAAGCTACAAGAGCTGGCGTCAATTTCAGCAACGACGCGAAAACAAGATCGCCTGGCTGCTGCCAGTGACGGTGCCGCGGCCGACTCGGCTGACAACGTGAGCTTCGTCGTCATCAGCTTAGACTGTGTGAATGACTTGTTGAGGTGCGTGAAGTGTAAAACTTGCGGCGGTGATGTGAATATCAGCAAATGCGATCGGGAGTACGGTCTGGCTGTGAAGCTTTTGATTACGTGCGTCAACTGTGGTGACATTTCGTCAGCGTGGAGTTCGCCGCGTGTGGCCGGGGACCAAAACATAAACCCATTCAGCGTCAACATCCTCGCAGCGCGTGCAATGCAAAGCACCGGCAATCGTCAAACGGCGCTCAACGACATTTGTTCTGCCATGAATATATCGCACCGGGGTCTGCACACGAAGACGTGGCAAAACTATGTGAAAAAAAAACTGACGCCTGCAGTAGCCTCTGCTTCCGAGGAGTTGATGACCGAGTGCGCGAGTTCCGTTCGAGAGCTCTATCGCGAGCTCGGTACAAACATACCTGGCAACATCACCGTTTCCTACGATGGGTCTTGGATGACTCGCGGACATTCTTCCCACATCGGCGTCGGAACGGTGATTGAGCTTTTTACAGGGTTTGTATTGGACTATGTTGTCTTGAGCAATTTCTGTGCAGCCTGTGAGCAGAAGCCTAAGGAGAACGACCCTTCGTACCAAACGTGGGTGGAAAACCACCAATGTCAAAAAAACACCAGCAAGAAAGCTGGTGAAATGGAAGTTGAGGCCGCACTTATCCTTTTCCGAAGGTCTCTCTCCAAACACAACCTCCGCTACACAACCGTGTTGTCAGACGGAGACAGTCGGGCCTACCTCGCTTTGCAGGAAGAAAAGGTGTACGGCTACATGGACATCCTGAAGGAGGACTGCGTCAACCACGTCCAGAAGCGCATGGGGACAAACCTGCGAAAGCTGCTTTCCCAGCACAAGGGGCATGGCCTTGGGGGCAAGGGCAGACTCACTGGAGATTTGGTCAACAAGTTGACATCATATTATGGGTGGGCCTTGAAGTCCCACAAGGGGGATGTAGATGCAATGCACAGGGCTGTTATGGCAACCTACTTACATGTCACTTCACGTGATGATGCACCCAACCACAGCCTTTGTCCAACAGGCCCTGACTCGTGGTGCCGGCGAAATGCAGCCGAGGCCAAAGGACAGCCGCCGCCAAAGCACCGCTACAGCTTGCCCGCCCATGTGTGTGAAGCGTTGCTGCCTGTCTACGAGCGCTTATCGAATAGGAAGCTGCTGGAGCGGTGCCAGCGTGGCAAGACGCAAAATAACAATGAAAGCTTGCACGCCATGATCTGGGCGCTTGCACCAAAGGAGCGGCACGCTTCACTGTTTACTGTTGAGGCTGCTGTCGGTGAGGCCGTCATGAAGTTCAATGCTGGCTATACAAGAGCTGCAACAGGCATCCTCAAAAAGCTCAGCCTGACCCCTGGCCGGCAAAACTCGAAACGCCTGGCAGAGAAGGACAAGCGGAGGATGACCGCATCTGCTCGAAAGCATGTGTCGGCTGAAAATGTGAAGCAGGCCCTGGGAAAGCGCCACAGAGTTGACAAAGGTCAAAAGGACTATGTTCCTGGTGGATACTAGGCACTTGCTAGAGTAAGCATGTAAATATTTCCTGGTGTTTCCCATTAAATTTGACATTTTGTGTTTTTGCTCATTTTCTCAAAAGCTGAATTTCTGACTTCTTGCAAGCTTGCCGAAGCAATATCTCAGCACTGCGGGTAGATAGAGCTATAATTTTTTTTTTAGGACAAAGCCAATGGGGTGGTGTTTGCAATGTAGCAAACAGATTTTTGAAATTTCTTTCGAGCAAATTTTAAATTTGCTTTATTTCTGGGTGACTGGTGGCACTATTTCAAGTGCTTAAGTTCAGTTAGCTGTAAAATCTCTTACAAGCAATTAATAAAAAAACTGCTTGCTATGTTGCAATCACCAGTGTTTCTAGTATCTGACATATGCAGATTATAGTTTTTTGATAAATACTTTTTTTTCTATTGTTACGGAAGAACATGGCGGATTACCTCTAATTATCTTGAGAACTAATTGGCTGATGGAAAAAATAATTGCATATTTCAAATCAGCAGAAAAAAAGCAACAAGACTGGCAAGTTTCGTTAAGTTTGCTTAAAAAGTAAGCGAAATTGTTTCAAGACCCATGTCCCCCCTTAATTGCAGTTCAAAAGTGGCAGAGGCTGGATGGGAATGGAGGCTCAGCGAGGTGGCCCCACCTTAAAAACCCCATTAGTGATTTGTCACTTAATCTATCCCCCCTCCTACACATACCTCTGCCTTGGAGAAAAATTTCTATATGTGTGTTTCGTACTGCATGACTAGAGCTGCACAAATACTATGCATGCATCCCTGGCATCAATGGAGCCATAGAGGAAACCAGGGTATGAATTTCACTTTATTGTAGGCTTGGGTTTTAGCAGCGCGAAAAATGCACAAAAGACAAGAAAGGGACGAGACAAGCACTGCAGTGCTTGTCTCGTCCCTTTCTTGTCTTTTGTGCATTTTTCGCGCTGCTAAAACCCAAGTATGCCATACCAACTAGCCCAGTCAACCGCTCTATTGTAGGGCACACAATACTTTCACATCCTATTATAAAGCTGACAAGTATGAAATGGAGGATACAAACATTTTTAGTACCTACTGTGAATGAAATACAAAAGTTATTTTTTATACGAGCTCATTCAGCAAGAAGGCAAAAAAGTGATGGTGCATTTGTAATTTGGAAGCATAGTAAAAAATACTGGATAAAGACGCATCGAAGGTAGGCCAGGCCTATTAAAACCTACATTGTATGTGGCTTCCAGGCACACATGTGCAATTCCAGATAATGCACCGAGGGTCTAAGACGTTAATGTGTGAATTCAGAAAATGATAAATAGGCTAATGAGTCTGTTAATGTAAACAAATTGGCAGATCCCACGTACAGTGGGAGTCGATGATGTGCAAAGCAAGAATGAAGAAGGTTGATATGCTGCTTAAATTCAGAAAAACGTTACAAAGTGGATGTAAATTATATCAAACACGACTGCCATGTCACGATTATTGTATTTGGACATGTCATTTGCCTTCATCGTCTATATTCATGTCCTGTGATACCAAATTTGGTATATGTGGAGCTAGCAAAACGGCCGCGAGCGCGCTATGAGCATAGCATAAAGAGGTGTTTTACATGACATGCGTATCATGATTAGCATGTTTGCACGTGTCATTTACGTTCATTGACCATTCACGACACATAATTACCAAATTTGTTTTATGTGAAGCTAGTGAAACGGCCACAATTGCATCATGAGCACGGTATGATGTCATGTTTATCATGTTTGCACCAGTCATATACCTTCATTTATTGGTATCCTGTAACACCAAATTTGGTGTATATGAAGCTAGCGAAACAACCAAAGAGCACTATGAGTGTAGCATGTAGTCGTGATTTACATGGCATGCATGTCATGGTTTCGTCGTTAGGGTCAGTCGCTTATGTTCGTCGTGCAGTCATGTCATACCATACCAGTTTTGCTATATGTCATGTGAACGAAACCAGCGCAAGAGCAGCAAGACAATGGAATGTAAATCAAGACATTCATGACATACATGTAAAGATTTTCATGTTACAAATAGTCACTTATGCTTATCATACAGTCATGTTACACCATACCAATTTCGTAATTGATACCATTATCGAAACACCCAGGAGAGCTAAGAATCCTAGGCGGCTAAATAGATAGATACGGTCAAAGTCGCCGAAGTTTGCTAAAAAATGCTTTGTATTTAATAAACTAAAAGAGTAAAGCGGCAGAGCAATAAGGTAATGAGTGGAGCACAATTTATGGTCTTGTTCATAGTTTTTCAAGCTGTAAAGGAAGGGCAGGATTGGAAACAGCTATACATGATTGTGGTTCACCAAGCCCAGTGCTATTCAGGTGCACTGGGAACTCTTCAGGGAGAGGACAACGATAAATCTATTTGAGAAAAGATGCATTAGCCTTTCAGTGTATGACAGTACAACTTCTGCTGCTATCTGCAGGTTTGTAAAGCACAATGAATTTAAAGCACATTCTTCACTTGTAGGTCAATGCATGTGACAACACAGCTTTCAGAAGTGACTTGTTATTATACAATAATTTCATATGTTCATTATTCTCAAGAAAGGCATAGTAAGAAGTAGAAATGAACTGAGCATGCAGCACTAAGACTTGATGGGCATTCTTCTGTAGTATGCTACTTTGAAGGGCCACTCACCAGGCCCCATACCGAATTTTAGTTAGACAGTGGAAGTTGTTAGGTGTCCGATGAGGAACGTTTTGCCACAAAAATTTTTCGAATCGGTTCAGTACGAGCGGAGAAAACAAGTTTTTTAAAGCGGCGCGAAACGAGGGTGAGAGGAGGCGATTTCGAAACCCTTGCTGCTCCTCCGCGTAGCCTTCGCAAGCCAAATCTCTTCCCCACACTCTCCGGCATACGACCAAAAGGTGACGTGCGCATGACGTGCCCGAACAAGCCCAGCCCCCGTGCACGCGAATGGCGTTGCTTTGTTGACCAGTGTTATTTTGTGGTCTTCTGCCTGTTTCTGCTGGATTGTTTGGAAACGCTGGCTTAGACGCGGTAGAGTAGATGAGTACAATCAGTGAGCGAACGCGTGGGAGCGTTCCACGGCGGTCGTCTGCTTAATGCGCTGAGGGTGGGGACCCGAACACATGCGAAACGCTGGCACATTAGCCCCGCATCTCTTAGCATTTCACGGGAAAAAATGTAAAAAAAAGGCGCACAATTTTTTATTGCGTCTCATTATTTATTTCAAGTTTTATTCATCTCTTAAACCAACAAATACATAAACTAGGCATGCTGTGTTATAAATAATTTTTGCCATGTCACGTGGTATACTGTTGACAACGTCAGAGCAGAGTCGTCTACGTAGAGTACCAACGTCGCTGCATTGCGCGTACGTAGGGCCATTCCTACGCCTGCGTCATGCCCTCATTCTCTACGCGAGCGCTGACAGAGGGGAGAGGGATCAGCTTTCATCTTGAAATTTGACCCATTTCCGCGGCGCATAGCGTTGCAAATTTTGGCAGATGTGATCATGTACGCCTCGCCTACGCATCGCGCTTGTCAGCTCAAAATTGTCAAACCTGGTGAGTGGCCCTTTAAGCTGTAAAACTGAAAACACTGGAGTGTATGTCTTTTTTCTTAGTGCTGTTGTTGTAGCAAGCTACTGTTGAAAAAACAGTCATCTGCCAGTTATATGTTTGGTATCTAAAATGTGTAGGCAGGGAGGGGGAGATGGGATCGTGAGCAACAGTGGATGCAGACAAGTGGACTATTTTCACAAGATGCTTTAGTTGTTCTAAGATAGGAGTCTCCACATACAACTTGGCCTGCTCATACAGTACTGAAAAGAATAACTTCATTGAAGAAAATGGGACGCGGCACGACGTCTGTGTTGTTCATACGACCTTCGAGCAGCTCCTGCTTCCTACAAAGATCTTCAAGTGAATTTTTCGAGTGCGTGTTCAGCTTTGTTTGTGTCTTATCAGTGAAAGTGCCAGGACTATTTTGATGCCAAAACCTGCTGCGAGAGTGGACTATTTTCACCTTTTGGAACGTTTTTTCTCCGCAGCCGGCTACCGCCTGGGCTAAGCCTAACGAGGTAAGCCCACGCCGGCGTGACGCCAGGCGCGTTGCTGTTCCTGGGTGCCCTTTTTGCTCTTCTCAGGGCTTATTTTCAGAAAAAGGGAATATCAGGGGTGGGGGAGGACATATGCCCCGAAGAGGTGACAGAAGACCGAGGTTGACAGTCTGCAGGCGCCAGAATAGCTGGCGCGCGCTCTGCAGGCGCTAATCCTAATGGTGCTACTCTCAACGAGACGAAGTCGACAGCTGCCGAGGCCTTGCGAGGCCGCAACAGTGGCAATAATATCAAGGCTAGAATTATCCGGGCTGGCCGGGTGTCCCAGCTTCCCAGGGAGGATACCGAGATCGTGATTTGGCCCCGTGGAGACCTCAATATTGTCAAGACCGGCTGCACCGTGGTGGCTGATGCAATCCTGGCGGCCACAAGCATCTGGGCCGAAGATTTGCGGGGTGACACGCTGTGTCCCAAAATGCAGCAGAATATTATGCTTGTCAGCACACCTAGGAGGGAAAATGCCAACCACCACGTCAAAGTTCGGCAGATCGTCGTCATGGGCCGAAAATACAATGTCAGTGCCTACGAGGCCGCCCCTCATTCCACATGCAAGGGCATGATCCGAGGTATTCCACGCGTCGACGGTTCGAATGATATTGACTACAAGATCCTAAATGAAAGAAATTCGCTCGCCCTGGCAGCCAAGCGCGTAGGCAGCACCGGTACGGTAATCGTCGTCTTCGACGTTCATAGAGTCCCAAACTTTGTATGCTACGGCCGCACTCTTGTGCAATGTTCGCTTTATCGCAAAAAAAATAGACATTTGCTACGCTTGTGGTTGGTTCGGTCACCATGCTGATGTGTGTCCCAGCCCAGGCGACGTCATATGTCGGGGCTGCGGGGCTTCAAATCCTGACGTACAGTACAAGTGTACCCCCAAGTGCAGGCTTTGCGGTAGGCAACACCTCACCGCTGACAAGGACTGTAGGCAAAGATTCCAGATCCCGTATGTCGTGCGACGAAGGCGCTGGGACACGTCTCGCGCCAGCGATCAAGGCTAAGCCACGGCACCACCATCACCCCCCACGGATAGGCAGGACTTCCGGCAGTCACGTGGTTCCGGGGGCCGTTCCAGGTGACGTTCTCGGTCACATTCCAGGGGCCGTTCCCGGTCCAGGAGCCGCTTCCTGTCTCGAGGAGGAGCGCGGCGCTACAAGTCTGGTAGCCGCTCGAGGTCTCGGTTCATGTCTACCGGGCGTCAACAGCAGCCTAGCGGGGTGTCAGCGAGGAGCAAGAAGTCGGGCTCTATAACCTGGGCTGACACGGTCTGAGGAGGGCCAGCTGAGATTCTGTCGGGGTCACTCCCAGAGCACGCGGAGAATGTGTGCGAGATTTCTCAGCTGAAACACGAGAACGCAGCGATGAGGGAAACCATAAACAGGCTTATGTCCGAAATTGCCGAGATTAAGAACGCGAGGAACCCACTACCGCAACCCGCCACTGCATGTGTCACCGATACAATGCCCCTACTCATGGAGGTGCACAGCACTGAAGCCTGCGACTACAGCAGTGAGGGTCAAAGTGCTCCCAAGAAGAGGGTCGTCGCCTACGAACAGGAAGGTGTGGCGATTCGAGTCAGGTCTGAGCTTTCAGACACGCTATCCGTGCTCAGTGAAAGCATCAATAAGCTCGGGGAGAATTTCGCCCAACTGCAGATCACCCTGGCCGCGCAAGTATACGAGTATCCAAGGTAGAGTCGTTTCTCGAAAGCATAGTGAAACCCGCTCTGACCTCAACCGCCGTCGTACAACACCAGCCCCGCACTATGGGCCCCACCGTCCACGCTATTTTTAGCCAATCTGAGGGCAGCACCAGCCCACAAAAGCACCAAGATGGCCAAGTCAAGTGAGACGTTTCTCATTTGGCAATGGAACTGCAGGGGCTTCCCCAGTAAAAAGGCGTCCTTGCAGCAGTACATTCGATGCTCTAGCAAAAAACCCCTCGTCATTCTGCTTCAGGAAACATTAACCCCAAACGTCACACTGACTGGTTACCAGCCCGTTTCGCGTTATTCTGATGGCCGGGGCGCTGCACCTTGGCCGGTAACAAGCTCACACACATCTCTCACGACCTCAAAATGGCCACCAGCAGCGCCCAATATGTCTTGATCGAGATTCTGCTGCACAGCTCGGACTGAAGCAGCATCTTTTTTCTCAACGTGTACAGTAGCCCTAAGGGTCGACGACAGCGCTTCAAGGCTCTGATAAAGAATGCCGTCAACTTGGCGGGTCCCAACCCCCTGGTTATGGCGGGCGATTTTAATGCTCCGCACCACACTTGGGGGTACCGGTACAATACCAGCAAGGGCGCGGAACTGTGGCAGAACGCGACGGACCTGGACCCGACTCTAATTACTGACAAAGCCTTTCCCACTCAATTGGGCACCTCATCTTGCAGAGACTCGACTCCCGACTTGACCTTCGTCAAGAATCTCCCCAACGTACAGTGGGCCAACTCGAACATTGACTTAGGTAGCGACCATTACGTCCTGGTGACGCAGTTCTTAGTGGTCCGAAAAAGGGCACGGGATTTTTCTTGGACAAACTGGAACCAGTTTCGCAAAGTCCGCAACGACCGACCCCTACTTGCAACCAGGCCAAGCCTCCAGCGGTGGATTAGCCAGCTCAGAGAGGACGTCATAAGTACCACGAAGAATATTAAAACTGACCTTCTGGTTGAAAAAAATGGACAGACGCCTTGCCCACCTGCACGAGGCCAAGCAGTCACTTCTCGCCCGCTGGAAAGGCCAGTGCCTCAATCGCAGGTTGCGCAAGAAAATCTCCGACCTAAACAAGACCATCGAGGAGCACTGCCGCGTCCTCTTTAAGCAGCAGTGGGACGAGGTGTGCAACTCGGTAGATGTCCAGATGCGTAATGGCGAGACATAGAACCTGCTCAAGCACCTGCTTAGCGAGACTAACACCAAAACTAACCAGCCGAGCGTACTAGCGCGAGCCATGCACGAAGCCAAGCAGTCCTCTTCAGAAGAGGAGGTTTTGAAGCAGCTGATGCAAAAGTACCTCCCTGTCGACTCGAACCCCGCAACAACGTACCCCGAGTACTCGAGACCGGCCAACACTGAACGGGACGCTGAAATATGCCACGAAGAGGTTTGGCAGGTGCTCCACGGGCTCAATGGAAGGTCTGCCGCGGGCCCCGACGGCATAACTAATAAGACCCTGCGCAACCTGGACGACAAGCCAATCGACTACCTCACCGAAGTCGACTACCTCACGAGGCATGGAAGAGCGGCGAGGTCCCTGACCCGAGGAAGGTCGCACGCACCGGGCTCATTCCCAAGCCGGGGAGGCCACCGAACTTGGACAACGTGCGCCCCATTTCGCTCACATCCTGCGTGGGAAAGGTAGCCGAGCATGTGGTCCTCCATAGGTTGACTCAGTACCTGGAAGACAATGGGCTCTACCAACACACCATGATTGGTTTTCGGGCCAAGCTTCTCCACGCAAGACGCTATGAAGCTGCTCAAGCGCCAAGTCATTGACTGGAACACTCGAGACATGCAGGCCATTCTCGGCCTCAACTTAGAGAAAGCCTTCAACAATGTTACTCACTCTTTCGTGTTGCGGTCGATTGCTGAGCTCGGCCTTGGAGTCAGATTCTACGAATATGTCAAATCGTTCTTGACGCGTTAGAGAGTCACCCTCAGTTTGGGAAACCCATCTGAAGAAATCCAGCTGGGCTTGCGCGGCAGGCCACAAGGGTCAGTGATATCGCCCACCCTGTTCAACCTTGTCATGGTCGGTTTGTCCAAGAGGCTCTCATGTATCGAAGGCATTAACCACACAATTTACGCGAAAGATATTACTATTTGGTGCACACGTGGCAGCGACGGGCAAGTCGAGCGTTCCCTGCTGGAGGCCATAGACACCACGAAAGATTACCTCCGTTCCACAGGCCTGAGGTGTTCTCCAAACAAGTCCGAGCTTCTCCTCTACCAACCCACTAGGCAAGGGCCGAAGCCTAAAAACTGGCAGCCGATCTCCAAGAGTGATATCAAGCTCTACACCGGAGATGGCAGCGCAATACCCAGAGTCGACTTCATTCGAGTCCTCGGCATGACCATCGAGTCCAATGGTTCCAATGACAAGACTATACTCAAGCTCGCCGCCAAGACGGATAACGCGGTTCGGCTGGTTCGGCGGGTGGCCAACCGCTACCAAGGCCTCAAGGAAGACAACCTAATCTGCCTGGTCAATGCCTTTGTGCTCTGCCACTTTTCCTATGTCACGGCCATGCACAACCGGCAGCGTACTGAGCGTGACAAGATCAACGTCTTGCTCAGAAAGATTACCAAGCGGGCCCTCGGTATCCTGATCAGGACGCGCACCAAGCGCCTGCTGCAGCTCGGAGTGCACAATACGTTGGAGGATGCCACGAACTGTTCGCCACCACTAAACAAGCGCTGCCAGTCTACGCTGCGCGCGCCTTCTATCTTATCTCCCTCTTCCCCTTCTCTTACCTTTCGTTCTTATAAAAACCCAAGCCGAACAATAAACGCTCGCTTTTTGCCCTGGCCACTCTGTTCGTGCATTTCGGGGCACGGCTCAGCCGCGGGGGCCGGTTATAACAGTGGCGACGAGGATTTCAACAAAGAATGAGACCCAGCTGCTTCCTGAAGGCAGGCAAGCAGTCACCACATCGACAGCCATGAGTCACCGCCTCCCGGAATTCAACGACGACACAGATAAGTGGCAAGCGTACCTCGTGAAGGTTGAGGCTTATTTTGAAGCAAACGAAGTCACTGATGATGCCAGGAAAAGAGCCCTGTTGGTAGCCGCACTTGGGTCGCGAAAGATTGATGTACTATGCGGTAGAGTGGCACCGCAGAAGCCAAACGCACTCGGCTACGATGCGGTAGTGAAAGTTCTAAGCGAGTATTATGACCCACGACCAAACGAAATTTCAGAAAGCTTCAAGTTTTTCCACCGAAACCAGCAGGAAGGAGAGTCTGTTCACGCATTCATTGTGGAAATACGGCGCCTAGCGCATAACTGCAACTTCTCGTCCATGCTGGATAGGATGTTAAGAGACCGTATCCTGTGCGGGGTACGTTCAAGAAATTTGCAAAAGCAGCTGCTCGCGAAACCTGAGTTGACATTACAAGAAGCAGAGGCACTTGCGTTGGCGGCAGAAAGGGCAGAGTTAAATGCGGAGAACATAAATCGAGAAACGCCCCCGGTAACAGTGTCGGCAATGAAAGAGCAACGCTGGGTGCCGCGAGGCCAGAAGTAAAACGAAGACGGAAAGTCATGCGAGTGCTGCGGAAAGCGTAATCATAAGCGCGCGACCTGTTCAATGCGTGGGAGGCAATGTTACAAATGTGGAAAACAAGGGCACTTGGCACGCATGTGTCAAAGGATCGACAACGCGTTGAATGTAACAGCCCAAGCCACCGACAGTGATAGCAGCGCGTCGCAACTTTGGTCCGTAACATCGAAGAATTCATGGGTGCCACCGATTCAGGAAACGTTCTCATGGAACGGCGTAAAGCTGAAGATGGACGTGGATACCGGCTCGCCCGTATGCGTCATTCCTAGAGCAACCTACAAAGCCCACCGTCATCAATGGCCGAAGTTGCAGGAGCCGAAGATAAAGCTGGCGTGCTATTTGGGGAAGCTACCCGTACTCGGAGTACTGTCAATGCGTGTATGCCACAAATCGGCGGAGGTTGATTGCAACCTAATCGTCTTGGACTGCGAAGGTCCTCTCCTGTGCGGTCGTGATTTGCTGCAGAAACTACAAGAGCAGGGCGCAGCAGTACTCCACGTAGCTGCGCCACCACTCGGGGCGAGCCCGGAGTCTCCGCCCGCACCTGCTGTGTTGGACCGCTACTCCGACCTGTGCACGGAGGGCGTAGGACTCATGAAAGGCCCACCGGTGCGCCTTCACATCAAGCCTGGAGTGACGCCAAAGTTCTTCAAGGCAAGAAAGGTACCCTACGCTCTGTTGGATAAAGTTTCAGAGGCATTAGATCAACTCGTGGCAGCTGGCATTATATCACCAGTGACGCACTCGGAATGGGCTACGCCCATTGTTCCAGTCTTAAAGAAAGACGGCACAGTTCGCATTTGCGGTGACTTCAAGGTTACTTTGAACTTAGTATGCGAGCTGGAACAATACCCGCTGCCTCTTATCGAGGATATTTTTGCGGAATTGGGGGGGGGGGGGGAGAGCGGTTCAGCATTTTGGATTTGCGCGACGCCTACAACCAGATCCCGCTAGATGAAGAGTCTCGCAAATTGGCCGTGATAAACACCCACAAGGGCCTCTTTTACTTCAACCGCCTCCCGTTTGGGATTGCTTCGGCACCGGCGATATTTCAAAGGCGGATTGAATCAATCCTACAGGGCTTGCCTGGGGTGCAAGCGTACCTAGATGACGTGTTGATAGCGGAAGAGGGTGACAGCGAAAACCGCAATCTGATGGCTGTGCTCGAGCGCTTCCGTGAACATGGCATTAAGCTTCGTGCTGATAAGTGCCGCGTTAGCGAGCGCTCTGTTACATATCTAGCTCACCGTATTGACGCGAACAGACTGCATCCCATGGAAAAGAACGTGGATGCTATCAGGCTAGCCCCCTCTCCACAGAACGTCTGCGAGCTACGCTCATTTCTGGGCATGGTAACCTTTTATAACAAGTTTATGCCCGACTTGTCTACCATTCTAGCGCCGTTGTACAAACTGCTGAAAAAGGGCGCTAAGTGGACGTGGAGCACCAACGAAAAGAAAGCCTTTGTCCAGGTGAAAAATGCGTTGTGCGCGGCACCCATACTCACTCATTTTGATCCGAACGTGAGCTCTACTTAGAGTGTGATGCGTCCCCATACGGAGTTGGTGCTGCACTTTTTCATCACACCGAAGGCGAGAAGCGACCCGTAGGCTTTCGATCGAGAACGCTGACAACTGCCGAAAGAAAGTACTCTCAGATCGAGCGCGAGGCGTTAGCCTTGATATTTGGTGTTACTAAGTTTAGGGACTACCTGTTGGGCCGAGAGTTCACTCTGGTTACGGATCACCAGCCATTGCTGGGCCTGTTAAGGCACGACCGTCAGACCCCCGTCATGGCGGCAGCCAGAATACAAAGATGGGCGCTACTACTTGGTGCACACAAGTATAAACTGCAGTACAAGCCGGGAAAATTTATGCTCAACGCGGATGCATTGAGCCGGGTACCCCGATCTCTTGAACAGGAGCTGCAGGACGACGAGGATGCGGCCGAGTACGTCCTCGTCGTGGACCAGTGGGACGAGCCGGCGGTGCCCATGAAAGAGCTTCAAGCCCTCACGCAGTCAGACGGCGTACTGTCAAGTGTGTGCAGATACGTCGTCCAAGGTTGGCCACAACGCACTGTGGAGGAAGGCACAGAGATGCGGGAGTATCACAAAAGGCGGAACGAGCTGTCCGTGCAGCATAACTTGCTTCACTGAGGTCATCGTGTTGTGGTTCCGGCGGAAGCCAGGAAGAAGCTACTGAAGTTATTGCATGGAGCTCATCAAGGAGTTTCTGCAATGAAGGCAGTTGCACGGTCAAAATTTTGGTGGCCTGGCTTGGACCACGATATTGAGCGCTTAGCCGCTGTGTGTTAGCACTGCGTACAGGCGTTGCCCATGCCACCCGCGCAAGCACCCATTCGCTAGCCAGAGACGCAGGAAAGATGGTCGCGATTGCATGTCGACTTCGCGGGTCCGATCCAAAACAAGATGCTTCTTGTCGTCGTGGACTCTCACAGTAAATGGATTGAGGCCATTCCCCTGGCTCACGCGACCTCGCGCAACACAGTCGATGCCCTGCGAACGCTGTTCAGTAGATTCGGTCTGCCACACACAGTAGTGTCTGATAATGGCACGCCATTCACCGGATGGGAGTTCAAGGAGTTCTTGCAACAGAACGGGGTAGTTCACGTGCGGGCATCCCCGTACCATCCACAGAGTAATGGACTCGCCGAACGTGCGGTGCGAACCATCAAAGACAGACTAAAGAAGTGTGGGGACGCAGACTTGTCAAGGGCGCTGGCTAGAACATTGTGCCGCTATAGAAACACGCCGCTTCCGTCCGGGCGCTCACCATCAGAAATGTTGTTGGGTTACCAGCTCCGCACCCGATTAGACATGTGTTTTCCTCCCAGGAGCCGAGCAACAGGGGATGTCCACTCTGCTGACAGCGCCGAGTGGAACTTCGCACCGGGAGATCCTGTGTACCTTCGCAATTACGGCCGTGGTGACAAGTGGACACCTGGGAAGGTCCGGTCAACCTCTGGTGCACGCATCGTGTCTGTCCACACGGAGAACGGGCTTGTTCACCGGCACATGGACCAGCTCAGGCGGAGAAGCATCGAAGAACCGTCGAGTCCAGAGGCTCTCACTAGTACCCAGATAAGCCCGGACCCTCCAGTACAAGACTGCAAAGCTCCAACGGCTACTGGCCCCGGTCTTCCGGGCCACCCGCCCCCAGAGCTAAGACGTTCCACACGTATCAAGAAGCCAGTGGAGCGTTATGGATTCTAAGGAAGAAGGAATGCCACGAACTGTTCGCCACCGCTAAACAAGCGCTGCCAGTCTACGCTGCGCGCGCCTTCTATCTTATCTCCCTCTTCCCCTTCCCTTACCTTTCGTTCTTATAAAAACCCAAGCCGGACAATAAACGCTCGCTTTTTGCCCTGGCCACTCTGTTCGTGCATTTCGGGGCGCGGCTCAGCCGCGAGGGCCGGTTATAACAGAGGAGATTGCCGAAAAGCAGGAGCGGGCCCAGCTCGCGCACCTTTCGAGCTCCCAGACTGGCAGACATATACTCCGAGAGCTCGGTCACTCTTCGGCTGAAGTGGGCGAGAAGATGAGACAGGTGCCCCGTGAGATTCGCGTCCTCATCACCGTGGCACCGATACCGAGGAATGTTCATCCCGAGCACAATCGTGGTAGGCGACGGGCTAGAGCTGCCACTCTTCTCAAGCAGATTCACAGTGAGGAGCACAGCGCCAGCTTTGTCGACGCGGCAGCGTACTGTGGGAGCCGTGCCTTCTTCGCAGTCGTTGTCGACTCCAAACTGCAAATCACCAACTGCACATCGGTTCACACTGACGATCCAACGATTGGCGAACAAGTGGCCATCGCCCTGGCCATCCCGGAAGGTGAAAGGGAAGTCATCTATAGTGACTCTAGGTCAGCTATTCGTGCTTTTTAGCGCGGTGAAATCTCCAAGGAAGCCCTGCGCGTGCTCCAGAGTGGTGGCCGTGACGGTATCAAGATCAAGCACCACGTACTGATCTGGTTTCCTCCACATGTTGGACAGGTCCAAGGCGCTCCCGCCAATCTCAACAAGTCTGTCCACGAGGCCGCGCGCGCGCTAACCGACCACGCCGGTTCCGGGCAACGATTCGGGGCCAACGGCGTTGCGGAAAACAGGGACGCGCCTGCCACGTAAAACGAAATAACAAAACATTTTTACTTCGCACGAAGACTATATCCACTTCCTCATCCAAATCTTAATAGGCCACAGGCCCTTATACTCAGACTACTGCAGACCGACACGTACCCTAACCTGAGATTCCTTCATGCTATTTATCCTGACGTGTTCCCCAATGACGCTTGCCCCGCATGTGGGAATGTATCCACGCTGGCGCACATGCTCTGGGAGTGCAAGGCAATGTACACTAACCACAACACTACATTGGTCAGGTGGGAGGCGGCCCTACGCAGCTCCCACCTGGCCGACCAACTTTGGGCCGTCCAGCAAGCCCGTGGAGCGGCTGATAGGTTTGGCCTAACGGTCCCGACGTGGGAGTCACCCGCTGCTCACTGACGCGCGCCTTGCAGGACCACAATAAAGGTTCGCAACCTATTAAAGAAAATGAAAAATTGAGTGAGCAATGAATGAGAAATTGAAAATGAGAAATTGAGCTACATCACGCTCATAAAAATTTTCCACCGTGCAGCGTTCAATTGACTAAGAAGGAGAAATTGACTTCAGTGGTGTATCTGTTTAGCCGCCTACGTCTGGTCGCTTTCATGATCTTACCCTCAGCTTTGGGTAAGAACGTTTGACAAATACGATTGCCCGTCAGGTCATGAATAATGCTGCAATCTCGTTGCGTATGTTGTCAAACCCTTTCTTCCAGATGAGTGGCACACATCTGGCAGGATTGCGGTTATGTGCTCCAGGTGATTGAGAGTTTCTTTACTCAAGAATGGCAAGAAATAATATTGGTAATTTTAACACGACAACATCCAGGAAAAAGTCAGTGTTGGCCTTATGAATGTAATGAATATATATCAGGGCCCCAGCAGGAATGAAAACCAAACATTCTGCGTAGCAATCAAGTATTTTACCACATAGCCACACCAGGTCTCAACACTGCTGTGGAAATAGACACCACTCAGGCACAATGTCAATTGCATGCTAACTATAGAATTTTATAAAAATTACAGATACACTTCTATGATGCAGCCGTCACGACCAGCTCACGTCACTTGTAGATAAGCGCCATATACTTTGCTAGATTTATGTAGCAGTGTTCGGGGCTACCATCCTTGACAACACAAGCGCTACATATCAACTTACTACGTCTGATGTTGCTAGCACTCATGTTGATGCTGGCATCATTGTGCAACTGGTTATATAAAACATATGTGACTGTTGAACATACATCTGTGTGTACAACATTGGTCAGTTTTGTCAAATACACTACAGTCATCTTCCTTCAGTGATACGCATAAGTCTCAAATGGTAAATTATGTTATTGTACAACATTTTTATACTTTAAAGGAAGTCACCACTTTTTTAGGGCTTTTTTTTTTGCGGTTCTCCTACATGGATGAAGTTTTTTCCCCCTAGAAAATCGCTAACTTTTCAATTACAGAAAGAAAACAGGTGGCTATTTGTTTTGTTTTTTTTTAAATCTTCAAAAGGGGTTGATACTAGCTTGTTATTTGCTTACAAGGGTGCCATTTCACGCCGGAAAATGAGGCACGCGTGGGTAGGAAAACCTACGGGGTGCAGACCACACGTATTACATACCCAGGTGTCGAACACTTGTTTATGTACAACTATCGATCGTGCAGCTGTATGGGGCTTGAGTAGTGCCACACAGACTCTTTCAATTTGATTCGTGTTTCTCAACCATGAATGACTCACTTCTGCATTTGTGCACGATCGTGAAAATTACATAGGGTAACACTTGCATGGCTTAACCGACTGAGAAAATCAGCCTCGCTGACCGATAAAACAGCAGTAATGCCACTCATTAATTGATACATTCAATGAGCAAGCGGCAAAAGAGTCAAAGCAAGTTGCCGATCAAGCGCAGTGAGAAACGTACTTTCATGCTCAGTAAAGTTTGTACAACGAACGCTGCCACCTCACACACACAAAAAAAAAATCAAATATTAGCAATCACAAAAATAACACTGAAGCACGCAGTGACAGTGCAAGTAAGTGCAAGAGACTATAGTGCAAGTTCAAGCGCTGCAAACACCATCCGCGTTCGTCAAGCACATGGGCAACGATAGCACAATCGCAGTGCTCATGTCCACCACAAATACACCCCGATCAGCACAGGTCCAGCACAACACAAATGTGTACAGCTCGCGATCGCGTACAGCTCATCCCTGACACGCACGAATGCAGACACGTCACACGCTGAGAGAACCTGGGGTTGCCTGACCCCCTATTACCCAAAAGCCACAGCACACCACACGCAAGAAAAATATGTGCAGAGAACCAGATTTAACGCTGCAGAGAACCTCAGGTTGCCTGACCACTGTTCTCTAAAAGCCATAGCTTTGTACGGATCCAAGCCAAGTTGAGTGAAAATAGGTTGCGCTATTTTCACCGGGTCTAATCTAATCCGGTTGAGCGTATGCATTCCGTTCTGAAACGGATACTGAGAGCTCTTTGCTACGAGCACTAATGCGACTGGGCAGCCTGTATTCCTCCTGCTATGTTCGCTACGAGCACTAATGCGACTGGGCAGCCTGTATTCCTCCTGCTATGTTCGCTGATCAGCTACTCATGAAAGCACTGGTTTTAGCCCTGCAGAGCTGGTGTATGGCAGGAACTTGAGAACACCATTGCGAATGCTACGCGAGTCCTGGGAGGGATTCGATAAGGACCCTAATGTAGTTGCATATGTTCTAGATTTCCTTCAGAGGCTTGGAAAAATGAAAAATCTTGTGGAAAGCCTCATGAAGGCCATAACTCAAGACCAAACTTACCCGATACCAAACCTAGAGGAGAGGGTAGAAACTGTGTCACAGTCTAGCTATATTTCCACGTTAGACCGCGTGTGAGGGTATTGGCAAGTCCTCCTTACTGTGCTAGTCGCTATGTCACATTCGTTTCTCCATTCGAAACGTATCGTCCACTTAAGCTGAGGTTTGGATTGAAAAATGTGCCCTTTTTTTTTTTTCAGGCTTAATGGACCACGTTCTTAATGGCCTCTGTGAGCTCACTCTGCCGTATCTTGACGATCTCGCCATCTTCTCAAATAACTGGGAAAAACATGTGAAGCATTTACGCGTTGGGCTGAACAGGTCGAAAGAAGCTGGTCTTACCGTAAAACCTACCAAGTGTCACCTAGGGTAAAGCGAGTTGTCTTACCTGGGACACGTTGTGGGGCGTGGCTGGCGTAGACCTTCAGAAATGAAGGTAGGTGCCGTTGTGAACTATTCACGACCAACCACAAAATCTGAGATAAGTACATTCTTGGGCCTAGCTGGATACTATCAGCATTATGTGCAAAACTACTCTAGCATTCCCAGCCCTCTAACTGACGCACTTCGAAAGTCCGAGCCGGTTAAAGTAGTATGAACCTCAGAAAAGGAGAATGCGTTTTGCAAGCTGAAACAGGCCCTAAGCAAAAAACCCATTCTAATGGCACCCGATTTATCTAAGAGATTTGTCATTCAATGCGACGCGAGTGATCGCGGCATGGGAGCTATATTGTGTCAGGAAGACAGTGCTGGTAACGAAAGGTCAGTTTTGTATTTAAGTCGAAAACTCAGCTTCAGGGAAGAGGCATACAGTACCTCTGAAAAGGAGTGCTCTTGCCTCGTGTGGGCCGTTCAAAAGCTAGCCTGCTATGTCTCCGGTTCGAGGTTTGTGGTCGAAACGGACCACTGTCCTCTAACCTGGTTAAATAACATGTCACCCAAAAGTGGCCGGTTACTGAGGTGGAGCATGATACTCTAACAGCACAACTTTGACGTTCGCTACAAAAAAGGAAAGCTAAACGCTAATGCAGACGCATTAAGCCGTGCATTTTAGTTATTACCTTCTCTACCTGGAGGTGAACCTGGAGGGACCTGGCAAACGAGCGTGCCCGATATCCGAGCCACGTGGAAGCAGCTCGTCTTTTCGGCGCATTGTCTGGCGGCGGGGATGCTGTTGCGCCTGGGAGTCCACACGGAACGTCAGTGCCTCGGCAAAGGCGATCTGTGTCAAGGCCAGCGATGGAGCCCGCCTGACGCAGCCCAGTGGCGAGTCCCCATTAGAGGATTCTGACATCACGGCCAGCGGCGCTTCTGGTTGGACGTTGGTGATGAAAAAAGTCCTCCCGGTGCCTATAAAAAAAAGCCAAGTGGCGCGTGGCCAGCAGTTGACCTATGAGTCAGAGAAAAGCCGACGTACACGTCAGAGAAAACATCTCATTGCTTCGAGCCCTTTCGCTGTTGGCGCGGCGAAACATGTCCTTGTAAGCGGCGAGTTTCGTGGCGCCCTTCGTAACCTCGTTGGCGGCGTGCTTCGTAACAATGGGTAGCTAGATGCATTTGTTCCTGAGAATTAAAACACTAATGGCAAAGTTTTAAACTCCCAACTCCAGAGGCCTCACCCCTTTCATAGATTTAAAGGGATACTAGGTGTATTGTGAGTGGTGCTCTTGGGACACCATCAATCAGTACCGCTAGCTTCGCTTGATAGTTAGGCCACACGTAGGAGACTGATGACCAAGTTTTTCTCCTATGTTTTCCTTGCTTTCGTTGTCTCGTGTTTATAACAAAAATAAGGTGCACTGATGCAACGGTCAGTAAGCTCAGAGGTTAGCCACATTTTCAGCACATTTATTGAGTGGAAACGAAACTCTAAATGTCATAGATTTGGCGATGCATTGACTGTGCTTCACGCACTTGTCAAGGAAGGGTAACTGAAAGGAAAAAAGCATTTTTAAGGCTCATCGAGAGCATATTTTCTTTCATTGAGCAACGTATTTGGGTAAATATTAGATTATAAATCAGTTTTGTAATTTTCAAAGCAAGTGAGAACATTGAATGTCATTCACATAAGGTATTCATAGCAGATCATCTCCAGAGTGGCACTGCTACGATGATATGATACACTTATACCTCAATAGAGAGTACCTATAATGAAGTTCTAGATTCCATAATTACCTACATGTTCCACTTCTTATTTTGTTAAGTCTATAGAGAAAGTAGTTTTCACCTCACTATAAAGAAACACTTTTCTCTGTTATTTGAATATAATTGTGTTTCACTGCGGCAACAGCTTGTCTTGACTGTGGAGCGAAGAAGGTGGGGTCTTTGCACATTCGTTTGTTGCTCTGCAAGTAATACGGCAATTAGTGGATGATTCTGGCGGGGCTCGCTTGCATAATTATTGCATTTAAGAAAGCATACACACGAAAATTTGAACGGCAGAGATATTTCAATGGTTGAGGGCAGTGTTGCGGAATGCGCATCTCTATTCCATTCCAATAAATTGAGGGGAATTTGGACCTGCCGCAATTCTATTCCTTTCAGTTCCTCAGAATGGATAAACTTAACCTATTCCCGCTCTGGATATAGTTGGGCAGTTTAATTTTATTCCTGTAATTCCACAACACAGGAAATGCATCTTGATAGTTTTATTGAGGTAATAATGAAGACCCCAATAAACGGACATGCATTAAGAACTGCAAAAGTACACAAAACACATTACCAAGGTCGACAGCTAGTAGCTTGGTGACATATCTCACTCAGTGCAACCACTCTACTCATTCTCGTAGGAGCAGTTCTCCTTCTATATATAGTATTTGCATGGTGAGCATCTTTGAACAAATTTGATGTTTTAATATTGTTTTTAAACTTAAACGTGTTACTGTGATATTGAAAGTTCGTTAAATGGGTACGAAATCACATACACTGGTATTAGTTGAAACAGTGCACCACCGCTCGGGCAGCTTGTGCTTTTGCTTAGAATACGGAACATTGAGCCACGCTGCTCGTCAGTACTCAAGCTTGTCAAGGGTGTCTTGCAAGTATGAAAGGGGGAGGAGAGCAGAACTTCCTCTGTTCGCCTTTACGCAGCTAGGCTATCGCTTCCTTGTTGCAAAAGGTTATTTACATGTGTCGGGTATGCTAAACTGCCCGTGAGATAAAGATCACATTTTGCATGGAGTAGTCACCACCTTCGTGTGGGGTATCAATGGGAACCAACCTGCAGGGATAAAGTGCTTCTCCCTTCAGTATCTGTTGGGATAATGGATTTGTTTGTACACTAACTTGTGCCTCGGTTTCTCTTTTACGAATTGGCAGGCTGTTCCCACCAGATTGTTCCCACTTTTGCGCCACTCCAACCCTTGGCATTGGCTAACTAAAGGTAGATCTGGAGAATACTATCACGGGGTCGTGACGTGAACGAAGGAAGCAGACTTCAGGTTTAAGATTTAACTTTTTATTTTGGTCAAACTCATAGTCACGCAAAAGGAAAATCAGATTACAGCAAGACACTGGCACTGATAGCGGTGAGCTGAGCAACGGCCGTCGATCAACTGACAAGCGGCGAAGCGTGTCGGCACTTATACACTTGCCATCAGATCTTCTAGCGTGATCGCAACCAATGACGTAGGTCGCGAAGTGAGCGTAATCTTGACAAAATGATTTACAATAATCCTGAACCTTTGAGAACAGAGAGGCACAGTTTCCGCAGAGCATTCAATAGGGTTTGTGGGCTGAAACAGAATGAAACATAAGAGTAACTAAGAAACACGTGTGGCATTGCCTCCCTCTGAAAAAGTATTGTCCCAATGCTTAAAACTAAACACCAGGGGAAAACATGAACAATAGAAATAGCAGCAATAAAGGTGAAAAAAAAACAATAAGAAATTGGTACAAACAATAAAGGACAATAATAAAAAAATAACTACAAAATGTACAGTCTTTAAGTTTGTTAACCCGCATGACACGGCTTGAGGCACACGACATGAACTATTTCAGGTGAAGTACGACGCTGTTGAGAGAATGTTATGCCGTCGAGGACAACATCATAGTAGAGTAGGCTGAGAAGTCGAACTAGCCTGTATGGTCTGTAGTACCGTCGCAGAAAATCTTTACTGAGTCCACGTCGGCGTATTGGCGTCCATACCCAAACACGTTCATCGGGCTGGTATTCCACAAAGCGTCGTCGAAGATTTAACGGCGGCTGTCGGTCCTCTGTTGATTCTCTATGCGGAGGCAGGGGAGTTGTCAGGCTTCTTTGGCACGCTGAAGGTACTCACTCACATCGATCTTTTCTTCGTCGGTGACGTTTGGTAACATGGTGTCGAGTGTCGCTGGGGTCTTTCCAGAAACCTTTTGTACGGCGTCATCTGCGTAGTTTTTTGTACGACGGTGTTGTATGCGAAGGTCACATATGGAACGATGGCTTCCCACGTCTTGTGTTCGACATCGATTTACGTCACCAGCTCGTGGGCGATGGTCTTGTTTAGGCGCTCGGTGAGGCCATTCGTCTGTGGGTGGTATGCTGTTGTGCAGCAGTGGCTTGTCTGGCTGTAAGCCGAGATCGCCTGAGTTGACTCTGCAGTGAAGGCCGTGCCTCTGTCCGTAATAAGGAGCTCAGGGGCACTATGACACAGGATGATGTTCTTGACGAAGAACTTTGCTACCTCGGTGGCACTGCCTTTGGGCAGCGCCTTTGTCTCGGCGTAGTAGATGACGTAGTCAGTAGCTACAATGTTCCATTCCGTAATTCGATGTCGGGAATGGTCCCAGTTGGTCCATGCCGATTTGCTGGAACGGCCAGCAAGGTAGCTCGATGGGCTGCAAAAGTCCAGCTCGCCTAGTTGGCACTGTCTTCCGTCGTTGACAGTCTTGGCAGGTTTTGACATAGTGGGTGACGTCGGTAGGGAGGCGGGGCCAGTAATACTTTTCCTGGAAAATCCAAAGTGACCAGCCGTTGGGTCATCATGCAGAGCATCCAGAACTTCTGGACGTAGCACTGAAGGTACTACCATGGAGAGGTAGTTGGCTCGAAGGGGCGAGAAGTTTTTCTTGACGAGGATACTGTACGCAACAAAAACAACGATAGTCCACGCTTGAATACCTTTGAAACAATGGCAGCCTTGCCCTCTAGGTATTCCACAAGGCCCTTGATTTTAGGCTCGCCTCACTGTCGTTCTGTAAATTCATCGAAGCTTAAGGTTCCTAAAAGCAGTCGTCATTCTCGTTGTCCTGCGGCGGCGGGTCAACAGGGGCGCTGGACAGGCAGTCAGCAACGAGTGCCTTTGCCCCGATTTCTAAATGACGGTAATGTCGAATTCCTGACGTCGGAGACTCCACCATGCAAGGCAACCTTTCAAGTTAGCTAGCCAACCAAGGGCGTAGTGGTCGCTCACAACTTTGAAAGGCCTGCCCTAGAGGTAGGGGCGAAACTTGGAGGTAGTCCAGATGATGGCAAGACACTCCTTTTCTGTTGTGGAATAGTTCACATCCACCTTAGATGGCGACCGGCTCGCATAATTGATGATCCTTTCAAGCCCATCAATCTTCGCACCAGGATGGCTCTGAGCTCTACACTGCTTGCATCAATATGCAGTTCCGTGCCGGCATCTTTGTAGAAATGCGCAAGTATCGACGGTTTCTGCAGGCTTCGTTTCAGTTTTTTAAAGGCTTTCTCCTGCGGGGTTTCCCACTTGAACTCGACGTCGGTCTTTGTACAGTTAGTGGATGGCTCGGCGATGCAGATACAATTTTTGGCGCAACGCCTGTACTTAGTAAACTACAAAAGCCACAAAATGTCAAAATCAGAAAAAGCAGAGCAGTAGAAACAGAGACAGAGAGTAAAGATGTGGCACTAACAACTGACGTTTGTTTTGGAACAACCTTCTTCCGAAGTCTGTACAATACATGTGCAGATAACAAACCAAAAAACACCCGGCAAGCCGATCTAAGTAAATCACCTTTTTGCTTTTAAAAACATTCCTTTTTGCTGAGATAAGCTGAGGCTGTGCTAACAAATTTGTCAGGACCCAGTTCCCAGATATGAAATGCCTCAATAATCTCCTGTTCACACTGCGTCTTAGCCTTACCTAAAACTGCAACCTTATCGAAGAGGGGCATACAACCACACCACTTGCAGTGCAATGGCAAGTTACCACTAGTGCCCGAGGATAGGAGATTTCTATGCTCCCTCAGCCGAACATTGATACATAAACAAGATTGTCCAACGTAAAGCCTGTCACCACTTAATGCGATGCCATACACCGCACATGTGATACACGTGCAGTCACACAAGCTGCTTATTGTGCCGAGCTGCGCAAGCCCCTTGCAAGGACCTGCGAGTTTGCTGGGTGCAGAACAGACCAATTGAACTTCGATCCGGGCCGCAACCTTCTTCAATCTGTGTGATATTCCATGAATGTATGGTATAACCACAAAGCTCTTCTGTTCTCGAACACCTTCATTACTTCTGTGTTCTCCAACGCCACCATCAAACCTTCGTTTTACATTGAGGTGCTTAAACCCACGTTCAGCAACAGAGGCTATCAAGGGGAGATGCGGGTCGAAAAACGCAAGTTTTTTTTTCAAAATTACCACTTTTTTTATTTTCGCCTGTTTTGATAAGATTAGTACCTCTACTGTTATTGAAAAAATAATACAGGTCGAGACTTGACTGGAAATGCTTTAAAATTGCTTCTAAAGAGCACAAGGTGCCTGTTAAAAGGTCCAAAGTGGGCAGTCTTCGAGCACCTTGCCGCCGATATTGCGCCGCCGCTCGCCATTGTTGATCGCATGAGTCGAAGAGTCGAGCCTCACTCTTCAAATAACAACAGTTTTTATCGCTGATGCAGCGCAAGAAATAATAAAAAGAAGCACTCTTCTGCGCGTTTTTCGAGCGCCGCGACTGGCTTATCACATGGTACGAATCGGGGACCGCCTTTGGCCGCTGCGCGCCTGTATGTGCTGTGAAACCTATTTGCGGGGTCCATGTCTTGTCGAGCAGCGCAGCTGAACAATGCTTTTTTCATGTAATTATCTCCGTTGTGAATAAAAAAAGGCATTGCTTGCAAGTGAAAGCCGTTGTGCGGCGCGCTCTGTAGAAATAGGCTCCGAGCAGCTGGTCCGATTTGCGGCTGTTGTTGGCGTGCAAAAGTCAATGCATCAAAAGTCATTCACACCCGTCAGCCGGAAAGTTTGTGATGCGGCAATGACGTCAGCGCCAATCTTGAGAGGTCGAAAGAGCTCGCAGTGAGAGAACTTAGCAGGGTCAAGATTGCCATTTCATGGCACAAACATGGCTGCAAAATGGCATGACACTGGACTTAGCTTGGATTTCGCAGTCCTGTCGAACTTCTTCCTAGCTTGCAGTTGGCACAATGCTCTGCAAGATGGAGCAGAAGTTTGGCAAGCGTTTCATGGCCCTGTCTGTGAGCGAAATGTCTGTGAGGAGTCTGCTCGAAAAAGCCGAGAGGGACAAACTCATGGTGCTGGCGTATTTTAGTCACAGTGGCCACTACAAGAAGGGTTGTTCTTTTTGGTGTGTAAATTTCATCTGATTTAAGGATATCTTTCATAAATAAAAACTCAATTTTAACCTTAAAACTCATTTTTCACAAAACACAAATTTTGCCATTTTTTCCAATGTGCCCCTCCTTTTTTGAGCATATCTAGTGCTCGAATCTGCATGAAACTTTGCACACATTTTCCCCAAAGTATGACAAATGCAATTATCTACCTTAAATTTCAATATTTTATTGTATGATAAAAAAATTGTATGTATATCTTTACTAGGGTAGGTGAAATATGGACTTTTTACATCTATTATTTTTCATGCATATACATTTTTTGTATGTGCTTCCTAATTAGTTATTTGTACTCTACATTTTATTTGAAGCATTATGAACTATGAATAGTAAAAAATTACAGACGTTTAGGGATAAAAAGAGGGGGGGGCAAAAGGGTTAAGGTTTTTACTTTGTCATGTTTCAGAGCTAAAGGCGTGTAACTTGCTAGAAAACTAACTATATACTTGAAATCAGCATAAAAAGCTCCATAAACAGCTCAAGTTTCATTGCTCTAGGGCAAATATAAAAAAAAAGTGTCTTCAAGTAGCATCTCCTCATAACGACTTTGTGTAGCCTGCCAACAAAAGCCTATTTTGCTGCTCAGTCATGCTATCTTGCATTTGATGAATGCAACTCGCTGTCACAGCATCATTCAGACAAAGATTGGCAATACCGGTTTTCAGCAGCTTGGAGTGGTAGGAATCATAAGGCAAAATATTCTATTTAGTCCTTGTACTATACTTCTAGCACATGTACTTCTGGCACATGAGCACACTGGAATGCTGTGAGGCTGGCAAAAGTTTACGCAGCTCTTCCCGTACAATCGCTTGTATCATTTCGCGAAGGTCATCAGAGCTGTAAACAAGAAGAGCTGGGCCGTCTTCCATCGTTCGCCGATCGTACTAGCGAGTTCGCATGTCCACCGTATTCTCGATTGATACATCTTCCAACAAGAGTTCCTATATGGTCTGCGGGGAGAAGGGGGGGGGGGGGGGGGACGGTTCGCATCACTTCAGCGAAGACTGCTTCCTTGACCCTTCTTTCTTCTTCTCGAGCAAGTTGGGGTCAGTCACGTCATTTCTTCCACGAACATCCTCACATTTTCATTCAGGAGTTGCACCCTCGTCTCCATCAACATCGCGGCGCTTTCCTTGTTGGCAACGCTCCTGACGTGTCCAGGAACGTTCCACTGAAGAGATCCTAGGTTTGAATTGCAGACTCTCGATTCTCAAACCAAGTCCTTCCTGCGTCTTCCATATAAAATTACACGCGACGGAGCTTCTCTTCTGTGTCCCAGTGGTTGAGGGCGGCCACTTGGTCGCAGGTCTGCAGCCAGGTCTTCTGGTCTTCAAATGATGACACACAGAAAATTGGTGGTTCTCTTGGCTGCTTCTTCACGATCGTGGGCTGTGGCGCAGCAGTTGTCATCGTTGCCGCAGTCGAGGTCATGGCCTTGGTCTTACGAGCCATGTCTTGTAGAGGCCCTATTACTCCGGTGTTGAACACCACTGCCCGCAGCTTGCTCGCTACCCGTGGCTCACGTCGTTGTCTTCTTCGGCACATGGGCTAGATTCATGGCTTGACGGGGAGTGTCTGGTACATGAACGAAGCAGCACCTCCACCAGATGTCATGGGGTCATGACTTGAACGAAGGGAGCAGACTTCCGGACTAAGATTAAACTGTTTATTTGGGCGGAACGTGTGGCCATGCAAAAGGAAAGTCAGATTACAGCAAGACACTGGCACTGATAGCGACGAACAGAGCGTCGGCCGTCGATCAACTGACAAGTGGCGAAGCATTTCAGCATTTATGCGCTTGCCTTCGAATGTTCTAGTGTTATCGCTAGTAGCGACTTAGGTTCCAGAATAATGTTCACGAAGTGGGTATAATCTTAACAAAATTATCTATGATAATCGTGAACCTTCTAGAACAGCGAGGCACAGTTTGCGCTACCCATTCGACAGGCATTGTGAGTGAAAACCGAATAAAGTATAATTGTAGGTAGGAAACATGCGTGGCAATACGTTGTGACCTTCGACTTAGATAGAATATGTTCTCAGGCCTACACGACTAGTTTGAGCGTGGTATTACACTAATAGCTATTAAGGGTGTAGCAAGAACACGTTCCTCCCCAATGACCTCTTTGTGTGGCGATGCAAACATGGATATACACCGAGTCGCAGGAACTGAGCGAGGCTGCAGAAAAGAAGAAAAAAAAAGTAACAACAGTTATGAAATAATCTCATCCGGAGCAGTAAAAGTGCGGGATGATTTACTACAGTCGACTCCCGGTAATTCGAAGTCGCTTAATTGGAAGTTTCGGTTAATTAGAAATGAGCAAGTGGTCCCATCAGTTTTGCATGCAATCGTATAGAAAAAAAATGCTCGATAATTCGAAGTTAAAAACCCATAATGTTGGTTAATTAGAAGTTTTTTCAATTGAAAGTCTCGTCGCGACCGTAATTTTACAGTAAAATGGGGAACTTTTCATGTGCCAAAACATCTGCCAAACCGCGCTGGTGTCTTCGCCACCACTACTGTCCGCAGCGCCACAGATCTTGAAGCGGCAATCTTTTTAACGCTGGCGAATCGCATCGGCGGCATCGACTGACTCTTTAGTTGACTTTTGTCGAGACTCGAGTGTGTCACCGCGTCACCCGCGCGCTGGGTTGATTCCACACGTGTTTCCGCGCTTCTAATTTTGAGTGTTGTGGTGGTGACGTACGTTTGGTAATGGCAACTCGTGGCCCTTACCGAACGCCAGACCTAGCGACGAAAGTCGAAGTCTTGAAGGAAGTTGACCAGGGAGGCACCGCCAAACAAGACATTGCAAGAAAGTACCGCATTAAGCCGCTGCACGCTGTCGACTTTCATAAAGAATAAGCGCTCAATATTGGATGCGTTTGAAAGTGAAAAATTCAAGACATCGCGGAAGCGGATGCGCACCGGCGCCTACCCCGAGTTGGAGGAAGCACTGCTGATTTGGATCAGAGAGGCACGAAACAACAGACTTCCTCTCAGTGGTGAAGTCGTCACGGCAAAAGCGTCATCGCTTGCTGAAATGTTGGGCATCAACGACTTCGCTGCTTCGGATGGGTGGCTTACGCGTTTCAAACATCGCCACGACTTGATTTTTAAAAGCGTGTGTGCGGAGAAGGCGTCAGTCGATGATGAAACGTGCCTGACATGGAAAGCGGGCAAGCTTCGCGAGTACCTCGAGAATACCAGCCGGCAGACATTTTTAATGCAGGCGAGACTGCGCTTTTTTATCGGCTGCTACCGGACAAGACCCTGGCATTTAAAGACGACGACTGTTCTGGAGGCAAAAGAAGCAAAGAGAGAGTGTCAGTGCTAGTCGCGGCGAACATGACTGGCACAGAACGGTGTCGCCTGCTTGTGATCGGGAAGGCTGCCAAGCCTAGGTGCTTTGAGGCGTGAAGACGCTTCCTGTGGATTATGCCTCGAACAGAAAGGCGTGGATGACATCCGATATATTTAAGGACTGGATCACCAAACTCGACCGCAAGTTCGCGCAATCAAGCCGTAAGGTGTTGTTCCTTGTGGACCAATGTAGTGCCCACATGAACGTACCTGCCTTGAGTGCCATCCGTCTTGTGTACCTGCCTGCAAACACGACGTCCGTGTTGCAGCCCATGGACCAGGGCATAATAAAAAATGTGAACGTATTGTATAGGCAGCATCTCGTCGAGCGCATGCTTTTGTGCATGGACAGCTCGTCGCAATACGAGGTGAGTTTGCTTAGTGCCATCAACATGCTAGCGCGAGCTTGGACCTGCGTGAAAGAAGAAACCATCGCCAATTGTTTCCGGGCCTGTGGTTTCATGGAAAACTCGGGGGATGCTTCTCCTTGTGCGCCAGTGGAAGTGCAAACAAATGAGCTCGACGACGGTAGCTTTCGCGCCGCTCTCGGTGACTTCCGTTTTGACGAGTATGTCGCTGTGGACAGCAACGTCGAAACATGCGGTCCACTTACGGACAGCGAAATCGCGCAGATGGTTCGGCCCCATAACTGCATTCCTGAAAATGACGATGATGACGACGACATCGGAAATGAGCCACCACCGAGGGCTGCCGATGTAGCTGCGGGTCTTGCTCTTGCGCAGCGGTTTTTTGTTGGAGAACACAACGCCGAAGAAGCACTTCGACACGTGTATTCCTTACAAAACTTGCTAGCCGCAGCCAGATTCGGCAAGCAGAAGAAGATGACAGACAATTTTTCCTAAAAAGTGTCGCTTTTCCTGTGAAATAAAAACTGTGAAATTTTTCCTAAAAACTAATAAAAGTGCCGTTTTTAGTGCTTTTTGCTTAATTCGAAGTTTGTTTAATTCGAAGTTTTTTGCGGTTCCCGTGAACTTCGTATTAACGGGAGTCGACTGTATAAGATCGAGATTCAGGGGACTCCTGATCTTCTGGGCTTGATCTCTCAAATGCCTGATCTTCTGAGCAAGCTCGTCAATTACTCACTAGTTCTTTGGTCACCAGGCTTGCGTCATAAAAAATGCCTAAGTATTCTCATGATTTTTAAATGATACTAAAAGGTCGCAAGCAGGACAAAGTGCAATAAGAGGTCATATTTCGGTTATGTTTATCAATATTTTGCCACGTAATGTTATGAGCTAAATGGGTGCTTCGCCGTTTAGTTTTTAGAACCCAAACTGTGAATGACGGCATTTTGAATGGTTGGTTCTAGAAAAAGGTTGAGATAAAACAATTGCCGTCTAGACCTAATTATGTGTTCCGCTTCACAAACAAGAGCTGCTCAAGCGTAAACCATGGGACGCTAGAGGCTGTGGGGTAGTGCTGTAAGGTGGCACTTCTCAAGCAGCCAGAAGACGCGGTGGCAGCGGTTTTCCACCCGGGCTTTCTTCCGCCCTAGAACAGAGTGAACTTGGGTTTTCTTCGGCACGAATTGTCGCATCAGGACTCGTAGAGGCGCCGCTGTTGCTGTAGTTAGGTGGGTTTTCCTGGTTCGGCCGGTTTCCTGAAGCTTTTAAAAGTTTATTCTCTCTCTCTTTCTGTACGGAGGGGGATTGCATACAGTTCATCGTACCCGAGTGTGTGCTGCGCTGACCTAGAGACCTTCTCCGACGGCGACATAGCGTAAAGATGTGCAGGGTAGAGCGAGAGCAGGCGGCTGGCGCCGTCAAGAGAGAAAAAATCACTAGGCGCAAAAGGAGGGGGGGGGGGGGGGGGGGAATGCTGCTGCAGTAGTTCCACTCGACCACAGTTACATGGAGAGTATAGACAAGCATGGGAGGAAAACAGTCAATATACAGACAGAATTGTAATAAAAATAATTCTTGGGGTTTACCATTCCAAAAACACCATATGATTATGAGAAACACCGTAGCGGAGGGCTCCAAGAATTTCGACCGCCTGGGGTTCAACGTGCGTCTAAATATAATCAAATGGGCCTCAAGCATTTTTGCCTCTATTGAAAATGCAACCACCGTAACAGGGATTCGATCCTGCTGCTTACACAGGGTTCGTACAGGTCCTTGAAATTCTTGAAAACCTTTGAATTTAAAAAATACACTTTCAAGGCTCTTGAAAGTCTTGGAAATTTTTGCCATCCTTGAAAATCTTTGAATTACCTGAGCAATGCACTCTCATATCGACATTGCGACCTTCTAAATGGGGTACATCGGTGTGTGAACCTGTCAATCACCCCATTTCTGAAGCAGTAATACAACGTGGGTGCACATGATCCCATTTTCCAAAAGTGCATGTGAAAAAAAAGTTAGTTAGTGGCGAG
Organism: Rhipicephalus microplus; assembly: GCF_043290135.1. Lineage (NCBI taxonomy): Eukaryota > Metazoa > Arthropoda > Arachnida > Ixodida > Ixodidae > Rhipicephalus > Rhipicephalus microplus. The sequence continues at coordinate 10,336,158 of NW_027464586.1, read as the reverse complement.
GGTAAAGCAGCGAATGTGATATCAAGAAATTCGAATGTCACGCGAAGAAGGCCAAGCAACCCCATACATGCAACGCACTGCTCAAGCACGAAAGACGCACGCAAACTAAGCACACAGGACGAGTGCTGATGAACGACTGTCATAGCTCGACACTGGAAGCTTGCTTCTAAAACAAACCAAGAATGGTGCTAGAAAAGAACACACATGTATCCACAGGATGAGTGTAAATTAACCACTGTCACAGTTGTTACTTCTTGTTTGTTGAGCAACATGCTGCGAGTGTCAACTGTGCACAAGCCAGCACTCTTGATGGGGTGGTGCCCTTAAATTTCAAGGCTGTAGCAAGCCCCTTGTGGGTTTAAGAATATATTTTAAGTCACTTCCCAAGTGTACCTAAACGCTCATTCTCCCAATTGAGGCCCATCCCAAGCGCGTCCAACGCTGATGTAACTCTATAGGAAAAAGCAACAGAAGTTCTAGTGACGTCATACCAGATCTGTAGTCAGCTGAGTGACTTAAGGACTTCTGCCTCGTACATACCGGCAAAGCATCGCGGCTGCTGTAGGTAGTGGCGAGTTTGTTTTGCAGGTACTTGTGTGGCATATCTGTGCGAGAGCTGGCAATACTCAGCATGACGCGTGCAAAGCTTTGTGATGACATGACTAAATCAGCTACACTGCTATGTACCTGCGCAACTCGGTCCCCACAAACAGGAACTTAAAATTGCCCATATCAAAAAGGAGAAAAATTATATAGCGAAAATAAATGGTTTGAATGAATCTTGGTGCGTGTATCGTACTTATTGGAGCTATAATTAAAGCTTGCAGCAAAGAACACGCAAGCCACAAATATTGTGGCATGACCCCTTTAAGGCCTGACTACACATGCACGTGGAGGCCCATCAGTGCGTAACTTTCCGACATGACATTGTGCCCTTCCTATGGAGAGGGTGCGAGAAGTTATTAAGACTATGTATTTTTTTATGATTGCAATATCCATATATTATAAGTGCGATGAAAGTGGTCATTTTTGAAAATTTTAGAGTGAAAAATTCCAACTTAGCATGCCGCTTTGAGTCCTTGAATATCCTTGAATTTTTTTCTGTGGAAACCTGTATGAACCTTGCTACAGGTCAGCAGCCGAGTGCCTAAATTGCCACTACACCACCGTTGTGGGTTTAGTTGGCGCATTGCTTATAGATGTAACATGCTTGTAATCAGCCAAGCCATTTCAAAATTGCTGCTTTATTGTTAAATTCAAGGCTGTGATTTATTAATCTTTGAAGTTTGAAAAACAGCATGTGGACGAAAGCGTGCTCTATTTTCAATAAAAGATGTAATTCTATTCCTATTCCATTCCGGGCAAAATGTGCTTAATTCTATTCTCATTTCATTCCTCCAAGCATTGCTGTCATTCCATTTTGGGGTTGCCATAATAGGGAATGATTCCGGAATCATTCCAATTCCAGAGTGGCGATTCCGCAACACTGGTTGAGGGGAAATCTTTCTAAGAAAAAAAGTTTCTTCAGTCTGTAGCCTAAGGCAATGAAATTTTTTCTGGGTGAGTAAGTTTTTATGCTGCTTTCAAATATATAACCAGTTTTAGAATAAGTTGCGTAGTTCTCGTTTTGTACCGTGACATAGCATAAAATACAGCTTTTTCTGGACAGACCTTTTCTGCCACCAAACTTTACTAATTATGAACTATTAATGGCTCTTATTTCTCCACATCAACTGAGAGATGCAAATAACTGTCGATAAAAGTGTGTATAATACTGTCATGAGTAAGAAGGTACGAGGCACATGCCAGGCGCTGGGATGAAGCGCTCGTGCCCGAGAACCCCGATGTTGCGCAGACGTGTCACATTCATGTACGAGATTGGCCAGGAAAGGGCTTGTGGCATGTGACCCTATGATAAAAAATCACCGAAGATGTGATGGCACTGCGCTGTGGGGCTCCGAGCTGCGAAGATGTGGTAAACAAGCATCGCTAAAATGATAGCAGAAGCATAGCCGCCCGGTTCTGGAGGATGTCAGCGGGAGTGGCCCGGGAAGTGGCCATCGACCCCGGAATTCTCGAGTGAGGCTGCTCGGACTTGCCGCACCCTTGCCCAGCATTTCCTGGTGTACTTGCAGCTATCCCACTTGGCACCGTCGGGACGTTAGCAACCCACACCAGTCAGCAGAGCGCACCCGTCAGCAAGGGAGTCCATGACGAGATAAGCCTAGCCGAGTGAAGCTGAAGACTGCGACCAAGACCGGAACACCGGCGATAAGAAAGAGCAGCTCGTTCAGCGGAAAAGGACCATGACCATAGGAACTCACGATGAACATCGGCGGAAGACTCGACTGAGCGTCGGCGCATCAAAGGGGCACCGAGTCGACGTGGTAACACAATGAACTGTGAAGACGTTTCATTGTTGAGACGCCGTATTGGCTCAGTACTAGTGGCTAGGGTTAGTAACGGATTTAGACTGAGCTACAGTCAGTTCTGGTTTGACTGTGTACAGGTTGTTATTGGAGTAATTTATCGTACTCGCGAGTGTTTAGTTCTTGCTTTCAATTTTTCACTCCTTTTGTCATTGTTTGCTGTGATAAAAAGTGTTTGTTTACGAGGCCAGTCTCCCGTCTTTTTCGATTCCATTCATCGCAAGCACTCCCGAGACTAATCGTGACATTTAACTGGCAAGCCTCTGCCACAATTTTTTCCTTGTGCGACCCAGTCACGTTATTGTCGGGGGGTTGCAGGGATGAATTGGGAGAAGATATTGAGAGTCATTAGGGAGTGTAAGTTCAATAAGGAGCAAGGTGCAATGTTCATTGAAGAAGGAAAAGAATGTCTTCAACAACAGTTCGAGCCAAAACTAGAAGCTTATGCTCGAGAGGAACGGGAACTTGAGTGCAAACTGCAACTGGCAGTAGCCAAAAGGAGCATTAGAAGGTACGGAAAAATTCCCACAGAAGTTTCATTGTGAGAATTCAGTGGGCCCAATTGTCAGTTTTGTTGTCGTCGAGCGCATGAGTAGTGAGCATGCGTGTTGTGCAAACGATCGCACACTTGTAAATGATGAGCTGAAGGACCTGTGTTCCAGGCACCAGTTTGGGACCTGTAGGCCACTGTCATGGAAGAGGGCATGGAGAAAGAGAATGCGTGCCTCTGGATGTTAAAGAGCCAAGACATAGTGCGTCGTTGATGAGCCCGCATATTGAAGAAAAAAAGTGTGTCAAGTTTACGAGAAAAAGCACCAGAGAGGAGTGCAATGGAAGGAGTACCTCAAATACACGGGGTTCAATGCAGAAGACTAAAGGGAACGCAGACAGCTCCAAAGGCATTCCAAAGCCGAGGCAGTTATCAAAACGCGAGAAAGCTTGGTTAAGTTGTGAGTATAAAGTTACGATTAGGAAAGCATGCTGTAGAAATGCATAAAGTAGGTTTCAAAGATTTAGGTGAAAAGAGGGAGGTGCAAGTAATCAGTGTTAGGCATTGTAAGACAGCAAGTAATCTAGCAGCCCTGTTCTACATGTTGAGCTTGCCGTGACACGTTTTCATACATGGTTGATAGGCGCACGTGCACCACAAATGTATTGATGCCGTAGCTCTGTTTATTAAAGTCGTTTTTGCCATATCATCACCTATTTTATATGTCGCGAAGTCCTCACATTTGGCGCAGCCATCGAAAAACCATGCAGCGGAAGCCCGAACCACTTGTTTATTTTGTGTGAGTTAATGATTCGTACCAGCGGCCCTCATCTCTATCATTTGCCTGCGTTAAGCCTTTTTCGAGCTTGCCCGCCCGTCCATCGACCGCAATGCCGTCTATTAACTGGAATGAGGCCACTGTGGAAAACCTCCACAGGTTCACAGCGAACTTAATACCCCATGAACTTTCGCGGCGTAACCTAGAGACGACTGGCTCGAAGGAAGACATCATCGAACGCTTGCTTCATGACATCGCCCGGAACTGTCACTCGTCTGGTGGGCACGACCTGATAGCTGAGCAGTATAGGTTTTAAGTACGCAAGTGCTGAGTGACCTACTGCAGCAGTTTCTGACATCGCAACGGCTGACGTTTCCTGTTAAAGTCACTACGTTGCCCGACCTTTTGGCCTTGCTGTCAACGTTTAGTGGTTAGGGTAGCATTCCAGCTCACCAGCGACTTGAAGAACACGTGCGTATTCGAGGCTTAGCATCATGGACACCATCTACTCTCCTAGTCGTAGCACTGCTACAGATTGGAAAAGCGTGGCGAAAAACCAGTTGGGCACGTGGGAGAATTTCAAAGCTGCGTTTGAGAACCAGTTTGGAGACAAACTTGCACTTTAGCATTGGCAGCACATAGTCACCAGACGCGTCCAGTCACTCAGCGAGAGCCTTGTTGACTGCTCTTTGGCAAAAGTGCGCATAATTTTAAGATGTCTGGTCCAACTGACAGATCCTCAGCGCATTAAATACACCCTACAGGGTGTGCGCGACGCACGCATGATAACAACTATCACTGCACAGCGGCCACCAACTGGGAGCGCATTTATTGCCATCGCCACACAACTCAACCGAACTATAGATCATGCCTCTGTTTTCCCAAGTCAGCCACCCATTGCAGCTAGATGGTCAATGTTACAAGTGCCTCCTTTGCCTGTGCTGCAGATTGGTCCTAGGAATGACTTAGCTTCTTCACAGATCAATCCGCCTGCTTCATCAGCACCACATTGAATTTTGTCGTTACCCCTGGATCAACAAGACACTCGTTATCTTGCAATTAGTTCCCAGAATGGCGCACCTGCTTATCGCCCCAAGGAAGATATCAGCGAGGTAATATGTTACAACTGTCTCCAATCGCGCCATCTTGCATAGAAGTGCCTCCGTTCCAGAACCAGTGCCCTGCTACCCAGCCAGCAAACAAGTTTTCCCTCCCTGGCGTGCCTTCAACCTTCAAAACACTCGACAAATCTCTTGTGCAGTGTGCTGTGATTCAAGAAGACATTCCACTTATCGGCACTGTATACGCATTTCCGGACAGTGGTTCAAAGCCCACCAAAGTATCGCTAGACATCATTGGATTTGCCAACCTGCTACCACGTACCAAACCTTTCATATCTGTTATAGGTGGTGGTACTGTCATGCCAGCTGGTACATCATGTACTTGCATTGCTGTGGGGCTATTTTGGCAGTACTTGAAGTTGTAGTTCTGGCTAGAAACACCTTGCCTTTAATCCTCGGAGAGGACTGGTTTAAGGTTGCCGGCGCTGAGCTCCTTGTCCGACCACCTCATCCAACAGAAATCCACTATCCTGGCATGGATAATATTATGCGATGCCTGGAGAAGGTGCTATCACGGATGTCCAATGCCGTTGTGCTGTCAAATAGTCCTGGGTCTCCTTTTAAACAAGCTGTGTATCCAACAGGCTGCTTGCAGTTTTCGCCATTGCCTGACCATAACCTGTCTATGTGGTTATCCCTCAAACATTATGAAGATTTGTCTAGAAAGCAGCCACTTCGACCAAAGGCAGCAACATTTTACACAAATGATGCTATGTTGGACAAGCTACGTTGATGCTCACATAGGTCTATAGCTGTAAGAAGTAGTAACGACAGTTTAAGACGTCTTGCGTCAGCATGTTGACCTCTTCGCCCCTGATGACAGTGATTTGGGCCTATACAAAGGCACAGAACATGCCATCGAGCTTGTGCCGGATGCATCGCCATATGCCCATCAACCTTACCGATACAGCAAAGAGGATCACGACTTCATTGAGCGCCAATGCCAAGAGCTTCTCGAACAAGGTATTATTGGGCCATCTTCCAGCCCATGGGCCTTTCAGATTGTCGTCATTTCACAGCCTACGAAGAAGCGATTCTGTGTAAACTATATACCCCTTAACAAACACACCATTAGTGTCGCACAGCCACTTCCGCGTACAGATGATATTGCCACGTGCATAGCTGCATTTAGCGATGAGATAGCGACAACGAAGAACGCGGATTTGCTCGAGACGCGCAGCGCAGGCGAGTGAAGAAGACGACAATCTTAGCGGCCTTCTCTGAGAGCGTCTCTACAAGTTCCACTGTCTGTGTTTTTAAATAAACCCCCTGTAATTTATAACCCGCGACACTGGTAGAGCTGGGTGCTACCACCTCATGATCAGCACCCCTGTGAGAAGCTCCGAGTCCAGCCCTACGAGACAGCCACGCGTGGAGACGCCTGTGCACCGCTCAAGAAATGGCAAGGAGTCCTGCACAGGTGACGGTCCAGAACATGCGCATTCCTGAACCATTTCATGGCCGGCCGAACGAAGATGCGCAAGACTGGCTTGAGCAGTTTGAACGGGTAGCTAAATCGAACTACTGGAGTCTCGATGGAAAGCTCTTCCACATATACTTCGCCCTTGAAGACGGCGCGAACACATGGTTTATAAACAGGGAGGCAACATTGACGACATGGAAGGAGTTTTGTCGTCGGTTTCCAGACACCTTCGGTAACGCGGACCGACGCGAAAACGCACGCCTTCTTGAAGGACGCACCTAACAGCTGCATGAAAGCGTCGCCAAGTTTGCTGAGGATATGGTGCGTCTGTGCCACCGCGCGGACCCCAACATTCCTGAGGCTCGAAAGCTAAGCCATCTCATGAGGGGCGTCAAAGAGCAGCTATTTGTTGGTCTTGTGCGCAATCCCCCGACAACAGTGGACGAGTTCACCAGGGAGGCCACCGCAATAGAGCGTGCGCTGCAGCAACGGTACCGACAGTCTGATAGCCTGGCCACCGGCGCAGCTGCAGGCGCCGCCGCACTTACCGCAAACGACGAGTTTTCTCTACGCCACCTGATTAGACAGATCGTGCAAGAGGAGATCGCGAAGGAGAATGCAAAATACACATTGCAGTCACAGGCGCCCCTGCAGCAGGAGTCCACGGTAGCCTTCGTCGCTGAAGTCGTTCGCCATGAACTTCGACAAGCGTTTGCCTCTCCTCAGCAATATTCCGCTCCACCGCATCGTCCAAACTCGTGTACCTATGCAGACGCTGTGCGTCGTCCATTGGCTCCAGATGTATCCTACCAGCCGAACGGATACAGCTATGCAGACGCTGTTCGTCGACCCACGCCCATGCCAGCGCCGCAGTACCTCGAACCGTATCCTGTGGCAGCCTGGGCTCAGCAAGATTCTGTCAGGCAACCCTATATGCGGAAGACCGACATATGGCGCACTGCGGATCGCCGACCACTCTGCTACAACTGCGGAGAGGCAGGGCACATTTACCGTTTTTGCCCACATCGCCGAGCTGAATACCGCGGTAGTGCACCTACAGCTGCGCGCCAACAGTTGGACGAAAGCCGTGCCCCCATCGACGACGACCAGGCTGGCAGGCAGGAAGGCTCTTCTACCTTCCGGACGCGCTCACCATCCCCGGCTCGCTTTGGTTCACTAAGCCGCCGTAGTTTTGCTGACGCCGTCATAGGTCGGTCTCCCAGCCCACGGCGGGGAAACTGAAAGCAGCGACCTCTGGGGGGAAGGTTACAAGCCGTCGAATTGCCGAAAATCCCCCACTGCTGCCGAAACACGTGAGAGACGACGATCAAGACTCCGCCGAGAAAACTGTGACTGCCGACCTCGCTGTGACGATTGACGGTGTTGAAGTGACGGCCTTAGTCGATACGGGTGCAGACTTCTCCATAATGAGTGAACGATTGGCAGACGAACTCAAGAAAGTCAGGATGGAATGGACGGGCCTTTATATCAGAAATGCTGGAGGCCAGATAATGACTCCCGCGGGAAAATGTACAGCAAGACTCACGATTGAGAATGTGGCTTTTGTAGCCACATTTCTGATCCTACCGGAGTGCTGCAAATCTATGATACTGGGAATGGACTTCTTAAGAAAGTACGGTGCTGTGGTCAACATACGCGATGGTGTGATCATATTCGCCGCTGACAAGTCTGTGACCCATGATCCAGACCAAGAACCCAGGGTGTTACGTGTGGTCGACGACGACGTCTGCGTGCCACCCCTGTCATGTAGTCTTGTTTCCGTGTGTTGCGCCGTGCGCTGTAATGAAGACGCCATAGCCGAACGCATCACTGCCCTTCTTTTTCGCCAAGGCATCGCCATTGCTCGCGGCATCGTCAGCTTAGTGGATGGGCGCGCAGAGATGCTTCTGACCAACTTCACGAATGAGTGCCGGCACATCGGTAAAGGCACGGCTGTGGCGTACCTCGAAGAGCTCAATTACTCTCACGACTGTCTTCTAATGCAAGGGGAAGCCACAGCTCAATCACCTCCACATACACCACCAGTTGATATCGATCTGAGTCTAACACCGACTGAAAGATGCCGTCTTATGGAGCTGCTCGACCAGTTCAAGGACTGCTTCTCATCGACATCACGAGTGGGTCGAACACCTCTGACTAAGCATCGCATCATTACAGAAGACACAGCAAGACCGATCCGACAGAACCCATATCGCGTCGCTCAGAAAGAACGTGAGGTAATCCAGCAGCAAGTCAAGAAGATGCTAGAGGATGATGTAATCCAACCATCAAAGAGTTCTTGGGCATCGCCAGTGCTACTCGTGAAAAAGAAAGATGGCAGCTTGCGTTTCTGCATCGATTATCCTAAGCTGAACCATGTTACAAAAAAAGACGTTTATTCATTACCACGGATCGATGACACTTTGGACAGGCTACGGCATGCGCGCTACTTCTCATCAATGGACCTGAAAAGTGGATACTGGCAAATAGAAGTAGATGAGCGTGACCGTGAAAAGACCACCTTCGTGACGCCAGACGGGCTTTATGAATTCAAAGTCCTCCCTTTCGGTCTATGCTCAGCCCCAGCCACGTTTCAGAGACTAATGGATACCATTCTGTCCGACCTGAAATGGAAAACATGCCTTGTGTACCTCGACGACGTGATCGTTTTTTCGGCCACGTTTGAAGAGCATCTAAAGCGGCTACTGTCAGTCCTTCAAGCCATACGGTCCGCTGGACTCACACTCAAACCGGAAAAATGCCACTTCGGCTTTGAAGAACTCCAGTTCCTGGGACACGTGATCAGTAGCGAAGGTGTGAAGCCTGACCCAGATAAAACGGCAGCCGTCGCAAAGTTCGCAAGGCCTGTTCATAAGAAAGCGGTGAGGCGTTTTCTGGGTCTCTGCGCCTACTACCGGCGATTTATAGCAAGCTTTGCACACATCGCCTCTTCACTCACCCGCTTTACAAGGGAAGACATTGCATTTGTAAGGGGTGAAAGGCAAGAAGCTTCGTTCAACGAGCTGTGACAGCGTCTACAAACTCCACCTGTCCTCGCTCACTTTGACGAGAATGCACCAACAGCCATCCATACAGACGCTAGCAATGTGGGCCTAGGTGCTGTTCTTGTCCAATGCCAAGATGGTGTGGAGAGAGTGGTTGCCTATGCTAGCAGAACGTTGACACGTGCCGAGTCCAACTACTCAACAACGGAGAAGGAGTGTCTGGCGGTCGTTCGGGCAGTTGCGAAGTTCCGCCCGTACTTATATGGCCGTGCTTTCCAAGTCGTAAGCGACCATCACTCTCTTTGTTGGTTGACCAACATGAAAGACCCATCTGGACGATTAGCACGATGGAGCTTACGGCTCCAAGAGTACGACATAACCGTAGTTTACAAGTCCGGAAGGCAACACTTAGACGCCGACTGTTTGTCAAGGTCACCGATTGAATCACCGGCTATAGAGGATGATGATTTCCCAGGTTTTTTAGGAGTTGTTGATGCAGCTATCATTTCTCGGCAACAACAAGATGATCGGGAGCTCAACTCGCTTATAGAATTCTTGAACGGATGAGCCGCCAATGCACTAAGAGTGTTTTCGAAGAACTTGTCGTCATTCTGTTTACGGGACGGAATTCTGTACAAAAAGAACTTTTCATCAACAGGTAGAAGCTATCTGCTGGTAGTTCCTGGAGCTCTCCACAGGGAAATTTTACAAGCCTGCCATGACGAAGCCACTGCGGGCTACCTCGGTTTCACAAGAACACTGACACGCATCAAAGAAAAATATTACTGGCCAAGAATCGCAGCAGAGGTTAAACATTACGTACGAACATGCATTGACTGTCAGCGGCGCAAGGTACCACCTGTCAAACCCGCTGGGCCATTACATCCTGTGCCCGTAGCAAAAACCCCGTTTTCTCAAATCGGAATGGATCTGCTGGGCCCATTCCTGACATCGGACAGCGGCAACAAATGGGTTATAGTGGTGACGGACTAGCTCACCCGATACGCGGAGACCAAGACAATCGCGAGTGGCACTGCTGCTGAAGCGGCCCAGTTCTTCATTGAGAACATTGTCCTGAGACATGGTGCTCCAGCTGTCGTCATAACAGACAAAGGTACCGCGTTTACAGCCGAGCTTTTGTGCATTGTGCTTACGCTCAGTGGCACAGCGCATGGGAAGACGACAGCTTACCACCCACAAACGAATGGGCTTACAGAGCGACTTAACAAGACAATTGCTGACATGCTTTGCATGTACCTCGACGTGGAACACAAGAATTGGGACCGAATACTGCCGCACATCACATTCGCGTATAATACGGTGCGCCAGGAAACAACAAAAATGACGCCGTTCGCACTAATTCATGGCAGAGAAGTTACGACAATGCTTGACGCCATGCTGCCTTGTGATTGCGATGATTCAGAGACAGACGCTGCAGACTTCACTGAGCGCGCCGAGGAAGCAAGGCACCTTGCGCGCGTCAGAATAATGAACCAGCAGCAACTTGACGCCTAACGGTACAACCTTCGCCATCGATTCGTCATTTATCAACCAGGAGATGGAGTCTGGGTTTGGTTTCCTGTACGACGACGAGGCCTCTCAGAGAAACTCCTACGCCGATACTTCGGACCCTACAAGGTTTTGCGCCGTCTTAGCGACGTGACGTACGAAGTCGTGCCCGACGCCTCCTCCTGTTTGAAACGTCGCCAGCATCTGTCTGAGACAGTGCACGTGGTCCGCATAAAACTTTACCACTCTCAGTGATGTAAACACCCGCTGGCCGCATTTCTACCTGTTTAGCATCGGGACGACGCTCACTCTGGCGGGAGGGTAATGCCACGTGCATAGCTGCATTTAGCGGCGAGATAGCGACGACAACGAAGAACGCGGATTTGCTCGAGAGGCGCAGCGCAGGCGAGTGAAGAAGACGACAATCTTAGCAGCCTTCTCTGAGAGCTTCTCTACAAGTTCCACTGTCTGTGTTTTTAAATAAACCCCTTGTAATTTATAACCCACGACAATATTGTCACGACGTCAAAACAGAGGTGTTGCAGTAGAGATTGAGACACCAGAAGCAGGTCGATCTTTTTAATTAGAATGCGCAAGCGAGTTCTTCTTCTTCGTCCATTTCGCAGTCCTTCGTGGCACATGCACAACTGCCATCGTCTTTCTTGAGCAAGCACGTGACATTTGCCTCCCTCCGAAAGAAGCATCGTCCCGATGCGCAACTTATAGGTGCTCTACCAGGCGTATAAAGTGGTCGTACGAAAATGGCAACCAGGAGCTAATTAACTCGATAAATACGGTTTCATACGCACGACGTGCACGACTTCGGGCAAATGCTTTTGGCGCTTAGAACTACAATTAGTGTCGGGAACGACTTCGTAGTTCACGTCGTTCAAGCGTCGCGTGACGCTGTATGGACCAAAGTACCGTCTTAGCATTTTGTCAGACAGTCCACGTCGACGTATCGAAATCCAGACCCACACTTTGTCGCCTGGTGAGTAGCTAACAAACTTGTGTCGGGTGTCGTAGCGTTGGGCATCTTACGCTGCTGATGACAGATGCGCACGCGCGCGAGCTGTCTGGCTTCTTCGGCACGCTGAGTGAATTCTTCGGCGTCTACATGGATGTCGTCACACTTATGCGGCAACATGGCGTCCAATGTTGTCGTGACTTCGCTACCATAGATCAGACTGAACGGTGTCATTCCAGTGGTTTCTTGTCAAGCGGTGTTATAAGCAAAGGTCACGTACGGCAATATCTGATCCCAGTTTTTATGTTCCGTGTCAACGTACATACTGATCATGTCTGTGAGGGTCCTATTGAGGCGCTCCGTCAGTCCGTTTGTCTGCGGTTGGTATGCAGTTGTTCTCCGGTGAGCTGTACTGCTGAGTCTGAGAACCGACTCCAAAAGCTCTGCGGTGAAGGCAGGTCCTCTGTCTGTGATCACTGTTGTTGGAGCGCCATGCCGAAGGACGATGTTTTCGATGAAAAACTGAGCGGCTTCTGCTGCTGTGCCACGCTGCATAGCTTTAGTTTCCACATAACGGGACAGGTAATCAGTGACCACAATAATCCATCTGTTCCCTGTTGTGGAAGTTGGAAAGGGACCCAGGAAATCCATTCCAATCTAGGTGAACGGCTTTTCTGGTGCTTCGACTGGATGTAAAAGACCGGCTGGTTTTCTGGGAGGCGCTTTGCGTCTTTGGTAGTCGGTGCAAGTTCGCACGTGACGGTTAACAGCAGCAGGTAACTTCGGCCAGTAGTACTTGCATCGTAGTCGGCACAGTGTTCGGGTGTAGCCTAGATGACCAGAAGTTGCTTCATCATGGCACGCTTCCATAATTTCTTTTCGAAGAGAGGCAGGCACGACGAGCAAGTGCAGGTTACCGGTTGGTGAGAAGTTTTTCTTATAGAGAACATCGTTTCGCAAGCAAAAAGATGGCAGTCCTCTAGCAAATAACCGCGGCACGTCTTTGCGTCGTCCTTCTAAATATTCAATGAGTGGTAACAGCTCAGGGTCACTGCGCTGCTCTCGTGCAATAGTGGCCGTGTTGACAACTCCCAAGAATGACGCGTCGATGTTTTCGTCATCACGAGCGACAGTTTCCACTGGCGACCGTGAGAGACAGTCGGCGTCGGTGTGCCTCTTCCCAGATTTGTAGACGATGGTCATGTCGAACTCTTGGAGTCTTAGGCTCCAGCGCGCCAAACGACCAGATGGATCTTTAAGGTTGGTGAGCCAGCACAAAGAGTGAAGGTCGCTAACAACCTTGAAGGAGCGGCCGTACAAATAAGGACGAAATTTGATGACTGCCCACACCACGGCGAGACACTCCTTCTCGGTGGTCGATTAGTTCTCCTCCGTGCGAGAGAGAGTTCTGCTGGCGTAGGCTATTACTCTTTCACAGCCATCTTGCCACTGCACCAGAACGGCACCTAGACCTACATTACTGGCGTCAGTGTGAAGTATTGTAGGGGCGTCCTGGTCGAAGTGCGCAAGGACTGGAGGTGTTTGCAAGCGTCGCAGTTCATTGAATGCCGTTTGCTCCTGGTCACCCCAAAAGAAGGGGACGTCCTCCTGGTGAGTCATTCACGTGTGATTCAATGGATGACATTTCCAGTTGCTCCCTGTTCGCATTTCTCGATTTGAAATTTGCTTATTGGCAAATTGGGGTACGTCCACTAGATCAACTCACAACGTCCTTCATCACACATGGTGGCACATTTCAGTGGACACGTATGCCATTCGAACTAAAGAATTCCCCTGCTACATTTCAGAAGGCTATGGACACCGTATTCGAGAGCCTGCAGCCTCGTCACCCGAAATGTGGAGTCCAAGCTTATTTAGACGACATTCTTCTCTTTGCCACAGCTTTTCTGGAATTCATCGACTTGTTAGAGGAAGTACTTACAATCTTGCAGAACGCTGGTTCTTTATTTCTTTTCTTTATTTGCAAACTGTGAAACGTACAGAAACATCATGATTGGTTGGACCCATAGCCGAAGGCTAGTTCGGGGTACAAAAAAATAACTAAGGGTTCCATGTACAAAAAAAGATATATCACACGCATACAGATAGTTATCGTGCATCCTTAATTTGCACGAGTGAAACAAAGGGAGAGCGAAAGTGTTGGTAAATGCACGATTGTTTTTAACAGCTCTAATTTACGAAAATACAAGTGAACAAAGCAGATTGTTGCATTATTATGAAGGTTAAAATATGCATGGCTAATACCGAAAACAAAAACCTAATCATTGGGTGACAATGGTATTTTTAAACGATTTCACAAGTTTTTAGCAGACGCACATGCATACATACACACACACACACAAATGACATCATAATTGTTTTCATTGATAAACATTGTTCTGTGTAAGTAAGTATTTCTTGAGAACTGATGAAAAATTATTCGACTGTTTTATTTCTGCTGGTAGTTTATTCCAAATTTTTGGCCCTGAAAACTGCAGCAAGCGTTGTCCGTAAGTATCCTTCGTTGAAGGAAGATTGAAATTTCTATATGTTTGATTTCTGGTTACACGAGAGAATGTGCAAAATAAAGAAACATGAAAAGGCAGGTTGTTTTCGACAACATTGAAAACACACGTGGCAATTTTTAATTCGTGTATCTTATAAGGCAAAATATTCATTTTCATAAACAAAGGCATACTGGGCTCAATGTAGCAAGATTGGGTGATTATTCTCAGGGTGATTATTCTATCCCTAACATATCTGGGTTTCAAAGTTTCGCTTTCTAAGTGCCGATTCGCCATTACATCCCTAACATGTCTGGGTTTTGTCATTTCAAACGACGAAAAACATCCAAACCCAACAAAGGCAGAAACCCTTTTGAAGATGCCTGTGCCTACTACTTCCAAGGCAGTGCTGTTGTGGATTCAGACTGCAAACTTTTACCCACGCTTCATCCCCAATTTCGCCAAGATGGTTGATTCTCTTCAAGTCATTTTAAGAACGGGAGCTTTTCAGTGGTCTCCAGAATGTGAGTCAGCCTTTTATACCATCTGTGAAGCTTTCACTTCCACACCTATTTTTGGCCATTTTTATCGGTCTGCCCAAACAACTGTGACGGCAGACCTTTCTGCCTCAGCCTTTGGAGCAGTACACTCACTGTGTTAAGATGGCAACGATGTCGTAATCAATATTGCCATCAGGGCGTTGACCCTCGCTGAAAAAAGAAACTACATAGCAATGTATGGGAGTGTCTTGCAGTGCATTTGGCAATTTGTCACAAATTTCGCTGGGATATTGTCACGTGGTCGTGACGTGGCCAAAGACAGGAGACTTCGTGTTGGGATTTAACTCTTTCTTTGGGCGAACCTGTGCCCGGTAAACGGAAAGTCTAGTTACAGCAGCAGTCTTGCACAGATAGCAGTCTCGGACTGATAGCGGCGAACGGAGCGTAAGCCTTCGATCAACAACTGACAAGCGGCGAAGCCCGTCGGCATTTATACTCTTGCCGTCGAATGTTCTAGCGTTATCGCTGGCGGTGGCATAGGTTCCAGAACAATCTGTACCGTTCGCACAGTGGGTGTGATCTTATCGAAATGATCTACTACAGTCCGGAACCTTCTCGAAAACTGCAGGCGCGGTTTGCGCTGAGAATCGTGTGGTGTTTTGGGTCGATAACAAAAACTTAAGAAATGGAACGTGGCATTGCCCCCTCTGAAAAAAAGGCATCGTCCCGATGCTTTAACTAAAGATGAAGGTACAACAATAATGCAAGAAAGTACAATGAATAAATTACGATACAACAATAATACAAAAAAACACTGTTTCAGTTTGTTAACGCGCATGAAACGGCTTGAGGCGCGCGACATGGACGACTTCAGGTCGCGATCGGCGTCGTTGAGAGTTCGTGATGCCGTTGGGGACAACCTCATAATCAAGGGGGCTGAGACGTCGAACCACCCTGTACGGTCGGAAGTACCGTCGCAGAAGCTTTTCACTTAGTCCACGTCGGCGTATCGGCATCCACACCCAAACACATTCACCGGGCTGGCATTCGACGAAGCATCGTCGAAGATTGTAACGGTGGCTGTCGGTTGTCTGTTGATTCTTGATAGAGAGACGCGCAAGTTGTCGAGCTTCTTCGGCGCGTTGAAGGTACTCGCTCACATCGAGGTTTTCTTCGTCGGTGACGTTGGGTAACATAGCATCGAGCGTCATTGCCGGGCTCCTTCCGTAGACCAATATGTATGGAGATATCTGCGTCGTCTCCTGCACCGCCGTGTTGTACGCGAAGGTCACATATGGAAGAATGGCGTCCCACGTCTTGCGTTCGACATCGACGTACATTGACAGCATGTCGGCGGTTGTCTTTTTAAGCCGCTCGGTGCGGCCGTTGGTCTGTGGGTGGTACGCCGTCGTCCGGCGGTGGTCAGGGGTGTGCCAAATGTTGGTTTCCCTCGGCGCACTGCGCTGGCCTGCTGGCGAACAGTAGATCGTTGGTGGGGGTGGTGGCGGCGGTGGTGTCTGGCGACGGAAGTGCGATGGCGCGGCGTTTTGGCGTGCGCGTGGAGGAGGGGCGTGGCGGCGTGCTGCAGCAGCATAGCTCATGACTTGCAGCTGTGGCTCTTGAGGCTGAGGAACGCCCAGCGACTGCTGGATCTCCTGGCATACGACGTCCGCGATGGATTCCACGTGAGGCTGCGCTGAAGAAAGTAATTTTCACAGCTCCTCTTGCACGATCGCTCGGATCGTCTCACGCAAGTCAGTGGTTCCGTGCGCTTGAATGTCGGCGTAGCTTGTAGATGAGAAGCTACGGCTATATTGCCGCGTGTGCATCTCGAGCGTCTTCCCTATCGTAGATGCTTCTGAAATGAATTCGGCTACCGTCTTAGGCGGGTTTCTGATAAGCCCGGCGAAGAGTTCCTGCTTTACTCCTCGCATACGCTCTGCACCGCATCGTCAGTGCTTCTGGCCTCACGTTATCAACCCGCCATACCACGTGACTCCTTCAGACGCCTTTATAAGAGCCATGCCGCATCGCTTCAACTTCAGTGGGTGTGGCGGACCAGGCCTCGCCATGCTGCCTAATAGGCCGTTCCTCTGCGTTATGCAGGTCCTGCTGGCGCAATTGGCCGCTCTTCAGTCGGTCGGGATTCAGCCGGACGGGACTCAATTTGATGCACGCGCGGATCCAACAGTTCTACTGGCGCAGTTGGCCGCTCTTCAGTCGGTCGGGATTCAGCCGGACGGGACTCAATTCGATGCACGCGCGGATCCTACATTACGCTCTGCACCGCATCGTCAGTGCTTCTGGCCTCACGTTATCAACCCGCCATACCACGTGACTCCTTCAGACGCCTTTATAAGAGCCATGCCGCATCGCTTCAACTTCAGTGGGTGTGGCGGACCAGGCCTCGCCATGCTGCCTAATAGGCCGTTCCTCTGCGTTATGCTGTGAGCGCCCGCATGCGCACTATAGCGTAGCGGCCTATCTAATCGGCAGCGCCACCTGCGGCGCCTTTACTCAGATAAACTCCAAGCCCAAGCGAGGGCCGGGGTCACGTTTTTATCAATCTCGCTCCCGCCTCCGGCGCGGTCGGCACGTTTTCATGTTCGAATAAAGCGCATTCTTCTCGATTCACAACGCCTCTCAGCCTTCATGCCTAGCCCGCCCGGCCCTCACAACTGGCGCAGTCGACTCCGAACCATGCCTGGAACGTCGCCTTTTGCCCGCCTCGTGAAGTGATCCGCCGGACTAGCCGCGCGGCGCTCCGTCCTGTGTTTACCGTCCGCCGCCCGATACGCCTTTCGGCCGCTTCGTCCGAGTCATTTCGTGCCTTTGCCTTTTGTTTCGCCGACCGTCGTGCTGACGCCCACCCGCCCGATGAAGTAGCTCGCCTGCAGAGCCGAACCAACTTGACCTGCCCGCCTTTTTCGTCTCTCGTGAGTCTTGTGCTCCTTCTGCTAATTTCTTGTGAACGCCATGCCGCTTGTGAACTGGAACGAGGCTACGCCTGAGGACCTCGCCGGCTTTACAGCAGACTTCCTCCGTGAAGAGTTGGTTCGCCGAAACCTGGACGCTACGGGGCCGAAGGAAGAAGTGATCAATCGTCTCCTCGCCGATATAGCCCAAAACCGCTCAATGACGCCTTTGTCGCCTTCCCCAGACTCCTCAGCGTCCAGCCAGCGCCCGAACACTACGCCGCTTCCTTCGAGCTTCGATGCAGCCCAAAGTACCGAGTTGCTGACGGGTTTACTTCAACAGCTCCTTCAAGTGTCACAACGCGCTGCAGCGCCAGTTCAGGTCACGACCCTTCCAGACCTGTCCGCATCGCTTCCTACATTTAATGGAGACGGCAGCATTTCAGCGTCCCACTGGATTGAAGAGTTGGAACGAACTCGAAACCTAGCTTCGTGGGAGCCTTCAACCGTACTCGCCGTCGCTCTGGGAAAGCTCCGTGGAGCAGCCGCGGATTGGAAAGCAGTCATTGGCCGTCAGTGTCCCACCTGGGAAGCCTTCAGGCAAGCTTTCTTGGACCAATTCAGCGCCAAGCAAACCTTACTACAGTGGCAACAAGCTGTTACTTGTCGCGTGCAAGCGCACGGAGAGAACCTGGTCCACTATTCTTTGGCGAAGTTGAAGCTCATTTCGGGATGCCCAGTCACTCTTACCGACACTCAGCGCATAGAGTACGCCCTTCAGGGCATTTCCGACGAGAACCTGGCCACTACTATAGCAGCACAACGGCCAGAAACCGTCGCCGCCTATATGGACATCGTAACGCAGCTTGACCAAACATTGAGCCACTTGTCTCGTCGACTCCCACGCCCAGGGTATTCAAGCACCAAACTAGTAATGCCAAGCCCACAGGTGCCCCACCACAGTGAAGAGGGCACGAATGTTCAGGCGGTACCAGACAAAACAAGACAGCCGCAGCGAATCGCAGCCCTACCACCAGACCAACAAGAGGCTCGGTACCTGACCATCTCTACGAGGCACGGCGCTCCTGCCTACCGTTCTGGCCAGAACTTGGCCGAAGCCGTGTGTTTTCAATGCCGCCAAAAAGGACATCTAGCTTCAAAGTGCCCATCCAGAGCTACTGCCACACAGTCTACAACGCATCCTTCGCCAGCTCTTCACAGCACACTTTCCGAAACCCTTGATGGATCGCTGGTCCAATGCGCCCTTGTAAACGCCACAATTGCTGGAAGCGGCCAAGTGGACGCATTTCCAGACAGTGGTTCCAAGGTGACACTTGTTTCTCGTCACCTTGTCAGATCTTTGCCCCTCCTGCCCTGGACCAGACCCCCTCTAGTTGTCGTTGGAGGAACGACAGTGGCTCCTGCTGGTGCTATCTGCTTGAAGATCTCTGTGGGACCCATCACCGGTTTGGTGGAAGCCGCCGTCCTCGATAACAATGCCATGCCACTTATATTGGGGGAAGACTGGTTTGCTGCCAGTCACGCACAGTTGGTGTTCCAGCCACCCATGCCAACTGAAATTCGTCATCCCACCACAGGAACAAGTGTGCGGTGCTATGAGCGACTGTTGCCCAGGATGTCGAACGCTGTTGTGATCCAGGGGTCATCTTTCAATTACCATGTATCTGGACACCACAGCTCAGCAGGCCTCCAGCGAATGCCACTCCCAGGCCCAGATGAACCCCCGTGGTTAGCACTATCTTGTCAATATGAGGTTTCAAACACCAACGGCCCGTCTTCTGAATGCAGGCGAGGTGCTTCTTCAACAATAGAGGTTTGCATTGACCCATCCTTGCCTGCCGCTCAGGTTGGTAGCCATTTGCCAGCACATCAACAACGGGAAATCACGAGCATTCTTTCGAAGCACGCTGAAGTATTCGCTCGTGAAGAGGATGACTTAGGTCTGTACGAGGGTGTTGAACACTCAATCGACCTTCTTCCCGATGCTGTACCATACAGTCGATCCCCTTACCGTTACTCTGCTGCAGACCGTCGTTTTCTTGAGGCTCAAATAAGCACACTCCTTCGGCAAGGCATCATTCTACCAGCCTTAGGACCTTGGGCATTCCCCGCAGTGGTTGTCAGCCGAGGTAGCAAGAAGCGCCTTTGTGTTAACTATGTGCCCCTAAACAAGATGACTGTGAACGTCGTGCAACCACTTCCACATGCGGATGACATCATGGATGACATTGCTGGGTCACAGTACTTCGCCTGCCTTGACCTAAAGTTTGCTTACTGGCAAGTTCGCGTTCGTAAGGAAGACCAGGCAAAAACTGCTTTTGTGACCCACTATGGCACCTTTATGTGGACCCGCATGCCATTTGGGCTGAAGAACGCACCTGCCACTTTCCAGCGAGCCATGCAGTCAATTTTTGCTAACCTGCAGCCCCATTGCCCAAAGTGCGGTGTGCGGGTGTACTTGGATGATGTTCTGGTTTTTGCGCCAACTTTTGACGAGTTTGCAAGGTTACTCGACGAAGTACTTGGTGCACTCCTTGCCAGTGGATTCAAAGTTTCACTTGACAAGTGTAAGTTTGCTTTGAAGTCTATCAGGTTTCTCGGATTCATTTTGAGCAGGGACGGCAAGCAGCCTGACCCTGCCAAAGTCGAAGCCATCATGAAAATCCCACAGCCTGCAAACAGCAAAGCAGTTTTGTCATGGCTCCAGACAGCAAACTTCTATCGCCGATTTGTGAGGAATTTCTCTCGGATAGCAGCACCGTTGCAGAGTCTCATACGGTCTGAGGAGTTTGCCTGGACCAGCGACTGCAATGAAGCCTTTCAGCGAATTCGCACAGCATTAACAGAGGCACCTGTACTGGGTCATTTTGATCCAGACGCCCAAACCACAGTCACAACAGATGCCTCAGGAACCGCAATTGGTGCTGTGCTCTCTCAGAAACAGTGTGGAAAAGAAACTGTGATCGAATATGCGAGTCGTGCACTCACGGCCGCAGAGAAGAAGTTGCATAGCAACGTTTGGGAGTGTATTGGTGTCCACTGGGCGGTTACGATCAAGTTCCGACACTACTTGCTCGGCAAGAAATTTTGCCTGTTGACTGACAACTGGACCGTTGCATGCTTAACAGCCAACATCAGGCCTTCACGTCGTTTTACGACCATGTTGATGGATCTTACAGAGTTCGACTTCACTGTGCAGCACCATCCAGGCCGTCAAAACGTGGTTGCTGACATGCTGTCACGATTATCTGCAGCAGTCCTCCATCAGACACAGTCTCTCGCAGCTATGCAAGCAGAAGACAAAGAGTGCCAGGACCTTCGTCGCTCTCTGTCATCTTCAGAATCGTGGGACCATGACCTTGCCATAATTGATGACATCCTGTACCATAGTGACGCGACTTCAGGTTCTCAAGCTATTGTAGTGCCAGCAAAGATGCGCCGGGCTGTCCTGGAGGTTGTTCATGACGGTGGAGGCCACATGGATGTAACCCGGACACTGACCAAAGTGAGAGAACGTTACTGGTGGCCAAACCTTACGTCTTCAGTGACCCACTACGTCACAGCATGCCAGATCTGCCAAAGCAACAACCGCCCAATATCTAAAAGTGTTGGCAAAATGGGTCTCATGCCAGTGTCGGATGTTCCTTTTGCCTTAATTGCCATTGATCACATCACAATGCCGGCTGCTTCAGGAAAGAAGTACATTTTGAATGTCATTGACTTTGCCACGCGTTTCATTGTCCCAGCGGCTGTAACTTCAACATCAGCTAAGGAAGTTATAGCACATTTACAGTCGGTGTTCTTCCGCTTTGGTTGTCCTGATGACTGCATGTCTGACCATGGAGCAGCCTTTGAATCTCACCAGTTTAAGCACTTCATGCACATGCACGGTGCTGAGATTCATTATTCAGTGGCATACCGCGCAGCCAGCAATGGTCTTGTAGAGAGAAGCAATGGGACTTTAGTCTCCGTTCTTCGTAAGCTGTGTCCAACGGACCAGACCTCCTGGGCAAGCAAACTCGAAGAAGCTGCTTTTGCCATCAACACAAGCTATAGCGCCAGCAGCTGTTTCTCTCCATTTGAACTACTGTATGGATACGTCCCCAAGCTCCCATATCAACGCCATCGTCCCGCCACAGCCAGGACCCTACAAGACCGTCTCCTAATGCTGTCTCAGAACCGGGCCGTAGCAGCAAGTAATACCGAGGAAGCACAAGGGAAACGGAAGACAGCATATGATCAGTCCCATCGAGACCACTCCTTCCAAGTCGGCCAGTTCGTCTGGGTGCGCCGCCAAGAGCCTGTAGCAGATGGAACTGGAAAGTTGGCACCCAAATTCAAGGGAATATACCAAATCACCAACCAGAAAACACCCGTTACGTTTGTCGTTAGCCGCGTAACTGGTCAAGGTCCTCGTGATCGACTCCAAGACAGGATAGTGCACGTCTCTCAACTCAAGCACTACGTGCCACCTTATGTCGAGCCTTACATTGTGAAAACCCAAGAGTGGCCTTTGTGTGACTTATCTGGCTCTCCCAGTGTTGGCAATGAGTTATCTCAACCACCAGTTTCCCTTGGCCCTGCAGTTTTGCCTCCAGCGGTACCCTCCTCGCGACCTCACCGCCAAAAGCGCCCACCCGAGCGCTTGAAGGACTATTCTCTCTCGCAGTGAAGCCACCAAGTAGTGCTCCTTTCCTAGACCAATGGGACTTGGTCAGACAAGGAGGGGCCGGATGTGAGCGCCCGCATGCGCACTATAGCGTAGCGGCCTATCTAATCGGCAGCGCCACCTGCGGCGCCTTTACTCAGATAAACTCCAAGCCCAAGCGAGGGCCGGGGTCACGTTTTTATCAATCTCGCTCCCGCCTCCGGCGCGGTCGGCACGTTTTCATGTTCGAATAAAGCGCATTCTTCTCGATTCACAACGCCTCTCAGCCTTCATGCCTAGCCCGCCCGGCCCTCACAATGCAGGTCCTGCTGGCGCAATTGGCCGCTCTTCAGTCGGTCGGGATTCAGCCGGACGGGACTCAATTTGATGCACGCGCGGATCCAACAGTTCTACTGGCGCAGTTGGCCGCTCTTCAGTCGGTCGGGATTCAGCCGGACGGGACTCAATTCGATGCACGCGCGGATCCTACATTACGCTCTGCACCGCATCGTCAGTGCTTCTGGCCTCACGTTATCAACCCGCCATACCACGTGACTCCTTCAGACGCCTTTATAAGAGCCATGCCGCATCGCTTCAACTTCAGTGGGTGTGGCGGACCAGGCCTCGCCATGCTGCCTAATAGGCCGTTCCTCTGCGTTATGCAGGTTAGTGTTTATTATAGCTCTATCAAAAGTGACTATCGTGGCCTCCTGGTCCTGCCATGCCCACGCCAGTGTCTTGAAATTTTATGCAATGTTTTTTGTGCATGCAAACTTTTGTTATGTGGGGATGTTGAGTTGAACCCTGGGCCGAGCACTGAAGCCTTATTGACTAAACTGCTGGAAGGCCAAAATAAGTTGGTCACAGAGATGGCTACTTTGAGGGATCAGCAGTCCAACATGGAAAAAATGATTTCAGACCTTAACAAGCGTTTTCTCGAATTTGGAATGCATATCGATCGAATAGACGGCCTAGAACAGGCGGTCAAATTGCTACAAGCGAAAGTAGCTGACATTGATGATAGGAGCAGGCGTTCAAACCTGGTTTTGTTTGGCATTCAGGAGGGCAGCACTGAGACTGAGACAACTCTTCGCGCTGAGGTGATTGAAAACCTTTTTTGGGACAAGCTAAACGTAAGATGCAGCTCTGTTGTAAGAATCCACCGCATTGGAAAGCCGGGTAAAATGAGGCCAGTAATTGTATCCTTTCAAAATTATAACGAAAAGCAGGATGTTCTTAAAAATGCACGAAAGTTAAAGGGAACAAAAATTTACATTCAGAATGACTATTCGGTGGATACTCTAAGGAAACGCAAGCTTTTATGGCAAAGTGCAAAAGAGGAAAAAAAACAGGGCAAGAAAGTGATTCTTCTGCATGATAAACTGCGAATAGATAACGAACTTTACGTATGGGATGATGTCACACATTCGAGGGTTGAACTGGTTACTCGGCGAAAAGTTTCCTCCAGGGATTGACAGATACCTTCTCGCCTTGAGGAACTGCGCCTCTTAAATATCAATGCGCGTAGCATTGTGAACAAAAGTGATATTCTTGAAGCTTTGATCTTGGGATACAGCCCTCATGTTGTTGTGATCACTGAAACTTGGCTCCGAAGTGAAGTTCACAACAACAGTATATTTCCGCCTTCGTACCAAGTTTTTCGTCGAGATAGAAGTTCAAAAGGAGGTGGCGTTGCCGTCCTGATTAAACAAAACATTTCAGCAGCACTTTCAAAACAACTCAATAACCATGAAACTATTACCTTGAAATTGTCATGCTGGGGCTTTTCCTTAGTACTAGTAGCCATTTATCGCCGTCCCGATGCTCCACCAGAGTTTTTGCAGGATTTATGTGATCACGTCTTGGGTTTTAGACAACAAAAAATAATTATTGCTGGTGACTTCAACCTTCCTGGTGTAAATTGGGAGAACCCGTTTGCTTCTAATGAACCCAGTGCTCATGTTCACAGTGTACTGGACTTATTGATGTGCTGTAATTTGGAACAGGTGGTTAGACAACCTACTCGTGTTCAGGGTAGTTCCTCTTCTATATTAGATCTTGTTTTTTTGAGCCGATGCATGACCGACTTTTCTGTGACAATTGAACCTGGTCTTTCAGACCACTATATGGTGAAGTGCGTATGCCACTTCTTGACAAAGAAAAGTGCTCCTTCTAAAACTGTCGCAGTCAAAGATTACCTTCATGCAGCGGATGAAAGCGTCTTAGACTTTCTTGACATAAACTTGAGCAATTTTGGTGGGTCTGATGTTTCTGAGCTATGGGAGACATTTAAAAGGTTATGTCTATACTGCATAGATCATTTTGTGCCAAATAAAATGAAAAGGGTCGCGAAAAAAAATCCGTGGATCACCCGTGACATCTTGCATCAAAAAAGGAAACTAAAACGATTACGACGTCACCGCGCATCTCAGACAACTATTCACACAAACCAGACACTTTTAAACCAGTCTATCCGATGTGCTAAGCAATTTTATTTTCAACACACTCTTCCAGACTTCATACGGACGGCTCCTGATAAATTCTGGTCGCAATTATCTCGCAAGAAAGAAGGTACTCTTCAAATAATTCACAATGATACAATCGTTGTAGATGAAACAAGCATAGCGACACATTTCAATGAGTACTTTCAAAGCGTTTTCCAAAAAGATTGCGACAGCGCACGGGCTTCTGCTACCTCTCCTTATCTCGACGCAGACATCGTGTCCTTATCTGGAGTTGTATCTATGCTTCTGAATTTAAAGACTAAAGCTTCGCCTGGTCCCGATAACATTCACAACGCATTTCTGCGTCGATACGCTGAGATGGTTGCTAAATTCCTTGTGATCATTTTCCGCGCCTCCCTGTCTTCTTCTTCTGTTCCGATAGATTGGAAAATAGCGCGAATTGTACCAATACTCAAATCAGGAGATAAATTATTGATTACAAATTATCGCCCTATATCTATTACCTGTTCTTGTTGTAAGCTTCTCGAGCACGTCATAGCTAACTACATCACTAATTTTCTTAATGAGAACAATATATTAACCCCATTTCAACATGGGTTCAGAAAAGGTTTGTCCACTGTTACTCAACTGGTCACAGTCATACATACTTTCGCATCTATTCTTGATAAATCCGGGCAAATTGATGCTATTT
Source organism: Rhipicephalus microplus (assembly GCF_043290135.1). Lineage (NCBI taxonomy): Eukaryota > Metazoa > Arthropoda > Arachnida > Ixodida > Ixodidae > Rhipicephalus > Rhipicephalus microplus. The sequence goes on along the minus strand of NW_027464586.1, from coordinate 10,310,692 downwards.
TCTTAGACTTTAGGAAGGCTTTTGATCTAGTTCCCCACAATAAATTGATTTTCAAACTTAAAAATATTGGCCTTCCAGAGTTTATTGTAAATTGGGTATCCGCGTACTTGTCAAATCGAACACAATTTGTTGATATAAATGGTCACTGCTCATCTAAACTTCAGGTTACATCAGGAGTTCCTCAGGGAAGTGTTTTAGGGCCCCTACTTTTTTTAATCTATATAAATGATATTGTTGAAGTTGTCCCTGAATATGTCGGAATAAGGCTATTTGCCGATGATTGCGTGCTGTACAAGGAAATTGTTACCATGAATGATCAACAGCTTTTAAATACCTGCCTTGATAACGTTTACCAGTGGTGCAAGCAATGGGATATGAAGCTAAACTCAGACAAAACAGTGTACATGAACATCACTAGAAAGAAAAACTTCTTTTCTTTTCCATATGCGCTACAAACCCACGTACTCAGGGAGGTCAGTGTGTATAAGTACCTTGGCGTAACGATAACCAAAAATCTAAGTTGGAATATGCATGTATCGAACATTTGCGCATCCGCCTTCCGTAAGCTATGCTTTCTCAAGTACAAACTTCGTTTTGCCCCGTCATCAGTGAAGCTGTTAGCCTATAATACCATCATTAGACCTTCTCTCGAGTATGCGTGCGTCATTTGGGACCCATACACTAGGAAAAACATCCATGCCAAAGAAATGATTCAACGTAAATGCATCAGGTTTATTTTTTCTAAGTACCGCATGACAGACTCCCCTACAGCTATCATGAAAGAAAATAATATACAAGAACTTCAACTTCGTCGTAAAATTCTGAGATTAAAATTTCTTTTTCAGTTAAAACACAAACATTTCGCACTAGATGCCTCTACGTTTATACAACCACTGACGTCACGAGAAACTAGAAATCGCCATGCTGCGTCAATAACACCATTCCAGACACGTACCAATACATTTAAGTTCTCTTTTTTTCCCAGGACCATTGTAGACTGGAACGCCCTGCCGTTTGAGTCGTTACAGAACATTGAACACTTTGATTTTATCACTTCATAACGTTAAGCCCCAAAATGCTCCTATCGCTGCGCCATATGTTATTGCGAATATGTATTGGTGTGTATAGTTTTGTGTAAATATACTTAATTTGGTCACGAATTGTTACTAATTTATGTGGTGAAAATTGCTGTTGAATATTAATTGTCATGCGTACATTTATTAATTTTGTGTGCCTTGACTGCTGATTGCTTGTGATTTTTTTCTTTTTTTTTTTTTTCCACTCCTGCATGGGCTCTGAAGAGAGCCTGCAGTATTCTGTAAATAAATAAATAAATAAGTAGACGCACCTTCTTTTCCTCGGACATGTCGGAATCAGCGTGGCGGAAGAGCTTAATCATATCTACCATGAATATCGCCACGTTTTCATTTGGCATTTGCATGCGGGTTTCGAGGAGAGCTGCGGCCTTCTCCTTTCGCACCACACTAGCGAAAGTGGTGAGGAACCTGGCGCGAAAGGCGTCCCACGTTGTCAGGCGTCGCTCTTGATTCTCGAACCAGGTCCGAGCAGCATCTTCCAAGGCGAAATACACATGCCGTAGCTTGTCTTCGTCTGTCCAGTAATTGAAGGCGGCGACGCGGTCGAACCTTTCGATCCAGCTTTCCGCGTCTTCCAGTGGCGAACCGCGGAAAGTTGGCGGCTCTTTGGGTTGCCGGAGCAGGAGTGGTGCAGGTAGAACCAGCGTTGACATGGTCGACGTCAACGTCTTGGTTTTCCGAGCCTTGTCCAGTAATAGCCCGTACTCCAGTGGCAGACCTTGTTGTCTGCGGCGGCTAACTCGCTGCTCATTGCTGGCGTCGGTGTCGTCACGGCGTGGGCTGGGTTCACGGCTTGACGGAGGCGTCCGGTACATGGAAGGAACAGCACCTCCACCAGATGTCACGTGGTCGTGATGTGGCCGAAGACAGGAGACTTCGTGTTGGGATTTAACTGTTTATTTGGGCGAACCTGTGCCTGGTAAACGGAAAGTCCAATTGCAGCTGCAGTCTTGCACAGATAGCAGTCTCGGACTGATAGCGGCGAACGGAGCGTCGGCCTTCGATCAACAACTGACAAGCGGCGAAGCGCGTCGGCATTTATACCCTTGCCGTCGAATGTTCTAGCGTTATCGCTGGCGGTGGCGTAGGTTCCAGAACAATCTGTACCGTTCGCACAGTGGGCGTGATCTTATCGAAATGATCTACTACAGTCCGGAACCTTCTCAAAAACTGCAGGCGCGGTTTGCGCTGAGAATCGTGTGGTGTTTTGGGACGATAACAAAAACTTAGGAAATGGAACGTGGCAATGTCTTGGACAAAAAATTCTGTCTTCTCACAGGCAACTGGACAGTACCATGCCTCACCTCAAATATGAAACCATAGTAGCGCTTTACCGACATGTTGATAGACCTTGTTGAGTTTAAATTCACAGTGCAACTCAAGCCTGGTAAGCAGAATGTGATTGCTGATATGGTATCACGTCTTTCTTGTGGTGTCTTTGAACCCATGATCGCACTTTGCCAGCTTCAAGAACAAGATAGAGAGTGTTCTGCCATATGCCAACACCTACTAGACAGTACTGTTGCACCTCGAGATTTTGTCATCATTGACAACATACTTTATCATTGCACGTCCCCCGGCCTGAAGACTGTTGTTGTTCCACTCAAGTTACGCCAGGCGGTCCTCGAAGTGGCACATGAACATAGTGGTCATATGGATTCCAAGCGTGCGCTAAAGAAGGTGCAAGAACGCTACTGGTGGCTCAAGATGAGGTCTCTGATAAAACAGTGCATTCAAGGATGTCGAACATGTCAGAATAATAATCAGCTGGTGAACAAGATTGTTGGTAAAATGGGATTCATACCAACATCGGAGGTTTCGTTCTCTGTTGTTGCTCTTGACCACGTGACGATGCCCTGCATTGACAGCAGCAGATACATACCTAATATTATAGACATTGCCACACGCTTTAGAGTTCTTACTGCGGTTTCCATTACTTCCACGAAAGAAGTAATCCAACATTTGTATGCTGTGTTTTACTGCTACGGCGTTCCAGACCACTGCTTGTCAGATCATAGTCGTGCTTTTGAGTGAAAAAAATTCAAGCGCTTTCTTTCTTCGTCGTCATTGAATTCAGCAGCATTTTTCCGTCACTTATTGCGCAGCAAGTAACGGGCTGGTACTATAAAGAAACGCTACCCTCGTCTCAGTACTTAGGAAGATGTGCCACTCCGAACCATTCCTTTGGGGGAAAAAAACTCTGTGCTGCCGCATTCACCGTGAACACAAGCCTCAACACCAGTTTGCAGTTTTTTCATTTGAACTGCTCCATGGCTATACTCCAAAGCTACCAAGAGAAAGGTTTCACCGTGCTAGAAATGAGACCCTCGAAGCAGAACTTTTGGACATTACGAAGACTCGCCCTGAAGCACAAGAAAACACTGTACGAGCACAATAAAGTCATAAAGTCGCAGGCATATCTATGACCAAATCCATTGTGAAAAGACATTTCATGTGGGTCAGTATATGTGGCTTCTAGGCCAAGAGCCCATTACTGATGGTAGAACAAAGCCTGCACCGACTTTTAAAGACACGTACAAAATTACAGAACAGGAATCGCCCATCACTTTTGTGATCTGCCGTGTCAATCATGATATGGAAAATTCTCCAGCAGCCGACGTAAAGGTGGCCCATGTCAGCCAAGTGAAGCCATTCCATCAGCCATGCATTTATTCAGCACTTTTTCAAGCCCACACTTTCCAGCCTAGCACTTCAACCGCTAATATTTCTGATGGATCACAAGCCGAGACAGTTTTTGATGATGCTTCCAGAGGTGATGATTCTTTGGGACTGTAGACTCAGCTGTCTGCTTCTACTTCCAGGGACAATACATACGACGAGTCACGTCGTCATGACTGCCCTCGACGTATCTTTCAGCTGCTTCCGGTGGCTACTTAGTCTATAAGACTTCAAAAAAAATTACGGGGTGAGGTGATGTTAAAAGCTAATTGAGCATTAAAAAAATAGGGGTCGGATATGAGACAATAAGTAATCTGGCAAGCATGTGCTACATGTTGAGCTTGTCGTGACGTGTTTTCGTATGTGGTTGCTAGGCGCATGTGCACCATGAATGTATTGATGCCGTAGCTCAGTTTATTAAAGTCAATTTCGCCATATTGTCGTCTTTATTTATACGTCGCAGAGTCCTCACAGCATAATGAGAGAAGACAGTCTAAAATTGGTCCGGAGAGGCATCGAGTACACATTAAAAGTGAAATCAGCTGTAGTGGGCGTTCAAGGCTGTGGGTAGCGAGTAGGCGCAGGAAAAAACTCAAAAAGATATGGAATGTGATGAAACATCGAGTTAAGCCAGTTGGGTGCAATGGGTAAATGCTTTTGTAGAGGAAAGAGTTTGGGAAGCTATTAAATATTGTACAGATTTTTTGGAATACTGAGTGTTGAGCATTGTGTATTTTGGTTGGTGTAGTTGTATAGTGTAAGATGATGAACTGGTGGACGTGTGAACAGTCAAGTGTAGTGTTTTATGCATGTTAATAAAAGTGTGTGATGTTGTGCCGAGTGAGGATCAGTCAAAACGTGCATAACGGAGGGTGACGCGCCAGCCCGTGCACGAATAATCACAAGTAGACCCGTGCGCCAGTACCAAAATTGCCGGCAGTGGCACACCGGTGTTTTAACATCCGGCGGCGGCACATAACCGGCGCGGGGCTCATCGGATCGGCGGCGGTGCGGTGTGGAAATGGGGGGGGAGGGGGGGAGTATAATTTAGAGTTAGGAGAAGAGAGCAAAGAGTCGTTCAAATTGAAAAATGGAAAGAAATTTGCCAACACCATGGAAATATGGACGGTCTCCTTGAGCGAAGCTCTGTATTGCTAGATTCCTCTTCAGTTCTGCGCAGCGCGCCAATGGTTTTCCGGTGCTCCGGAGTATGGCAGTGGAAGCCATCTTTATTTTCCTGTGCAACCCCTAGCCTTTTTGGCAAGATTTGGATAAGAGCTAGGAAACCGCCATCGCCAGGATGAAATCACCCAATATTAAAAAGTGCCTTGCGAGCTTTCCGCTAGACAAGCGGGCATGCGCTGCTGCACCAGGAAGGGGCGGATTTGACCCATCAATGTCTGTGCCTCAGTTTTTTACGACGTCGATATCATCCCAGCGGTGTTACAAGCAGTTGTGAATACATTTTGACATGATTAGCACCTAAATTGTCAGTACTGAAAAATAGGGTACAGAGAAAGAGCATCGGCATGAAGCACATGTGACCGGGCACTATAACCGAATGAATTTTGTCTGAAGGACTGGTAATGTCGCATATAGATGCCCGGTGACGGATGAACATTAGCGCCATTTCGTGTGAAGTGCTCCACTTGAATCAGTGTAACGTTCGCATGTCCCTTTTTGTGTATTTATCTGACTTTCTGCAAGAACATGGCTCATGTCCAAGCACATCTGATTGCTTTATGGCACAGTGACACCAGAGCAATGGTCACCATAGTGACAAAGCAAATAAAGGACGATATGAAGGACAAAATTGTTAGATAGTCTTTACGTGTATACTTGTATACTTATATATATATATATTAAAATAGAGGTGTTGTACGTCGAGAAAGGTTCAGACGCAGCTTGGCAAAATGTGCTTTATAAGGCAGGTTTGGCTAATCGCGAGCGGCGTGCGCGAGCTACTACTACAGCCACTGATCATCATCGTCTTCTTCATTACCAGCAGAGCATCCGTTATTCAGATTCATTACAATTACTCCCCGCGAAATAAGGAGCCATCCTGGCGACCTATGGACAAGTAGACATGGGAGGGTCGTAGCAGGGCTTAAGTCTCGAGACATGGACGATTTCCTGGCTACGACGACGTTGGTCAAAAGATGGTTCTAGTGGCTCAATGAGGTAATTCACTGGTGACATTTTTTGTAGCTCCCGATATGGGCCGTGATACTTGGGGAGCAACTTGGTAAAAAGTCCAGGTGTAGCAAAAGGGACATGCAGCCAGACGAGTGAACCTGGATCGTAGGAAGTAGTGTTATTTGATGCGTCATGGTGGTGTTTTTGGCGTCCTTGGTCTTGGGTTGTGAATGCTCTTGCCAGTTGGCGGCATTCTTCAGCGTATGTAGCGGTTTGAGACGAAGTCGTGGACTCTGAGGAGGCAGGTTTGTACGAAAGAATGGTTTCCATAGTGCAAGAAGCTTCGCGTCCCTAAAGGAGGAAAAAAGGAGAGAACCCAGTAGTGCTTTGAATGGCGGTATTATAGGCGAACGTGATAAACGGGAGCACTCAGTCCCAATTGGAGTGGTCTGACGAGATATACATAGACAGCATGTCACCAAGGGTGCGGTTGAAGCGCTGTGTCATTCCATTGGTCTGGGGATGATAGGCGCTTGTAGTGCGGTGAACGACGTGGCACTCACGCAGCAATGCTGTGATGACGTCTGACAAGAATACGCGACCACGATCGCTCAGTAACTCTCGAGGTGCTCCATGACGTAATACGATGTTGTGAAGAACGAAAGTCGCAACGTCTTTTGTTGTAGACGAGGGAAGGGATGAAGTTTCGGCATACCGCGTGAAATGGTCGACAGCAACTGTGATCCAGCGGTTACCGTCAGCAGTGTTGAAAAGGGGATCATAGATATTGATGCCGACGAGGTCGAATGGTCGGGATGGGCCTGGTAAGGGTAACTAGGTACCGCTGGCGTGATAAGGGGGAGTTTTTCGTCTCTGGCACGTCGAGCAGGCCCGAACGTATTGTCGTATAAAACGGTACATGCCACGCCAGTAATATCGGAGACGTATGCGAGAATAAGTCTTCAGGAAACCTGCATGGCCACATTGGGGGTCGTCATGAAACGTGGAACAAATTTCGGATCGCAGATGACGTGGAATCACGAGTAGCCACTGACGTCCACCGGGTGCGTAGTTGCGTCGGTACAGCACGTCGTCGCGAGTGGCGAAGTGCTCGACTTGCCGACGCAACGTGCGAAAAGGGGGGGAAGCCGTCAGCCCAGCCAGGATATCTAGAATCGAAGCAACCCAAGGGTCCTTGCATTGCTCAGATGACATGTCGGCAATGATGACGGCAGTAGCATCACAGGTTAGACTTTCGCAGCAGTCCGGGTCAGGGGGTAGGGGTGAACGGGATAGGGCGTCTGCGTCCGAATGTTTCCGGCCGGAGCGATAGACTACGCGAATATTATATTCTTGGAGGCGTAATGCCCATCGGGCGAGGCGACCGCTTGGATCTTTCAGTGACGACAACCAGCGGAAGGCATGGTAGTCAGTCACGACGTCAAAATGGCGCCTGTACACGTAAGGTCGAAATTTTTCTATTGCCCAAGTAATGGCGAGGCATTCCTTTTCAGTGACGGAATAGTTGATTTCGGCTTTGCTAAGAGTTCGGCTTGCGTAGGCAACCACATACTCTTGGAAGCCGTCTTTCTTGTGTGCAAGAATAGCGCCTAGCCCGACACCACTAGCGTCGGTGTGGACCTCTGTGGGCGCCGACGGGTCGTAGTGTCGCAGAATAGGCGGCGACGTGAGGACGCGGCGCAGTTCATTGAAAGAATCGTCACAGGTGGCAGACCAGGCTGAAAGGTCTCTAGAGCCGGCGAGGAGCTTGGTCAAAGGAGCGATGATCAACGCGAAATTGCAGACAAAGCGCCGGAAGTAAGAGCAAAGGCCTATGAAGCTTCGGAGCTCTTTCATGGTGGTTGGTTTGGGAAACGCTGAAACGGCTGTAAGTTTGGCAGGGTGAGGAAGAAAGCCGTTTTTTTTAAATCACGTGGTCAAGGATCGTAAGCTTTCGAGCAGCGAAATGGCACTTCTTCAGATTCAGTTGCAGCCCCGCGGCAGAAATACACGTGAGGACTTTCTCGAGGCGGGTTAAATGGGTTGCGAAAGCAGTTGAAAAGACGACAATGTCATTAAATAACAAAGGCAAATGTACCATTTGAGGCCTCGAAGGATAGAGTCCATCATTCGCTCGAAATTAGCTGGCGCGTTGCAGAGGCTGAAGGGCATGACTGTGATATCGTAAAGCCCGTCGGGCATGATGAAAGCTGTTTTTTCGCGATCGGCCTCTGCCATGGGTACCTGCCAGTATCCAGAGCGCAGATCTAAAGAAGAGAAAAATTCGGCTCTCTGTAGGCAGTCCAAGGCATTGTCAATGCGTGGCAGCGGATAGACATCCTTGCGCGTGATTCGGTTGAGACGTCGGTAGTCCACGCAAAACCTGATGGATTCATCCTTCTTTTTCACCAACACAACTGGAGAGGCCCAGGGACTGCTTGACGGTTCGATTATGCCACATGTCAGCATGTCGTCAACCTGTTCATTGATGGCAGGGCGTTCGGTAGTTGACACACGATATGGACGCTGCCGTAATGGCGTCTCTTGACCGGTATCTATACGGTGAACAACAGATGACGCTTGACTTAAGGAAGGCTGATTGTGGTCAAACGTGGCTCGAAAACGCTGTAGGAGCTTGATCAGCTGTTCCTGCTGCCCATGCGTGAGGTTGCAATCAATGGACTTGCGGAATACATCCGTAGGTTCATTAGCGCCAGTTGCAGATGTAATGGCACAAGTCGGTAAAAATGGCTTGTCTGGATAGATCGGGTTTTCGGAAATACAATTTAAGGTCTCGAGGCTTTTCAGACACTCGCCGCCTAGCAGAATGTATGGACAAGCAGAAACGTTGCACGCATAAAGTACCGCCGAATCATTGGATAAGTTGATGACGGCAAACGGAAGGACGATGGTTCGGTGTTTCACACTAGCTATAGTTGGTTGGAACAGGAGCGTCGAGTTAGTGGCAGCAGGGGAAAAAACAGGCACTAGGACGGCGGACAACGGCGCGATGCGGACGTCAGCTGCTGCAAACACTTTCGAGGGACTGTGGTGGTCGATATCAAGGCACGGATTCGTCAACGTGAGTTCAGCACGAGCGCAGTCGACGAGGGCCTGATGGGTAGAAAGGAAATCCCATCCTACTATGACGTCGTAAGATGAACAGGGGGGAACAACAAAGTTGACGGCGTACCAAACATCTTGAATAAGAACGCGTGCTGCGCACTGAGCTGTCGGCGCGATGAAATGGGAGGTGGCTGTACACAGAGCAAGATTCGTAAGCAGCGTTGTAACTTTTCTCAAATCGCGACACAATTTTTCACTAATTACAGAAACGACGGCGCCTGTGTCAACAAGTGCACGTACAGCAACACCTTCTACTAGCACATCATTTTCGTTGGTCGGACAAACAGGAGGTCTTAGAAAGTTCGACGACGACGCAGTTCTTGCCTCCGGAACTGCGGCTGTCAGTTTTCCTCTCGAGCGGGACTCGTGCGCCGAAGCATCGGGAGACAGATCGGCGACGGGGTGGTAACGACCGGCGAGAATCGACAGGGCGTCGTGGGGATAATGAGTCGGTGATAGGAGAAGATGGTCGCTGGGGATTCTGGGCAGCCTGGTAATTTGCAGAATTCCCATAGTCTGGAGGCTGGAAGTTGCGACGGCGACAGTAGCGTGCTATATGTCCCACGAAACCGCATGCGAAACAGATGGGTCGATTATCCAAGGATAGCCATGGGTTAACGACAGAAGGTGCAGGGGGCAAAACGGGATGGGGTGCCGTGTATGGAGGCAGCGTCGTAGGGTAGGAGGACCCGGTGCCCCGGTATGCGCCAGAGACAGGTGGGGCTGGGGGTCTAGCAACCACGGCAGCGTAGGTCAGCGGCATAGGGACAGATGGCGATGGAGGCAGTGCCTGCGTGACCTGTGTCTCAATGACCTGGCGTAGACGTGGGTCTAACGAGGTCACTGGAGAGGATGCTTCGGCCACAAGAGAAAGCTGACGCGCAACTTCTTCACGAATGAATTGTTTGATGTGGGGCAGTAAGACGGTGTGATCAGCAGTGACGTCGTGCACGATGGCGAAAACTTCAGCCGTACCTTCAGCGGCCCTGCGCGTCGAGACACGCTGCTTACGCAACTCGTCGTATTCCTGACAGAGCTGGACAACATCGGTGACGGTCTGTGGATTCCTAGTGACGAGCATCTGGAAGGTATCGTCGTCAACTCCTTTGATGATGTGCTTGATTTTGTCGCGTTCAGTTAGAGATTCATCGACGCGCTTGCAAAGAGAATACATCTTCAATGTAACTTGTAAAGGTCTCGTTCCTGCGCTGGACTCGACTACGGAGACGCTGTTCTGCGCGAAGCCGGCGCACGGCGGGACGACCGAAGACGGCAGCGATGGTGGTCTTGAAGGCGGACCAGTTGGTGATTTCGCCTTCGTGGTTCTTGAACCAGAGGCTGGCCACATCAGCGAGGTAAAAGCGCACGTTTGTGAGCTGGTCACAGGCGTTCCACTTGTTGGAAGCGTTTACGATTTCGTACTCGACGAGCCAGTCCTCGACGTCTTGTTCGTCGTTGCCGCGAAAAATTGGTGGGTTGCGTTGCCGAGGCACGCCAGTACAGTAGACTGTCGTTGGTAAGGCAGCTTGAGAAGGGCCAGGAGCAGTCATGGTGAACGGTGAGGATAGCCGTCCGATTGCGAAGTTCCAGGTTGATGGGAACCCCGGCTCCTGCACCACTTGAAATAGAGGTGTTGTACGTCGAGAAAGCTTCAGACGCAGCTTGGCAAAATGTGGTTTATAGGCAGGTCTGGCTAATCGCGAGCGGCGTGCGCGAGCTACTACTACAGCCACTGATCATCATCGTCTTCTTCATTACCAGCAGGGCGTCCGTTATTCAGATTCATTACAATATATATATTGTGGTAAAGCCTTTGAACAGTGGGTCGTCCTCTTCAGCGCCTTCTAGTGGGTCGCCCTTTTCTCAAGAAGAAGAGCAGCTCGCGCAGAGAGTCGATCCCCGCATTGACTGTCGCTGTCGTTAATCATCGCTGAGTGTCCGCCAATAAACCGCTTAACAATTTGGTGGAGAGTGCTGAGAGTGCTCTGCCCTTCAAACACCTTCGGTCCGCATTCGATGCCCTTGGAACTTCGATCCCGTACCGTGCCTCCAACCATGCACCAAGACGCGGCCCAGCAAACACTTCCTCCTACGCCGACGCCATGTCCCGGTGTCCCCCGCATCCGCGACCCTCCTGTCTTCACCGGAGCGGATGGCACCGACGTCGAGGACTGGCTGGCCATGTACGAACGCGTGAGCGTCCCCAACCATTGGGACGAGGCAGGTAAACTCTGCAACCTGTTTTTCTATCTCGCGGGTGTGGCCGGCAAGTGGTACAACAACCACGCATCTGATTTCCCGACATGGTCCGCTTTTAAAACCGCTGTCGTCGACGTGTTCGGCCGCCCGGCCGTTCGTAAACTGCAAGCTGAACAGCGTTTACGTGAACGAGCCCAGCAGACCGGCGAGTCCTTCACGAGTTATATCGAGGACATCCTTGACTTGTGCAAGAAAGTCGACCTGAACATGTCAGAGGCTGTCAAAATCACGAATGTTCTAAAAGGCATCGCCGACGATGCCTTCACCATGCTCCTGGCAAAGAACCCCCCCACTGTGGCAGAAGTCATCATGTTATGCCAAAGTTACGACGAGCTGCGGCGGCAGCGCTTGATGACCCGTCGACCGCCACCACGTGATGCTGATCTCTCGGCCTTGTCAGCAATTCCTGACCACGCAACCTTGCTCGCCGAAATCAAGTCGTTCGTGCGTGAGGAAGTTGCCCGCCAGGTCTCTCTACTGGCTTTTGCTTCTCCACAACATGCTCAACAGCCATCAAGCACACTTCTGTCTCCGCTCCGCCGAGCCATTCAGCAGGAAATCGCGGAGGTCGTCCCTGAATACCACCAGCCGCCTCCTGCATCTGTGCCACTCAGCTACGCCCAAGTTGTTGCAAGGCCGCCCCCACCGATTTCTGCAACTGTTCCCCTAAATTACACCGAAACCGTCGCGAGGCCCCAGGCCTTTGGAGAAACGGTCTCGCCTACATACGTCGGCGTCACCCACGTGCCCCGAGTGCCGCCTACCATGCACTCATATCAGCAGCCGGCTCGCCAATCGCGTTCTGCGACATGGATGCGACCCGCAAACCAATGGCGCACTGCTGACAATCGCCCCATCTGCTTTGCTTGTGGTTGCGTCGGTCATGTAGCACGCTATTGCAATCGTGTGCAGCAACCGCAGGTCGCCTACAACTTTCCCAGCCAGTCAAGCCGCTCTTATGACCAACCGCCGCCTATGTCACCGTCGTCCCGCCCCGTTCCGTCTACCCGCCGTTCACCATCTCCACGACGTCGCTCACTGTCGCCAATGCGGCCACGTCCACTCGAAGGCGACCAGGAAAACTAGTCGTCGCAGTCCACGAGGCAAGGGCTGCGACGCTGTCGAACTGCGGAAGCCCTCAGGAAAGCCCGTCGAACGTGATAGACGTGCTTGTGGATGGCGTTCGTGCATATGCCCTTGTTGATACTGGAGCCGCCGTATCCGTGATGGATGAAAAACTTAGCCGATTACTGCGCAAAGTGACCACGCCGCTTTGTGGGCTCTCCCTCCGTACAGCCAGCGCCCAAAGTATTCAACCTACGGCGATGTGCACAGCCCGCCTTATGATTCAGGACGTGATGTATGCGGTCGAATTCATCATAATTTCTTCATGCTCTCACGACGTCATCCTAGGATGGGATTTTCTCTCCCGCCACGACGCCATCATTCATTGCGCACCAGCAGAAATAGAACTCACGTCATTCTCTTCTTTGACGCCGGCCGACAGTCCATCCGCTGCAAGCAAGTTACTCGTCAGAGACGACACTCAAGTGCCTGCAAACTCGTCCGTTGCGGTGTCGCTATACTGCGCAAGCCTTTCTGACACCGCTGCACTCCTCTCGCCATCTCATCGTGTCTTCATAAAAAAAAGCTTGCTGGTTCCTTTCGCGACCGTGCAACTCACTCACGGCAGCACCACTATTTTTGTTGTGAACTCATCTCCGTACAGCGTTACGTTGGTGCGAGGGGAATGTCTCGGCAGCGTGGAACCCATCGAAGACGCGCAAGTTATGGATCAACCCGATGACATGCACTGCTCAAGTTCCTGTACGCTTGGTGCTGTTTCGAAATCTGCTTCATCATCCGATGATATATTCGGTCCCTGCATACCCGACGACCTTACGCAGGGCCAGCGTTCCCAGCTTTTGGGCCTGTTGGAAGAATTCCGCTCTTCTTTCGATGTCGCTCAACCTTCTCTCGGCCGCACATCCACCGTTACGCATCGCATCGACACAGGCGCACAGCCACCGCTGCGGCAACGTCCATATCGCGTATCTCCCACAGAACGCTGTGTAATCAACGAGCAAGTCGACGACATGCTTCGCCGCGATGTTATTCGCCCCTCTAGCAGCCCCTGGGCATCTCCTGTCGTTCTCGTCACGAAGAAGGACGGTTCTGTGCGGTTCTGTGTGGACTACCGACGCCTCAACAAGATCACTCGTAAGGACGTGTATCCACTACCGCGGGTAGATGACGCGATTGACAGCCTGCAAGGAGCAGAATTCTTTTCATCCCTCGATTTGCGCTCAGGGTACTGGCAAGTACCTATGGCTGAGGACGCTCCACCGAAGACCGCTTTTGTCACTCCCGACGGCTTGTACGAGTTCAACATTATGCCGTTTGGGCTGTGCAATGCGCCCGCCACCTTTGAGCGCATGATGGATACAGTTCTGCGTGACCTAAAATGGCACATGTGCCTGTGCTACCTCGATGACGTCGTCGTTTTCGCTCCTGATTTCTCGACGCATCTTCAACGCCTTCGGCATGTTTTAACGCGTCTGAGCAATGCCAGTCTGCAACTGAACCTAAAGAAGTGCCAATTTGCAGCTCGGCAGCTGACAATACTCGGCTACGTCGTGTCCAAGGACGGAATTCTCCCTGATCCAGCCAAGCTTCGGGCCGTGACCGAGTTCCCCAAGCCGACATCCGTGAAGGAACTGCGCAGTTTCGTAGGGCTGTGTTCTTACTTTCGGCGCTTCATTCGAAACTTCGCGACTATCATATCGCCGCTGACGAAGCTTCTCGGAAGTAACGGACCTCTCCATTCGTGGTCATCACAGTGCGACGACGCTTTCAGAACACTTCGTCGTTTGTTGACGTCGCCTCCCATACTCCGCCACTACGACCCTATGGCCCCTACAGAGGTACACACGGACGCCAGTGGTGTCGCCCTCGGCGCTGTCCTTGCGCAGCGCAAACCAGGGTTCCCGGAATATGTCGTGGCGTACGCGAGCCGTGCGCTTACTAAAGCCGAGACTAATTACACAGTCACCGAGAAGGAATGTTTGGCAATCGTCTGGGCCCTTGCAAAGTTCCGACCTTATTTGTATGGTCGCCCATTTGATGTCGTCACCGACCACCACGCACTATGCTGGTTGTCGTCATTGAAAGATCCCTCAGGCCGTCTCGCCCGGTGGGCACTTCGCCTGCAAGACTATGACATCCGCGTGCTATACCGCAATGGAAGGCAACATGCTGACGCCGACGCCCTGTCGCGCTCTCCCTTGCCTGACGACAATGCCAACAACTCAGTGTCTCACCTTGCCATTTCTTCGATTAGCATTCATGCCATGGCTACTGAACAGCGCAAGGATCAATGGATTGCCTCACTGATAGACTTGCTGACTGATCCATCCACTCCATCCACTCGCGCGTTGCGTCGTCAAGCCCACCATTTCGCGGTTCGCGACGACCTCCTCCACCGACGCAATTACAACGGTGACGGCCGCCAGTGGCTACTAGTCATACCTCGCAGTCTGCGCTCTGACATATGCGAATTCTTTCATTCTGATCCGCAATGTGCGCACTCCGGGGTATCAAAGACTTACCACCGCATTCGCCAACGGTACTTTTGGCGCGGCATGTACCGCTACGTGCAGAAATTCGTTCGCTCCTGCATAGAATGTCAGCGCCGCAAAACTTCAACGCAACTGTCACCAGTAGGTCTGCAACCTCTACCTTGCCCTGCCAGGCCGTTTGGGCGCGTTGGCATCGATTTGTATGGGCCACTTCCACTAACGTCAGCTGGTAACCGCTGGGCCATTGTTGCTGTGGACCACCTCACGCGATACGCCGAAACTGCCCCTCTCCCTGCGGCTACAGCGAGCGATGTGGCCTCCTTCCTGCTCCAACGATTCATGCTGCGACACGGTCCACCTCAGGAACTGCTCAGTGATCGAGGCCGCGTCTTCCTGTCTGAAGTCGTCGAAGCCATTCTCAAAGAGTGTAACGTTGTTCACCGCAAAACTGCTGCTTACCACCCGCAGATGAATGGCCTCACGGAACGCTTCAACCGTACACTCGGCGACATGCTTTCCAAGTACGTCGCTGCCGATCACACAAATTGGGATGACATTCTACCCTTCGTCACCTACGCATATAACACCGCCCCTCAAAGCACTACTGGCTTTTCACCTTTCTTTTTATTATATGGAAGGCACCCGTCGCACACCATCGACACTATACTTCCGTACAAGCCAGATCCGTCCGAGTGGGCGCCTATTTCTGCTACAGCCAAGCTTGCTGAAGAGTGTCGAGAGCTTGCAAGGACATTTACAGCGCATGATCAAGAGCGGCAAAAAGTCATTCGCGCTGACGCCAGCACTACTGCGCCCACGTTCCTCCCTGGAGCGCTCGTGTGGCTCTCGATCCCTACTACTGCAACTGGCCTATCTTCAAAACTATTGCCCAAGTACGAAGGCCCCTACCGTGTCGTCAAATGCACTTCCCCAGTCAACTACTTGATTGAACCCATCGAACCATCTTCGGACATGCGTCGTCGAGGACGCGACATTGTTAACGTGGAGCGCCTGAAGGCCTACCATGACCCGCTCATCGTAACCACCTGTTAGGTCGCCAGGCGGCTCCCTTTTCGTACCCGGGGTAGTCGTGGTAAAGCCTTTGAACAGTGGGTCGTCCTCTTCAGCGCCTTCTAGTGGGTCGCCCTTTTCTCAAGAAGAAGAGCAGCTCGCGCAGAGAGTCGATCCCCGCATTGACTGTCGCTGTCGTTAATCATCGCTGAGTGTCCGCCAATAAACCGCTTAACAATATAAATATATATACATATTTATATTGTAGCATTAATATATGGCACAGGCAGGAGCACCGGTGAGCAGTGAAAGAGAAGGAAGAGGGTTGTTGCTGCTCGCTCCGCTTGACAGCTAGTCGGCTTTCCCTCTGCGTTTCCCCCAATAAAAGTGTCTTCGGCTCACTGCTAAAGGCGTACTAACAAGTGATGGAGAGTGCTGGATTCATTTGCCATCCTGGAACTCCGCAACCGAACTCTATCTTCGCCGTCAACCATGTCCACCGACATTGCACAGCAGACCATTCCTACTTCCCCTCCTGCCCGTTGTCCCAGTGTCCCGAGAGAGTGAGACCCAGTCATCTTCAGCGGCACCGATGAGCAGGACGTCCAGGACTGGCTCTCTTCGTACGAGAAAGTAAGCGTCAATAATAGGTGGGACGAAAGCGACAAACTTGGCCGCATTCACTTTTACCTGAGAGGAGTAGCGGAGCTCTGGTTCAACAACCATGAAGCTGAACTTACCGACTGGCCCACTTTTAAGATCACCTTCGGGGACGTGTTTGGCCGATCAACAGTGTGCAAGCTCCGAGCAGAACGGCGCTTGCGAGATCGCACCCAACTGTCTGAAGAGGGTTTCACGTCCTACATCGAGGACGTTGTGGGTCTCTGCCGTCGCTACAATCCAGATATGTCTGAAACAGCAAAGGTCAAACATATTACGAAGGGCATCGAAGATGATATGATGCCTTCCACATGGTGTGGCAAAAGACCCGCAAACAGTCGCAGAAGTTATTCAGCACTGCTAAAGCTACGATGAGTTGCGAACAGAGTGCATTTCAAAACGACGCCCTACTTTCGACATGACGACGACGTCACCATTGACCGTTAGTGTAATTTCACCAGAAGAGACGTTATTGATGCCGCAAATCCAACAGTTTATCCGAGAGGAAGTGGCTCGCCAGTTGTCTCTTTCGCCCTTCCTTTCCAGCAATACTCACGGGCTGACCTCGTCGCTGCACCAAACCATTGAAGAGCAAGTCTGCGAGGCACTCCCGTCCACGTACCAGCCACCGCCTGTGTCTGCTCCCCTGACTTACGCTGAGGTCGCGTGAAGGCCGGCACATACGCCGTCACATGTCGTGGACTCTGCCCACCAAACGAACGCCTTCTACCCTGTGGAGATAGGTTCGCACTAGGCTTACCTACTAAGCGCAACCGTGTAGGGATGCGACGTCCTCCACTGCCGCTGCGGCCGGGTTGGTCGTTTTCTACGACACAGCGCAGAAACCACGCACAAGGCAGGAAAACAAGAACAAGGGGTTTATTAACCCAAAATGCAGCACAGTGCGACACTCACGGGCTTGCAGGCCGTGTAGGGTACTCTGCAAGACCCGTTCTCGTTCAGCGTATCGCCGCAGTGGTACGCATATTGGCGGATGATCTCCCGTTGGTATGCGATGGAGCAGCAAATTAGTGCCTGGCAGTTCTGCTGTATTGTTATGTTAGCGAATACTGGCTGATGGCGAGCCAATATAGAATATAAGGTAGGCGGAGTGGACGGCTCACCTGTCGGTGGTGGCAGTGTTGTGGCGGTAGTCCCAGCTGTCGAAGACCGGAGCTCGACGTGGCCACGATGTATGGTGAGCTCAATGTCATCAGATAGCAAGAAGTCAGCACCAAGGATCATGTCGGCAGGGAGTTCTTCAAAGACGGGAATGGCTGGAAGAACTTTAGTGCCCGCTGCCGTCCGGACTGAAATATCGAGCATTCCGACTGGCAATAGCACTTCCTCCAAGTCCGCAGAGGGGAGGTTGCGTCCACGGTCGGATAGTGTCCGGAGCATGACATCGGTGTAGCGCCGTTCGTTCCGCACCGGTATCCACCAGAGCAAATAGGTCACCTATTCCCTCAACATGAATGGACATCCGAAGAGTTTGACAAGCTTGGTAGTGTATTCGGGTCTGGAAAGGTTGACGACACTCCTTGGCGTTGTGGCCAATGCGACCGCACTTGAAGCATCCATGTCGTGTGGAGGCGTAAGTCGAACGGACAGTCGGTAATGTGTCCAAGCTAAGCCGACGATGAGAGTTTTGCTGAAGTTCGGCTGCCTTTTGAGCGAAAACCTGGGGTGACGCTTCAGGTGACTGGCAAGATAAGATGGCAGCATGGGTAGGGTCAGCCAAGCCATCAACGACATACTGGTGGGCAGCCGGAGCAATCCATGTAATGCCACATTTGTCGAGAAGCCCAAGCTTATCGTGGACATATTTACGGGCGTCTTCCGATGGAGCCTGCCGACGCGATCGCATGCGCGTGAAATGGTCGTCGTATGCGGATGAAAGTGGTGAGAAGGCCGTGACGAAGGCTGTAGTCGAGTCACTCCAGGATTTGTACTTGCAGCCATCGTATTGACGCCACGCTTCGGCGGACTCGCGCAGTCGGCTTATGGCTAGCGATATCGTCACGTCGTCAGTCCATGCATGTCGACGGGCTAACAATGGATTTCATCCAGCCAGACGGTTGGGTGTTGATCAACGCCAGTAAAGTCAGGAATTTCTGCCATAGACGGAGGAGGCAACATGGTGTGTGCACAGGCTGCTGAGAAGGTGACGGTGGCGTCTGCAAGACGCTGGCTCGAAGTAGCGATGGCCTGCAGAACCATGCAAAGTTCGCTGGCGGCTACAGGCGAGGAGTTACGCCTGTCTTCTGGCGACGGTACTGAGACGTTGCTCCAGGGATAGTACCTGAGGCAAAGTCCAAGGGAGCATGTACGGCGTCCCTGGGCAAGGAGGCGGTTTGCGAAGCCAAGTCAGTGGAGTCACCTTGTGGTTTGGTAAGGACGCCTGCAGGCAGCGCGCTGGCTTCGGTACCCACGGTGGCCAGGTCCGATGCCATGGCCACGGTAGCAGGAGCTGCGGGCTGCTGGAGAGTGCGTCCGCTCCGTAGGACGGTTTCTCCACGCAGGTCGTCGCACACAGGTTCGTTGAACGGCTGCGCCATTGTAACAAGCGAGACAGACACAACACCCGTTCGTCGGGCAAGCTGTTCTATTCTGCCTCTTCTTCCTCGCTTTCCAGCCCATGGCCCACAGCTGCCGCGCCGCTCTTCGTTACAATATATATAAGGGAAAGAAGTGTATACCTAAGGGCTCGTTTTTCCATGTTTTAACACAATATTAATCAGATCTAACAGACAGTAATGCCAAGGAATGTACAGGGGAAGTTATTAGAACCAATGGAATGTAAATAAGAAGAAAGAAAAGTGGATGAAAAACTAAGGAAAAAAGTGTATACCTAAGAGCTCGTTTTTCCGTGTTTTTACACAATATTAATGAGATCTAACAGACAATAATGCCAAGGAAAGTATAGGGGAAGATATTAGACCAAATTGTAATGTAAATATGAAGAAAAGTTGGTGAAAAGGGGGCAGGATTCGTGGGTCAGATCCTGCCCACGGCAAGTTGTCTTCTCACCCACTTTATATATATATATATATATATATATATATATATATATATATATATATAGTGAAGAATAAAGGAGCACACTTACGAAAATTTGATAATTGTTTACTCTACGTTTCGGCCGTGGCACGGCCTTCGTCAGGATTAACAGAAATACGAGTATGTGGCCGCTTTTATGGGCAGGCATGAACACGTCAGTACAAAACACGTGCGATCAGCATGTGAGTGTCACAAAAATTCTTTTAAACAGCCGTGACTACACTACAAACCATTAAAATCTAATACAATAGACAAGATTGTGGGCATGTAAAAGACATTTCTAACATTCACCATTGACGACGAGGATCACACATGAAAAAAATATAAATATGTGATAACCTTTAGGAAGTATATTATACGTCAGGGATGCTTCTTTAAATATTTCTCAAAATTTCGGACGTCAGGGCATCGTAGAAAGGCATGACACTTTTCCTACGCATTCGTTAATGCCGGATAACAGACTGTTGAACTTGTGAATCAAGAACGATTCTCGAATTTCACGATCATGGTGCGATTTAAAGCCAGATTCTAATAGTGTTACTATAATCTTGTCAAACGAATGACCTGGTAGATGACAATGCTTGGACAATGGAAGATGTGGCAAACTGTTTACGTGTGATTTGTGGTTGTTGAAACGCATGCGAAAAGATGTCTCGGTTTGACCGATGTATTGCATGTGGCAGATTGAGCATTCAAGTAAGTAAATGATGTTGCTGCTATCGCAGTTTAAGTCCCCTTTAATCCTAAGTGAAAAGTTAGATGCCGTGCTTTTAGCAACAGTTGCAGTGGTCATGTGCGCACAAACTTTACATCGGGTTTTTTTACAGGGGTGACAACCAACGGGAGCAATGAATCTAGTCTTGGAAGAAGTTACCATGTCGCGCAAGTTCCTCGATCTCCGATATACAACCCGCGGTGATTCAGTGAAGATGTCCTTAAGCCGATCGCTCTGTGTCAGTATTTTGTAATGCTTTCTGAGTATATACGACACGTTAGGAATAGATGAAGAATGCGTGAGAACGAGGTTGGTTCGGGAAGGTGGCGCTAATCGCTTGTCTTTACTGATGAGCTCTTTCCGATCGAGACATTTTGCCCGTTGGAGAGCGTCGTCAATTATTTGTGAAGGATATTGTTGTTCGGTTAATGCTTTACGGAGCTGGTCACAGTTGCGAGTGAAATCCCTGTTGTCCGAACAAATTCTTTTAAAACGGATAGCTTGGCTATAAGGGATACTTGTTTTGCAGTGTTTGACATGGCTACTTTTAAAATGAAGATATTGAAACGAAGATGCGCGAGCCTATGGGGCACGGAAGAAGAAGAAGAGTAGTGGAGCGGCGCCTGGACTGTGTGGTTGGGTGGAAGCGTTCTTGGCCTGTCTCAGAAGTACGCTGCTATTTCACAACGCTTTTTCACCTCATCTGTAAATAAACACAGTCACTCGCAACAGTTTGGTGGAGGTGCTGGGTACATCGATCTGGACGACCCAGCTCTACCGATTTTGCGACGGAGCAGACGCTTGGCAGGCTTGCCACCACAGCTACCAGACATGGAGGACGCGGGAGCAGGCCATAACAACCTCGTTGCTGATGAGCAACACGCTCACCCGCCAGGACAAGATCGCTGCGGCATGCCGGAACGTCAGCCGAGGACCTTTTCGGGGCAGCCGGATGACGATGTTGACGACTGGCTCAAGCACTACCAAAGAGTGAGTCGCAGCAACCGCTGGAGCACTGCTAAGCAGCTCGAGAACGTGGTGTTTTTTCTCGTCGGCACCGCGTCTCTTTGGTTCGACAATCATGAGAGTGCATTGACCACATGGGACATTTTTTGGACGAGCTGAAGAGGTGTTTTGGTGACTCAACAGCTAAGGTCAAGCAGGCGGAGCAAACGCTTTCACGCAGAGCTCAGTTACCTGGCGAAACATGCACCACCTACATCGAGGCCGTCTTGAAGCTTTGCGGAATCGTGAGTGCGACCATGTGTGACGAAGATAAGGTAGGTCATCTCCTCAAGGGAATCGCGGAAGACGTGTACAATTTCCTTATCACTAAGGAAGACTTACACACACCTTCCGACCTAAGGAGACACTGCCGAGCGTTTGAAACCCTAAAGAGGAGGAGAGTCCTACCAAAATTTGGACGTCTTGACAACGTGCCCACGATTGCAAGTGTCAACCTTCCATCGCAGGACGAGATCTCTTCTCTTATAAGACGAGTGGTCAAGGAAGAACTTGCTCAACTGCAAGCTGTGGACACCGCTGGTGTCTGCCATCAGTGTGCATTCGACCAACGGCCCCGTGAACCACTGGTACCTCGGATGCGACAGAGCTACTTTGAGCCTCGCCCGAATTACACCGATCGGTTTGAACGGAGGAGTGAACGACCACTCGGAAACCAGGAACGCAGGCAAGCTGCGTCACAGCGATTCACTCCTCGACCACCATCGCCCGGCTTTTATCAACCGACGAGGTTTACTTCGCCGGGGACGACTAGACGCGACACCCGTACTTGCTACAACTGCGGGCTACCTGGACACATCGCTAGGTACTGCTACCGTCGCCAGCAGCAAGCTCCACGTTTCAACGTGTACACGCCCTATGTACCTGCTGGCGAGTCTCGACCATTTCAGGGCTCTTTCCAACAGCAACACGCAGCACGTGCTGACTCGCCTTGCTCCGACCGCAGCGTTACCCCACCACCAGCACGCCAACAGCGATCCCCGTCTCCGCGTCGCCGCTCGGGGACGCCACCACCACTGGGAAACTAACTGGTGCGACCAATGGGGGCGAGGCCGCAAAATCATCTTCCGCAAGACCCCCTTGTGTTGTAATGGTTGAGAACAAAGTGAGTGTTTTTGTAGACAATGTGAGTACTGTTGCACTAGTTGATACCGGTGCTGCCGTTTCCATAATGAGCATGTCTTTTAAAAATCGCCTAGGGACGAAAGTAATGTTTGCTTGGAATCGGAGTGCTACGTTCCGCGGCGTAGGGGGAGAAACGGTGAGCCCGGTTGGAGTTTGTTCTGTTTTACTTTCTGTAGGAAATCGAACGTTTCGAGCTGAAGTAACGGTGCTTGCACGAGCGACCCACGACGTCATTCTAGGTATAGATTTTTTGCGGGAATGTGGTGCAACTCTAGATTGTGGTAGTGGTGGGATTATTTTTCGTCCCGTGTTGCCGCCTCCATTGACAAAAGATACCGTTGATGACTGCTTGGAAGTGTTTTCCGTGTCTTAAGACGTCTGCTTGGCCCCACATACCGCAATGTTTGTGCGTGTAAACTCTTCGCGTTCTTGTGCGGGTTCTTACTATGGTTTAGCCAAGCCGAACTTCAGTAACGCCCTTAAGAAAAACGTTATCGTGCCTCGTTGCCTCGTGCTCATCGTCGATGGTTGTGCCGATTTGTGGACTGTGAACGTTTCCGCGCAGCCCATATATCTGCCTGCAGGACTTAAATTGGCAAGCTTTCAAGAGCAAAGTTCTCTTACCATACGGTCACTCCAACTGTCGGTGGATGTAAAGAAACCCCACGCCAACTCGTACCGCGACTATTCTGCCAGCATTGACCGTATGATTAACAAGTCACTTCCATCAACTGAACGGTCGCTGCTGCAGGAGGTGATCACACGCTACGCCTCAGTCTTTGACTTTGCCCAAGACGAGACGTCTACCGTTACGCCACCGTCTTCACGTACGCAACACCGCATCTATACAGGCCAAGCACCACCAATACGCCAGAAGCCCTATCGTGTCTCGCCTTCCGAAAGGAAAGTCATCGCTGAGCAAGTTGAAGACATGCTAAAGAAGGGCGTCATACAAGAATCGTGTAGTCCATGGGCAGCTCCTGTCATTCTAGTGAGGAAAAAGGATAATTCATGGAGATTCTGCGTAGACTATCGTCGCCTAAATGCCATCACAAAAAAAGACGTCTACCCTTTGCCACGTATAGATGACGCCGTGGACTGCCTGCATTCTGCCTCCTATTTTTCTTCTGCTGACTTGCGTTCTGGGTATTGGCAAATTCCTATGCATCCTTCAGATAAAGAGAAGACGGCCTTCGTAACACCAGACGGTCTCTTTGAGTTCAACCTTATGCCTTTTGGTTTGTGCAATGCTCCAGCGACATTCGAGAGATTTATGGATACAGTACTCCGTGGACTAAAATGGGAAATTTGCATGTGCTATTAGATGACGTAATTATCTACGGCAAAACTTTTCAAGAGCATAACCACCGCTTGTCGCTTGTGTTTGAATGCTTATGCGAAGCTGGCCTCGTTTTAAACTCAAAAAAGTGTCATTTTGGAGAACGTCAAGCCCTCGTATTCGGCTTTCTCGTGGATAAAGAAGGCGTGCGACCAGACCCACAGAAGACCGCAGTGGTTCGCAACTTTGAACCACCACGAACAGTGAAGGACCTGCGAAGTTTTCTGGGTCTGTGCTCATATTTCCGCCGATTTATTAAGAACTTCGCACAACTTGCCTCCCCACTGACGTCCCTTCTTCATAAAGACACACCGTACTTGTGGGATGATAAATGTGAGGCTGCATTTCAACAGCTGAAGTTTTTATTGACTTCAGGACCCATCCTAAAGCATTTTGATCCTGATGCTTTGACTGAACTTCATACTGATGCTAGTGGGCTAGGTGTTGGTGCTGTGCTGGTCCAACTCTGCAACAGTCGCCAGCACGTCGTAGCATATGCCAGTCGGACACTGACCAGAGCAGAGACGAACTACACCGTCACCGAGCTCGAGTGCTTAGCAGTTGTCTTCGCCATTCAGAAGTTCCGACCGTATCTACATGGCCGCGAGTTCACAATAGTGACCGATCACCACTCACTATGCTAGCTTGTGGGACTTCGTGACCCGTCTGGCCGGCTGGCTCGTTGGGCGTTGCGCCTCCAAGAGTACAGCTTTTCTGTTACCTATAAGAGTGGACGATGTCACACAGATGCCGACTGTTTATCCCGCCTTCCTTCAGTACACACCAATGCTGACGACAATGACATTGATGACTATAGTCCGACTTCCCAGATACCAGCAGCTTCAAACGTGAGCAGCAGCGCGACCCTACTCTAAAACCTTTGCTCGAAGCTGCACATAACTCCGTCGACAAGCACTTTAAAATTTCAAATGGCTTGCTGTATAAAAGAAACTATTCAGCCGATGGACTCCCGTTGCTTCTAGTGGTGCCGGAAAGCCTGCGCCAGGTCGTCCTTCGTTCTGCGCACGATGACATAACATCCGGTCACCTCGGTTTCACACGTACGCTGCATCGACTACGTGAGAGGTTCTACTGGCCAAAAATGTGGAAGACCACAAAACAGTACGTCACCAGCTGCGCTATATGTCAGCGCCACAAGCCATCCACCACTGCCCCGGCGGGTTATTTGCAGCCCATCCCTCCACCGACATCCCCTTTTGAAAAAGTCGGCATTGACTTGCTCGGACCCCTTCCTAAGACTCCATCGGGCCACCGATATGTTATAGTGTGCGTGGATTATTTAACGCGTTATACGGAAACGGACGCACTGACATCGGCCACAGCAGCCGCTGTTTCTTCTTTTCTGTTACAACGGGTCATACTGCGTCACGGTGCTCCACGGGTTGTCATCAGTGACCGTGGACGACAATTTATGGCCGATGTGGTTGAAGAAATTTTGCGCCTCTGTGGCTCCTCTTATCGCCACTCCACCCCTTACCATCCGCAAACTAACGGTCTCACTGAGAGAACAAATCGAACTCTCACGAATATGTTATCGATGTACGTTGATGCTGACCACAGGAACTGGGACGCCGTCTTACCGTTTGTTACTTACGCGTATAACACCGCCAAGCATGAAGCTACTGGACATTCACACTTCTTTCTGCTTTACGCACGAAATCCACAGAGTTTTCTGGACACTCTATTACCTTTCTCGCATCAGGAAGATCTGTCCATCGCTCAGACGTTGTGTCGCGCTGAAGAAGCACGTCAACTAGCGCGCCTTCGAACATTGTCTTCGCAAGAACACAGCAAGAGTCGCTACGATGCCAAGCATATCCCCGTAGAGTTTTCTCCTGGCGACTACGTGTGGCTGTGGACTCCTGTTCGTAGAAAAGGATTGTACCGGAAGTTTCTAGCGAACTATTCCGGCCCATTCGTGATAGTCACTCGTCTCAGTGACGTGAATTACGTTGTCGCCCGAGTCACAGCCAATAACCGGCGTTCGCGCACTACGCAAGTTGTTCACGTAGCCCGCCTCAAACAGTACCATCATAGGCCTATTTAACTTGCTCGGCGAGCTTCGTCTGCCGCCGGGGGAAATGAAATGAAGATGCGCGAGCCTACGGGGCGCGGAAGAAGAAGAAGAGTAGTGGAGCGGCGCCTGGACTGTGTGGTTGGGTGGAAGCGTTCTTGGCCTGTCTCAGAAGTACGCTGCTATTTCACAACGCTTTTTCACCTCATCTGTAAATAAACACAGTCACTCGCAACAATATCTTTGTCGGTCAGTGGGCTTCCTGTATAGGTTTGTCGTTAGTTTACCATTGCTTAAAGCTACATTGACGTCAAGGAAGTTTATGGTGACTGGTGAATAAGAGTGGGAAAAGGAGATGGATGGTTCTACTTTGTTAATGTCTGCAATGAAAGAATGTATTGTCGCTTCACCATGGTGCCAAATTAAGAAAATGTCGTCAATGAAGCGTTTGTAACAAAGTGGTTTAAGGTCACGAATGGCGAGAAAGTTATTGTCTAGAATGCCCATGAAGATGTTCGCATAATTGGGACCTATTTTTGTGCCCATCGAGGTGCCGCTGGTTTGAACATAACGTTCACCGTTAAATTCAAAGTTGTTAGGCTCGAGTATCAGTGATAAAATAGTGACCAAGGTGGAACCATCGATGGGTTTGTCATTTACCAAGTCATTGTATGCTTGGAGTACAGAACGAATCCCGTCCGCATGAGGTATATTTGTGTACAGTGACACCACGTCTAGTGTGACCAGAAGAGCCTCACTCTTAACACGCATATTTACAATGTCACGCAGAAAGTGATTAGTGTCCTTGACATATGAAGAAAAGTTAGGAGGAATTGAACTAATTAGGCTGTCTGCATATCGAGACAGGCTTTCCGTAATGGTTCCTATTCCTGAAATTATTGGCCGGCCTGGATTATTTTGTTTATGAATTTTAGGAAGCAGATAAAATCTACCAGCTACCGGACTCAGAGGGACTAGGGATTTAAGCACAGTTTCTGGAATTTTATTTTTTCTTACAAGCTTTTTTAAAGTTTCTTCTACTTTGGTCTTGAATTCCTCGGTTGGGTCGTAGCTCAAATGTCTGTAAAATGTGAGGTCATTTAATTGCCTGTAGGCCTCACGAAGGTAATCAGCCTTATTCATTATTACGATTGCTCCCCCTTTATCGGCCGGTTTGATGACAATGTCGTCTCGAGAAGCCAGGGTCTGGATCGCTTGTTTTTCTTTGTCGCTTAGGTTGCGGTGAAACGGCGATTGCTTTTTGTATGCTTCGAGTACATCTCGCTGCACTGCTCGGATGTAAATATCGAGACATTTATCCCTTTGGGAAGGGGGAGTCCAGTGCTTAGTAGAAAAAATTGCTGTTTTGATAGATGGAGGCCGATTATGAAAGTATTCGCATAAACGCATGCTTCTTTCAAAATTGTGTAAGTCACTGATTAGTTGGAATTCATTGTATCCTCCAGTGGCAGGACAAAAGTTCAAACCACGGGAAAGAACACTCAATTCTTCAGCCGATAACGTGGCACTAGAAATATTTACTATATTTCCAGCTTCTGCGGAGGACGAATGCACTGAAGACGTTGCGTCGTCAAGAGTGCTGACGCTTGTGCAAATGTTATCGCGTATCAATTTTTTATATTTTTTGTCGCTGAGCTCGCGAATTTTTTCTTGCCTGTAGTTATCAAGTGACGCTCTTTCATCGGCAGTGAAATTCCGCGTAGCAAAGAGTTGGTTCTCTTTGTTCCTTAGCTGTTTTCCGGATGACTCATAATGGTTAGTCACAATGCGCGTGAGTTCCAGAGACGCTTGTTTGAGCGTGTTGTCCCACCTGGAGAGATTATTGCTAGTCATTTCAGACGTAGCAGGCCTTAAGTTAAGGCTTAAACCTTTAGGTACTGTTGATGTAGCAATATACATCTTTAAAGTGGAAGCATGCAGGTCACAGCGAATACGCTTTTCTATCACTTTTCTAAGCTTCAAAAAATGCACTGAGGCATCCCCAAAGGGAGTCTTACCCCGGCTAGGTGGTAGTCATTCGGTTGCTTGGGTAGGATTAGGCCGCTTGCTTCTGAATTGGTACCTTGACTG
The DNA here is from genome assembly GCF_043290135.1 of Rhipicephalus microplus. Taxonomy (NCBI): domain Eukaryota; kingdom Metazoa; phylum Arthropoda; class Arachnida; order Ixodida; family Ixodidae; genus Rhipicephalus; species Rhipicephalus microplus. The sequence continues at coordinate 10,282,758 of NW_027464586.1, read as the reverse complement.
GGACGACGTGGCCCCGCTGGGAGGTGGAGAAGTGGCCGGTGTTGCCTTGCTGCTCACTGGATTGTTCGTAACCCTGTAAAAAGACACTGCTTTGTCTGTCATCGTCGTGGTAATTGTCCTTGCCGGTGTCTTGTTTCTCGTTGTCAGGCTGGTCGTTGCGTTGGTTGAAGGTACACAGCTTGGCGATGTCTTTTTTCTTAGTGTCAACTTATTCACTGCATCACTCGCCGTGGCCTTGTTCTCAGAAGCCCTGCTGGTCGATGGCCGCCTTGTCGTTGGCTTGCTTGTCACTGCCCTGCTTCCATGTATGTTGTTTGATGTTGTGGCACTTGATCGCCCTGTCGCTGAGCGAACATCTTCATGGGCATTCTAGAAAATAACTTTCTCGCCACTCGTGACCTTAAACCACTTTATTACAAATGCTTCATTGATGACATTTTCTTAATTTGGCACCATGGTGAAGCGGCATTACAATCTTTCATTGCAGACTTTAACAAAGTAGAACCATCCATCTCCTTTTCCCACTCTTATTCACCAGTCACCATAAACTTCCTTGACGTCAATGTAGCTTTAAGCAATGGTAAACTAACGACAAACCTATACAGGAAGCCCACTGACCGACAAAGATATCTTCATTTTAAAAGTAGCCATGTCAAACACTGCAAAACAAGTATCCCTTATAGCCAAGCTATCCGTTTTAAAAGAATTTGTTCGGACAACAGGGATTTCACTCGCAACTGTGACCAGCTCCGTAAAGCATTAACCGAACAACAATATCCTTCACAAATAATTGACGACGCTCTCCAACGGGCAAAATGTCTCGATCGGAAAGAGCTCATCAGTAAAGACAAGCGATTAGCGCCACCTTCCCGAACCAACCTCGTTCTCACGCATTCTTCATCTATTCCTAACGTGTCGTATATACTCAGAAAGCATTACAACATACTGACACAGAGCGATCGGCTTAAGGACATCTTCACTGAATCACCGCGGGTTGTATATCGGATTGATTGATTGATTTGTGGGGTTTAACGTCCCAAAACCACCATATGATTATGAGAGACGCCGTAGTGGAGGGCTCCGGAAATTTCGACCACCTGGGGTTCTTTAACGTGCACCCAAATCTGAGCACACGGGCCTCGACATTTCCGCCTCCATCGGAAATGCAGCCGCCGCAGCCGGGATATGAACCCGCGACCTGCGGGTCAGCAGCCGAGTACCTTAGCCACTAGACCACCGCGGCGGGGCGTTGTATATCGGAGATCAAGGAACTTGCGCGACATGGTAACTTCTTCCAAGACTAGATTCATGGCTCCCGTTGGTTGTCACCCCTGTAAAAAAACCCGATGTAAAGTTTGTGCGCACATGACCACTGCAACTGTTGCTAAAAGCACGGCATCTAACTTTTCACTTAGGATTAAAGGGGACTTAAACTGCGAAAGCAGCAACATCATTTACTTACTTGAATGCTCAATCTGCCACATGCAATACATCGGTCAAACCGAGACATCTTTTCGCATCCGTTTCAACAACCACAAATCACACGTAAACAGTTTGCCACATCTTCCATTGTCCAAGCATTGTCATCTACCAGGTCATTCGTTTGACAAGATTATGGTAACACTATTAGAATCTGGCTTTAAATCGCACCATGATCGCGAAATTCGAGAATCGTTCTTCATTCACAAGTTCAACAGTCGGTTATCCGGCATTAACGAATGCGTAGGAAAAGTGTCATGCCTTTCTACGATGCCCTGACGTCCGAAATTTTGAGAAATATTTAAAGAAGCATCCCTGACGTATAATATACTTCTTAAAGGTTATCACATATTTATATTTTTTTCATGCGTGATCCTCCTCGTCAATGGTGAATGTTAGAAATGTCTTTTACATGCCCACAATCTTGTCTATTGTATTAGATTTTAATGGTTTGTAGTGTAGTCACGGCTGTTTAAAAGAATTTTTGTGACACTCACATTCTGATCGCACGTGTTTTGTACTGACGTGTTCATGCCTGCCCATAAAAGCGGCCACATACTCGTATTTCTGTCAATCCTGACGAAGGCCGTGCCACGGCCGAAACGTAGAGTAAACAATTATCAAATTTTCGTAAGTGTGCTGCTTTATTCTTCACTATATTTGCACCGGACCCACAGAATTTCTTTTTTGAATCATATATATAAATATATATATATATATATATATATATATATATATATATATATATATATATATATATATTGTAAGAATTTATTGAACTTCATCTTTCTCATCTGTCAATAACCATCAACAGTCTTCGCTTCGGCCCGCTTCATCATCGGCCCCATCTTGCTGCTGCTTGAATAAAGCGTCAGCTCAACCGTGGTATTTCAAGTGGTAGAAGGTGCTTCCCGATCTCTTAGACCTCTCTCCATCCAAAGCCAGCTCTTGGAGCTCCGTTCCGGACGTCGCTTACGCCAGCAGAGCGAAATGGCGCAAGAGCAAGCCCAACCGAACCACCCGCTGCCAATCCCAGCCCGGTCAACAACCCCCCTCGGGAGCCTCCAATCGTCTCCGGTCTGCCTGGCTAAGATGTTGAAGACTGACTCGACAATTATAACCGTGTAGGTGTCTATAACAACTGGAACGAGGCATCGAAATTAGCATGCATCCATTTTTACGTCTCTCAGGTTGCCAAGACCTGGTACCTAAATCATGAGAGCGACTTCCGTCATTGGTCTTCCTTCAGAGACCAGCTCCGATGCATTTTTGGCACAGTGACCGTCCATTCAGAAGTTGCTCGGAGGAAACTAGCAGAAGGCGTTCAACATTGCGGTGAGTCCTACACTTCTTATATTGAAGATGTGCTTGCACTTTGCCGCCGTATCGACAACACCATGCCTGAAGCTGATCGTGTCCGACACCTTTTGAAAGGTATCAAACCTACCACTTTCACCCCCTCGCCGCGCACAACCCTTCGACGGTTTCCGATGTCGTCTCTGTATGCCAGCGGCTTGATACCTAGCAGTCAATCCGCCTGTGACCCGGCTTCTTAGAGAACCCCCTGGCAAACATCATGGAGCTCCGATCCATCATTCAAGCCATAATTCGTGAGGAATTACAAGCCTACAGTGTACCTCCTTCTAACAACGTTCCTGCTCAACCTGTCTCTAGCGATCAGCGTGGCAATATTAGGGAAGAAATGTCAGCATTTCAAAGCACCCACCATGCTCCACCTTGCCCCCAACCTGCCTCGTACGCTCAGATAGCTTTAATGCAACCCTCGCCATTTCAAGTACCACCACCTGCGCCTGATCACGACCATCTCGCCCCTCTAGTCGCCCGTCCACCGAACCCGACACCTACCATTCTTCCTGGCGAGCCCCACGGCCTATTTGCTACTACTGTGGAATTCGAGGACACATTTCCCAGTTCTGCCGACGTCGGCAGCAAGATGAACGTCGTCTTTATTCCGCTTTTGAACGTGACGACACATGTGCTCGAGGTTACTACCGTTATGCCGACAGTCATTCCAACCACTGATCCCCGTCTCCTGTGCACATTTCCAGCAAGACCAACAATACATGTGCCTCCCGACCACGCTCCCCTTCGCCACTCCGACGCTCTGTTTCACCACTTCGGCCTGTCTCTCAACTGTCTTCCTAGCGATCGGAAAACTAAACAGTGCAGTTTTTGGAGGGAAAACTCATCGCGGCGAAATGACCCAAGTCCTCCTGACCAACCGTCAAACATGTTATTGGTGACTGTGCAAGGTGTGCGGTAGTTGGCTTTGTTGGACACTGGAGTATCTATTTCAGTTATGCGTGCCGACTTGTGTTCTGGATTGCTGAAAGTGAAGATGCCCTACCTCGGATCATCTTTGACTGAGGCGAATGGAGCAATAATTAGACCATCGGCTCAATGTACAGCGGGTGTCTTCATTGATGGTATTCGTCGTCACATCACCTTCGCTGTCTTAATCTTGTGTGCTCATGAACTAATTTTAGGTCGGGACTTTCTCCTTTCTCTCATCAGCATATGCACTAATTTCTTGTCGTCAACGTGTAGTCCAGATGACCGAGACTGATCACTGCAGCAAATGCGTTGACAAGAAACCACTGCGTTTTTTCACAGCTTCCGATTCCATACTGCTCCCGGGTCAGCAGCAACTCATCACCATCACTTCTCCGAATATTGCCAATGGTGACGTCCTCATCACCCCTTCCAGCCACTGTCTAGCTCGCGGCGTCGTACTCCCCTCCAGCCTGGTGCCGTTCAAAGACAGTGCTGCGATAATCCTTGGCCTGAACCCTATCCCGGAGCCTGTCCTCCTACCCCAAGATTCTGCAGTGTCGTGTTATGTGGATACTCAACCGGTGTGTTTGGTATCTCTTGTCGCCTTGCCAGCTCATCCAAAACAGCGCCAGCCTGTTACTTCCTCCTCCTTTGCTGCCGGGATAAATCCTGACCTTTCTGCTTCTCAACGTGAGGTGCTGCTAAATTTTCTAACAAAACACCAGGCCTCCTTCTACGCCAATGCTTCGGCACTAGGACAGACCACAGTTGCGCATCATCGCATCGACACTGAAGGTCAGACTGTTGTAGGGCGTCGTTTCTACCGAGTCTCCTTGGCCGAGCGCAAAATCATCGAGAATGTGAATGATATGCTAAAAAGAAACATCATACGACCCTCTACCAGCTCTTGGTCATCACCCGTTGTGTTGGTACAAAAGAAGGATGGATCGGTACGATTTTGTGTTGATTACCGCACGTTCAACAAGATTACCCGAAAGGATGTATATCCGATGCCCTGTATAGATGATGCACTTGACTCATTGCAAGGTTTCCAATACTTCTCCATCCTTGACCTTCGATCCGAATATTGGCAAATCTCAATGGACGAAGCAGACAAAGAAAAGATCGCTTTTTCTACGCCGGATGGTCTTTACAAATTCAATGTAATGTCATTCGGCCTATGTAATGCTCCCATCACATTTGATCGCCACATTTGAAAGGATGTTCGACACTATTCTTCGTGGCCAGAAGTGGAAAACTTTGTCTATGCTACCTCGATGATATCGTCGTGTTTTCTTCCACTTTTGCTGATCATCTGCAATGCCTAGATCAAGTGCTCACATGTCTCTCCAATGCTGGACTTCAACTAAACACAAAGAAGTGCCATTTCGGCAACACAGCTATAAATGTTCGGGACATCTCGTTAGTAAAGATGGCATCCACTTGATCCGGACAAAATTTCCGCAGTCCTCAATTTTTCGCGCCCCTTTCGTCCCAAAGAACTACGCAGTTTCCTTGGACTCGCATCGTACTTTCGCCAATTCATTCGCAACTTTGCCACCATTGCCGCTCCTCTTCACAAGCTCCTTGCTAGTACCGGTTCCTTCGATTGGAATGATCAATGCGAAGCCTCATTTCAAGAACTCAAGCATGCACTGACATCCTCATTGTTGCTTTGTTATTTCGATGACAAGACATCTATTTTATTACACACTGACGCTAGTGGACAAAGAATTGGCGCCGAACTCCTCCAGCGCGACCATGCCTTTCGCGAGAAAATTGTCGCGTATGCAAGCCTTCTGACCTCTACTGAGAAGAGGTACTCGATAACCGATCAAGAGTGCTTGGCTGTTCTCTGGTCCATCCCAAAATTTCGTCCGTATCTACATGGTCGACATTTAACTGTTGTGACAGACCATCATGCTCTTTGCTGGCTGTCCACAATCAAAAACTTGTCGGGGCAACTTGGCCACTGGATTCTCCGATTACAATCATGACTTTGACGTCATCTACAAGACCGTTAGACAACACCAAGATGACGACGCTTTGTCATGATGCCCTTTGCCGTAGTCTTCGGCGCACGTCACATCCTCTTGTCAAATTAGCTATGTGGAAGACACCTCGTCACTATCATCCATTTCTTCCCTACCTTCATCCACCCATCCATCAGTACTTACCACTCACCAGCGAGCAAATTCCTATTGCACTGACCTCATTGGTCGGCTTACCGGTGCCTAATCTTCCCCAAATGCCAGGCTCTAGAAACAACTCCGGCTATTCAAGTTGGAGTTTGATGTGCTCTATCGATACATTTTCCACCCTGAAGGCCATTGATGGGTTCCTGTCGTATCACGCGCACTACACACTGAAGTACTGCGTGCTTCACACGACGACCCGACGTCAGGCCACTTGGGTTACTACAAAACCTACGAGCGCATCCGCAGTCGATTCTTCTGGCCCGGTCTTTCCACGACGGTAGCTAAGTATATGGCCTCGTGCGCACTTTGCCAACACCGCCAGCGGCCCACTACTGCTCCAGTCGGGACCCTACAACCACTTCCTTGTCCATCAGAGCCGTTCTCTGTCGTCGGAATTGACCTCTTCGGGCCCCTCCCAACTACATCAGACGGCAAGAGATGGATCGTCACCGCGGTTGATCACTTGACCCGGTACGCTGAGACGGCCTCGATCACTTCAGGAACTACTACGGAAGTAGCAACTCTCTTCTTGCATTCTATTTACCTAAGTCACGGAGCCCCTCGTGTTCTTTTAGCGACCAGGGCAAGGCATTTCTCTCAAACATGCTCAGTAAAGATCTTCAAGCATCAAAAACAGTTCATAAAACAATATCTAGCTATCACCCACAAACTAATGGCTTAACGGAAAGATTTCATTGCACGCTGTGCCACATGCTGTCCATATATATCCGACCGGACCATCGCAACTGAGATGCCATTCTTCCGTTTGTCACGTATACATATAATACGTCAGTTCAACAAACCACAGGTTATTCTCCATTTTTACTAGTGTATGCGGACGCCAACTGACATCACCACTCGTTGTTTCATTCTTTTCTGGCCCCTTCAACGCTTCACTATTAGTTTGCGACCAGTTTCTGTCCCGTGTTGCTCAATGCCGTCGTCTTGCCCGTGTAAACACCGAAGCTAGCCAAGAAGATCGCAACCATCGTTACGATGTCACTCATCGCGTCGTTCTCTTCCGCCCTGGCGACGGTGTACTTCTGTGGACTCCTGCACGAACGCCTGGCTTATGCGAGAAGCTTGAGTCACGCTATCTTGGCCCCTACAAAGTTGTCAAACAGACCTCACCGGTGAACTACCGTATCACACCTGTTCATGCCCCCACTGACCAACGCTGCCGCGGGACAGAGATTGTGCGCGTTTCGCGTCTCAAGCTCTATCGTATGCATTCTACAGTGCGATTCGCGGCCAGGATGGCCGCTACCGTCAAAGGGGAAAATTAGTGTAAGAATTCATTGAACTTCATCTCCCTCATCTGTCAATAACCATCATCAGTCTTCGCTTCGGCCCGCATCATCATGCTGCTGCTTGAATAAAGCGTCAGCTGAACCGTGGTATTTCAATACACACACACACACACACACACACACACACACAAACACACACACACACACACACACACACACACACACACACACACACACACACACACACACACACACAGACACACACACACACACACACACACACACACACAGACACACACACACACACACACACACACACACACACACACACACACACACACACACACACACACACGTGGGAACCGCACTAAACAAGATGCGATGGTGATCATTCGAAAAATACAGCGCTGGCAAGGAACAACCACAACGTCACCATCTAGAATGTCTCGTGACTTGATCGTAAGGACACGTTCTTGTCCGGGAGGCAGGAGGAAATCGGCAGCTGTGAGAAGGTTGGGCCACGAAAGGTCGGCAGAAGAAGAAAGCTCAGTGTCCGTAATACAAATGAGGGGCTGACCACACGAAATTACAGCCAACGCAGCTGACAAGAAGTCCCAGCCTAAGATTATCTGATGAGCGCATGAAGACAGAACAGCCAATTGTACGTGATGATGGATTCCATCGATGAGAACACGAGCAGTACACAATCCGGTCGGGCAAATCGGACTGTCATTAGCGCCACATAACATGGGACCGGAATAAGGAGTTTGCACTTTACACAGGCGGAAACAATTCACGATCAATTACCGAAATAGCGGCTCCAGTGTCTATAACGGTATCAACAAAAACACCTTCCATTCAAACAGGCAGTAAATTAGCTGGGCGAGATGGAGAAGTTGTAACGTTTTGACAACCAACAGTTTCCTCTCCAAAAACAGCACCTTCTAGTTTTCCCAGTCTAGAGAGTTCGGCGCGGGACGCAGGGGTGATGATGTACACCGAAACGGTGATGGAGAACGGTGGCGAGATGAACGAGAAGGATGAGGTTTAGCTTGAGACCGTGGAGGGGAGGGCGACCAACGGGATGTGGACGGATACGGTGCGGGATCGTATTCATCGGGTCTCGGGGCAAAGTCTCTTTCGTAACCTAGATAACCACGACGTTCATCCTACTGACGGCGGCAGCAGATACGGGATATGTGACCCCTTATGCCACAGTAGAAGCAGACGGGGCGCGGAAAACGCCATGTAGAATAGTGGGATGGCCTTGGCACTTGGGTTGCCATCGCAGCCAAATGGTCGCATCCGACGTCCGCAGACACGGTTGAAACTGGTGCAGGGGCCCGTGATGCAACTTCTGTGTACAAAGGCGCCGGAAAGCGCACAGGAGGCAGGGCATGTGCAGTGCTTGTCATTGATGCCAGTTCGTCTTTGATTATCTCATGCACGTTGGGAGGAGGTGGGCAGACAGACGCAATGGATGGGTTGCCTGGAATAAGGCCGTGGAGTTCCTCTCTGACAACTGTGCGGATAAGGGCTCGCAATTTATGCTGCCTGGTAAAGCGAGCGTCGCAGGAGGCGTGTGGAAGGCACGTGGAATAAGGCGTGTCCAGGCGTTGGTATGTGGTGGTGACGTCCCGGATGGTAGTTGGGTTCTGGATAACGAGAGCATTGAAGGCCACAGAGTTGATATCTTTCAGTAGGTGTAGGATGCGATCCGCCTCCGTCATGTCATTTTGTGCTCGGCAACAGAGAGCCAGAACATCTTCAATGTAGGACGTATATGATTCTTCGTCCCCCTGGATGCGGGTTGTGAGCTTCTGTTTCGCTACCGCAGAGCATCCTGCAGACATGCCAAATACCTGACGGAGATTCCCCATGAAGGCCAACCAATTGGAGAAGTCGCTCTCGTAGTTGTAATACCAGGTTTTAGTGACGCCATTGAGGTAAAAAGGAATGTAGCGCAGTTTGTGCGCCTCGTCCCAATAATTACACACGCTGGTTTGATCATAACTGTCCAAAGTTCTTCTACGTCTTCGCCGCGAAGGCCGCAAAAAACCGGAGGGTCTCGGTGAGAGGTACTCACGGTGTAGTGAAGCCTAAGTGACTGAGAAGGAGCGGTTGCAGCAACGAATGCGTTGGGTTCTGCCATCGCTGTTGCTTGAGGGCACAACCGTCGACCAGACTGGAGCTCCAGGGGTGACGGGTAGAACAGGAGGACGTGGGAACCAAAGCACGCTCCACCACTTATGAGACCACATCCGGTACGGCAGTAACCAGGTTATATTTTTTAATCTAGATGCACGAGCCAAAGAGGCCCAGCCCGCGTGACATACGATGATGATCGCTACAATGGTTTTTGTGATACAGATGAAGATGAAGTACATAGTCAGCGCTCACAATATATATATATTGTACCGAAGCATAGTGGCGCCAGCTCTGTGCCAGCGTGAAAGAAGACCGTGACGTCCGTGTGTGGCTCGTGCTTGCCGGGTTCCTGCCTGTACCAGCTTGTTGCGGCTAACGTTTCTCGAATAATAACCTGTGTTTTTACGCAACCTTGCTCGTTGCATTTGGTGGAAACGTGCTGGGTACTGTCCTGGAGCTCCGCAGCCGTAAGCTACCATCTCAGTCCGCGATGACCGAGCGCGTCGATCCCCCACAAGGCTCTTCCACGCTGCCACCTGTCATGTGTTCTGGTGTACTTCGTCTGCGTGACCCACCAGTATACAACGGCACTGAAGATCAAGATGTCGAGGACTGGCTGGCAGAGTACGAGCATGCCAGCACGATTAACAAGTGGGATGACCCTGCGAAGCTGACCCACGTCATCTTCTACTTGACGGATTTGGCCAACCTATGGTTCACCAAGCACCAAGCCGACATCCCCACCTGGTCGATTTTCAAAGAGGCCGTCACCTTGTTTTTCGGTCGTCCAGCCATGCGTAAGCTTCGTGCTGAACTGGGCCTACGGGGACGATTTCAGCGAAATGGTGAGAGCTTCACGAGCTACATTGAGGATGTGATCAGCCTCTATAGGCGAGTTGATGCAAGGATGACGGAGACTGACAGAATAAAGAATATAATGAAAGGCATTGATGACGACGCTTTTCATATGCTTGTGGCCAAAGACCCACAGACCGTCACGGCCGTGATTCAGCTATGTCAAAGTTTCGATGAGCTGCGCAAGCAACAAATTTCTACACGTCGCGCTAATACGCAAACAGCTGATATTTCGGCTTTGGAGTGCAAAAGCAGTGGCCCCGACTACAGCGTGTTAATACCTCAAATTCAACTGTACATCCGGGAGGAAGTTGCTCGACAGCTCTCTCTTGTCACCACGATCAGCGAGACCCCTACAACACTGGACCACTCACTTCGCCGTGCTATTCAGACGCAAGTTGCGAGGCTCTCCCTTCGCCCGCGTCCCCAATATCAGTGGCTGCACCGCTGGCTTATGCAGAAGCCGTCCGCCGACCTCCTGCCCAACCGCCGCTCCCTTCATACAGTCCAGCCACCAACTACTACAGGTCACCAGTTTCAGTTTATCCGGTAAATCGGCCCTTTCCACCACCTCGAGCACCTGTAAACTCTTGGTGCACTTTGGATAACCGGCCCGTCTGCTACAACTGTGGTATTTCAGGACATGTCGCACGCTGCTGTCATCGCCGTGGATTCTATTTTAACGATGTTCAGCATTCCGGCAACATACCTCGGCAATCAAAATCGCATGTGACACCTGATTCACATGACCCCCGCTCGTGTCGACCAGACTTCAGCCGACGTCGATCTCCTTCACCCCGTCTTCGGTCTCCTTCCCCCATGCTTCGCCGTTCCAACCACGCCCAGGAGGAAAACTAAGAGTCGCAGTTCCTGAGGCAAGAGCTGCGCCACCGACAAAATTTCCAAGGTCTCATCTTTCGTCCCCTAACGAGATTGCCGTGTTTGTGGACGGTTTCGCCACAACTGCTCTTGTGGACACAAGTGCCGCTATTTGTATAATCAGTGAACTGTTATGCCGCAAACTGAACAAAGTGACGACTCCACTGGTTGAAATTTCTTTACGCACAGCTAGTTTGCAACACGTCCAACCTCCCAACCTCCTGCCACATGCACTGCTCGTGTTGTGATTCAAGGAGTGCTTTACCTCGTTGAATTTGTCGTCCTTCCACATGCGTCTCATGAAATCATCCTGGGATGGAACTTTCTTTCCGCTAATCATGTGGTTGTCGACTGCGCTCGTGCTCAACTTGTTTTGTTTCCATTCAGCACGACATTCATAGATCTCCCTCGCTCACACAAAAAGGTGATCGTCGCCACTGACGTCATCATTTCTGCTTTTTCGGTCGCCGCGGTACCTCTTTTGTGCAACTCCATTTCCGATTCGGCTGCCCTCTTTATGCCGACACAAGAATGCGCTCGCCGCCGGAACCTTGTCGTCCCGTTTGCCGTCATAACACTTTCCGATGGCTCCAGTGCCGTGTACGTGTGCAATCTGTTCCCTTGTCCCGCTACCTTATTGCATGGCGAATGTATTGGGAGTCTTGACACTTATGATGACATCTTTCCTTTCGATGCCCATTCTGATACGACACCGATGTCCGTGGATGCTGTCACAGCTGCCACCACGCCATCACTACCTGACGAAGACGTTCTGTTGCGCAGCGTGGACACCGGCCTTACACAAGACCAGCGCAATCAGCTCATTCAACTACTTGACCGTTTTAGCGCCTCCTTCGACCACGGACAACCTCCCTTGGGACGCACGTCACTTGTCACTTACCATATCGACACCGGTCATCATACTCCACTTCGTCAGCGCCCCAACCGCGTCTCGCAGGCTGAGCGTGACGTCATCACTCAACACGTCGACGAGATGCTTCAACGTGGTGTTATTCAGCACTCATACAGTCCTTGGGCTTCGCGAGTGGTCCTCGTGCGAAAAAAGGATGGCTCCATCAGGTTTTGCATGAATTATCGTCGACTAAACAACATCACACGCAAGGATGTTTATCCCCTGCCACGCATTGATGACGCCTTGGATTGCCTTCAAGGTGCGGAGTTTTTCTCTTCACTGGATCTGCGCTCTGGATATTGGCAAGTGCCAATGGCTGAACCAGACCGTCCAAAAACGGCGTTTGTGACCCCTGACGGCTTATATGAGTTTAATGTAATGCCCTTCGGTCTTTGCAATGCGCCTGCGACTTTTGAAAGAATGATGGACAGTGTCCTCAGGGGACTTAGATGGCACATCTGTCTTTGCTATTTAGACGACATAGTTGTATTCTCGCCGAATTTCGAAACTCATCTTTCCTGTCTGGAACAAGTTCTCCAGTGCCTTACGGCAGCCGGGTTGCAACTTAACTTCAAGAAATGTCGTTTTGGCGCCCGCAAACTCACAATTCTCAACCACGTCGTTTCAAAAGAAAGAATATCCCCAGACCCTGCCAAACTGCGTGCCATTGCCGAGTACCCCAAGCCTACTACCCTAAAGGAGCTTCGTAGTTTCGTAGGCTTGTGTTTCTAATTTCGGCGTTTCATTCGCATTTTGCCTTTATAATTGCCCCTCTGACTCAGCTTCTCTCCCACAGCGCGGACCTCTCTGGCTGGAATTCCCACTGCGACGACGCATTCACGGCGCTGCGCCGGCTACTCACGTCTCCGCCAGTTCTCCGCCACTTCTATCCCAATGCACCCACTGAAATTCGCACAGATGCAAGCGGTGTCGGCCTCGGTGCCATTCTCGCTAAACGCAAGAATGGCTGCGACGAGTACGTTGTCGCCTATGCCAGCCGTACCCTAACGAAGGCAGAGTCCAACTATTCCGTCACGGAAAAGGAGTGCTTGGCTATCATTTGGGCTATAGGAAAATTTCGCACTTACCTTTACGGACGCCAGTTTGATGTTGTCACATATCACCATGCCTTATGCCGGTTAGCGTCCATGAAAGATCCTACTGGCGGGCTCGCTCGTTGGGCTTTACGCCTTCAGGAATACGATATCCGTGTTGTTTGTCGCTCAGGACGCAGACATTCAGACGCCGATGCACTATCCCGTTCTCCACTGCCTCCCGACCTTGCTTGCTTATCAACTGCCATTTGCGATTCGTCATCGTTGAGCATCACTGACATGCCATCCGAACAGCGCAAGGATCCTTGGATCAATTCTTTGCTCGACGTCCTCTCTCACAGTTCGTCAGAAAACAACTTCACGCTCCCTCTCTCGTCAAGCAAGACACTTTGCTGTCCGTGAAGGCTTGTTGTATCACCGCAATTACGTGATGGACAGCCGTAGGTGGCTCCTTGTCATCCCTCGTCATTTGCGTTCGGACATCTGCGCTTCCTTTCACGATGACCCCCAGTGTGGCCACGCTGGAGTATTTAAGATTTACTCTCCCCTTCGTCTAAGATACTACTGGCGCGGCATGTATCGGCACGTTCGCCAGTACGTTCGGTCATGCACCACGTGTCAACGACGCAAGACGCCTTCTCACAGCACTGCTGGCCCTTTGCAACCCTTAACCTGCTCAGCGAGATCATTCGACCGCGTCGGAATTGATATTTATGGTTCTCTACCCAACTCTCTTCGAGGCAACCGGTGGATTATTGTCGCCGTCGATCATTTGACACGGTACGCTGAAACATCTGCGCTGCCTGCTACCACTGCGAAAGATGTTGCGTCCTTTCTTCTTAACCATCTCTTTTTGCGACAGGCTGCACCTCGTGAATTACTGAGTGACCGTGGACGTGTGTTTCTCTCGAACGCTGTCGACGAGCTGCTCAAGGCATGTCGCACTGTTCATCGGAAATCCTCGGCATATCATCCTCAAACCAATGGCATGACGGAACGCTTTAACTGGACCCTTGGAGATATGCTTGCCATGTACGCCTCTGACGACCACTATAATTAGGACCAAGTGCTCCCTTTTGTCACGTACGCGTACAACTCTGCGCCACAAACAACCACTGGCTTTTCTTCTTTCTTCCTCCTGTACGGACGTGAGCCATCATGCTCCATGGACACCATTCTCCCTTACAGGCCTTATGTTTTCGAAGCGACGCCTGTTTCCGAAGCAGCTGCTTATGCCGAAAAGTTTCGTCAACTCGCTCGCTCATTTACCGCACAAGAGCAGTGGCGCCATAAAACTGACCACGATTCCTCTGCGTCTACTATACACTATAACCCAGGAATGCTGGTTTCGCTCTGGGTCCCGTCTACCCCTCCCGGTCTTTCCCCGAAGCTTTCGTCGTAATACCATGGCCCCTACCGTGTGGTGCGGCAAACATCTCCTGTTAACTATGAAGTTGAGCCCATTTATCTGCCTTCGGACCAACGCTGCCGTGGGCGTGAAACAGTACACGTATCACGCCTCAAACCGTGCTATGACCCCCTTGTCGTGTCCTTTCCCTAGGTCGCTAGGTTGGCTCCTTTCTGCGCGAGGAGTAATTTTACCGAAGTATAGTGGCGCCAGCTCTGTGCCAGCGTGAAAGAAGACATTGAAGACATTGACGTCCGTGTGTGGCTCGTGCTTGCCGGGTTCCTGCCTGTACCAGCTTGTTGCGGCTAACGTTTCTCGAATAATAACCTGTGTTTTTACGCAACCTTGCTCGTTGCAATATATATATATATATATATATATATATATATATATATATATATATATATATATATATATATATATATATTGTCGCACTGCAACGCGAACAAAAGGTGACAGCAGCTTACAGCAGTGAAAAGAGCGTATTCAGGATCAGCTGTACAGCAAGATGCCTGCTTCGTTGTCGTCCCGAAAAACCACCTGACCCACTAGCTGGAATCTACAAAACATTCCTATCATCGTTCTTTTTCATATAAACATGTGTCACTTGCCCCTCCTTATAAGAGCATCGCCCCGATGCTGATTCAGACGCACAGTATTTTTTTTTAACGTGCAGTCAGTCACTCACATACGGCTTCATACGCACTACAAGAACAAGTTCAGGCTGGTACTGGCGACGCCTCGAGCATTGGGGACTGTCGGAGAAAACCTCATAGGTGATGTCACTTAGCTGGCGCGATACTCGGTATGGCCCGAAATATCGCCTTAGCAGCTTCTCGGACAGTCCACGTTTTCGTACGGGTGTCCAAACCCACACTCTGGCACCGATTTTATACGTTACAGTTGTATGGCGAGCATTGTAGCGGCCTGCGTCGTAGTCTTGTCGCTGGTGGATCCGTAACCGGGCGAGCTGTCTAGCTTTTCCCGCGCGTTCAGTGAACACGTCAGCGTCTGTGTCGGTAGCGTCTCATTCATGTGGCAACATCGCATCCAGCATAGTCCGTACCTCCCGTCCGTGAACCAAGCTGAATGGAGTCATGCGAGTCATCTCTTGTTTAGCCGTGTTGTATGCGAACGTGATATAGGGTAAAATCTCGTCCCAATTCTTATGTTGGACATCCACGTACATCGACAGCATGTCTTCAATCGTCTTGTTGAAGCGCTCCGTTAGTCCATTCGTTTGCGGGTGGTACGCAGTGGTCTTACAGTGAGTCGTTCCACTAAGCATCAGGACGTGGTCTAAAAGAGCTGCCGTAAATGCTGTTCCGCGGTCTGTGATCACGATAGTCGGGGCACCATGGCGTAGCACACTATTTTCTATCAAAAATCTCGCCACTTCCACTGCGGTGCTCTTTTGGATAGCTTTTGTTCCGGCATACCTGGTTAGGTAGTCTGTTGCGACTATAACCCAGCGATTCCCTGCAGTAGAATAGGAAGGCGTCCCAAAATATCCATTCCTATCTGTTCAAACGGTGTACGTGGAACCTGAACTGGTTGCAGCTGACCGGCGGGTCTCTTTGAAGATGACTTGCGTCGCTGGCAATCGATGCAAGTGTGAACGTGGTGCTTGACGGCTGTTGTGAGTCGTGGCCAGTAGTATACCTGCTGTACTCTTGCCAATGTGTGAGTGTAGCCTAAATGGCCAGACGTCGGCTCATTGTGACATGCTTGAAGCACTTCAGTTCGAAGGGGTGCAGGAATAACGAGCAAATAGGGAGCTCCGATGGACGAAAAGGTTCTTTTGTAGAGGATGCCATTGCGTAAGCAAAACGACGATAATGTCCTTGCAAAGACTCTAGGTGCCCTCGAAGAACGTCCGTCCACGTAATTCAAGCAATTCAGGGTCACTTCGTTGTTGTTGGGCAATCGTGGACGCGTCGAGAAAAGCAAGGAAGGCCATATCGTCGTCGTCAGAAAGAGAAGCTGAGTGTACTGGTGATCGAGACAGGCAGTCGGCGTCCGTATGGCGCTTCCCAGACTTGTGTATGACCGTCGTCTGAAGTTACAAACTCTTGTAACTACAGACTCCATCGTGCTAATCGGCCGGTTGGATCTCTTAAATTAGTCAACCAACAGAGGGAATGATGGTCACTTATAACTTTGAAAGGGCGGCCATACAAATACGGGCGAAATTTCATAACTGCCCAGACCACGGCGATGCATTCTTTCTCAGTTGTTGAATAATTGACCTCAGCGCGTGTTAGCGTCCTGCTTGCGTAGGCAATCACTCGTTCCGTGTCTTCTTGCCACTGCACAAGCACAGCTCCGAGGCCTACATTGCTTGCGTCAGTGTGAAGCATTGTTGGCGCTTGTTCGTCGAAGTGAGCAAGCACTGGAGGTGTTTGAAGACGTTGGCGGAGGTCATTAAACACTGCTTGCTGTTCGTGATTCCACTCAAAGGTGGCGTCGTCTCTAGTGAGGCGAGTTAACGGCGACGCAATCTGTTCGAAGTCTGCGATAAACCGGCGATAGTAGGCGCATAGGCCCAGAAAGCGCCTGACAGCTTTCTTATCGGACGGCACTGGGAACTGTGCCACGGCCGCAAGTTTTTCGGGATCAGGCCGAACGCCGGTACAGCTGACGACATGACCAAGAAACAGCAATTTTTCAAAGCAAAAGTGGCATTTCTCTGGTTTCAACGTGAGGCCTGCGGAGCGTATGGCTTGTAAAACAACTTCTAGCCTCTTGAGATGCTCGTCAAAAGTTGGGGAAAACACTATGACGTCGTCTAGATAAACTAAACAGGTCTTCCATTTTAACCCTGAAAGTACAGTGTCCATGAGCCTTTGAAAAGTAGCGTGCGCTGAGCGCAGATCGAAGGGTAGAACTTTAAATTCATATAAACCATCCGGCATCACAAAAGTGTTTTTTTCCCGATTTCTTGGGTCTATCTCGATCTGCCAAATCCACTTCTGAGGTCCATTGAAGAAAAGTAGCGAGTGTTTCGAAGCCTATCGAGGGAGTCATCAATATGTGGAAGCGGATACACATCTTTCTTAGTCACTTGATTCAGCTTCCACGCAAAAACGCAGGGTACCGTTCTTTTTCTTAACTAATACTACAGGCGATGCCCACGGGTTCTGTGATGGCTGAATCACATCATCTTCAAGCATTTTAGCGACTTGTTGCTGTATCACTTCCCGTTCCTTTGGAGCCACATGATAAGGATTCTGGTGTATAGGCGTTGCTGCGTCGTGGGTAATTATTCGATGCTTTGTTAGCGGCGTTCGACCGACCCGTGATGTCGATGAAAAGCAGTCCTGGAATTCAGCTAGCAGCTCAAGAAGTCTCGTTCGTTCGTCCCTTGACAAAGTAGTACCGTCAAAATTAGGTACTGATTCTTCTTGAGGTGCTACGTCTAGGGCCGATAAACTGCCTTGGATTTCTGCAGTAGTGTCAAAGTAAGCGATGGCTGTACCCTTCGGAAGATGTCGGCGCTCAGTGCTGAAGTTAGTGAGCAGCAAGTTTGTGCGTCCAGCAGTGACAGTGACAAGACCTCGAGCAACTGAAATACAGTGGCTAAATATCAGTGAGCTTATTTGGTCAGCAATGCCGTCGCCGTCAAATGGCTCATCCCCTGCCACCGAAACAAGCGTACACGATCGTGGCAGGACGACCACATTGTCATCCGTCAGACGCAAAGGCCCTGAACAAGACGTATGTCTCGGCTCTGAACAATCGACTAAAGTAGGGCTGTTGTTGTGAAATGTAATGACACTGTCAGGGATGTTTATGACGGCGCCATGTTCTCTCAAGAAATCCATTCCGATAATCAGGTCTTTACATCATGAAGCGAGAATGACGAACGTCGCCACGAAAGTAGAGCCACCGATGTCGAGCCTTGCTGTGCACATTCCGACAGGCATCAGTAATTGGCCGCCTGCCGTCCTTAAGTGAGGTCCCGTCCACGCTGTCTTTACTTTCTTGAGGCGTACGGCAAGGTCATCACTGATAATAGAAAAGTCAGCCCCGGTGTCGACAAAAGCTTTGACTTGCTGTCCATCTACAAGAACGATAAGGCCTGGAATCACAGTTTCGTCGGTATTACGTCTTGTCGGCTTTACAGCGTCCTGAGGTGGCAGTAATGGGGGCTTTTTTTCTTCGTGATGACAGCCTGCAACCTTACCAACTGAGGTCGCCGCCTTCAGTTTCCCGGTGTGGGCTGGGTGACCTCGCTCCTCTGCTGTCGGCAAAAGTGCGGCGCTGCTACGAAGGTGACTGGGCAGGAGAAGGAGAGCGTGGTCGATGTCGGAAGACCGGCTCGTAATCAGTTATAGTCTCATCATCATTGTTACGGAGGCCGTCGAATGGGTGTCGAGGTGCTGGAGGTCCTTGAGAACCGACATCGCCACGGCGGGATACGTACTTGTTGCCATGTTGAATGTCAAACCGTGGCCTGAAAGGGAGAGAGGGATCGGCGCGGTGCCAGCAATAGCGGGCTATGTGGCCTACACCTCCGCAGTTGAAACAGAGTGGACGCCTGTCGGCAGTGCGCCAGGTGTCTGTTCGGCGAAGCTGTGGTTGCCGTGATGACTCCTCACGCGACAAAGGCCATGGCAAGCCAGAAGACGACTGGTCGTATGGGGGCTGGATGGGTTGGTGCCACGATGTCTCCCCCTGTGGTGGTGACCAAGGAACAGTTGCAGGTGTCGGGTAGTATCAAGGCGGAGCGAGTGGGGAGCTTCGAAGGGCGGCGGCGTACGTCATGGGACGTTGTTCGGGGGCAGGATCAGCTGTCGAGAATGCTTGGCGTATTTCGTCACAAACGACTTGAGCGACAGATGCCATGGGTGTATCCACTACCGGAGTCCGCAGCCTTTGCAATTCTTCACGAACAATCTCTCTAATCATGTCACGTAAGGAGCTATGACTGTCAAACGTCACAGCGGCGGCCTGAATTTGGGGGCTGCTGCACAAGCGGTCATATTGTCGGCAGCGTTGGTGAAGGGCTCACTCGATAGCCGACGCTTCTTTGATGAAGTTCTCTACAGTGCTTGGCGGGTTGCGCAGAAGTCCGGCGAACAGCTGCTCTTTCACGCCGCGCATGAGGTAGCGCAACTTCCTATCTTCAGTCATCTGCGGGTCAGCCCTCCGAAATAAACGTGTCATGTCTTCGGCGAACATGGCGACCGTTTCATTGGGTTTTTGGACCCTTAGCTCTAGTAATTGGTGGGCGCGGTCACGTCTGTCGACATTGGCAAAAGTTTCAACCCTTTTCTGGTGAAAGTCGGTCCATGTGGACAGGTTGCCTCTATTCTCGTACCAAGTACGAGCGCTGTCATCGAGATAGAAGAAGGCCCGGCCGAGCTTTTCCTGAGCAGACCAGTGGTTGATCTTCACAACACGGTCATAGTGGTCTAACCAGTCTTCTACATCTTCGTGTGTGCCACCACCAAAGCGTTTAGGCTCCAGTGATTGAAAAAACGTTACCTGGGATGGAGCGGGAGGACTGGTGCCGAGAAGTACAGGCTGGGGGCTGGTGTTAGCCATTTCTAGATGTCTGGTAGAGGTTTTCTGCGAGGGGTTGCAGTCTGGAGGAATACCTCGTAGCCGACGACTGAATCGATGGACAGGGGTTGCAGTAGGCACGTCCGAGCGGGATGAACGACTCCCGCTAGGAGGGTGAAGCATCGGGCAGCGTCACGGCCCAGCTCCTCCACCAGTGTCGCAGTGCAACGCGAACAAAAGATGACAGCAGCTTACGGCAGCGAAAAGAGCGTATTCAGGATCAGCTATACACCAAGATGCCTGCTTCGTTGTCGTCCCAAAAAACCACTTGACCCACTAGCTGGAATCTACAAAACATTCCTATCATCGTTCTTTTTCATATAAACACGTGTCAATATCGTAGTAAGCGCTATTACCAAGGTTTCATGCACAATGTGCATACACTGCCCACTAGAATCCTGGAAGGCATTAGTTTTTTTGGGGGAGGGGTAGCGGCGGGGGCAGAGAGCGCTGCATTGCAACACCTATATGACGATTTCGTTTGCTCAAAGAATCGGACACAATGGCAATTCATTCGTTTTCTTTAGTTATGCACTCATTCATTTGCATGAGTAAATGCCAAGAAAATACAACATGCAAACCCGCAGATATATTTATCTGACAAAGGAAGTTATGAGAGACTCATATCGAAGCAGTAGAGAGAACCATGTCGTTTAAATTATACCCTAATATGCGAAAGATAGTGCTTACTATGATAAATAAATATCGAACTGTTCACACCACTAGGGGTTTGAGAACAACTACTGTGATTTACGTAATCTGAAAGCATATAAATACTAATTACACTCTTCCATGACTGTCAATATGTGAGGCATAATGTGAAGCATATGAAATACTGTAGTAGACCAAGCTAAACATGTGTCTAACCTCATTAAGAAGCATGAACATGTAACCAATAATTGTCAAAGGCTGCAGTGCAGGGTCGGGTTCAACCCACTGCTAAACATCGGGACCACGCGTTTCAGCTTTCGCTGGTGCCTGGACGGCGATTGTTTCTTGCTCCTGTCGCTTGCTGAAGCTCATACAGATTTGTACTATAACCTTGAAGAAAATCGGGCAGTGCGATTGTTGAAATATTCTGTAGGACAGTTAGGACCAAATTTCGTTAGTTAGCGAACTGCCTACAAGTGTTCTTAGATTCAATTTGGTTGTGCGTGCAGCAGCTTCACCCTGGCCTACAGTATTCACAGGCGTGCATATATGTGTGTCAGGGAGCGGCGCAAGGAACCTTACTTTCTTGAAAGTGGCGGGAGCATGCCAGTTTCCCTGGTTTAGGCAATGTTGCGAATTCGCAGTTGGTATTTGATAGTTTCAGCAAACTGTCGTTCACGTACAGATCTCCAATATTATACAATGAGAAATTTAACCAAACGAACTGTCTAGGTTTCACTTTATTGTTTGTATAACTACGTCTTCCTTATAGAGGCACTCAATGTGGCTGCAAAACAATGATGAAGCTACGTGAACGTCCCTCAATGAACCTCCCGACGTTAAAAAGATCTCTTCTGCTCAGCACTGAAGGGTCTTTACAGCGGAGAGAGAGGTCTGTTGTATACGAACCACATGCTTTCACGATCTTTCTGTGCATAAGCACACGTGCCTGCCGTTGGTACAAAAAAATGTGTTCACTGTTTTATACATTTTTATTTCCATAAATTGATGACGCCTATTTCAAGATCAAAACTCATGTTTATTTTTACCGTTAAAAAAAAATTCTTCATTATTTGCTAGCGCCTAATTGCGAGAAAAATTTCAGCGGTGTATAATACCCCAGTTCGGTTGAATTTGTCCCGGTTTTGGGTCAATATCGAGGTCACGCAGAGTTCCTGCAGTAAGCTTTATATATGGAAGAATGAAGCAAATCCTTAATGGGAATAAGCTCATGTCACTTTGTTTTATTCTCGTTGAATGAGCGCCGCGATTGCCAAGAACGAAATCCACCTGAAGCAGATACAAAGCTTCAACTTTCCATCAATCCCATTGTGGTTGGAGAGTCTGGTGTCTCTGTTGACATAGCTTGGAATCTAGGAACCCAGCATTCATAAAACACATACACAAGAAGACAAATAAGACAACCTTACACGCTGGGGCTTATGGTTGTCATGTGTTTTTTGGAGGCTGGGTTCTTCGATTCCAAGCCATGGCGGTCGAAGTGCCGTTCAATCAGCCTTGGGTGTACCACATAGATGTTTAAAAAATGATTTTAAGCGCAAACACTACACATTCTCGCACACACACAACCAGGCATCAAACATGCACAACGCTGTGTTTGTGTGTGTGTGTGAATGTGTCGTGCGTTTGCGCTCAGATTGATTTTTTTGCAATGATCTACTAACCAGCCCAACAAGTTCTACTCGTGCAGACACTCGAGCCAGATTCCACTCTAG
Source organism: Rhipicephalus microplus (assembly GCF_043290135.1). Lineage (NCBI taxonomy): Eukaryota > Metazoa > Arthropoda > Arachnida > Ixodida > Ixodidae > Rhipicephalus > Rhipicephalus microplus. Next base: position 10,260,323 of record NW_027464586.1, on the reverse strand, counting down.
GTTCCGTGGTATGATTTCTTACGCTGAACCTGTGGCCTTCTCAATCGGCATCAGCAGTGTGCTTGCCCATCACCGAGGGCACTGTGATGTGAAAGCACTCGCTGGCTTTGGCCATTTTGCTAAAAGTGGGGACGAGTGGTGTGGCCAGAGCCTTCAAAATTGTATAGCGTTGTGGGACTTTACCATGCGGGTCTAGCGCATTCGCCGCGGCGGCGTGGTAAAAAAACCCGACAAATTGTGGCGCGCCGGTGCCGCGCCGAGGTGCCTGCCCGCTCTGAAAACTTCTGCTGCCAGAGGAAATCAGGCGCCAGCAGCACACAGCTCTAGTCACAAGTCATGACACCGATAGAAGAGAAAGCCGAAATCACGGGAAGAACAAGAGCAGTTTCCTAAGAAAAAAAAAAAAACTCTCAAAGGGGGGGGGGGGGGCAATGTCATGAGTAGGAGGGCATGAGGCACATGCTGGACGCCGGAATGCGACGCTTGTGCGCGAGAGCTCCAATGTTGCGCAGACATGCCACGTTGACCTATAAGATTGTTCGGGAAAAGGCTCGTGGCACGCAACTCGAATTGTGATAGAACATCTCAGAGATTGAGCTGGCACTGTGCTGTGTGGCTTCGAGCTCTAAAGACGTGGGAAAGTAGCGTCGCTGCAATGACGGGAGAAGCATAGCCGCCAGGTTCTGGAGGATGTCGGCGTGAGAGGCCTGGGAAGTGGCCGTAGACCCCGGAGTTCTCAAGTGAGGCTGCCCGGACTTGCCCAGCATTTCTTGATGTACTTGCAGCTATCCCACTTGGCGCCGTCAGGGTGTTAGCAACCCACATAAGTGAGCAGAGCGGACCTGTCAACAAGGGAGTCCATGATGAGATAAACCTAGCCGAGCGAAGCTGAAGATTGCGACGAATACCAGGACACTGGGGATGAGGAAGAGCGAATTGGTCGGCGGAAGAGGACATCGACAATAGGAACTCGCTAAGAACATTGAGGGAGGACTCGACTGAAAGTCCACACAGCAAAGGGCAACGAGTCCACGTGGCAACGCAACGAACTGTATGGATGTTCTATTGTTGAGACTAGAGTAGAGTCACCTATAATAGGGGGAATGTCCAAAGCGCCCGCTCCCGCGAGAGTCTTTTGCGCTGAACAGCTGTGCCGTGCCGCTTCTGCGCCGAACTCGTGTGCTTTTGGCGCTCGCGCGGAAAGCGAAGGGCGTCTGCCATACGCGGTAGTTTTTGTGCTGAGTTTTCACACTTGGGATCTATATACCTTTAATATTGTGGTGCAGAATAGGAAAGTTTAAATAAATTTGTTGTAAATTGTGGTGTCAATAAATTAGGATGATGGTGGCGAGTAAACCTTGATGTTGAAGATGAAAGAGAGGGTGAGGTGTTAAATCCTAGTTTCAGATTCTAAAGCAGGTGAAGAAATAGTAAGCGCACAGTTTTCCGTATTAGCGCCAGGCATGAAATGTTGTTAGCCTGCCTGCTGTTAGCCTGTTGTTAGCCTTTGGTGGATCAGTGATACAGAAAAAAATTTGAACAAATGAACCTTACAGCTTTTTTTTGTAGGTACATTCTCTAGGTAAGTAATGTTCGTTTTAGTAAAGGGATCCCTAATAACACTTGTATATTCAAGTTATATTCAAGTTTTGGCCTATTAATGTGGCTCGCTGTATTCCGCGCCGACAGGTTGTGCCCTTGCGATCTCCAACGTCAGCGTAGCTCTGGACGACTGGGCTGGCCCTACGTCATCTCCTGACGTCAATCTCCGACGACAGCGTAGCTCTGACCTACTGAACTTGCCCTATGCCATCTCCTGACGCCGACAAGAGCTCTCGCAAGTGGTGCCCCATCCTCGGACTCCTGTGACCGTGTTTCCATCTTTCCTATCCCTCCTATCCCTCGATATGTCCTCGCTCGCTGTCCCAGCGCATCTCTCTCTCTATACATACCTTTAATCCTATCCTTTTAATCCCCCCTCATCCCCATCCCTTGTGAGCTACTGTTGAGGTGTCGCACCCTGATGCAGACAGTTACGGGGCTCACTTTTCTTTTCTAAACATAAACACTCCCTCCCCCCCTATTAGTGTATTAGAAGCAAGTAATTTTACAACCGGAGGCAACTGATCGAGCTTATGTTTTAAAAAGTATAATTTTCAGTATGCAGAAGAACAAACATGATCTATATTTGTATTCCACGATAAGGTATTAGTAAGAGTGACACCTAAGTACTTGTATATAGTGTTTCTTCATGCCGTGGTAATGAGCCTAAGCTGTGTGTAAAGGAAAGGGGAGCTTTTCCCAGTGAAATGAGCTAAGCTTGATTTGGTTTGGGGGTATCTTTCTAGATGACCTTCCTAGTCAGCTTGAGCAGTTTACAGCGCTTCAGGGAGGCATTGCTTTATACTAAATAAATGCTGGCTTGACAACAGCCAACGAGTGGTCATGCGCTCACTTTCAGAACAAAATGGCGGCTTGTGATTATTTCACCTTTGGGTGCTCCAAGCACCATTTATTCCCCTGAGAAGAGATGCCGCACAAGGCTGCACAGTTACAGCAGCTACAGCTACACCCTGTGCTACAGTGCAGAGAAGCAGCCGACTGGAACTATTAGTTGCCAGCAGCAGCCATGAGCACCGCCGTGTTACGCGGAAAAGGAACCACACAACATTTAAATGAGGTGATGTAATGCACTGGACAGCGTGCCCTGAATGGCACTGCTTTCCTGCGGAATGTAGCAAAATGATTGGGAATGCGTGCGGCAAGTATCGCGATTGATGTATTTGGGGTCATACTTCAGCTTTTCGAAAAATTCTGTCCGCTATGTATTTATGGGAGGCTCCGACCCATTCTGAAGCGTCATTCACGCGAAGCACGAGGAGTGGTCGAGGATCCCTTTAACGACATGTGTGCAAATACTTGAGCTATTGTGCAAGTCCACTTGACAATAGAACTGTCTATCAGGACAACAGAAACTCCTGATGTCACAAGACTTTTCATCAGTTGCTACAGCTTACTGATGCATCAACTGACTGTTCTGTTGTACAACTGATACTGTCAGCTGTGCCAAGAAAAGTGGTTGCTTGTGTATTTATTGTCATGACCTGAAATACTGCAATAAATATTTGTAGCACGGCAGAGAAATGTGTTGGGACAGCAGCTACCAAGTTGTAAGAGCAGACATTTTCCTGAAATAAGGTAAAACATTTGTTGTAGTGATGCAGAAACGTGTTGACACCATAAACTACCAACAGTCTCTTCCGACAGTTGAAGAGATTGGCTTGCCGGGGCTAGTGTAATGCTCCCTTCTAGTCTTTTCCTATTTTTTCATGGTAATGTGCTGCCAACTATGGTTATTGCCACATTTCTAATGCAAGTATTTGTTAGAAGGACCTGTAAAGTTACAATTGGACAGCACTTGTTGTCCAGGTGAAGAGCCTATACCGAAGGGACCAGAAGTTCTGGAGCCGGCGTCCCCTGAGCGAGGACATGATATTCCATGCGGCCTTCGATGTGTTCTGCTTGCTGCCAGGCGTGTATGGGGCCCTGCAGGGAGCCTTGCGCCCCGAGTCAGAGCCCCTCCTGTGGGCCCTGTGCGAGGAGCAGGCCCTGGCCCACATCAGCCCAGACGAGGTGAAGCAGCGCAAGAAGCAGCGCAAGTTGGACCACGAGGTGGACGACCTGCGCCAGCGCCTAGACGCTGCCCGGCATACGCAGCGCCAGGTGGTGCTAAGCAACCGTGAGATACGCCTTCTCAGGTGAGCACTTTAGTGTGGTTTCACTTACTTGTCAAGTACTGTCAGCCTGTCAAATATCGGTCTAACCAAAGAAAGCACCATTGCAGATATTCACGTACTGCCTCTCAGACCGCCTCAATTATGAGCTGAAAGACGATGGTCTTTTGAATTTATGGGTGCACACCGAATTTCAAGACATTCACTGGAGTCACAAACCACCATTCTAGAGCTACACGAGCCACCCTCGTTTTTAATAATGATATGTCTTCCTTCTCTTCAAGTCCAAGAGTTTCATTAATTAAGTATGAAACCACACACGACCGCTACCTAAAATGCAAAAAAATTCTGATTAGGCCTAGCCTGTCGTTTGGCATGTTGTCGCTGTAAAACATGAAGATCGGGCGTCGAAGAAATTGCACTCAAGCTTTGAACCAAGAACAGTGTATGTGATACGAAGTTTGCGTTCTCGGCAATGAGACCTAAGGTGTCCAAAACTTGCCAAGCTAATGCAAGACCGCTCACTGGCAGCAAAGGCGAAAGCTCATGTCATAAACCCGGAAAGCTTCTAAATTTATGGACGAGATAGCACACTGATATTTGTAGCAAGCTCGATAACAACGATGGATTTCCCAACAGGAAACTCCAAGTGCAGTTGATGAGAACAGGATCACTGACACGTACCATGCTTAACTGCACGTGACTGGAGACATGCTAGCACCGGTCGGTGAAAAGGCTTATCCGTCACCTAGGCAACCGCCCTCCTCCCTCGCTTGTTCAGCTTGCGCTGCTCCTTGGCTGCCCGCGCTGTGTGCTGCCATCTTTTTGAAATGCGAATACATTTCTTAGTCGGGCAATGACAGGCGTTCGTCGGGATCCATCCACCACCTTCTCCCTTAGCGACAGCTGTGGGCGCGCCCGTCCCTAGCAATTGGAGCCCCCACAATGTCAGGTTTTGACGTCAGCAGCTGTCAGCAACAGCTGCAGGCGTGCGTGCTTATGCTCATATTGAAAGATATTTAGCACAACCTAGATTCTCGCGAACACTCACACATCCACTTGAGTAACACACATGACATTCGAGTGGATGTTTGAGTGTTTGCGAGAGTCAAGGTTGCGCTAAATATCTTAGAATATGACAAATAACCAGCTAGCCCAACAAGTTTTATTGCACTTATCCTCGCCCCTAGGAACCGGAGCCCCTTACCTCTTTGACTTGAATGTGAGTTGCCACTGCCTCAATGCCAACGCCGAGCCGAGAACGCTGTTTGTTTTGTTCACTTCATAGTATTTTTTAACCATGCATGCTAGCTACTAGAGCTGGAACCTTTACCGCTTTTTTTGCAACAGAAAAAGGCCACGTGCGGCGAACGGCGCTATTGGCTGCACGGTGTACGAAAAAAAAAGCTAACATTATTCTTCTAACTCTGGGTTCTCAAGTGCGAAACGCTGTTATGGACGCTATGCAATGCATTTGCATTTTCTCACAATTCTCTTCGGGGAGGGGGGCATTTTTTTCCTTTTGTTTTTGCTCTCTCCACCTCTCAATATTTATTGAATTGGTGTCTTCTCCTCCCCTGTAACACCCCTCAGTGCAGCTTTTTTCAGAAGCGCACTTGCTACCGGGTCTGTCGCAAAGGTTTTCCGGCAGTTGCATTATAATCGGTTATGACTGCACTAAGAGCAGTGTATGTATACATGAAGCTCTAAGGAAGAGTAAAAAGGAGTTGAAAAAGACCGCAGTGTCCTGTAAGTGGTCTACACTGTAGTTACTCTTAATGACCACCAGTTATCTTGCCTACGCAGCCCGGCCCATGACCGTTTCTTTTTACGTTCCCCGACCCACTCTTCCTGTCTCTTAATTAAGGAGGAAGGCTACCATCAGATACCAACGTTTTTGTTTATTGATGTAGTATATTGATGAAATTTTCCAGATATACTCACAGCAAATGAAATACTACAAAATTTCATGAATTTATTTTTACTGGTTCTAAGGTTACACAAGTATCTCAAAATAGTGCACATAATTCTCTCATTCGAGGCCCGGAGAACTTTCGAAAAATCTAAGAACTGTGAAATTAACTATGATGATTCCCAGATCTATACGTTAGGGTGTGACAGAGCTCTTTTTTGAATTTCCTTGCTGAAAAGTTTTGGTGATTATGGTATTATGAATCCAATTTTGATTAGGTATCATAAATAACAGACACAATGTAATTAAAAAAATGTAATTAAAATGAAATGGACCTGTCTCCCCCTCACAAATATAATGAGTGATTCCAGAGATATGGTTGGAACACGGTGTAAGAATTCTTACACTGTGGGCTGGAACAAGTAGCCTCACTAGCCAAAAAAAGTCATTTCGGGAAAACGACATTTGAAGTTGTGCCAACGATATTCTATCGTCAAAAGGCACATAATCTTTCAAGTCTTTTGCAATGTACAGTTTATTGAGTGCAATGCCTTCAGACTGAGGTGCCTTGTTTCTCCAAAAACACAAAAAAGAATATCAGCTTCAGTGTGCTTTACGATGTTTACCCTCTAGCACATTTCTTATTGTTTATTTTTATTTTATTGCGATTACCCTCAGGTCACATAAAGGCGTTACAGAGGGTGTGGGTAATACAACAAAAAATGCAGGAAAAATATAACATAAAAATACAAGTCAGTGAGAATACATGTTTTAATAAAAAAAAGTTATTCAAGGCACATAACATACCACATTTACTCTCATAATTATCACACTTTTTTCGGCGGAAAACCGATGCAAAGTTGAGGGGTGGGAGAATTACACGGGGAAAACATTCCACAAAACGTACAGAGCGAAAAAGAAAACGAAGTGGCCGCAAATCGGGATTCTCACACCAGCAACTAACAGCAAGCTTTTAGAAGTACTAATTAAAATTTACCTCCACAATAAAAGCAGAGGTTCAACACAAGGCAAAATTTATTTGAGACACAAAAAGTGCAAGCAAATAGTCGAGAATTAGAATACCATACGCAAAGCTTGTGGGCTTTGCGGGCGTAGCAGTAGCGTTCGTCCCTTAACAGGAGCCCTCAAAAGGTAAGCGTAGGATGTCAGTATTGGGCTGATGGCTATTTAATAGAATCGTCCGCAGTTTCCTTCTGAAGAAATAAAGTTTATCATCAATCCCAGTCTTAGGCACACGGCAGGCCCAACGCGTCTTGGTGGCATTTAGCTGCTGTCACCAGTAGCGAACACAAAACTCGTCGACTTCGAAGAGCCTACCGGCGGCCCTGTTGCCGTTGTTTAGTGCATGGTCAATCACTTTCAGCTTGAAAGCAGCTGTGTAGCTTCAGTATCGCCCCATAACGCGACAAGATTACCTACACAACATACAAAACACGCTGCAATGCGCACTTGTCGTTTAGGCATGGCTTGAATTTGATTGAAGTTCTGTGCAATAATAGTACACTTGATGCTTAAGAGTGATGATGATAGTGTGTGCCAGATGGCACACACTATCATCATCATTAATGGCTGGAATGAGCAGGCATTATTGGGGGGATTTTCAAAGGTGCGATAATTACTCGAGGAAAAAAAATGTATTTTCGTTGGGTTATGTGGGGGGTGCGAGAATTATGCGAGTGCGAGGATTACGCGAGTAAATATGGTAATCTGTCAGTGCAGCTTTGAATGATGATGCGTCTTCAGTGCAGGAGATGGAGGAGGGAAGGCGGTTCTACTCAGCACTGGTTTTTTGGCAGAAAGGAGTCTGAAAAAACATTAGTGCGACAGAGGGGAGTGAAAACTTTATGCTCATGATCAAGACGGGATGATATGTATGACGGTTGTGATATGAGCTCCTGTTTAATTGTATTATTCAAGTGAAGAATTTTGGAAAAGACATAGACGAGCAATTTTTCTTTTAAGCCGCAAATCAAGTAGTCCGAGATCTGATTTCATTAATGAAATACTAGCTGTGTGTGAATAGTTTAACGAAACGAAATGAGCTAATCGATTTGGAACTGACACAATAATGGTTTTTAATGTTTTTAGAACGGGCTCCCAAACAAAAGACGCATACTCGAGTTTATGTCTAATGAGTGTTTTGTAAAGTAGCAATTTTAAATGGCGTGGGGTATTAGAAAAATTTCTGCATGTGCACCCGAGTTACTTATTGGCATTGCTAGTGATGTATTGAATGTGTGCATGCCAGGAAAGGTTTTTCATTATGCGAATTCCGAGATACTTATACGAGGTTAAGTATTCAAGGTTGATGTTATTGATAGCATAGATGAGAGGAATGGATGCATCAGATTGACGTGAAACAGTCATAATCTTGCATTTTGTGGGATTTAATAATATAGTAATTTAATAATATTATCCATTGTGAGCACCACTTTGATATGTTATCTAGAGCGGACTGAAGAATGAGGTGGTCTTTCATCTGTTGTGCCTTTGTTCTCTTTATTTTTTCTTAAACTATTTTTCCGACTACAAAAAACATGTTGCCTGGATTTTAAGGTAACTTTTTATAGGAAGTGGTATTATAGACATGACAGAAAGGAAGATATTATAATCTGATTAGGCCATTTACTGCAACAATTTAAAAGATTTTTGGTGTTGACGCTATCACTTACATAATAAGCACACTCGATTGCACTTGATCATTGATTCGTATTTATGATATAATAAAAAAGAGTGGCCCTCATCATGACAGTCTATCCATTCCTCCCAAATAACAGGTCGTTATGGCCAAGACATTAGATCAGGAATTTGAACAGTTTAATCGAAATGCAAAGTGGGCAGATATATACTCCTCTCCCTGCTTTACTCGACATTATTGACATCCGTAAACCTCACCTGTGATATAATGTTTCATTCACCCGGTCACGGACAGTGTAATCTACGAGGCTCTCATTATTTCAGAAGATTCACGAGTTCATGGCTATACTAAGCACAGCTCCAAGTGTGCCTAATATTGCATCATCAGTGCTTTATTTCACCACTATATGCTCGGTTGCAGAGTTTGGGAAGTCGGCACGCAATATGCAACTTGGCAGCACTCAATGAGGATGTGCAATGTGCTAATATGCTTCGGCTCAGTGACGACAAATCGGTGCACAACATGTTCCGTCTTGTATTTCGGGGACCAACGCGCAGCCTCTGCACAACGAGCTCTCGGCTGTGTGGTTCGAGCCAACGCGCAATATGCCCAACCGTAGTTTCAAGGTGGCATTGGCCGATTTGATTAGTTGCCTGCGAATAAGCACACTGCGGCTAGTCCACTAGCGCATTGTCTTTGCCCGCAAAGTTTGCATTCGCCTCGGATCGGCGCCGTGAGCGGAGCTTAGGCTTAGCCACGACTCTGAGCAGTAAGCTTTGTCGCGATGCCCGACGCTTCACAAAACATCGTGTTCAATCGCGAGTACGAAAAGCGGCTCCGCGATGGTCGAAGTCCGAAATGAGCAGATCGTATCTAGAAGTCACTGCGGGTCTGACAAGTCGGTCCGAGAGACCTTCCATCGATGTTCGCGACGAACGCAGTGCTGTCGCATCCTCGTGATTGCGCTTCCGCTTACAGCGGTCTGACAGGTCTAACTACAATGCACTTCCAAATGAGCATCTACATTGCAGACAGAATGAGTGCAAGCAGCAGACGCACTCTCCCGGTTCGGTGAATGGCGAGGCACGCTGGAGCAACATGACGGACTAATCAAAGGCCTCGAGACAACTTTTGGTCACTTGCTTTTTGCGCACTTGTTTTTGAGTGGAGGAGCCAGCTGAGGCATGGAATTTAAACATGGAGAAACGCTCTTCCCAACGAGCCCAAAGCAACGGCTCTCGGTCGTGCCGTTGCAAAGCTACGATTTTTTGAAAATTGGTGCTTTCTTGCAACTTCCACGACAATTCTCGTCACTTGGGCAAGCGCAACAAATTTTTAAAACCCCTTCTAGGTGGTTTTTAGTGAAGATATTACGTAATTGGACAGCAGAAGGACTGCAGCTGAAAATGTTATTTTCAAAAAATCATTTTTTTGGCCATTTTTCGGGATACAAAAGCCGCCTTCCCCCCCTTATGGTCACACCTATTATCTTCCTTTCTATTGATCCCTGTACCAGCCTCAATTTAAGTATAACCCTTTTTGTAAGCCTCCAGGTTCCTGCTCTGTAGGTGAATACTGGCAAGAAGCAGCTCTTATCGACTTCCCTCTTGAGCAAAAGTGGCAAACTGCCATTTGTTATCTGAGAAGGCCTGTCAAATGTGTTCCACTCCATTCTTATTCTTCTGGTTACTTCAGGCTGACTGTTCAGCTCTGTGGTAACTACTTGTCCTTAGTGGGATTCCTTTACCACCTCCAGTTTTTTGCCACTTATTGTAAAGGTCCATTCTATTGTGAGACTATGGTGCATTACCTTAATTTTCTGCATGTTAATTTACAGACCTTCTCTTGTGCTTTCCTTTTAGAATTCAGCAATTGGGAGCTGCGAAACATCCAGGGTTACTCATTAGTGCAACTCGCTAATGGTCTCCTCAGGTTTCATTTTAAATGCAAAGCAGCTTAGGGTTGAGCTCAATCCGGTGTGCTGCGTGACTACCCTTACTGTGCATGCGCGTCCACTCCCCCCCATTTCCCCTCTTATGCCCCCCCCTCCCCCTCGCCTCGCAACGGTGATGCAGGCAGCGTCTTCTAGCACGTTTCTTGATAGAGAAAGGCAAATTCTTGTGCTGCACGGCCGTTCACTGGGCACTCCGTATATATATAGCATGGTGTGTACCGGTCCTTCAAAACCTTGAAAGTCGTGAAATTTTTTCCCGTCCTTGAGAACCATTGAATTTTCTAAGCAGTCTTAATCGACATTGCGGCCTCCTTTATATTGTAGATCAGCATACCTGTCGAGTCTTCCAGATTTCGGCCAGTTTTTACATTTCTACGGTTTTCAGAACGATCTCCCGAAAATTGAAATTTAGGTACACGATGTGGCCGCATTGACAAAAATGCAGCCCAATCCAATCCAGGCCTTTTGCGAACCCATCGCATTTTGTTGTGAACGAATTTAGGAGGTGTTCATCCTAACGTACAGTAGAACCTCAGTGATGCAAAACCGGCAGATATACGAACTTGTGAAATTCCTTAGCCAAGTTCGACTGTGTCCATTGGGTCAAAATTCAGATGTTCCGAGCTCTTTTCCTCATCGCTGTGGGTTCAATAAACTTTAGTGCCGAAACAGTGGAACGAAGGCCAAAAGTAGCAGGGCACTCAAAGCATCAAAAGGACATGTGCTGCCTGTCAGAACTGCGGTTATCCTTTGCCACAACCGCTGTGGATGAAACCATGATCGCTTTTGACACGATCATGTGTGGCAACGTTGCTACCGAACTCTGAAAGTGCTCGTGTCTTCAATGCTTGACCTGTTAAAGCGACATTGCGTTCCACAAACACGACGGACAAAGTCGCAGCAGGTGGGATCATAGATAGCAAGAAACGACATGGTTTTGAAGGTGCGTATGCAGCCATGAACTGATTGAAAAATTCTTGTGCCATAATGCTCTTCATCGAACACATAACAACTGCCACCCTCTAACTAAAGTTTGCTACGAGGCCTGGTGAGGGGCCCTTTGACATGACAACTGCAGTGTTAGCGGTTGCATTTTTTTTGTAATCGATGGTATCGCTTCTCTGCTTGTCAGTCAGTCAGAAGGTTGCCATGTAATTAGGAGAAGTTCAACAAGTCTCTGCATAGAGTCTTTGTTAGTGACATAGTAAAGTGCAATTATTTTACAATCTTTTTACCAGAGAAGATGTGGGCTAGCAGATGCCTGGAAAAATTATGGGCCTATTGTATGATTGCACAAAGTTTCTTAGGACGATGCTGCTATTGCCACTTACAGTGAAAATATACGGGGACGACTTAAGTATACACAAGACGAGCGCTGAACCATGGCTAGAAGCTCCGGTGCTGTCGTCTCAAGCTCCGCAGCGAACTTGGGTACTTGGCTGAGGATGTGTAGTGCATGGCTTGGAAGGTGTAGATCCCCAGTAGTGTGGACCAGGTTGGACTCAGCAGGCGCAGTTTTGCAAGCGATGACCCGTAGACCGGGCAGGATGCACTGCCTCTAGCACTCGCTTATTGTGTCCAGGATGTGCAAACAGTTCTCCCACTGTGTCAAGGCATGGGTGGCCCCAGCACTTTTGCATACCTGCTGGAACAGGCACTCCTTATAAAAGTCACTTCGCTCTTGTCACTCCACTCTGGCTGTTACCCAGATGAAGAGCCCTTACTTGCGTGTGGGAGGAAAGCCACCAAGCATGGTCAGGACCGCTGCTTAAAATAATGCTTTACAAGTTGGCCCACCAAGCCATCTTTGTGAACTTCATTTTCACATCTTTTGGCTCTGTTAGTTGTTCATCTATTCACCCAGACACTCTCATCTCGCTCACTGCTTTTTCTGGGTACAAATCACTGAAACTGGGCTTCTGCATACGCTACAAAAAAAAATTCGTCAACGCCATTTGTCACCGCTGTCATGCCCCCTATATGTGTATTCAGTGAAATCTCAATACAACAAATCCCGAAGGACTGTAAAGGATCACTTGTTATTTTGAAAAGTTCTAGTGAAAGTATTCAAAATTTGCGCGAAAATCGTAAACAGAACCACGGGAGTCTCCTACCTGTGTTCATACTTTCGCGACCGCGTTTGCTTTAATATGTGCAAAATAACAAACAAACGTGAAATATCACTGAATTAGTGCATATATATTTGAGAAAGAGAGCGATCAATCCTGATGTGGGGAGCTCGACTGCTGAAAGACATACTTTTAAGCGCGGGCATCCGTCCCACGTACTGCGAAGCATAGGCGTTAATACCAATTCTTTGCTCTCGCCGGCATTTTTTTATTATTGCACGTCAGCTAAGATGTCGCTTTATTGTTGCACTGTGTGTAGCGTTCGAGCGTTGTGACAGCTATTCATGGGTGACTTCATTCCGTAAGTCACATTCTTTACTGTCGTAGCATTCCGTTCATGCTACTTCCAAAGCTCACCTTGAACGTTCAACCACCAATAAAAGGCAAGAAAACACAGGTGACAGGGTGAAGCCTGACGCAAAAAACAAGTGTGAGCCTACCAGGCAATGATGATGGCAATAGGGCTACCTCACATTCAAATAGGGCGGGCAGATACAGAAATAACGCAGGTGTTCTGATGATGATGATAGTGTCCATTATTTTCACAACCGTGACTAACTTTTTTTAAATCGCTATTTGTTGTTTTGAAGTGTTTTGGAAATGTAACAGGAACAAGATTTGATACGTTATTCAGGGGTGTGGTGCCGATTGCGCCGATTTGGTACAATTCTCCATTTCGCACCGAGCTGCGCTAACACCATGAAATTTGCTTAAATTGCACTGTGCTGTGCCAAAATACACATCTTGCCTAAGAATTTTCTTAGTTGTGCTAACTGAGCAAGAAATGAAGGCCACCCGCAGTTTGCGTGATCAATCTGTTGAAGCATGCAAGCCCTAACCATAAACCACGGGGGCACCGTTTTGTTTGGCTGGCCGCATACAGTGCTCCGCTTTCCGGTGTTCTTGGCTCGTTACCGGGCCCCACCCGTGTCTGGACAAGCTCACTATTCCTTCTAGAAGACTTCTGGGACACGCTGCCACCATCCGGGCCCCGGTCCGACCACAGGCTGGCCCTCCAGGCCCCTTCAAAAGTACGAAGCGGCGCGGCGCCGCGCTAACCCTAACGCTCCGCGCCTGCACCTCCACGATGCAACGTCCCGCCCAGCACTCGACGCCAACAACAACTGACGCCCTGTCGGTAAGCCCAGCCTCCTCCTGTCGTACCGCTGATACAGCCGTGCCTCCGCTGTCAACATCTGGCAATGTCACCAGCCCCGCGCCGACAACAATACAGCAACAGGCAGCGTTCCTCGACAGCGCGCACGGTCCAGCAACGTGCAACGCTGGTGGCGTCTCTGCTACTCTCAGCTTGATAGCTACGCAAACGCCGGAGCCCGAGAGCCGTAATACAGCGTTGGCGTTGCAATCAACCACGCCTGCTGCTCTCCCCACCTTATCTGCGTCTGGCCTACCCATTGGAAATTCCAAGTCTGTCGACAAGCACGTTTTGACGAGCATCGTTCTTTCCATCGCCAAAGTTTTGCCTTCCATCACTTCAGCTGACGACTTATCGACGGAAATGGACTTCACGGCATCGCAGGTCAACGAAGACAATACGCCATCCCCTGAAGGCAGCTGGAACACCGTTAGTGCCAATCGAAAACCTGCCTCGACCGCCCACCCCCGCTTCGAGCTCATCACTGTCGAAATCCAACTTCCACCCGGAACATTCACGCCGAAACTGCCTCTCTATGACCTGCTTTCTACCATCATAGCCACCGCAAATCTCGCTCCCAAGACCAGTGCGGAGGTCACCCTTCAAGCCAAACCTGCTCAGAGCCTTGTGTTTCTGACAACGCACTCACCTCTCACTGCAGACCTCCTACTCTCCCTCACAAGTCTGGAACTTAATGATAAGCCGATCACCATTAAGCCCTATGCCCCCAATCCTCCAATATCATGTCTCGGCATCATACACAACGTCGGTGGTCACTTCACATCATCTCAGCTTTTGCATGACCTCGAATCCTTTATTTCAGACATACTCGTTGCATGTATGATGGGCTCCACTGAATCCATCCTCGTAACATTTGCTGGAACCGTCATCCCTCCCTTTGTGTACTTCAAACGCGTCTCTTTCCGATGCCGTCCACATAAACCTAAGCCCCCTACTTGCACTCGGTGCCTTGCTATAGGGCACCGTGCTCATCAATGCCCCCAACACAGCGTTCTGGCCAAGTGCCGCCACTGTGCGTCTCCTCTACCAGCAGATCCCGATGCTCACGTTTGCGCCCAACCCTGGTGCATCCATTGCCAAGTCAACACCCACTCACTTCTCGACTCCACCTGCCCCTACCTTCTAGCTAAGCAACGCGACTGCGCCAAAGCAGCTTTTCTCCGTCGCACTGCCATGCGCCGAGCCACTCAGCCTTCGCCACCCTCCTCTTCAGCGCATGAGTTCCTATCACCTCCCGCAACATCCCCCCCGGGCTCATATGCCGCTAAGGTTAAGAAAACACCTCCCATGTGCACTTCTTCATCAAACACACCTTCACCATCTTCAAGTAACGAGAGCCGCTCCTTCGATCTGCGACTGGCTATGTTGGAGCGCAACCAGTGCGATCAACAACGCGTCTCAGATGAGCTACAACAGAAAATACTCGCACTGACGCAGACACTCGCAACTACCACATCCTCTCTTACCTCTCAACTCACGGAGCTAAATAAGCAACTCGCCACACTCACCGCCTTGACCTTCAGCTCCCATGTAACCAAATTGGCCGACATGGTCCAAACCACCACCACTGCGCATCACACTCGTTTGGTCCAGCTGGAAAATTCAATTGTCTGGATTCTTACGACCCTCGAAACCCAATCCAAGCAACTGGAATCTTTCACCTATATGCTTAACTCACTGCAAGGGTCGCTTCCCCTGGCAAAAAAGAAGAAACGCGCACGCGTAGGCGCTTCCTCTACTTCAAAGACCTAGATGGCGCGTGAAAAGAACCTCGATATTTTGCAGTGGAACTGCCGCAACTTTCTTCATAATAGGACCCTTCTCCACCAATACCTTCTCACCGGCCAAACATTAGCCCATTTTCTCCTTATAGAGGAGTCTCGGGCGGCCCTTGCCGTCCCGGGCTACCGTGCATATCACGCTATGACAGGAACGCCACTTGCGTCCATTTATGTACGCAATGACATTCTCGTTGAACCACTAGACGTACCCTCCCCCCTCCTGAAACATTTAGTTGGTGTGGTCTATTACCAACCATCTACCCGTATTTCTCTCGCTCTGATGTCCTTTTACAAATCCCTGTCACGTCCTCTTTGTTTAGTGCTCTTGGCAAATTCCTGCACTCCCTTCCATCGACCACCCATACCCTCCTTGGGGGTGACTTTAATGCTCCTCATAGGCTCTGGGGTTACTCCCAAACACTCAAACCAGGTCGCTTTCTACACTGCCTCGCCCAGGAAGGCCATCTCACCCTTCTTAATACTCCTGACACCCCTACTCGAGCGGGCACTGTTTCACAGCGCTCCACTACACCCGATCTCACGTTCTCTCAGAGTTCCCTTCCTTTTCACTGGCAGGTGTCCGCTGAAAATCTTTTCAGTGATCACTTTCTCGTACACATCACCACCCCTCTTTCCCACAACAGGCGGAAACAACGAGCCGCTCACACTGACTGGGAAGCATTCCGTAATAACCTTTTGTCTGACTCATTTAAAACTTACGACGACTGGACGTGGCAGATATCCGCAGCAATGACATCCTGTAGTCGCTGCGCTCGTTTTCAACTCCCCATTCCTGACCCTGATCTTCACTTCTTCCGCTTATGGTGACGTCATCAACATTTGAAACGCGCTCTCCGCTCCCAGCCACACAACGTCCAACTTTCCTTCCGAATGGATGCTCTGCGGGCTGAAATTATCGCTTTCGGCACTTCTCTCGAGCACTCTCGTTGGAACACGCTGTGTGACGGCCTTGACTCCGCACTGCACTCGCGCTCTACATGGTCTCTGTTTAGGTCTCTCTTAAGTACCAAGCCTGCCGTTGCTCCCACCCTAGCTAAAGCTCTCACTCAAGGTACTCCATCTGATGTGTTTGAAAGTTTAAAATCTCTGTATCTCCCACCCCCCCCTCACACCTTCCTACTCAGATTACTGTGGCGAAGCTAACCCAGACCTGGACTGCCCATTCACGCTCAGGGAGCTGGAAGCTGCCTTAGCCACTTAATCTACCCGCTCGGCACCAGGTGAGGATGAGATGACATATTCTACACTACGTAATCTCCCCGACAACGCGAAGGAATTTCTCTTACACACATTCAACGAATCATGGAACAGCGGCTGTCTTCCAAGCTCTTTGACATCCTCTCTAATTTGCATAATTCCGAAGCCGGGCAAACCTCCATCTCTCTCTAACCTTCGCCCTATCTCTTTGACGTCATGCATTGGGAAGACTCTTGAGCGAATGGCCTTGACACGACTGTCTGATTTTATTGAGGCGAAAGAGTTTTTCCCTCCTTCTCTTCATGGCTTCCGACGCCACGTTTGTGCGCAGGACATGTTCCTTGTTCTTCAGCATACTTTTCTTTCACCTTCTCGTAGTCAGATCCATGCGCTTGTAACCGCCGATGTACGGAAGGCATTCGATGGCGTGAGTCATGACCACATACTCGCTCAGCTCTCCTCCCTGTCATGTGACTCCCGCATGTATTCTTACATCCGATCATTTCTTTCCAATCGAGTTGCTCGCTTTAGAGTCGATACTCATTTGTCTAACCTACATTCCCTTACCGGCGGCACTCCTCAAGGTGCCGTACTATCTCCTACTCTAGTTAATATGGCTATGGCCCCCCTTGCCTCCCAACTGTCCCAAATAGCTGACCTCCACCATATTTTTTATGCAGACGACCTCACTCTCTGGTGTATGCCTGGATGTCCCGGCCACGTGCAGGATACTTTGCAACGTGGCCTGGATCTTATCGCTTCCTTTCTCGCTACTGCTGGCCTGTCCCCTGCATCAGAGAAATGTGAACTACTTTTGCTAAACCGGTCTGCATACCAGCGCTCGCACAATACCCTCATCTCCCTACATCTTTCTAGCTCTCTCATCTCCACTGTTCAGCAATGCAAACTTCTTGGCTTCCCTTTGCACGCGACCAAGAACGCGCAGGCTCTACATCACGCTGTGAGGACTTGCCACTCGGTGACCCACCTCCTGCGCCGCGTTGTCACTCGGCAGTCGGGGCTCCATGAGGCTCATGCGTGCCGAGTTGCGCATGCGCTTGCCCTTAACTAGTTCTTGTACTTTGTACCCTACGTTCATTCCACCCAAGCGCAACTAACACACTGGAAAGAGCTCTATTAGGCCTCTACAAGGCAGCTCTAAGCCTCCCTGTCACTACTTTTACCACTAAGCTCTTTGCCACAGGCTTCTTCCATCAATTACGTTCTCTTATTTCTCTGCACCACGACTCTTAGATTGCCCGTCTTTCTCTCACTCGTCAAGGCCAATGGCTATTAGCCCAAGCTGGTATCCCTCACATTCCCGTTTCCGTTCCCACCTTGCCTTCTGCCGTTAGCACCGCTGCTTCTAACCATCGCATCCTTCCCCTCTCATCCAATATGTCTCCCGTTCTTCACGCCACCGGCGTCATGCGGCAGCACAGTATAATTCTCCTCCTCTCTCTACAGAGGGAGTTGCCTACATGGATGCCTCATACATGGCTCCTCGGGGCTCGTGTTGCTACGTTATCTACCATCCACACTTTTCGGCACCTGACACGCACACCAGCGGGCCATACTTACACCCGCCAAATGTACTTTCGCTCGAGGTCCTTTCCATGGTCCACGCTATGCAGTAATTTTCCTCCCTCCCTTCTCTCCTCGAGTACACGATTTACTCCGACTTTCACGCCGCCATCCGTCACATACAGAACAACACGTTGCCCCCTGCTCTTCAACAGGAAATCGAGCGAGCGGCCTCTGCTCTTCAACCCTCCACTGTCTTCCTCCGCTGGGATCCTGGGCATTCGGGTATTAACAACAATGAGCTAGCTCACCAGCTTGCCCGCGATATATTGCACCGGCACCGTTCATTCCCTGGCCAACACCTTCGGAAGACAGTGAGAGCTCCGCGAATAACGATGGGCAGATCTCCTTGCGTCACACCATCAAGGAGGTATATCTCTAGCTCCGACTCGACAAGCGTCTTTACCCTCCCCTCATCCATCACTCATTGCTCTCGAGGCTCGAACTCTACGGCACATCCAAATGAACTGCCTGATAACTCCCTCTCGCCTTTTCCTTTATAAATATAGGTCTAGCCCCTGCTGTCCTAATTGCCCCTCCCCATACGCTGACCTGTCACACTGCCTGTTTTACTGCCCAACAGCTCAGAAATCCAGCTACTACCCTCCCCCATCCCTTTCCATCACCTCTTGGCTCGACTGGATCGGCGCCGAAGGGGAAGAACAGCGTCGACTGGTCGCACAGGCGGTCGAAATGCTCGGCCTGTAAATTGTGGCTGAATAAAAGTCTATTACTACTACTACTAAACGACGGTGTAAAATATACAGTCGAACCCCGCTACAACGAAACTGACGGGACGTGAAAAAAATTTAGAGGAAGCGAGAATTTCGTTGTAGTGAAAATGAAAAAAAATATAGCTCATCTGAGCTACCAAAGAAAGGAACGTTTATTCTCAAAATTCAAGAAATGTCCACTGCTTCCTATTCTTTCCCAGCAGCATCACGACGTGATTCTTACCCATGAATTGCGAGACCATAGTGAAAAGTTCGCTGAAACAATGCCTAAAACCGCTTTTGTGAACGAACCAAACAGTTGCATTAACACGTTAACACCAGCAGCTGTTCGCCGTCAAAAGTATCTGAGAACGCCAAGATGGATGCAGGGTATCATGGAGCGGTGACTTTTGCATTATTCTATGCCATTCTTATCATTCATCACTCGCGGCTAGCTGATTTTTTTGACAATGTGGATGAACAGCCACTTTGATTAAGTAGCACACTGGCGAAGCGCGAATAAAATGATAAGCATTGGAATCGGGAAAAAACATCCCTCTCGTTTGCACCTAGCAGCTGCGTGAAGGAAACCATGAACTGAGCGACTGAGCTTCAGCTTCGGATTGTCTGCGGCTCAAAAGCAAGCCAGTGGCAAAACAAAAATAGGGCACTCTCATTGCCATCGCTATTGAGCAATGCCGGCGGGTGGCCATGCTTGCTGAATAGCTACAGTATAGCAGCGGTTTCTGATGGTGCCAATGCGTGTTTTAGACTTCGTTGACACATTTTCAGACTCTGAAAATGCATCTAAATGTTAAACATTAGGTTTACTGCAGAGCAATAAGTATCTGAGCCTGAAATTGCATTGTAAAATTTTGTTGAAGCAAGGCAATCAAAGAAAAGGTGTTCGTTGTGGCGACAATATTTATGCATCGACTCCTATGGACTGTTGACAGGGAATCATGAATTTTTCGTTGTAGCGGAAATTTCGTTGAAGCGGCGTTCATTGTAGCGGAGTTAGACTGTATTCAGAATGGCCACCATCTATAGGTGGCAAGCTGTACAACTCAAGATGGAGCCCAGAGGAAGGTGAGCCCATTCATTAGCATAGAACCATATGGGCCGTGTCACTTTCACTGAATAAAGTCGTGAGCTGCACTGAAATGTATGTGAGCCCAAGACACTTTGCGAAACCCCAAAAGCCCGCCACCTGGCTATTTCACGTGGTGTAAGATGTTTTATTTCAGTCTGTTAGATACTTTGCGAAATCCTGCACGTGCCACAGAAAACTGCTCAAACTGGAATTTAAATATGAACTGAGGTCGTATGTACCGAGCATATTCATTTTGTTTTAGGGTACCATTGTTTAATGCATAACCAGCATTGAGACCTTGCTGCTTTGCTGCGAGAGGGAATAATCCTACTTGCCGTCAGCTATCCATTGTGGCATGCAGCACGCGTTGTTGCTGGTCTGTTTCTGGGGAAGATTCCTGGCTGTCTGTATTATTTTGCCCGAGACAATATCAAAGTAAAAATTTGGCAACTTGATAAATGGTCACTCACAAAACAGCTGTGGATATCCACATATTTGGAGTCTGGAATAAACTCAACACTGCTTGTTTTGCATTGTTGATGTCATGGTTCTATGGCACATTGACATGAAAATTCGTCATTTTCTTAAACTATGCAGCTGACTTTTTTGGAGGCTTGCAGCTAGCACATCCTCAGACAGTGAAACAGATGCAGTGGAATTCACTGTGTGGCATCATAATGGTGAACTGGACAAGTTTGTGTGCTTCCATCTTGAACGAATAAACAAAGTTGTTTCCATTCATTCAAAAAATAAAATGTGGACAAGCAGAAAAACAGCAGGTGCTGACTTCCTGCTAAAATTTTGGTCACAAACAAAGCAAAACCAACGGCATATAGAAAAGATGAAAACGAAACGATCATGCATGCACAATGTGATGAAAAAGTAGAAAGAAAATGGCTGCAAACCCACAAAGTGAATGGTTCAAGGCACCGATTACTGCAAAGGACCAACAGATGGACGGATGCACGACTTGATGGGTGAATAGACGGATGAACAAACGCACGCATAAATGGACAAACAAACCGACACATGGACAGATGAACAAACAGTTGGATGGTCATATGGACAGATAGACGTATGCACAAACGGATGGACGAACGGACAGAGTACGGTCTATTTTTAAACCATATGCGTGCTATGTACACTCTGTAGACGATCTGCACAACACCTGTGTTTCGCCACCTGTGATGGACGTGGTGAAGAAGCTTCAATCCTAAAAGAAACCCTATGTGGCTGGTGACACATGATCACGAGTCAAGCTCTCCATGAGGTGTGACACTTCTGCTTCTCATTATGGGGCTCTTCGATTTTCTACTTCTGGCTACCCGCGGGCTGCCAGAGCAAGCCAGAGCGCGCTCATTTTTTTCAAGCTGCTCCCCCCCCCCCCCCCCCCCCCCGCGGCGCACTTCCGGTTGGCGTTCGTTTTTCTCAGGTTGGACTGTTATGGTGACCCGAGGGTCGCCAGACGCTTTCAGGACATTTTAGTCATGGAAGCTTTCTGGAAGGTTTTGGGCAGGTTTCAGGCTAGCAGACGCCGAAAAGGTACGATGCGAGCTCGGTGCCATCTTTGTGAGGACTCGATGGATTGCAATGTGGGCGCTTGAAGACTTCGCCTTCGCTTGTCATTACACGTGGCGTTATCTTCTAAAGCCTGGTCTGCCTTGTGGGATGAGGCGATTACGTGTGGCGACAAGTGTTTGAAGCTACTGTCCATCGCTTTTGTTGTTTCTCGTGTAGCTTCCTCCTGTGAACAACACGGTGAACTATTGCCTGTTGACTGCGTCGTGCACATATATGTTATGTACGTACTACACGTTCGTACGCACCCTGTTAGAACCTCTGTCCTGACTACTGGATTGATCCTCAATGGTGATAGAAAGCCCTAGATCGCGACTGTTGGTGATGCTCGCTGGTCGCGAACGGCGTGCGAACCCATTTCTATCTATGAGCCAGCATGGGTGGGATGAAATAATACGATACGGCGCGAAAAAAAAAAAAAAACGGAGAATGGATTCAGAAATGTATGCAGTATTTACTCGATTCTACCGCGCCCTCGATTGTAACGCGCACCCGATTTCCACTGCAAAAAAAAAAAAAACGTAATACATCGATTGCAATGCGCACCCATTTTTCTCGCTGGCCCGCACGATCACACCACTCGGAAAAACGACTCCTTTCGGGAGCGTCTTGTATTTAAATATGAGGTACGGGCGAAGCTTGTGCCCATCTGACGTGTAACAGAGCATTGCCGTCATTGTAGTTTTACCGTGGACCGATGTCAGCACGCGAACTTGCTTCGCCCCCTTCTTCTCGACGTTTGTGGCGCCAGGCATGTCGAAGTAAAGAGGCGTCTGACCAGCATTCCCGATTTGCCTAAGCAGGTAGCCATTGTTGCGCCGCAAGTTTAGGACGAACCTCTGAAAACTGTGAAGCTTTTCATCGTACTCCACTGCAAAACTTCTCGCATATGCATGTTCCCCTTCGGAGGGAAAAGCCTTTCCTCTTCATAAAGTTAGTTAGCCAGCACCTGCTCGCTTTAAACTGGCTCCGCATTAGACCTTTTTCTAAGACTAATTGCATAGCCCGCACTAGGAGCAGTTCTGTCGTCAGGGGCCGCTGTGCCGCTCGCTGCTCAAGCACATACTCGCCGAGCAGCTCATTATTTGCGGAAACCGACCTCGCTGTGGTCCACTGAAGCCTTTGCATGAAGCTTTGCTGTCGACAATTTTCTGCTTTTGTTTCCGCCGGTCCTGCATGCACGTTTCGGGAACTCCGAACGACCGCCATGCGGCCCGATTTTCGTCCGTTTCTGCACACGCGATGACTTTTCTTTTAAAAGCGACATCGTGGTGCACTCGAGTTTTTGGAGTCGGCCCTTCCACGCCGTCGATGCTAATGCACTACTAGATGACGAACTCCTCAGCACATGTACGAAGTGCCACACATGGAAAACACATAGGCAGAAATGGCCGACGCGCCATGCCGACGCACGTAGGGGGCGGCCATTTTGGATTTGCCGATGGCAATAGATTGACCGTAATTTTTTTGTTCGTACTCGATTCTAACGCGCATGCGACTTATGAACTCGCTTAACTGGAAAAAAGGTGCGCGTTAGATTTGAGTAATTACGGTACATCCTTTGGTTGCCCATTTCATCGTTGGCTTTGTCTTTTTTCACCTCTTCGTAATAACGCCGCGCTGTATGCACTATGACCTAATAGGTAAAATCAAAGCTGATATACAAGACATTCGTTAATGCCACTTAGGACTTGAAAACAAGCCAAGGTAAGTTCTAAAATGTGTCGAGAACGTGTAATGCAAATGCTTATTTTATATACGACGCGCACTCGTGGTACCGATACCTGCGCATATCATAAACTTCAGACAAAAACGTAAGTTTGTCAACGTGTGTTTGCGACATATAAGGTGCAGACCTTATTTCTGTTGGCTTAATTTACACCGTTCAGCTAACACTGAACGATGGTGAACCGCACATGCGGACAATTTATGAGGCGCAAACATCTTGGCAAAACACACAGCGTTGGTAGAGGCAGATACGGCGCATACGCCCAAGTGCTGCGTCGTCTGCTCAGTTGCATGCACGGCTGCACCAAGCCGGCACCATCATCGTAGGAGGTGCACGAAAATCATGAACCAGTGCTGCACCTCTTCTGCACCTTTTGAAACGAATGACAGGATTCAGAGGTCGTCGATGCTGCACCACTGAAACGAATGGCAAAGTGCACCACCCCACGAACTGGTTCACGTGGTGCAGGCGAATCGAACGGAGCTATAATATGCGATAGCTGTGCAGGTACAGTCGCCGACCGATTTTCCGGACTCCAAAAATTCGGACTTGTTGGATATTCCGGACTTCATAAATGCACCGTCAGGGATCCCATAGAGCTAATGCATTGTTTCGACCGATTTTTCGGGCGAATTTGCCCTTGAAAGTTCGATTTTTCGGACTAAATCGCTCGTTTTGTGCCACGCCCCAAGCCATTGTGAACGCCGCCATGTTGGATTTTTCGTCGGCTTGGCTAAGCTTGGTCTTCAGATGCCTTTCCTGCCTCCGAGATTGGAATGCGCACGCCATATTTTAAGTTTCGGAGGCCGTGTTTGCTTTTTAAAAGACGCGGTGATGGATGCCGTTTTTTCGTCTTCGGTCAGCACTATCGTCATCACATCGCACGGGGACGAGGCGAAAGAAGGATTCTTTTATTGTCGTTGCAGCTTTTTTCAGTCGCCATTCTGCACGTGTTGTGTCGCGTAGCGTCGAGACGTTGTGTGCTTCGCAGCGGCTATCTGCGGCATTGAATTTTGTGTTCTCGGTGCCATGGCTCCGCTATCTGTGCCATCGCGGGAGCCAGGTGGTGTGAAGAAGCGTGGGAAGTATACGACCCTGACGATGGAGAAGAAAGCTGCCATAATCAAGCTAATAGAGAGTGGACGTTCGCAGCTAAATGTCGCTGGATGACGGTCGACGCCGGATGGCGGTCGTCGTTGTCGTCGGATGACAACGACGACCGCCCGCAGCCGTCGGAGATCGCCAACGCGGTGACAATTTTGTCGAGCGTTTACAGCGACGATGTCACCTTTGCGCAAATACGGGCAAACCAAATTGCCTCCAAGCGTAGTTTGAGGCAAGGCAGCATCAAGGACTTTTTTAAACCTGCCTGATGCAATAAACTTTAGATTTTTGGCAAAAACGAATTTTTCGGACTGTTCGATTTTTCGTACTTTTTTTCGGTCCCCGCCAGGTCCGAAAAATCGGTCGGCGACTGTATATATCCTTGAGCTCTTTTGGGGACAGGATCACTTTCGCGTGACTTCGCGTCGTGTTGTGCAGTGACTGATACATGTACTAAAGAGACGTGAACTTGTTAAGCCGTCAGCGTCACGGCAGTTCAACTTGCATCGTTCTCGAGGCAGCGTGCGCCAGCTGGCTGTCGTTCGCGCACGCGGCGAGTGATCGTGCGAGCGTACGAAGTCGTAACCCAAATGCGTACGCTGTAGGATATTATTTCAGCTTTTTGGCGAGCTTAGCTACTTATTTCCAAGTGAACAATGCAGAAGAAAAACCAACATACATGTGGCGCATTGTTTCGTTTGCTGCCATGATGGTAGAGTTTGTTTACATTTATGCTGGCTGTCCCAGCGTTCGATTTTGCAATCTTCGGGCAGCTTCGGTTTGTCTCCGATTCACCACATACGTGACCATGATGCTGTTTCCCGTCCAGACCGGAACTAGCTTACTGCCCTTTGGCTAGCTCTGGCTGCCAGAGAGCTGCCAGAGGCCTGAAAACCGAAGAACCCCAATGCTAGAATTGGCTGACGGATGCACTTGAGGCCTCCTAGTGACATGTAAAATGTCTCCATTTTTTTCAATTTGCAGTGATCTCTATGGCAATGCAAGATTTTCGTCTAAATAAAACTTGGATCGCATTCACTTTTGCAATAGTGAATGACCAAATGAGAAACTGTGCTGTTTATAACACTGTGTGAATGACCTTGTATTTAATATTGTTACGGAGAGATGCCTTTATTTGTGAGACATGATGAATTAGAGAGTCCAGGGATCTGGCAGATCACCGCTCGTGCCCACCTCGTTCTTGTCTTCTTTCACCCGTCCCCTCAGTATCGTAGGGATTCCCCCTTTGCAGACGATGCCCACCGGGCGAGTTAGGCTTCGTTGCGATGATGATAGCGCTTTAAACGGGCTGCATGAACGACGTTGGTCTTGTTTGAGCAGCGGCCAGTTGACAACGGCCGAGATATCGCGTATGTGACGTCGCTGAGACAATCCAGGACAACAAACGGACCAGCGTAGTTGGCCAGAAATTTTTGGCAGAGGCCTCGCTTGCGAAGCAGCGTCCAAAGCCACACCAAATCCCCTTTCTCAAACAATACGTGCCGGTGACTTCTGTCGTAACGGTTCTTAGAGCGTTTCTGGGAGACGAAAGTTCGAAGACAGGCGGTGCGCCGGGCCTCTTCTGCACGGCAAATCGTTTTGGCGAGAGCAGGTTTATCTGTCTCGGAAAAGGGAAGAATAGTGTCAAGAGCTGTGCGGGGTTGGCGTGCGTAGAGCAGATAAAATGGACTGTATCTCGTTGTTTCGTGCTGTGCAGTGTTGTAGGCGAAAGTTATAAATGGCAAGATCGCGTCCCATGTTTTGTGCCCGGAATCAACATACATGGAAATCATGTTGACGAGAGTCCTATTAGTTCGTTCCGTCAAACGATTAGCCTGCAGGTGATACGGAGTAGTGTGATGGAAATGGCACGAAGCGAGACAAAAGAGGTCTTCAACTACATCGGCGACAAATTGCCGCCCGCGATCACTAATGATGACACAGGGGCATCCATGGCGTAATATAACGTGCGACAGCATGAACTGTGAAACTTGAGTGCCCGTTGCCACAGGAATCGTCACAGTTTCGACGTAGCGTGTGAGGTGGTCAACGCCCACAATAATCCGTCAGTTGCCGTTAGTTGATCGCAGAAAAGGGCCGAGCAGGTCAACACCGACGACGTCAAATGGTGAACCCGGGGGTGCTATGGGATGAAGTAGTGCAGCTGGCGGAATTGTAGGACGCTTGTGGCGTTGACACTGCTCACAGCTCGCAACATATGCAGTGACACTTTTACGCATCTTCGGCCAGAAGAAGCGTTCTTGCGTGCGATAAAATGTGCTAGAAAACCCATATGGCCAGATGTTGGGTCATCGTGCATTGCTCGAAGTACGTGTTGTCGCAGGCTGGTAGGCACAATTAGAAGTAGGCGAGAGCCTACGCCGGAATAATTCTTTTTGTAAAGAACACCATCCTTTACGACGAAACCATTCGTTCCGGAAATAAATAAAGAAGCGAGACTGTTGTCACTGCGTTGCTCTGCTCGAAACGTTGTTAGGTCAGGAAACGGAGTATCCACTACTGCCAAATATTCATCAAAGTTGTCAGCGTCACACTCAGTTGTCGGAAGGGGAAGCCGTGAAAGGCAATCGGCGTCAGCATGACGACGACCGCTCTTGTAATAGACTTCAAAGTCGTGTTCTTGCAATCGTAACGCCCAACGAGCAAGACGACCAGATGGGTCCCGTAGTCCAGTGAGCCAACATAAAGAATGGTGGTCCGTGATAATCGAGAATCGGCATCCATAGATATAAGGGCGAAACTTGTGCACAGCAAATATAACCGCGAGACATTCCTGCTCTGTGACAGTATAGTTTCGCTCCGGTTTACTTAAACATTGACTGGCATAGGCAACGACGTGTTCAGCTGCTTCATGGCGTTGGACCAAGACGGCGCCGATACCTACACCACTGGCGTCGGTATGAACTTCTGTGGCAGCAGACGGGTCATAGTGGCGAAGTACGGGCCCTGGCGTAAGAACAAACTTGAGTTGCGAAAAAGACGACTCGCATTCCGCTGACAACCGAAAAGGTGCGTTCTTTTTGAGTAGGGACGTCAAAGGGTAAGCGACGTCGGCGAACTTGGGCACGAAGCGACGGAAACACAAGCATAGGCCCAAAAAGCTTCGCAACTCTCGTACCGGCTGAGGTTGTTTGAAGCTGCTGACTGCAGCGGCTTTCTGGGGGTCGGGTCAAACGCCATGCTTGTCCACCAGGTGACCGAGAACGATAGTCTCACGGCTGCCGAAGTGACACTTCTTAGAGTTCAAGGTGAGCTTAACTTTCTCAAGGCAGGTGAGAACAATGTCTAGACGATGGTTGTGCTCATCAAATGTACGGCCAAAAATTATAATGTTATCCAGGTAGCAAAGACAAACTTCCCACTTTAGTCCATGTAATATAGAGTCCATGAAGCGCTCAAACGTGGCTGGAGCATTGCATAGGCCAAAAGGCATTACATTGAATTCAAATAGACCATCTGGGGTAATGAAGGCCGTTTTCTCTTTGTCATTTGGGTGCATGGGGATTTGCCAATAACCAGTCTCAAATCTACCGTGGAGAAGTACGATGCCGAATGTAAGCAATCGATGACGTCATCAATCCTGGGAAGCGGGTAGACATCCTTTTTAGTAACATAGTTGAGCCGTCTGTAGTCCATGCAGAATCGCCATGTACCATCCTTCTTTCGGACAAGAATCACGGGCAGCCCAAGGGCTACACGACTCTTGTATGACCCTTTTCTTTAACATTTCTTCTACCTGTTGAGCAATGACCTTGCGCTCCACTGATGAGACACGGTATGGTTTCTGCCGGATAGGGTGAGCGGATCCTGTGTCAATCCCGTGGCGAGTACGCTACTCGGGTACACTTATTTGTTGTTCATTCTGCGCGAAGTCAAATATAGTAGCGTGCTTCGCAAGGACTTCGACCAAAGCTTGACGTTTTTCTGATGATAGCGACTTGTTTACCATACCCAGAAAGTTGGCTTCAGTATAGTGCGTTGCACGAATAGGGTCTACGCTCACGTCACTTAAAGGTGCTACAAAACTGTTCGCATTTTGTTCAAAGGAGTCGCAATCCGCAGGGTAGCATGACAGGTTCATTAGAATAGTTCGACACCCATAAGGCTGATCGTCTATCCCTGATCGACAGAACACAGTGTGGAACGAGCACATTTTTCTTGGCGCAATTGAGAGAAATGGGCTCCACATGAACATTAAACGTGCCGGCGTCCAAGGCAGAGGCATCCATGCGTAAGTTCTTCATCGAGTTGGGCGGCAAGACAACATCCTCAATGACGGTGATAGATCCATGATGGCGCCTGGGATCGTGAGTAAATGCTGATAACATAGTCTCGCCGGCACCGCAATCTACAGTAGCACCGCACTCGCGTAGAAAATCGATCGCAAGATGATGTCATGGGTGGAGCTGGTCAGGACAGCGAATTCAGCCTCGAACACCTTGTTGCCCAAAGTGACACTAACAACACACACACCGATCGGGCACAGCGTTTCCCCGCTCCCTGCACGAAATGATGCACAACTGTCCCAGCGAAACATCACTTTATGTCCTAGCCGCAATTTGAAGTTAAGACTCAAAACTGAAACAGCTGCTCCAGTATCTATCAAAGCCATCGTAGGAAGTCCATCGATAAGCACGGGGACCTTATTTTGCGTCATAAAAACGGGTGGAGGCATAGGTGGATGCAGTGGAAAATGTTCGGCGACCTCAGCTCCATTGGCCGCACCACTTAGTTTCCCGGAGGCGGGGTGATGACGCGTCGACCAGGAGACGGGGAACGAAACCGGCGTGTTGCGGGGGGCGTCAAGCTTTGCTCGGAGGAAGGCGAGTCGCTGCGTGAATTCGGGCAGAAATTGCGTCCCACATGTGTATCACTGTGGGTGGTTTGCTGGAAGCCGTCCCCAACGTACGCGTCCCGCATCGAGCGCATACCACCGCACCAGCAGTTTTGTCGAGAAGCTGATGATCCCTCGTAGTAGCGCTGCTGGGGGCGACGCCTCTGACCACAGAATCGAGCCACATGTCCACGGAGACCGCAGTTATAGCACACAGGGGCCTCACGCACGTCGCCAAACCTTACACGAGGCGCCATGTACCCATGATCGTCCCACGAAGACACCATTGTAGGTGGTTGGCGGGAGGCGTTCTGAAAACCACGGCGATGATGTAGGTTGTCAGTTGGGGGTTCTGGTGCTCTTGATTGGAGCACATCATATAGCGTGGCATCAACGGCAGCACACATTGCTTCGTATGGCGGGGAGGCGCTGCTAGCATGTGCCCTCGGCGGGTTGACAACATCACGTCGTCCAAGTTCCTCGCGTACGATTTGCCTGATCATCGAGGCAAGATCACAGGATGATGTTGGAGGGACGTTGACGCTTGCAACGGTGGTGACATTGGCAAGTCTACCATATTTGGGAGTGATGCGCCTAACCTTCAGGGTCTCGAACGTGCGGCAGTGTTGAGTTACGTCTGCTACAGACGCCAAGGTCTCCTTGCTCATGAGGAAATTGTAGACGTCCTCTGCAACCCCTTTGAGGAGATGCCCAACCTTGTCATCTTCTTTCATGCGTGGATCTACAGGCTTGCACAATTTCAGAATCTCTTCAATATACGTTGTGCATGTTTCACTAGGGACTTGAGCATGCTGCATCAAAGTTTGCTCAGCACACTTCTTCTTTGTCAATGGGTCCTCGAAGCAGCTCGCTGTTTCTTTTTCAAACGCTTCCCAGGTTGTTATGGTTTCTTCCTGGTTTTCAAACCACACCAACGCCGTCCCTTGAAGAAACAATCCGACGTTGGACAACCAGGAGGCCGCGTCCCAACAATTGTACTTACTCACACGGCTGAAGTGTTTCAGCCTTTTGTCGACATCTTCTCCGACCCTCCCAGAGAAGCTTCGTGGTACCATGTGTCGGGACCACGTAGCGCCAGAAGAAGAGTGCGTGGTGTCGCTGTCAGCAACCGGATCCATAGAGAGCGGTGGTAGACCAGCCAGTCGGCGGCTTCGGCGTAGTTCTTGATGTAGCGCTTCCGTGATTGTTCGCCTGGGATCCCTCCGCTGTACCCCGCACCTTCCACCAATCTTGTTACGGAGAGATGCCTTTATTTATGAGAGATGTTGAATGCGAGAGTCCAGGGATCTGGTAGACCACCGCTCGTGCTCACCTCGTTGTTGTCTTCTTCCACCCGTCCCCTCAGTATCGTAGCAATATTTACTCACAGACTGCTTAATCTAGTTGTGGAGTTTCTAGTTGTGAAATTTCTATTTGTCGAGTTTCTAGTTGCGGAGTTTCTAGTTGCTGAGTTTCTGGTTGTAGAGTTTCTAGTTCTGGAGCTTTTAGTTGTGGAGTCTGTAGTTGTGGAGTTTCTAGTTGTGAAGTTCCTAGTTATGGAGTCTCTAGTTGTGGAGTTTCTAGTTGCAGAGTTTCTAGTTGCGGACTTTCTAGCTGTGGAGTTTTTAATTTGTCCACTATAAAGCTTATCGCTAGAACATAGAATTATATATGCTACATTATTTCAACAACTCGCAAACTTTTTCTTGTGCATGTCGCCTTATGTCACTTTTTTTCCTGCGATAAATTTTACGCAAACTATCCATGACTACTACTCATAGATAGTTAGCGTGACATTCATGTCTCATCAGCCAAATGTTTTTTTTTTACTATTTTTCTCACCTTTTGCTTGTGTGATGGTTGTTTGTATTCATCATTTTACAGATGCCATTGATTCTGTTTTGTTTCGAACCAAAACTTTATTTGCGAATCAGCGCTGTCCTTCCACTTTTTGTCCTCGTTATTATTGTGCTGCTTATTCATACAAGATAGAGCTGAGGTGGTCAAACATTTAATAACCATTAAATGGTTATTAAATTTTAAAACACATGTTGCTCTTAGCCAAAGTGTCGCTGCAACGCTTCCGTGCGTGCCTGGCAGTGACCACTGTGGTTTTCTCTGGACATGTTGCGGGGAAGGGGTCGGACCTGGAGGGCACGTCTCAATGGTTCTGGCACTCTAATCCTTTCTTCATTATGGTAATCATGTTTGATATGTAGCCGGTCCAAGAGGCGGTGACTGGAATGGGTCTGTGTAAGGTGCGTGTATTGGTGAACTAGATGGGCTTCTCGAAGTTCCAGGTACAGTGTAGACCACTTATAACGTAACCGCTTATAGTGCAGAACCTCTTACAATGCGGTCCTTTTTTACTCCCGTTTACCCTCCCATAGAATCCTATGTATATGCATACCACTTATTGTGCAGTCTCCCATGATGAAAGACCGGTTATAATGCGGTTGCTGGAAATTGTTTGTAACCAATGCGGTAGCGAGTAGCGCTGGGTGCGCCGCTGGGAAGCGAATGACGAGGTCGTTACGGAGGAAGAGAGGACACAGAGTGAACGAATGAAGGGCAGAGGAAATAGAAAGAAAATGGAAAAAAAATACCGGGGCATTCACACTGAAGGCAGCGTGGCAAAGGGGCGAAGCGGGATTTTCGAAGCGGCCAGTGCGTGAACCTCTTCAGACCGCATGCCTCCTTCGTCTGGCCGCGTGGCAGAAGAGGCGGGCATCTCGCAATTTTTCGCATGTGTCGCTATGATGTGTCAGTGCTTCTCCCACTTGTACACCTGTGCCTCCGCTGCATGGCGTTCTGATTGGCTGCGGCAAAGCGGCGAGCCTCGGCTACACTGTACTAGAAGAGGGCAGTGGAGTGAACGAGGCGGCCGCGCCGCATCTCGGCTGATTTTTCTACAGTTGATAGTAGCTGCGGCGCGGTAGTCCCATGGTACTGAAGATCTGGGGAACGTCTATATTGAGAGTGCACGTCCCCGAGCCTGTGAAAGCATGTAACTGCTCGTTTTTTAGCGCGTTTAATGCGTTCCTGAGCCTTTATCAGTGGACGCACCTGCTACGCGCCCCATGGTGCACGAGTGAATATGCAGGCGTGCCAAAATTGCGTCGATAAATTCACTGTTTCAAAAGCCTGCCCACCAAGAAAAAAAAAAGATGTCAATCGGAATTTGCGCGGATCCTATTGGTGAGCTAAAAAGAGAGAAGTATCGAAACTGTGATAAAATCATACGCTCGTTTTGTCAGCAGTCTCTACGATAACCAGAGCACAGTGTCTCTTATATAAGCCTACATGCACTCGATTGTTTCACGAAAAACCCGAGTATAAGTAGCGTCACAACATTAATCGGTGACGACCCTGTTTTATCATGTCAGTTTTGTAGAAGATAATATTTATCGCATTCCGAAAGGCTTACTACAAATTAAACTTATTAAAAACAACACACAAAGATATTAAAAAGCGCCAATTGTATATATAGCCCATCTGTCAATCTGCGTAAATTCATTGTAACCAGTTCTCATTTTGTATCGAGAGCTTAAATTGTGCTGCTTTCCAAAGATTCGATTGACGATTGCAAGCGAGCAAATTTGTGACAATGTTTTGTATTATAAGCGTAGTTCTATTATTGAGTATCAAAAGTGTAGGCAGGCAGTGGTGCATCTTGTTTTGAAAAATTTACCTTTCTTGTACACACACACACACACACACACACACACACACACACACACAAACACACACACACACACACACACTTTGTAAAGAAGAGAAAGTACTCCGGCGCTGAGGCAGCAGCATCGAGCGTGCAGTGGCGGCTCGAGCTCGTGAATTGCGGCTGGTGCATCCCCTTACAAGCATCAACCTTGCTGCTCAATAAATCTCCTTTATAATTGGTGGAGGTGCTGGGTACCGTCCCCTATACCTTCCCGCTACCATCCTGGAACTCCGTTCTCGGCGGCTGCCTTCTGCTATGCCGCACGCCGATCAGCAGATGCTTCCATCTC
Organism: Rhipicephalus microplus; assembly: GCF_043290135.1. Lineage (NCBI taxonomy): Eukaryota > Metazoa > Arthropoda > Arachnida > Ixodida > Ixodidae > Rhipicephalus > Rhipicephalus microplus. Next base: position 10,227,090 of record NW_027464586.1, on the reverse strand, counting down.
CTCCGGCCACCCGTCCAGGCAATGTTCTTCAGCGGGAGCCTCTGATCTTCAGCGTAAAGATGACAACGACATTGAAGTATGGCTCTTGACTTTCGAGCGAGTGAGCGCTTTAAACAGATGGACAGACACGTACAAGTTGACACGCGTGTCGTTTTACCTCGCTGGTGTAGCCAGCCTTTGGCTTAGAAACCACGAGACTGATGTTCGAACGTGGCCGCAATTCAAAACGTCGATTGTAGCAGGCTTCGATCGACCTGCTGTCCGAAAACTTTGTGCCGAGCAGCATTTACGCACGCACGCACAAGAAACGAGTGAAACCTTCACTAGTTACACAGAAGACGTCGTCGATTTGTGCAGGCGCGTGAACGCCGCAATGACGGAACCTGAAAAATGTAACCACATCCTCAAAGGGATTGTCGACGACGCTTTTCAAATGCTCTTGGCGAAAAGCCCGACCACGGTTAACGACGTAATTGGCCTGTGCCAAAGTTACGATGAATTGCGTAAGCAGCGAGCTCTGACAAGACGTCCTCCAGCGCACGATTTGGCATCACTGTCTAGTGTGATCAATGGTCATGACCAAGTGTCACTAATAGCCGAAATAAAAGCATTTGTCCGCGAAGAAGTCGCATTACAGCTTTCCTTGGTGCCCTTCACACCAGAGCCTACCACAACTTTACCGTCGTCTCTTTGTAGCGTCATTCAAGGAGAGGTCACCGAGGCCCTACCAGCTGCTCGCGAGCATAATCTTGTGGCTGCTCCTCTCACCTACGTTGGGGCTGCAGCCATGCCAACTGGTAAGGTGCCTGTGCCTCCGTTCCAGCCTCACGCAAGCTATCCCCCACCTCCAGTTCACTGGACCAGCACTAACACTACACTATATAACACTATTGTCCCATCTCGCTGACACCACATTCTGGCAAGCTGTTGGAGCACATCATTTATAAACATATAATCGACTTTCTTGAGGATAACAACGTCTTATCTGATCTGCAGCATGGCTTTCGTAGGGGATTCAGCACTTTAACCCAATTGACAGAATTTACCCATGACATTTCTGCAAGTCTTGACTGCGGCCACCAGGTCGACGTAATATTCATTGATTTCGCAAAAGCTTTCGACACTGTTTCGCATTCTAAGTTGCTCAAAAAACTCGGTGCCATCCTAAAAAATTCCAGTCTAGTAGACCTAATTGCCAATTTTCTGTTTAATCGCTCCCAATACGTTAGCTTTAACTCTGGCAAATCATCTCAAATCAAAGTCACATCAGGGGTACCACAAGGGTCCGTTCTTGGTCCTTTATTATTTTTTTATTTTTATTAATGACTTACCACAATCTATTACCTGTAAATTACGTCTCTTAGTCGATGACTGCATTCTATATAACATCATTAACTCCGTTCAAGGTCACTATCTTCTCAATGATTCGTTTAGTGCCTTTTGCTCTTGGTGTGACACATGGCAAATGAATATCAATTTCCGTAAAACTGTCTCGATGTCGTTCACTACCAAAACGCAGACTTCCGTTTTCAACTACTCTTTCAATGACCTAATGCTCCAAAGGGTTTCAGATTATAAATACCTTGGCATGATTTTCACCACTAACCTCTCCTGGTCTAAACATATCAATTCAGTCTGCACCAAATCTCTTAAAAAACTAGGCTACCTAAGACGTACCCTCAGAACTTCCCCACATGAAACTAAATTACTAATGTACAAAACACTAATTCGTCCAGTTCTTGATTATGCCTCTATCGTTTGGTGTCCGTACAAAAAAAGAAAAATAAAACAAATTGAATCTGTGCAAAAAAAAAAGCAATCCGTTTCATTTGTCGACGCTATGACCACCATTTTTCGCCTACATCCGTCATTACTACTTTAAATCTAACCTCACTCTCTACTCGACGCGATATCGAGTCGCTCAAATTCTTGCATGCCATCGTTCACTCAGTTAACAGTCTCTCCGATAACAGCTATCTTATGTATGCTATGCCAACCGTTACTCGAAATAATCATGCCCTAAACCTCGCCCCTTTTCACGCACACACCAATCTATTCAAATTTAGCTTTTTTCTCAGAACGATAGAACAATGGAATTTACTGCCGGGTGAGATTAGGAGTGCATCGATAAATCAATTCCTGCCTTCTCTTGGAAGTCGTTTCTAACCAATAGTTCCTTGCTTTGTTCTGTTAATATGTACGCCCCGCAGTGCCCATTCATTGGATGTTTATTTTTTGTACTGAATGGAATTGCCATGTATATTGTATTTTGTTCGTGTGTTATATTGTACGGTGTTCCCGGAAGTGGTACTTTTGTAATTCACTGCTCTGTTTTGTTTTTTTTCACTCACTCCTGCTATAGCGCTTAATGGGCTGCAGTATGTGAATAAATAAATAAAAAATAAAAAACACCGTCAACCAGTGGCGCACCCTCGACAATCGCCTGATATGTTACGCATGTCGATACTCCGGACACGTCGCAAGGTATTGCCGCCGCCGGATGCATATCACCAATGAAAACCGCCATAAGCCTTTTTTCTCGCTTGACTCCAACGCGCAATACGGTTACTCCATTCCAATGCCAGCCCCGCTACCAGGACGACCACCGCCCTCGGTCGGGACGTGCTCGCTCGCCCTCTCCACGCCGCCGCTCGCCTTCTCCTATGCATCGACTGCCCGGGCCTAACGAGGAGGAAAACTAGACAACGCAGTTCCTGAGGCAAGAACTGCGCAAGTTTTGGTTTGCCCAAGTCCTAATTTGTCACCTACCAATGTTATTGATGTGTTCGTCGAAAATATCCCTACTGTCACTCTTGTAGATACCGGTGCAGCTGTTTCTGTTATCAATGCTGCTGCCTGTGCGCCAGAGTACTTCCTCTTTTTTACAGCCAGTGCTCAACCTGTTCAACTGACCGCAGTATGTACAGCCTGCGTAACAATTCAGGACATTCTGTATATGATAGAGTTCATAGTTCTTTTATCGTGCTCCCACACTATTATCTTGGGATGGGACTTTTTGTCACGTCTTAACGCCGTAATCGACTGTGCTAGGGCTGAGGTTGAACTTTGCTCACTGGATTACCGAGCGTTCGTTGACACCCAGTCTGCCGCTAAACTTGTCGTTAACGACACTTACATCCCTTCATGCTCTTTCGCGTTTACACCAGTTTCATGCAGCGCCACAACCGACGGCACAGTCTTCTTCACACCATCTCCAATATTCGTCGCCCGAAGAGCCCTCTCTCTGCCTCTTGCTGCTTTCGACCTTGTAGAAGGCTCAACCACAATGCCAATTTACAACAATGAGTCGTCGCCATTATACCTACTTTGTCAAAAGTGCCTTGGCCATATCGGGACAATCAGTTCTACCAGAATTATATCCATCCCCGATGAGGTGCCTTCTGCCTCTGTCTGTGAACTTGCTGTCGTCTCCGTGGCTGACCCAACGTCGGCAAACATATTTCAACCATTCATCGCTGAAGATTTGACATCTTCGCAGCGTTCACACCTCCTCACCATCCTTGAGTGCTACCGCCATTTTTTGGATGTTGCACAAACATCTCTCGGCTGTGCCTTAGCAGTAGAACGCCACATCGACACTGGGTCCCACTCACCGCTGCGACAACAGCCATATCGCGCGTCATTGCTGACCAAGTAGACGATATGCTTCGCAGAGGCGTTATTCGACTTTCACAGAGCCCATGGACGTCTCCGGTGGTCCTCGTCAAAAAAAAAGACGTTTCTATTCGTCTCTGTGTCGATTTCCGACAATTGATCAAGATCACGCTAAAGGATGTCTATTCACTGCCGCACATTGACGATGCTTTGGACAGTTTACAGGGTGCCGAGTTCTTTTTCTCATTAGACTTGCAGTCGGGCTACTGGCAGGTGCCGATGGCGGAAGCCGATTGCCCCAAAACCGCTTTTGTCACGCCATACGGCTTAAATGAATTCACCGTCATGCCCTTCGAACTTTGCAATGCACCTGCAATGTTCGAATGAATGATGCACAACATCCTGCGTGGACTAAAATGGAAGACATGCTTGTGCTACCTGGATGATATTGTTACAGGAAGGAGACTGTGTTACGGGAAGGAGACTGACTCAGAGGGGTAGTCACCGATGTATTTACAGCCGTTTAGGCGAGCAGCGCCAGCCACACAGATTAGCTCGTGCCAGTCTATCTGCTTTGTCTTCTTCAGCTCCATGCACTGGCACGTAGCAATATTGTGGTCTTCGCCCCTAACTTCGATACACACTTACGTCGCCTTCAGCACGTCCTTACTTGCTGGACTAACTCCGGTTTGCAATTAAACCTTAAAAATGTCGATCTACCATGCGTCAACTGAACATTTTGGGCCACGTTGTTTCCTCCTGGATCCCGAGAAATTGCGAGCTGTTATGGCGTTTTCTAAACCTGCCACCAATAAGAAACTTCGAAGTTTCACCGGCCTATGTTCTTATTCCGGCGATTCGTCCGAAACATTGCGTCTATTATATCACCTCTCACACAACTCCTTGGCAACTGTAAAGACCTTTTATCGTGGTCCCCTGCCTGTGACGAGGCTTTTACCACCTTGCGACGGCTTCTCACGATGCCACCCATTCTACGCCATTTCGATCCTGAAGCTCCAACTGAAATCCAGACCGACGCCAGTGGTGCAGGCCTGGGTGCTGTGATCGCACAGTGTAAACCGGAGCATCAGGAATACGTCGTGGCATACGCTAGTCGCACACTTGCTACGGCTGAGAGCAACTACAGCGTCACAGAAAAAGAGTGTTTGGCCTTTGTGTGGGCCCTTGGAAAGTTTTGCCCATATCTATATGGTCATTCTTTTGACGTTGTGACCGACCACCACGTGCTGTGCTGGCTTTCGACCTTAAAAGGCACATCTGGCCGCCTCGCTCGCTGGCCGTTGAAAATTCAAGATTATGACACACGCGTGGTTTATTGGTCAGGACGGAAGCATGCTGACGCCGACGCCCTTTCCCGCTCCCCTCTTTCGCAGAATGCCACAGCTGACACCGCTTGCAATCCCACATTGTCATCTCTTGACTTTGACACCATTGCTATCGAACAACGCAATGACCCATGGACTGCATCTCTTCTCAATCATCTCTCCGACACTTCTGAACTCCCAAAGACACGAACGCTCTGGAGCCAAGTTCCACACTTCTGGATACGTGACGTGCTTCTATATCGACACAACTATGCACCAGAGGGACGCAAGTGGCTGCTCGTCGTTCCACGAACCTTGAGGTTGCAGATTTGTTCCTCTTTTCACGCTTACCCACAATGTGGCCACGCAGGAGTCTTCAAGACCTACGAAAGGCTTCGACATTGTTACTACTGGCCTGGTATGTATACCTTCGTCCTCAACTTCGTCCGCTCATGTGCCGAATGTCAGCGCCGAAAATCTGCACCACACCCCTCCGCCGGTGAACTGCAGCCTTTAACCATGCCCTTTCCGACCTTTCGAACGGGTCGGAATAGATATTTATGGCCCCCTTCCATTGACTCCGACTGGCAACAGGTGGATAATAGTTGCTATCGATCACCTGACGCGCTATGCTGAGACCGCTGCTCTTCAAACGGCTACAGCACAGGAGGCTGCCACTTTCCTACTGCGTAATTTTGTGTTGCATCATAGAGGCCCTCAAGAACTCCTCAGTGACCATGGCCGCGCTTTCTTGTCCGAGGTCATTGAACAATTGCTCGCTGAGTGTGCTATTGTACATCGCACCTGTACTGCTTACCACCCTCAAACCAATGGGGCTACCGAGCGCTTTAATCGTACTCTCGGTGACATGCTATCTATGCATGTGACGCCTGATCACTCTGACTGGGACTTAGTTCTCCCATTCATTACATACGCCTATAGTACGGCAACGCAAGTGAAAACAGGTTTCTCCCCTTTTTACCTCCTCTACGGCCGTCACCCCTCCCACACCATTGACACCACTCTGCCCTATCGACCGGACGCGTCCGAGTGCCTACCGATCTTGGACGCCGCCAGACATGCAGAAGATTGCCGCCAGTTAGCTCGTCGCTTCACCTGCGATGACCAAAACAGGCAAAAAGCAATTCATGATGCCCAGACCTGAACTCCCGTTTTTCTTCCGGGTGCTCTTGTGTGGCTGTCAGTGCCCCATCGCACACCTGGGCTCTCTTTCAAACTTCTGCCAAAGTACGATGGGCCATATCATATTCTCGAACAAACTTCTGTAGTAAATTACCTCATTGAGCCTTTTAAGCCACCGTCAGACTTGCGACGTCGTAACCGCGACGTTGTACACGTCCAGAGAATCAAGCAGTACCATGGTTCTACGCCGCCTGCACAGGACTAAGTCGCCAGGATGGCCCCTTTTTTTTCGCGGGGCCATTGTAAAGAAGAGGAAGTAATACTTTTTTGCAGACTAGTTGGTTCATACTTGGGAAATTGAATTGCTGCACAAACTTGAAGGAAAAGAAGGGAGACAGGAAAGAGCGCAGTCTGTGCTCTTTCCCGTCTCCCTTGTTTTCCTTCAAGTTTGTGCAGCAATTCAATTTTAGGGGCGAAGCTCCTTAGGGCGTGGGCTGTGCGTCCCCTGTAGCCTGTATGTAGCCACCTCTAGTTTAGTTCTTGCAGTGTTCGCTAGATGGCGGTACCGTCCCCTGTATGTAGCCACCTCTAGTTTAGTTCTTGCAGTGTTCACTAGATGGCGGTACCGTCTCCTGTATGTAGCCACCTCTCGTTTAGTTCTTGTAGTGTTTACTAGATGGTGGTACTTGTAGCTGATGATGAAAAGATGCAAGATGTTACAAGCTAGAAAGCGGTACTTGTAGTTGATGAAAGACGCGAGATCTTATAAAATAGGAATGATGTCACATATGGCGCGTGTCATTGGTTGAAGGCAATCGTTCGATTTAGTGCGGCGACGTACGCTAGGGGGAGCGATGTAATAAAATCGAGTGGGCAAAATGTACAGAGGATTCATGGTTTACCAGGTTTACCTCCGGAGCTTCGCCCACTCATCATCATTCACTTCGTGGATATGGCGGAATTTTTTCAAGAGGAAGTACTCCGGCGCAGAGGCAGCAGCATCGAGCTTGCAGTAGCGGCTCGAGCTCATGAATCGCGGCTGGTGCATCGCCTTACAAGCATCAGCCTTTCTGCTCAATAAATCTCCTTTATTATACATCTATACAATGCCCTTTAGCACACCCACTATCTTTAAGCGGTGCATTTCTCGTCCGACTCCGTTAGACTTAAACTAGTCTTGAGACCTCATACTGTCAAAAAGGTAAAATCTACAGTGCACATTTGTAGAGGCATGCTATATTCAGCTTCGCCAACTGTAAAGTATTGGCGCAGGGCTACCCAGGATATCTTTTTTTTTTTTTTTTTGAGGGGGTGAGGTGTGCAGCAGAACGCCTACCTTTGGCAAATGGTGGTCGCTGTGAATGCGTGTAAATATTTTAGTATATCCTGAAAAGTTAAAATACGAAAACATTTCGTGGTTAAGGGGGTTCAGATTCCCTTGCTCTCCCCTCTTTACTTATGGCTTTCTGGTTCTGCGTGCGTGTGACACAGTATTTGTTTTTTATCTCAGAGCTTTCTGAACACAGCTAACTTCCAATAAATTGGCGCAGTTATTCTGAATATTGTAGACGCCTAACCAACGAAGAAAGAATTAAGAAAAAAGAATTCAGTATAAAACACACCCTGTCTGAATTATTTTTGATCTCTCACAAAGGCTTTTATGGAGCTCAAATTCAGTAGATTGGCATGGCATACTTCAAGGGCTATGACATCATGTGCTAGACAGGAATTATGGCCAGGTACGAAGAAATCTGCATTAAGAAACTGCGACAGAGAAGCCGAAGCGCATAGCAGTTCCTGCACGCGGCGCACGGCTCTTTCAGTACTATTCGACTGCAGCGCCGCCGCTGCAGGCAACGCGGATGGGATCAGGCCGCGAGGCGCGGTCACGCCACTCAACACTTCTAGTAAACACTTCCTCAGCAGGCGTTAAAAAAATGCTCCAGGAGCGATTGGCCCTGCTGCCTGGTTTTTCTCCCACTTTCGCCGCCTGGAGACGAGGTTTTTCCCGCTTCCCACGTTACCGCCTCGCCACTTTGGCCACCCCGCCATCGGTGTGAACGAGCTTTTAGGTATGAGGACGGTTGCCTCAGATACCGATAATTATTTGCACCGGCGCCAACGCGGCTACAGCATACTATGTCGCTAGCGTGACTACAGCCGTGCGCCACTCAACAAGGCACGTGCGATCCCGTCCTTATCAAGTACATGTGCTTAGCAGTTTCCTGTCGGGATAGACATCGTTATTATCCTGCTTGCGACCGTCCTCGTCCGTAAATTAAAAACCTTTTACGGTTTTATGACGCGGGCTTTCACTTTTGCTGCCAGTGCGCTGTCGTACGTAAGCTTGTCAAGTTGTTGACCGTCGCTGCTGATCTTCCGGCCACGAACGCGAACTTTGTATCACGCACGTGGTTCTTGGTTCACTGTTAGTGCAATCTTTTTGACGCCGAATACTCATGTTTTGGACAAGCTTTCCACGACCAAACAGCAAGCTAGGCCTAATCGGTGTTTGTTGCACTTCGATCGGTAGCGGTCCCGTGAATCTAAGTTGCGGTTCGGTACCGAATCAACGAAACTCTTTGCGGTGGCCGCACGTGATGGGAAGGAACGTTAAATGAAAACGAGGGCGGCACGTGTAGCGCTCAAATAGTGGTCCGCGATTCGATTTTGATGTCTTAAATAGGGTGCGCGCCCGTGAAATCGAATAGTTGGCGCCTCTTAACGCATCAAATTTTGGACGTGATTCGACGTAGTTTCTGTGTAATGCGTATAATTGAGGTGGTCTGGTAGTCGGGGAATTTCCACAATAGTGCTTTCATTTGTTAGAGCCCCCCTTTTCACGTTCATTTCATTGGAAACGCGCGTCATTGGGCATTAAATTCTTTTAACATTCAGAAATATAAATGTTAGCAAGCACGCATTCGATTCTTGGACACGCGAAGCTGCGTGCTCAACACGTTTTGCACAAGTGCGGCCCTTGAAAAAGGTTGTTTTGGTTATAGTGCGGTACCGCTTATAGTGCGGATATTCGGGACTTCCGCGACTTACGCTTCGCCGCGGTGATCTAGTGGCTAAGGTACTCGGCTGCTGACCCGCAGGTCGCGGGATCGAATCCCGGCTGCGGTGGGTGCATTTCCGATGGAGACGGAAATGTTGTAGGCCCCTGTGCTCAGATTTGGGTGCACGTTAAAAAACCCCAAGTGGTCGAACTTTCCGGAGCCCTCTACTATGATATCTCTCATATGGTGATTTTGGGACGTTAAACCCAACATGTTAATCATCAATCAATCAATGAATCCTGCGACTTACAATATAAGCGGTCTATATTGAAGGTATTCACCACGTCTAGGGCCAGAAGTCTCTGGTTGGATGTGGTGATAGGGAGGTCGAGAGCCCGCTTGATCAGTTTAAAGTAATTGACCTCGAGTCGGTCATTCTTGTGTTTGTGTAGGTGCAATTAGGGAGTCGAGCAGAGTATTCTACTCATTACGAAAGCATGGGCAAGCCGCATCACATCCCTGCTTCATAATCTGCCCCGCTTGTTGGAGACCCGGCGGACCACCGTGTGAAGTTTGATTACTGTGGTGTCGGCCTTGCTTTGGTGGTGTATGAAGAGGCCAAAGACGCGAATCTCTTTGGCTTCATGGATTGGTACCAAGGGGAGACTGATGTTGAGCAGAGTTGTGTCCTGAGGGGAGGGACGTACGTGCAGAAATTCTGACTTAGCCTGGGCACACTGGAGTCCGCAGTAGGTTGCGTAGTCATCGCCTACAGTCGCTGCTGCTTGCAGGCATGACTCCATGTGACTGTTAGGCATGTTTCGTGTTCAGTAAATCATTTCACCAGAGGCAAAGCCTCAGACCGGGAAAAGGAGGAGCCATTTTTCAAACACACCAAACATGACACTCGGAAGAAAGGAACAGGCGATCGCAAAACAAACCACGTTATAAGTACCACGACCGGTGATGCATGAACTATAAAGTCCCGAGGACTGTCGTAGAAAAAGTTCAATGTCACCGGTTTCGGCGACGGCTGTGGTGGCTTGGCAGCCTAGCCCTTGATGCGGAGACGTTGGCGTGCGGTTGCGCTGACGGCGAGAACGCTTGCGGAACACTTGAAGACGAGAGTAGGCGCAGAGGTTGTACCTTCGTACCCATGTACCCAGCGTAGAGTCTGCCGATAAGCACCGGTGCTCATCCGATGGCAGATAACCGGCAGACGAGTCAGCTGCTTGGACCAGCGGTTCAGACAACTGCTGACTTCGACGCTGTCGAGCCCGTAGAACTCGACTCCGTAAGTCGACAGCACAAACCCAGGCACCATCTTCGTGTTGCCCTGGATTCTCTGGGGCTCACTGCTCGTGTTCCAGCCTGTTGTTGTCTTCGTCTTCTCCATCTCCATGCCAGATTCTTCTTGGGTTTTTTCGATTTCCTTCGTCCGTTAACAACATGCTGTGCCCCGCAAATGTTTTCGTTTTCGTAGGGCATGTGTTCATTGGATGGTGCCGCTCTCATGTTACACCACCGCTTTTGCACCACTAGTGACAACACCACAGCACCGCATCATGAACACCACACTGACAACACCGCACTGCTGCGCTACACTCATCACAGTGACCCAGCTGGGTTTTCTTGGGTGGCCCAGATCATGATATCATCCACGCAAAGAGCGTGATGTATCTCTGGTAGAGAAGCCTATTTGGGGGGAAGAAGAAGCATGGCTATATTAAATAGAAGGGGAGAGAGGACCGCACCTTGATGGGTTCCCCTCAGCCAATGACGTAACCCCCATGTTCCTGATCTTGTACGCGTATGTAGGCTTGGCGGTCTGTAAGAAACTGTCTAACAGACTTGAATGTTTTATAACCACAGTTTGTCTGACTAAGGTGGTCAAGAATTACCTCATGATTCACGTTCTCGAGTGCTCTTTTAAGATCCAAAACCAGAGCTACCTTGTCATTGTGAGGACATTTAACAGGATCTAATATGTCACGGTGGAGTTAGAGAAGTATATTCTGGGCTGACTTCTGAGAACACGGTGTTTGCAAAAGTGTGCCCAATGTTTCCAGAAAGTCAGAGAGTCTGTCACGCACTATCGTCTCTATCAGCTTGCCAACACAAGACGTGAAGGAGAATGTTCTCTACGTCATAGGTTTACCGGCCTTCGGGATGAAGGTCACGAGAGCTGATTTCCAGTCTAGAGGGAGAGGAGTTTTTCCGTCCCAAATGCTATTGATGTATTTGAGGAGCGTGGCATAGGCTGCGTCGGGAAGATTGGCCAACAGTTTGACCGTAACCTGGTCACGCCCGGGTGCAGTGCCACGCTTCATCATGCGTAAGGCCTCCCGGAGGTTGTGGAGCTGCAACGGGGTGTCCAGCTGCGTGTTCTCTTTGCCTGCGTAGAAGTACGCGGCCATCCGGGGGTCCTCGGTAGTAGTCCACAAGTATCGGTCTCTGAGCATGTGCGCCAGCTGTGTTGTCGTTCCTATAAAGTTGTGCGTGGCCTTATGTAAGTGAGATTGAGTTTCGTGCGTGTTTGTGTTAGATCGATGAGAATGCGAAACAGGCGCCACATGTTGCGACCAGACATTTGGCATGCAGCCGTGTTGCACCTGTCCACCCAGTTAGCTAAGCAGCATATTCCGCAGCTTGCTCCGTGAGTTCTAGGATGGGTTTCTTGAGGCGTCTGTTTTTTCTGACATTTGTTGAGGCTGCGGCGGGCCTCCCAAAGATGGAGCATGTGTTTGTCCACGTACAGTTGAGTTTCTGTGAGCTGTATCAGCCATACTGTATGCCGACTGAAGGGGGTCCAGGATAGGTAGAGAGGTGCGGAAAGTCGTCCAGTCAGGGATACCGGATTGTGTTAGTGGGCGTTTTAAGGGGCGCATGTAGACGATTGTTTTGATCTCTACCGAGCGTGTCCTGTGTGTTCAGCCAGCCGGCATGGCATATGTTGCGTGTAATTGTGAAATGCGGAGAAGTATCTCGTTGAAAAGAGTTGCCTACACGCGTTGGGCTGGCGGGATCAGTTTGAAGGGTGAGTCAGTGTGGAAAGAAGTTCCGCAAGCTTCTTTTTCCGCGCATGTCCTCTCGCGGGTAATCCCATAGCCTACTCGGTGCATTGAAGCCGCCGACAATCAGAAGGTCCCTTCCTGCCAACTGCATAGCTTGTGCAGACGTTTCGCTGAACTTGAGGTTCTTAAGCTTTGGAGTACAGTAAATGTTTAAATAGAACTGGCAGAGCTTTCAAAGTTAATTAATAGGCGTAAGGTATGCGATGTGAGAAGGTATAACTTGTAGAGAATTGAACACGCTCTGAAAAACGGAGGAAGCGTCAAAGCAGTGAAAGGGAAACTTGGGATAGGCAAAAATCGGATGTATGCACTAAGGGACAAAAAAGGCAAAATAACTACCAATATGGATAGAATAGTTAAAATAGCGGAGGAGTTTTACAGATATCTGTACAGTAGCTGGGATAACCATGACAATAATACTATGAGAACTAGCAGTAACCCAGATGACACCCCACCAGTAATGATAGACGAAGTCAGAAAAGCTTTGGAGAGCACGCAAAGAGGCAAAGCTGCTGGTGAGAATCAGGTAACATCAGATCTCCTGAAAGATGGAGGACACACTGTGTTAGAAAAACTAGCCACCCTGTTTACGAGATGTCTCCTGACGGGAAGAGTACCAGAGTCTTGGAAAAGCGCTAACATCATCTTAATACATAAAAAAAGAGATGACAAGGACTTGAAGAATTACAGGCCAATCAACTTGCTCTCTGTAGTATACAAGCTATTTACAAAGGTAATTGCTAACAGAGTAAAGAAAACATTAGAATTCAATCAATCAAAGGAACAAGCAGGATTTCGAACAGGCTACTCAACAATCGACCACATTCATACTATTAATCAGGTAGTAGAGAAATGCTCAGAATATAACCAACCACTATACATAGCCTTCATAGATTACGAGAAGGCGTTTGATTCAGTAGAAATATCAGCGGTCATGTAGACACTGCGGAATTAGGGCGTCGATGAAGCATATATAAACATCCTGGAAGAAACCTACAGCGGATCAATTGCTACCATAGTGCTTCATAAAGAAAGCAACAGAATACCAATCAAGAAGGGTGTAAGGCAGGGGGACACAATCTGCCCAATGTTATTTACCGCGTGCTTACAGGAGGTTTTCAGAAGCTTAGAATGGGAACAGTTAGGGATAAGAGTTAATGGAGAGTACCTTAGTAATCTACGCTTTGCCAATGACATTGCATTGCTGAGTAACTTAGGAGATGAATTGCTACTCATGATTACTGAGTTAGACAAGGAGAGCAGGAAGGTGGGTCTTAAAATTAATCTGCAGAAAACGAAAGTAATCTACAACAACCTCGGAAAAGAGCACCGCTTCGAGATAGGTAATAGTGCACTTCAAGTTGTAAAAGACTATGTCTACTTAGGGCAGGTAATAAACGTGGAGCGAAACCACGAGATTGAATTAACTAGAAGAATAAGAATGGGGTGGAGCACATTTGGCAAGCACTCTCAAATTATAACAGGTAGATTGCCACTATCCCTCAAGAGCAACGTATATAACAGTTGTATCTTGCCAGTACTTAGCTACGGAGCAGAAACCTGGAGACTTACAAAGAGGGTTCAGCTTAAGTTGAGAACGACGCAGCGAGCAATGGAAATAAAAATGGTAGGTGTAACCTTAAGAGACAAGAAGAGAGCAGAGTGGATTAGAGAACAAACGGGGGTTAAGGATATTATAGCTGAAATCAAGAAGAGGAAATGGACATGAGCTGGGCATGTAGCGCGTAGACAGAATAACCACTGGTCATTAAGGGTAACTGACTGGATTCCCAGAGAAGGCAAGCGGGATAGGGGGAGACAGAAGGTTAGGTGGGCAGATGAGATTAAGAAGTTTGCGGGTATAAATTGGCAGCAGCAAGCACAGAACCGAGTTAACTGGCGGAACATGTGAGAGGCCTTTGTCCTGCAGTGGACGTAGTCAGGCTGGTGATGATGGTGATGATGATGAAATGTTTAAAATATGTAAAGTTGGGTCAGATCCCCTTATGCACAGCACCGACACCATCGTGTATGGGAAAGGCGGTTTGTGGGGAGTGCGACTTCCTGGGTGGTGAACAAGTATACGTCTCCGGGTTTTGTTGAAATGTAGTGTAGTTTGTGAGTTTGACGTCAGCGCCGGGTTCCTGAATGGCAACCATGGCAACGAGGAACTCAATAGTCTCAAGATAAAGTTGAAAATAAGCCCGCTTCATGTGGTTTTTGAGACGTCTGCAGTTCCACTGTGTTAGTAGAAGCGGCTGAGTTCCTCTGGCTCGCATCCTAGGGTTGGGGGCTATGGTCAGAGATGGAGGGTGGGGTTGTGTTGTGAAGACTACTCAGTCCACTAGCGCTTTTTGCTGATGTGCTGGAGTCTTCAGAAAAGTCAGACTCATCGAGAGTGAATCAGTTGAACTTTGAAAGGTGGTCAACATCCCTAATGGGTCCTACATGCTTAAGAATTCGTGTATTGTCGTGTATTCACTTTTGGATAGTGTGAGTTATGGTTTGTGTCGCCTGTGCGATGACAGTCTCCATCTGACGCATGATGGTGTCGTGGATAATTTTGGGGATGTCAGCCAATCGCGTTTCTATTGCAGTCACCTGGATCCCCAGGTCCTTAACACAACTCTCTACAGTAGTAAGAATCTCCCTGCCTGTTAGGTTTCCCTCTTAGTCACTCAAGGCGGGCGGTTTAGTGAGTTCAGTTCGCCTTGGTAGAAAGCGCAGCCACTATTCGACAGAACACACAACACAAGCGCTTGTGTTGTGTGCGTGTGAGTTAAGTTCGCTGGCTAGTTTTTCGTTTTGAGATCGAAAAAGGGCGAGCTAGTGCCTGAGTTTCTGTGTTTTGGCAGTGCTTGTGGGAGAAGGGGGTGGAGGGGAGTGAGAGGTGATCCGTTCCAAACTGCCTACCTTGGGTTGGTTGCGTGCAGCGGTGCCAGATGGAGCGCCGAGAGCTGGGGATTCTGTCGCGTCAGGTGGTAGCGTTGCTGTTGCTGCCTTGCCAGGGTTTGGCACCTTGCCAGTCGACCGGTGCCTCAGTTTTTGTGGGATCCCTGATGGCTTGGATCCCAACTGCTGAAGCCTGATAAATTTTCCGGTGCACTCGCGGGAGCTGGTAAGGTGCAGACCCCCACAGGCTGTGCCCATTAGGTTGCGTACCTGGGCGGCCATCTCCTCAGTACCAGCACCCTCGTTTTCGCCCCAAAGGCCACATTTTTCGTTGACCGGATTGGGACAGATATCTGCCCGGTTCCCCAGTGCGCCACAGCGGTAGCACGCGGGCACTGTGTTCTTGTACTGCCTGACGGGAGTCAGTTCTGCGTTGTAGTGGACGAAATGCGGAACGTTCCTTCCCGTGAAAGTCAACACAGCTTCCTTTGAGTTCCCTAGCTTTAGCACATAGACTAGTTCACCACCACGCCACTGCACACTATGTTTCAGGGACACACTAGTGTTGAGATTATACACAGAAAGCACGCCGCGACACACGTTACCGGTGAGCTTGAGGTGACTGCGAAGCGGCAGCGGTTCTTTGCTGGTGTTGATTTGAAACTGTGACAGCAGTTCCTGAACCACCTCGTTATTCTGCATGCCACAGGCGATGATGTTTTACTCCGAATTAGAAGAAATGGTAATGTCATTCATGTGCTGCCTTCCGATGAGTTGGGAAATGGCAGCGCTGAGCTCACGTTGTTGAAACACTGTCTTGAGGGCTACCGTGGTGCACGGCTTGAGCACAATCACGTAGTCGCCAGGAACCAGTCCCCAAGTAAACGCCAAAACCAACAGTCAGGATGCTCAAAATCATGTAGTCACATGATTTCATGCGCTAAATCAGTCATGTGCTAAATCACGTAGGAAACCTGGCGACTACGTGATTTTGACCATCCTGACTGGTGAAGTCCTTTGCGGAGCTTTAGGAGATGGAGCGTGAGCATCTCCAGTGGCTGGATTGTTGATTGGAGTTTTCAGTGCAGGCGCTCCTCCCGCGTTCCTTCGGCGGCAACGCCGACCCTCGACAAGTTGAAAAATGTCGGCTTGCTCCGCCGAAATGGTGGATGGGCTGTCATCTGGTTGATTTGTCAGAATAGATAACCACGACAAAGTCGTAGGGTCGTAGCCACGTTGTTCAGACACCACTATGTTGAGGAGCTGACCGACGGGCGTTTCCGCATTTAGCAGCGCTGCAGCCGTGATGTCGCTACGTCATGATGCAAAGAGTTGCTCAAAATTACTGAAAATTGGGCGTACTTGGGTGACATTGATGTCTCTAGGACCTTGCTGACTTAGTCGTACAAGCTTTAGAGTAGCCACATTGAAATTTGCATGGTCTGAGCTGAAAATCGACAGAGATGATGAGCGTCGCATCCTCTAAGATGGAGCTCAATGCACTTCGGAACCATAATGAAGAGCGACATTGGGGACATTTTTGCAGGTTCTGGTGCCTCTTGTGGAACAATGCTAGGAGTTTGCTGCTGGCCGGCCCAGTTGGAATGAATTCATCTTTGAGCACCTTTGCCCGTAAAAAACGAGAAAGAAAGACCACACATGGAGAAGTGCAATATAACAGGTGGTTTATTTTTGAAAGAACAGTAGCTCAAGTACCTAACATGATCTGTGCAATATATAATAAAGAAACACATCACCTGCACAGATCTCTTGCGATCACAATGTCATGTATCGACACATGTAGCAAACTACTAGGAGGAAAACATCATTAAAGGTGTGGCGACAGGAGTGAAATCTATTTAGCAAAGCAATGGAACAGATGGCTGATTTACATTTGTTTTATCTTTTCAATCTAAAGGACTTTAACAATTTTTTCGTAGTTTAATTTTGGTGTTTGAACAAAATGCTAGTGCTGCTTGGCTGAGGTGTGCTACTGCGTTCCTCACAATGCAGGGTCAAATGCTTTTTTTTTTTCGACCTTCTTTGTTACGTGCAAAAGTGCTAAACGATGAAATCAGGTTTGTCAGTCTCATGGAGCCCGAAATTGATCGCTCTCCTTTATGCAGGTATGTGAACCTGACAGAAGAAGAGTGTGCTCGCATCGATGGAAATCCCAAGGTGGCTCGCAAACTAGACCGCCTACGGAATCGCGGTGCGGGAGCAGCAGGGAGTGGTGCAACAGACGGCCTGCCCGGTATTGGCGACGAGGATGACGAAGAGGACGAGGACGCAACTGAGTCGGAGTCCGAGTCCACCGATTCCGATCTTCCGAGGTCGGGTGACTGGAGCTGCGATTCGCTAGGTGCCGCGGTGTCGCCCAGCCACTCGACGGACTGTTCGGGGCCGAAGGCATCCAGCCCTCTGACGGCCAATGGGCACGCCTCGAGGAACAGCTGCTGCTGTGGGGAATGCCGAACATCAAAGGAGGGGGCGGAAGCAGCCTGCCAAACGCTTTCTACGGGGGACATTGTCATAACTAAGGTGTTCTTCGAAGAACAGGAGCACGGGGGAAAAACAATCATCCAGTGAGATTTTATATAACTAAACCAGTGAGAGTAGTGTACCTCAGAGAACCGTTACTGTGTTGTGACATGGCATTTAAGAGGGCTCTTTTTAAGAGGGTACCGGTAAACCAAGTGACGGCCGAGGCAAAATAGAGTGGCAGATTTTCTATAGGTGGCGCGTGTTCCATCTGTTCAAAAGGATTTCCACAACGCACTCAAGAAAGAATGTACCTGCCATGTTCTGTGAGGTTTCTTGTGCACGAGTTTTTTTATGGGGTGCTTGCTTCTGCAGAACCTATATGTACAAGTGCCTTGACATAGCTGCTCACTACCTTGGAGGGTTTGCTTGAAGCTTCCTGGGTTTGAGAGACCTTTTTCCCACAAGTGTGCACTGTCTGTTTAACCAAGTGACAATGCAGAATCGTTTCAATAAGTTTGGAGTCAGGTTGTGTGCTGCACATTTGAGCACGCATGCAGTCTGTGCGAACTTGCGGAGATGATGTTTTTGTGTTTTGAGAATAAAAACAATTGTAGATGCTTTTATAGCCATCTTGTTGGGTATGGCATAAACGTGAATAAATGAATGCAAGCAGTGGAAGTCACTGGAGCCAAAATGGTACTTGTCTTCTTCAAACCACACGTGTGTGTGTTTTGTCCCCCAAAAAAACAAAAAGGAAGAGAGAGGAGGGCGTAAACTATTAGAGGGAAAATCGCAACTCTAACAGACTACACTGCACTCAAATCTCATTATGACGGTCACGTCCGTTCATGCAAAATTTTGTTGCATAGATTTGTACCACTGTATCGATAACAAGCCTTTATTCACTTTGTTATAGCACATAATTTATTATACCTTGGTTTGTTATATTGAGGTTTGAGTGTAGAATTCGAGATTCAGTAATTATGCAACCAAATTTCATTCAGTCTCTGGGAGAAGATATTTTTTTTTGATTTGAAGTTTTCTTTCTTTCTGCTGATGCTGTTTCATATCGCTATTAGGAGCTTTATAAATTATTATGCACTATGTCTTTTGTTCTTATTCAACTTTTATTATAAGGTATTAGACTTTGATTCCACCATTGCATGTATTTATATCTTTGTATTTTATTGTTAATTGGTATTGCCCCTCCTGCTAGGATCAAATTGTACTGCAGTTAATTGAGATAAATAAATAAAACAAAACGGGAAGCACATCAAAAACAAACCAAAGTGAGAGAATGGTCACATTGAAAGTTTACACATTTTGCTTAACTATAGTTGTCAAAAGTAAGCGCCATCTAGAAATGATAATTTCACAAAGATCACAACTTGTTAGAAGAAAAGCTCGAGTCTCACTGGTTTTTTTGTAGTTAACAGACGGGATGGATTCAAAAGCCTCTTTTCAAACCTGTTGGCTGGATGGTATTAATTTTGGGAATAAAGTAGAACTCAATATTTTCACCCTTGTCAGTAATCGTAGGTTTGACTGAGCGTAGCTTTGATAAAGTTGTCACCTGCCACACTATAAAATGCTGTGCCACTGTTTTTGTCATTTCTTCATAATGTCCACACGACGCCCGTTTAATCTCGTAGTATTAACAGGCTGTTCTGTATTCGATGTTCTAAATACATAACGAAAACCAGTGAGGCCTTTCTTGTGGTAACTGTATTGATCACAGTGAAGTTTTCATTTTTGTGTGGTGCTTGTTTTTAGAATGCAGATTCCACGAAAATACCTGTGCCCCCTTTTGATGCAGACCCGCTTGCTTCTTTGTTTTGCTGATGTGCTTGCTTTTTCCTTTTGCTCATTCAGTTTTGGCATCGTTTCTCTCTCCTGTTTTGTTTAGGGGCACAAAGTATGCATGTGCTAAGATGAGCCTTGACAAGACCATGCGCTAAAGCGTCCACTCCAGCAAAACCCAAAATAGAAAGATTTTTTATCACTCTAAATTAGGCTTGTGCAAATAGTGAATTTTAAGCTAAATGTGCATTCAAAACAAATAGTGACTATGGTCAGGTAATTTCAAATTGAATTCAAATAGTATATCATATTACATACTGTACAGAAAAATGGCCAGTTTCTCATAACCTAACTGAAATTTATTTCCACGTTGTACAATCTCACAGATGGAGGACAACGGAAAAAAAGCTGCTAAAAGGCAACTTGACTAGTCTGTAGCCAAAAATACTCTATGGCATGTGGGCAACAGCAAAAAAAAAAAAAAAAACTAGGATTTTAAGTTTTGCGAGAGAATGTATTTGAGCCGACCAACTATTCCAGTTATTCAAGCTAATTTTGTCAGCACTGAGTTCACGTGCGCTTCTTAAGGCATGTGTGCACTAAATACAACACCAAGGCACTTGCAGTGGTCGACAATATCATCTGGGAAGGAATTGAAAATTATATCCGCATGAGGAAGGATTGGCTTGTTCTTGGCTCGAACTTTTGTTTTATTTTCAACAATCTTCATGTAATTGAATAAAGACCACTGCTGTAGTTTGATTGAGGTGTCATTACAATTCGATATGAGGTACGTGATGCTGTTTCCAGAAAAAAATATGGTTCTATCATCTGTATGTATGATAAACATGGCATTATTATTAGTGTTAACCATGTCATTAATGTAAAAGGTTGAAGAACAAAGGTCCCAGAATGCTGCCCTGTGGAACACCACAGAGCAGTGGCAGAACTTGGTATCGCGAGTTATTTATTTGGAAAACTTGTCGCCGATCACACAGGTATGACCCCAGTAAATTTAACCCACAACCACGAACGCCATAAATATCTAACTTGCTTAACAAGACCTCATGATTCACCAAGTCAAATGCCTTGGAAAAATCAACAAATAAACCAGTTACTATTTTCTTGCTTTAAAATGCCTGTAAAATATATATTCTTTCTTGTGAAGCAAGGCTAATTTTGTTGATCTATTCTTCCGGAACTCAAAAAGTTGAAATGTTAATATATTGAAGTTCTCGAAGAAATTTGAGAGCCTACAATGAATTAGTTTCTCAAGAGGTTTTGAAAAAAAAAATAGGTAATATAGACAGAGGGCAGTAATGTACTAATTCATTCCGATTCCCCTTTTTGTAGAGCACTGTTACCTTGGCTATTTGCATTTTTACTAGGAAAGCTGATGTAGTTATGCAGGTAGTGAATATGTGTGCAAGAACTGGCACTATTATATCTACAACAAATTTCACAGGTTTTATCTGGATTTCATCTATATCTAGACTGCTGCTATTCTGTAAGTTTGTAAGTATTTAGATCACTTCCTGAGCTGTGACTGGAGGCATAAATAAAGTTTTATCGTTCGTCATGTTCATATATTGACATGCATCTGTGGGACTGCCTAAGGTACTCATATTTGTAAAGAAATTGTTGAATGCGTCAGCCAATCCCACCCCATTTAACTTTCTTCCTTCAATTGTAAGTTTTGATATGCTTAGCTGCACAATATATTTTTAAATATAAACAAGGTTTGTGCAAATGCCTTTTTTTTTGTGGGGAGTTCAGAGCACTTTTAGTAGTAGCAAGATTTGAATTTTGGCGAAATGGAAGCGATAACCGGTAAAATATGTTTGAGGTGGCTGAGCGAATGACAGCAGATAAGAAAGAGTGAAGCTTTTATGACACAGCCCGTAGCCCGCCTCCTGTGTTTTGAAATTGACTATTCTCAAACCATATGACCCAGTATAACAAGCTTTTAAACTTAAAAAGAGATGAATTGATGCGAAGGTAATCTATTCATTTAGCTTCGAATTGGGGCTTTGCGGCAGTTGAATTTCTTCTTTGTAGGTGCTTTCATGGCTTAGCACCCCTCTACTGCAGTGATACCTTCTCTACAAGAGGTTACGTGGAAATTAATATGCATCTAAATTCATTTTCAGAGCTCAGCCCCTCTTCACTGCAGCGAAACCATCTCTACATACATGTGAATTCATTCAGATTAGTGCGTTCACGTTCTAGCACACTTTCACTGCTGTGAAACCACATTTACAGGGGGCTCCATAAGGACTAATATTCATTCATTTCGGATAGCTTGAAATCTTCAATAATTTAAATTTGAATATTTGTTCAAATATTCTAATTATTTGAATATTTGCACAAGCCTACTATGAACACATTCAAATGGAATGAAAACTGAGGCATCAGTTTCACGAACATGGTAGCCTCACAAGTGACAGCAATCCCCGTATTTCTGGCAGGTAACTAGGTTCAAAGAGAACCAAAGTCTTCGCCTCGTTGCATCCTTATGCAGCGCACCTAGCCGTGTGGCCACTGCTGTGAACACCATTGACCTAGTGAAGTGTTGAAGGTACATAACCCATCTTTCATGCCAAAATTCCATCTTGTATGAACCGGTCTTGCATGCCCAGTGCAGTTTGCCAATATTGTACAGTTGAAGCTGGCCCTGCCGCAGTGGTCTAGTAGCTAAGGTACTCGGCTGCTGATCAGCAGGTCGCGGGATCGAATCCCAGCTGCGGCGGCTGAATTTTCAATGGAGGCAAAAACACTGTAGGCCTGTGTGCTCAGGTTTGGGCGCACGTTAAAGAAGCCTAGGTGGTCGAAATTTCCGGAGTCCTTCACTACGGGGTCTCTCATATTCATGTGGTGATTTTGGAACGTTAAACCCTACATATCAATTAATCAATCAACAGTTAAAGCCGTGACTAACAATAGCACTCAAATCTGGCATTTACAGTGAACGTTCACAGTGTATTCGCCGCCTCCCAGAAGCAAAGAGACGTTGTTTTAAAAAATAAGGTGGTGCAACTTTTTTGTTCTCTCTTATTGTTTTTATTTATTTGTCTCTCAAGCAATTTTTTCTCCTCCTTGCTTTCCTTTCTGTTTTATTGCATAGCTGATGATGATACATAGGTGATGGACATGGAGCATTGCACCAAGGGATGATGACAGCCCCCTAAAGTGCTACGCACCTAAAAGCATCCCCGCAAGAGTGAAAGTTTCAAGCAGTCATTCAGAGTGTTTTTTGAGAATTTCGACAATTGCAGCATGACATGAAGAGACGCAGGTAGATAGACAGGCCCTTTCTGTGGCACCGGAAATGCTTGCTGCATTCTGGACTTCACTCGCAGTCATCAAAGACTCCTTCAAACATGCCGGTTGTGTAGCTTGTCTGCACGTTTCTGCAGCCTTGTGGTGGTTCTTTCGGCAAGCACCTGGAGCCACTAGCTGAAGCACTCCTCACAGTGTCGATGGAGCAATTCCAGATGCAGTTTAACTGTCTAATTTTTGTGCGCTGATGTCAAGACGGTCGTGTACAAAGGGTTCAGTTACACCACTATCACCATTTGCACTTTCCTTGGGGCCCACGACTGCGGAGCTATGCAAAACTTATTAAGGTGCGAGGTTCAAGCCACAAAGCTCCTTCAACGTAACAAAACACAGAGCAAGATCACCTACATTTAAAAGAACATTTTTGTGCAAAGTAATTAAAAAGCTTATGATTCTATTTGCACAGCAACAAAATTCTCACGAGAAAGAACGAAAATCACTTCCCTGACTTCTTTGTTATTGCAGAAGTTTGTCTGTGTATAGTTCCTTGGTGAGAACAGTGAATGAGGACATTGCTATTTTTATAAAGTGCTGTGCAAGCCTTCAGAAAAACTTCCCCATCAAATAACAAATTCCTCTTCTGAGCATGAAAAATGCCAGGCAGCGTTAGCCAGATGTCATGAAGTAGTACACAACATTGCTATGTTGGTCTTTTGCAAATACAGTTATGCATGTCAAATGATTGCAGCTAAATTTTAACGTACAAGATCACGAGCAAGACCACCAACTAACCCAGATGCAGACCGTTGTAATAGATATGCAACTATGCGCATGACGGTCTGGTGAAGTCTAGCGTCCAATGTGAAATTTCATCTTTCAGTAGCAAAACTTTCTAAAAAAGTAAAACGGAAAAAGCCACCATGTTCTCATCTTCCAATGTTTGGAACCTCAGTATATGATCACCTCTCTTCTTTATCAGTTACACCGACTGATAATGCCAGATTTATTGGTATATTGGCGGGAGCGGTGCTGGGGGGACAGGAAGAGAGACCGAAACATTTCTCCCCGCCCAATAAAAAAAAATCTTGCTGTTGCTTTTGAATATTGGACTTCATGATGTGCATTCATTGCACTGTGAAGTTTTGTATGTATTTTATGGTGAAATAAACTGCTTACTACAGTGTTTTTGCACTGTATTATCGGCAGCTGCGTTATATTCTGGAGCGTCTATGTAAAAAGAAAGAGATGTGCTTCTAGGGAGTGAGTCAGCGAAACAACTTTACAAGGTCCACAATAGGCGCAAATTAACTCAGCGTCATTTGACTAGGCCCACTCGGGGAAGGACGGTCATTCTAAACCTGACTGCCCTCGCGCAGGCCCTTGGACGGCCAGGATTTGAGAGGTGAGAAAGCTAAAGTGAAAGATTGAATCAGTTTGGACTGTCAAATTAAACTATAGAGACTATTATCATTAACATCACTACAGATTTATTAATAAAAAAGGAAATCAAGGTCAAAATCTTACTGTTAAATTTTTCACCAAGACCTCGATGTATGGAATGGATTTTAAATTTGCTTTGTCATTTATCAACATTAGTTCAATGAAATATCCCAAAACAGTATGCTAAGTCTCTGGCCCCATCAAGAACAATGTACCTAATTTACTAATTAAGAACCATGCATTAGATGCCATCAAAATTTATTATGTCATAGTGATCACTGTGACTTGAAGAAGGAACGACAGAAACTGATACGCAAGAAGCCAATCAATCAGCTAGCACTGAGAGGGAAAGTACAGGAATTCAGAGTGTCGCTGCAGAACAGGTACTCAGCTCTTAGTGAGGAAACGAACCTTAGCGTAGATACAATGAATGATAATCTAACGAGTATCATTACGGAGTGTGCAGTGGAAGTTGGAGGCAGGGTAGTTAGACAGGACACTGGCAAGCTTTCCCAGGAAACGAAGAACCTAATTAAGAAGCGTCAAATCATGAAAGTGTCAAGTACAACAGACAAAATAGAACTGGCAGAGCTTTCGAAGTTGATTAATAGACGTAAGGTATGCGATGTAAGAAGGTATAACATGGAGAGAATTGAACACGCTCTGGAAAACGGAGGAAGTGTCAAAGCATTGAAGAGGAAACTTGGGATAGGCAAAAGTCGGATGTATGCACTAAGGGACAAAGAAGGCAAAATCACTACCAATATGGATAGGATAGTTCAAATAGCAGAGGAGTTTTACAGAGATCTGTACAGTAGCCGTGACAACCATGGCCTTAATACTATAAGAACTAGCAGTAACCCAGATTACACCCCACCAGTAATGATAGAAGAAGTCAGGAAAGCTTTGGAGAGCATGCAAAGGGGCAAAGCTGCTGGTGAGGATCAGGTAACATCAGATCTGCTGAAAGATGGAGGACAGATTGTGTTAGAAAAACTAGCCACCCTGTTTACGAGGTGTCTCCTGACGGGAAGAGTACCAGAGTCTTGGAAGAACGCTAACATCATCTTAATACATAAGAAAGGAGATGACAAGGACTTGAAGAATTACAGGCCGATCAGCTTGCTCTCTGTAGTATACAAGCTATTTACAAAGGTAATTGCTAACAGAGTAAAGAAAACATTAGAATTCAATCAACCAAAGGAACAAGCAGGATTTCGAACAGGATACTCAACAATTGACCACATTCATACTATCAATCAGGTAATAGAGAAATGCTCAGAGTATAACCAACCCCTATACATAGCCTTCATAGATTACGAGAAAGCGTTTGATTCAGTAGAAATATCAGCCGTCATGCAAACACTGCGGAATCAGGGCGTAGATGAAGTATATATAAACATTCTGGAAGAAATCTACAGGGGATCAACTGCTACCATAGTGCTTCATAAAGAAAGCAACAGAATACCAATCAAGAAGGGTGTAAGGCAGGGGGACACAATTTCCCCAATGCTATTTACCGCGTGCTTACAGGAGGTTTTCAGAAGCCTAGAATGGGAACAGTTAGGGATAAGAGTCAATGGAGAATACCTTAGTAACCTGCGCTTCGCCGATGACATTGCATTGCTGAGTAACTCGGGGGACGAATTGCAATTCATGATTACGGAGCTAGACAAGGAGAGCAGAAAGGTGGGTCTTAAAATTAATCTGCAGAAAACGAAAGTAATGTACAACAACCTCGGCAAGGAGCAGCGCTTCGAGATAGGTAATAGTGCACTTGAAGTTGTAAAAGACTATGTCTACTTAGGGCAGGTAATAACCGCAGAGCCGAACCACGAGATTGAAGTAACTAGAAGAATAAGAATGGGGTGGAGCACATTTGGCAAGCACTCTCAAATTATGACAGGTAGTTTGCCACTATCCCTCAAGAGAAAGGTATATAACAGCTGTATCTTGCCGGTACTTAGCTACGGAGCAGAAACCTGGAGACTTACAAAGAGGGTTCAGCTTAAATTGAGGACGACGCAGCGAGCAATGGAAAGAAAAATGGTAGGTGTAACCTTAAGAGACAAGAAGAGAGCAGAGTGGATTAGGGAACAAACAGGGGTTAAGGATATCATAGCTGAAATCAAGAAGAAGAAATGGACATGGGCAGGGCATGTAGCGCGTAGACAGGATAACCGCTGGTCATTAAGGGTAACTGACTGGATTCCCAGAGAAAGGAAGCGGGTTAGGGGGAGACAGAAGGTTAGGTGGGCAGATGAGATTAAGAAGTTTGCGGGTATAAATTGGCAGCAGCAAGCACAGGACCGGGTTAACTGGCGGAACATGGGAGAGGCCTTTGTCCTGCAGTGGACGTAGTCAGGCTGATGATGATGATGATGATCACTGTGGGAAACTTCACTGTGGTGATGCCACATGCATTTGCTTTCTTCTTTTTTTTTCACATTTTTTTAGTTGCCAAGCATTCTCTTGCAACAAGATTTTAACGTCTATTTCATAGATATTCTCAATTCTGCATTTTTGGCTGTGAGCAAAAGCTCAGCATAGTTTGTGAGATTTATGTGGGAAAACGTGCATTGCATATTAGTAGAGGCACAGCTGAGAATCTGCACTAACGAAATGTTAAACACAAGTACTGCATGCATGTTTGAAGAAATGCAGGCAACCTGCAGTTGTGCAAGACTGAGCCAACAGTGGAGCTTTTGGCATCAGCCTGACTATGCCAACTGCAGGCGAATTCGCCAATGAACCCGGCCTGGGGCTTTCTGCTGCCACTTTTTCATTTCAATGGCCTGCCTAACTTTCTGTCTCCCCTTCGTGCACTTGCCTTTTCTGGGAATCCTGTCAGTTTCCCTTAATGACCAGCAGTTATTCTGCGTAGGTGCCCGGCACCTGTCCATTTCTTTTTCTTGATTTAACTATGATATCATTAACTCCAGTTTGTTCCATGACCTACTCTGCTCTCTTCTTGTCTCTTAAGGTTACAGCCATCATTTTCCTTTCTATCTCTTGCTGCGTCGTCCTCCATTTAGGCTGAACCCTATTTGTAAGCCCTAGGTAAGTACTGGCAAGATGCAGCTGTTATACACTGAGGCTTAGTGGTAGATTACCATTCATGATTTGAGAATGCTTGCTGAATGTGATCCACCCCATCTTTATTATTCTAGTTATTTCACTCTCATGGTTTGGTTCCATGGTTACTGCCTGTCCTAAGTAGACATATTCCTTTACAATTTCCAGCATCTCTATACCTATCGCAAAGTGCTGTTTTTTGCCGAGACTGTTGCACATTACCTTACTTTTGTGCATATTAATTTCCAGATCTTTTCTTCTGCTTCCTGTGTCCAGTTCAGGAATAATGAGCTATAATTTGTCCCCTGAGTTACTCATCAAGGCCATGTCATCAGCAAATCGCTGGTTACTAAGATACTCTTCATTAATTCCTATCCCTAACACTTCCCAATTTAGGGCATAGGAACCTCCTGTAAACACGCGCTGAATAGCATTGAAGAGATTCTCTCTTCCTGCTCTACACCCTTGTTACTGAGATTCTATCATTTTCTTTATGGAGAACTATGGTGGCTGTGCATTCACTGTTGATTTCTTTCACTATGTTTATGTAGGCTTCTCTAATGCCCTGATTCCGTAGAGCCTGCGTTACTGCTGATGTCTCGACTAAGCCAAATGCCTTCTCGTAATCTATGAAAGTTATGTATAGGGGTTGGTTGTATTTTGTGCAGTTCTCTATTACCTGATTGATAGTATGAATATGGTCTATTGTGAAGTAGCCTGTACGAAATCCTGCTTGATTCTTTAGTTTACTGAACTCTAATGTTGCTTTAATTCAATTACCTATTATATTTGCAAATAGTTTGTCGAAAAGAGAGTAAGCTGACCGGCCTGTAATTTTTCAAGCCTTTGATGTCTGGTTTCTTATGGATTAAAATTATGTTCAAATTCTTCCAACATTCTGGCACCCTTCCCGTCAAGAGACACTTCATATATAAAGCAGCCAGTTTTTCTAACACAATTTCTCTGTCATCTTTTAGGAGGTTCATTGTTGCTTTATCTTCACCTGTGGTTTTGCCTCTTTGCATTCCTTCTAAGGCTTCCCTTACTTCTCTTGTCATTACTGATAGAATGTCGAATTCCTCTGGACTATTACTGTTTCTCACTATATCATCCTCGTTTTGACTTCTGTACAGCTCTCTGTAGAACTCCTCTGCCATCTCGACTATGCTATTCATATTGGTATAACATTGCCTTCTTTGTTCCTTAATGCATACATCCAATTTTCGTCTATGCACAAGTTTACGTGCACAGCTTTTAGGCTTCTGCAGCTCCTTAGAGCCTACTAAATTCGCTCCATGTTATACCTTCTGACGGCGACTACTTTACGTTCATTGATTAACTTAGAAAGCTTCAATAGCTCTATTTAGTCGGTTGCATTTGAGGATTTCATTGTTTGTCGTCTCTTAATAAAATTTTTGACTCCTGACATAGTTTGATAATGTGCTGTCTAGTGACTGCACCTTCGACTTTTGTTGCACTCTCTTTGGTGATACTAGTAAAAAAAATTGTCGTTCATTGTGAACGCTAACGTCGGTTACCTATTCCGAAGTGAAACTCTGAATTTCTGTACTTTCGATCTCACCGCTAGTTCATAAATTGGCTTCTTGCGTATCAGTTTTTGTCTTTGCTTTTTTTAAATCTAGGTGAATACAAGCTCTTACAAATCTATGGTCACTGCATCGGATCTTGCCAACTACTTCTACATCCAGTGCAATGCCTGGGTGTGCACACAGAATGAAGTCTATATCGTTCTTAACGTTGCCATTATGACTTTGCCATAACCACTTGCGGTTACCTAAATTATAATTAATGTGATATTGTAATATTGTGAGCGCGACAAGCGAATGACTCTCTATTTATTTGATAACATCATCACCTGTACATCTTCTTCATCTGTAAATATCATCACCAGCATGATTTAGCTCGAGCCTGGCTGAATAAACAGGTTCCTCACAAGTGGTGGACGGTGCTTTTCGTTCCCTCAAGTCCTCTCGCCCGTTCTCGCTGGAGCACCGCTCGGGTCGTCGCATACAACTTCCTGCCATGGCGGCCCAAGAAAACCCTGGCCCATCCAACGTCGCCGTCCTACTGCAGCCACCGCCACCCGCTCCGCCCAACAACATTCGCCTGCGTGATCCACCTGTGTTTTCCGGTCTCTGAAGCGATGATGTCGAGGACTGGATTAAGAACTACGACCTCGTCAGCGATTTGAACAGGTGGGACAATCCACAGAAGTTGCGGAGCGTCCCATTTTACTTGTCCGATGTTGCGAAAACTTGATTCTGGCACCACCACCCGGATTTTCACAACTGGGACACTTTCGAGCAGCGAATTCTTCAGATATTTGGTGCCCCTGCAGTTCGCACTGAGGCAGCAAAGAAGAAGCTCGCTGAACGCACGCAGTTGCCGGGTGAATCTTACATCTCTTATATTGAGGATGTCCTTGCACTGTGCAAGCGCGTTAACACCGGCATGTTTCAGAACGACCAAATACGCCACATTAGGCATTAACGCCCTCGCCTTTAACGCCCTCGCCACGCAAAATCCTGCCACCACCCAGGGTGTGATAACCATCTGTCAGCGACTTGACGAGCTTCAGTCTCTTCGCCTTTGCTACGATGCCACTGACATTCGTTTGCCTGCACCCTTCGACTTGCGTGCGCTTATTCGCGACATCGTTTGTGAAGAGCTTCACCGGCGCTGCTCTTCCTGTGCTGTGGAAGTTACTTTCCCTTCTGAAAAAGATAGCTTGCGAGACCTAATTAAACAAGAGATCGCCTCCGCCTCGCGTCCGACGTGTTCCAACAGTCCCTGCGTGCACCAGACGCGCACGTACGCCGAAGTTGCCGCGCTCTCTGCGGCACCCACCATTTCTGTGCCTACAACAGCAGACCAAATGCCTGTGGCTTCGTTATCACCGCCAGTGCGTGCACCACCTTACTACGCACCTCAGCGCCCACCTCGACCAATGTGTTACTACTGCGGCTATCGAGGATATATTGCTCGGTTTCGTCAAAGGCGCCAACAAGACGAGCCACGCGGCTACGCTCCTGAAGAAAATCGAAGCTCCCGTCCGACCATGAACTACCTACGACCACCCTCACGATCGTCCTATTACCGTTCACCGTCTCCTTTCTACCATACTGACATGCCTGGAAATTCCCGTACGTCTCGCCGCACGTCGCCTTCGCCAGGTCGCCGTTCAGTGTCCCCTCTGCGGCCCGCCTCCCATCCCACGAATGCCCTCGCGGTAAACTCCCCAATGCAGTTTTAGGAGGGGAAACTGCATCGACCGGACAGCTAACAATTTCTCCAGAGCAGCCATCGAATTTGATAGTAGTGTTTGTAGAAGGTGTACGCGTTGAGGCTCTTGTAGATACTGGCGCTGCCGTTTCGATTATTCGTGCTGATTTTTGTTCCCGCCTTCGAAAAGTCACCACGTCTTATGGCGGCCCATCTCTACGTGCGGCGACCAACGCTCTCATTCGTCCACTTGCACAGTGTACCGTTCGTGTCTGTATAGAAAGCATTCATCATCACATTGTTTTCGCAAAATTTCGTGAGTGCACCCACGCTCTCATTCTGGGATGGGATTTCTTGTCTTCTGCGTCCACTTTCATATCTTGTCATCAGTGCCTCCTGCATCTAAATGCCACTGACTCTTCTCTGCTTAAACACGATGGACGCATCCACCTTGTCACCACGTCAGATTATGTACTTCGGCCATACATCGAACAAATTATGAGTGTTAATTGCGCCGACATTGTGGATGGTGACATACTAATTCTCCCTTACGGCCATACCCTACGTAGGGGCATTGTGATCACACCAGGGCTTATTCGCTTCTTCGATGGGTCTACGTACCTAACTGCCACGAATCAAACCAGCGTGATTTAGCTCGAGCCTGGCTGAATAAACCGGTTCCTCGCAATATCCAAGATTATAATTCTCTTAATTGGCACAGCTTCAGTGTTTTCTTAATTTGCATGATGATATTGGTTTGATAAGCTTTATGTTACCATACCTTAGCTAAATTGGCTTGACTAAACATATTACAGCAACGTGAAAAAATTTGGCGACCCATTAAGAGTTGAATGTGATGGCATCATTCTGTTCCCAGTGCGTGCTACAAAGACTTAGTGTATAAAAAATTTTCAAACTTGCTATGCACCTAGTACGTGGCCGTAATGGTGCAGTAGCGTGTGTGCCTTTTATAGTGGGAGATTGGCTTTAAACTGTGAAATCATTATGATAATCCCATGTTCCGATGCCCGCTGACAATGTACACTTGTACCACGCATTATTACAGCAATGTCGGATGTTTTATTGTGAAACATGTAGACAGGACGCGTGTGTCTGTAAAGCACGAATGTCGCTTCTATTGCATTTTTAAGCAAATGAAGTTATACTGCGTTCGGAAGCACAGGCATGAGTGTGTGGTAACCCCCCCCCCCCCCCCCCCCGCTTGCCACGCGGACGACCCAGGAGCAATCCTCACTCAGACCCAAAATTGTTTATTGTTTACTTTTATTTGCATCTTTCTTGATTTTTAGGTCACGCAAAGATGATTTTTTGCTCACAACTAACAACGCCAAAATCGACGATGCAGTTTCTGCGAAACGAGCTCGTTAATGCTTTCACTTTAACAGCGTGATGGATAACGCATAGATAGGCACAGCATTTCGTGCCACGTGCGCAGTGAAGAGTTAGCAGTTCGCTGCCAGATAAGTACAACGTCGCAATAAGAGTTTGCATAGAGCACGCCCGGTCCAGAGGCGCGTGCTTGCTCTCCCCTGTTACGGCCTAAGCAACCACCACGAGTCCAATAGCAATGTGCGCCAACTTTTGAAAGCGCGTTTCACCCTGGTTAGGGTCCCTGCATGGTTTCGCCGCATACTCAATGTAAAGGTCCATTCGTTTTACCTGCACTTCCTGAACCGGTTTACAGAGACGCTGCACTTCAGCTATAGTGGCTAGAAAGGTCTTCCTAGTATTGTGAACGGGGCCGCGTGACCAGCAAAAGTGCGAGAGATTGTGGGATGCACCGTCTGCTACCAGCTTCTGGTTCGAGAAGGTACACGCACAGAACACCTACCAGTACACGACGGCATGCCTGTGGCATGACGGAAGCTTCGCGTCTGCGCCGTGAGGCGTCGCCAGCATCGAAACGACTACAGCGTGCCCCTGGCGGTGGCAAACGAATTCACGACGTCTAAGGCTTTTTTTTTTCGACAATTTTATTCGAAATGTTTGAGAATTGTAAGCATAAAAGAAAAGGCTTTGAAAGGGCGCTCTTCTAGCTTTCACTGTGACAGTGCTGCTCCTTCCACACAAGCCTGGCGTTTTTTTATTTACCGAGTTCATAGCACTAGCGTGGCTCAGTGGCAGAATACGAAGTAGGAACTGTGGTATTGCAGCGTGGTGAGCCGCTATCACGGAAGAGAGGAACTCGTACACATGACTGCCGCCATGGGCTACCGACGACTGCCGGTGTTTATTGTACGGTGGACTTATATACACGACAAACAGGTACATAGATCACAGCGCCATCTCTGGTGGCGTCGCAGAACCATTACGAATACACAACATATTCCCTCTCTTATTTTTTTTTTTAGTTGATTAGTAATTGTTAGTACGTGTTAGTGGAGAGGCATTTCATCTATATACAATAAGCATGGAATATTTACACAACTGTACACTCAAAATGCCAAAAACTTTACACCAAAATATACACTCAATTGCAGCAAGCACACGCGTTCATGTCACTGGATCCACTCTAAACGTAATCCATAAATTTTCGAGGCGGTCGTCTTGTCCTCGCGGATAGCTCCGGACGAGAAGGCGGTTGTGGAGAGGGTGGAGAAGAGACAGCCTGTTGTGTCTCTTGCGATGCTACACAAGGGCTGCACAGAACACTAGGCACTGCACTGAGGGGGGTGCCGAGTGGCACTGCTGACTGCCCACTGTCACAAGGCACAGGTGACGGGCTTGAAGGCTGTGCTGGGTGAGCGTGAACATCTGGCGTTTGGATGACTGGGTGAGGCTGGGCGGCCTGTGCAGGAACCTTGCTCAACTTGGAGGAGTTCCATGTTCGCCCATCGTCTAGGCAGAAAGAGACTGGCCCTCGTTGATCCACCTTCCGAGAACGACTGAATGAGAGGTCTCCTTTAAAAGAGACTGCCGGCTTCTTCACACGGACCATGTCTCCAACTGCTATGTTTGGTTTCTTGGCTGCACGGCGGAAGTCTGTGTACATCTTGCTGTATTTTTGCTTCTGTGCGACTCTCTTCCGAAGCTGGCCAAGTTCTTTGGCAGGGTCTGTGAAGAATGATGGGGATGGGTGCCCAATGATATCCAGTCGTGTTCGGGGCAGTCGTCCATGTAGGAGCAAGGCTGGTGCTACTCCCGTGGTTGCGTGAGATGTGCACCGGTAAACACCCAAGTACTCCAGTGCCGCTTGTCGAAGAGGGCCATGTTCTAACGCAGCAACCTGTACAAAATCCTTAAAAACACGATTAAACCTTTCGACAAGTCCGTTGGCTTGAGGGTAATACACCGAAGAATGTGTCAGTCGGATACCACGCTCATCCAAGAATTGCGAAAATTCTCGTGAAGAGAATTGGGGCCCGTTGTCAGTGACTATCTCGTCAGGGTATCCCTCTCGAGAAAAAATTGACAGCAAGAAGTTGGTGATCGTTTTTGTAGATACCTCATTGGAGAATCGTACTTCGGGCCACTTAGAAAAATAGTCAACCAGTGTAATGGCGAACCTACAATCTTGAGGAGCTCTTTCCAGAGGGCCAACAATGTCTATGGCGACTTTTTGCCAAGGGCGCTCTGGAAATGAAACAGGTTGCAGTGGAGCAGGTGCCGTTTTCGCACTCTTGTCGGCCTTCTGACAGACGCTGCAGTTTTGTATTGAGACTTCTGTTTGCCGGTCCATACCCGGCCACCAAAACCGTTCTCGAAGTCGCGCTTTCGTCTTGACGATGCCGAGATGAGCTTCATGCGCTGTGGAGATTACCTGATGCGCAAGGGACTGTAGAACTACAAGTCGCTCCCCACGAAGAAGTAAGTTGTTAACCACTGACAACTCGTTGCGTAGCATGAAGTACGGCAGCAGATGGCTTGGGACGAGCTTGTGCGGGGGCCATGACGAAGTAACGTATTCCTTGACTTTTGCCAGAGTGGCGTCGTCACTGGTGGACTGCTCGAACTGGACCTTAGCGATGCACAGCGGCTCGACTAGGAACACAACTTCTGTAGAGTCGTCTTTAGGTTGAGGTGTGCATTCCGGCTTACCTTCCGCTGAAAGACGTGACAGCGCGTCTGCTACCTTGTTCTCCGAGCCCTTGCGGTATTCGACGGTGTAGTTGTAGCGTAGAAGTCGCTCAGCCCACCTTGCAATGCGAAAGGGACGTCGCCCTGTTCCCTTGTTAGACAGCAACGCTACCAATGCCTGGTGATCTGTCTGAAGAGTGAAAGGCTGTCCCCACAAATAAACATGCCACTTTTCGCATGCCCACACGCAAGCCAATGCTTCACGCTCGCTGGCGGAGTACTTCCTTTCTGCATTGGTTAGAGTGCGCGAAGCAAACGCAATGGTCAGGGTTTTCTGACCGTCCACTTGCTGCAAAACGGCACCTAGCCCGTATGCAGAAGCATCAGTTGCGACAGTCACTGGAAGAGCTGGGTCAAACATGTGCAACACCTTGTGGTAGGCCAGAAGAGTCTTCACTCTCTCAAAACTTGCTTGGGCGGCTGTGTCCCACTCAAAAGGTATGTCTTTGCGCAGCAGTCGACGCATAGGCTCGACTTCCTCGGCTAGCCTAGGAATGAACTTTGCATAGTATTCGACAAGTCCTAAGAATGAACGGAGTGTGCCGGGTTCTGCTGGTGTGGGGGCGTGGACGATTGCATCGACTTTGGCTTGAAGGGGTGCTATGCCTTCCGCACTGACACGATGTCCAAGGAAAGAGAGTTCTGTTGCATTGAAAACACATTTTTCGTTAAGTTTCAGACCTGCTTTCGCAATGCGATGCAGAACTTCTTCCAGGTTCTTCGCATGTTCTTACTGTCTTCCCGAAGACGATGATGTCGTCTATGTAACAAAGAACACCATGACAGCCTTGCAGGATTCTTGTCATGAGCTGCTGAAAGGCTGCTGGGGCCGACGCCAATCCAAAGCAGACCCTTTTAAACCGAAAAAGACCCTAGTGCGTAACAAACGCTGTGAGATCCCTGCTGTCCGGGTGCAGCAGGACTTGGTGGTACGCAGAGGCGAGGTCTAGCTTCGAGAAGTGGCGGGCTCCGTTTAAGGCATGCAGCAGTTCCTCAGTGTGAGGCAGCGGGAAGTTGTCGACCACAATGGCTTTGTTTGGCTCCCTTAGGTCAACACAAAGACGGATGCTTCCATCTTCCTTCTGGACTGCGACGATGGGAGAAACCCATTCGGAGGCATCGATCCTTTCGATGATGTCGGCAGAGAGCAGGGTCTGTAGTTGGTCGCTTACTGGTTGGCATAATGAGAATGGGAGGCGCCTCAACTTTTGGGCGACTGGGGAGACTGCCTGTTTCATTTTCACCTTGTGCTGAAAACCTCTGACAAGGCCCAAACCTGGGGTAAACAGGTGAGAAAACCTGGCCCACAGCAATGCAGGCATGCCAAACTTTGGCTCACTCTGCGGTTGCGCTACGATAGCGCCTTGCGGTGGAATGCGCCCTTGTGCGTCTGAGCTCGTTGCAGGCAACGTTGAGGTTGCGGAGGCGGACGTTTGCTGAACGACCGTGTGCAAGCAACGTAGCTCCTTTCCTGAAATTTGAAAATTCAGGGCTTGCACAGCATCTAATCCCAAAAGGGAGGTCCCACTGCACGTTACGTAAAGCGGTACGACGGCTGTTCGTGCCTTGTACAACAGCGTTGCTTCAAACAGGCCAAGCACAGGGATCTTCTGGCGTGAAAAGTCAAACAAAGTAATGCTGGGGGTCCTGAGTTGTACTTTATCTTGAAAAAGGTTTCGAAAGTGACCTTCCCCAATTATTGACACTGCAGAGCCTGTGTCGATGAGAAACGAGACTTTGCGCGAGAGCGGCTTCGGGTTAATCACCGACACGTCGACGTCAACATACAGGCCTCTGCATTTGTTTGTGCAGATGGTCAAAATACTGTGACCTCTCTCAGCGTCATCGTCGCAGAGGAGTTCGCGGACTGGTGCAGGCCTTCGTGGTTGGCCGCGACGCGAGCTCCGACAAACGCTCTGGAAGTGTCCGCGGCGTCCGCAACCATAACAGGTGCGGCCGCGGGCGGGACAGCGCGACCGTTCGCATCCTGTTGCGCCGCAGTTATCGCAGTTATCATGAGATACGGCGTGCAGGGGGTCGGCAGCGGCAGTTTCCGGTTTGGGCTTGTAGTTTTGGCGAGTGCGCGACGAGCTACGACGATGCTGACTAAGGGGGCGGGACCCGTTGAAGCGAAATCGGGGGCTATCATGCCTAGCCGGGTTGCGTCCGCGTTGGCGCTGCGTGATGCGGCGAATCGGGTTCGCGAAGGCTTCAGCTTCTTGGCGAGTTTGTTCGTGAAGTTTGGCAATATCTACCGCTCGGTCGAATGTCAATGCGTCGTTTTCGAGGAGCAGTCGTTCTCTGAGTTGCGGGCAAGTTACTCCGGCAACGAACTATTCGCACAAGTTATCAACCACGGTAGCGGCGGAATTACACGGGGCTGCCAGTTCCCGGAGCGCCAAAGCAAATTGGGCAACCGACTCACCGGAAAGCTGTCGACGTTCACGAAAATGATGACGTTCCACTCGGACGTTGACGGTGGCGGTGAAGTAGTGTGCCAGTGTGTCGACGGCAACGTCGTTTGGGTCCGGAGGGCTTGCGGCAGCGGTGTGCGCGGACGTCTGTTTTTCCGTCGATTCGCTGACCGTGGCTTCAGTTGAAAGCGGCGGCTGGGGTGGGGGCGGTGCCGGCAAGGCGTCGAAAATCCGTTGGCCCTCGGGGCCCAGGCAGTGAAGCAGGAGCGCGCGACGGCGGGTTGCTGGCCACTCGTCGGCGCCGAACGCGAGCACGAAGTTCTGGAACAACCGGAACCAGCGGTGCCAAGGAATCGCTGGCGTGCCCGGAGTCTCGAGGAACGGCGGCGGGGGAGATATACCGGTGGCCATCCTCGTCGCCAATGTGGTATTGCGGCGTGGTGAGCCGCTATCACGGAAGAGAGGAACTCGTACACATGACTGCCGCCACGGGCTACCGACGACTGCCGGTGTTTATTGTACGGTGGACTTATTTATATACACGACAAACAGGTACATAGATCACTGCGCCATCTCTGGTGACATCGCAGAACCAATACGAATACACAACAGGGACGCAGCGGTCCCGGGTCGGAATCCCATTGCGTCATTGGTGTTTTAAATGCGAAGCATTTCTTAGCAAGCTTTGGCGACACTAAGCGTATCTATCTATCTATCTATCTATCTATCTATCTATCTATCTATCTATCTATCTATCTATCTATCTATCTATCTATCTATCTATCTATCTATCTAGCCAGCCGTCTACGACTATTAGCTCTTCTGGCCATTTCGTTAATGGTATCAACACGAAATTTGGTGTTGCATAACATGACGGTATGAAGAGCATAATTGACTAGTCATAACATGACTATTGTGACATCTATGTCAATAATGTCCTGATTTGTATTTCATGGTCTTGCAGCTCTTGCGCTGGTTTCGTTCACATGACATGTTGCAAAATTGGCATGGTATGGCATGACTGCATGGCGAACACAACTGACAGGCTATAACGTGGAAATCATGACATGCATGTCATGATTCATGACTACGCGCCACGCTCATGGTACGCTCGCAGTCGTTTCGCTAGCTGTACATATACCAAATTTAGCGTTACGGGACGTGAATGCATGACGAAAGTAAGTGACTGGTGCAAACATGATTATCATGAGATGCGTGTCATGTAGCAACATGACTACATGCCAGACTCATGCTGTGCTCGCGGCCGATTCGCTAGCATCGCATGTGCCAAATATATGGTATTACGTGACGCGAACGGATGACGTATGTAAATTGCACGTCCAAACATGACCATTAGATGCGTGTCTTGTAAGAACATGACTATGGGCCACACTCAAGGCGCCAAAGCACTTGACGTGACCCGGCGTGCGTGCGCGCCGGCGTTCGTTTTGTCGCATCAGGCTGGTGATGCCAGGCCCGGCGCCGATCTGCCTGGCATATACTCGCAGGCGCACGCCGCGGTGCGTTGCTATGACGCATGCGCGTTCGAGCGCACCCGGTGTCCTTCCGTCAAGAAGCTAAGCAGACGCTGTGTGGTCTAAGTGACATCGTCGGCACGAAATGAAGCATGTCGTATTTCGAGCCGGTTGCCGCCGGGCCTCGCCGACAGAGGCTGGTCGCGCCTAGTATCAGAATACAAGAGTGCTCGCGTTGTGCTAGCGTAGCGTCCCAGTGCGGGCGCGCGTCAACGTTACGTGGGCTCGCCGCCGTTTCGCTAGCTTCACATGTACCAAGTTTATTATTACGGGACGTGAATAGACGACGAAGGTATGTGACACGTAGAAACATAGTAATCATGATACAAGTGTCGTGTAAAACATTACTACATGATACGCTCATAACATGCTCGCGGCCGTTTCGCTAGTTGCGTATATACCAAATTCGATGCCAGGTGACGTGAATAGATCACGGAGGTAAAATGACACATCCAAACGTGATAATCATGACATGAAAGTCATGTACGGCGTCATTTACTTCCACCTCGTATTGTTGTGATGATTTTAAATTTACATATCAAGCTTCCTCATTCGTTCTTCGCGTATCAGCGATTCCCACTGTACGTGGAATCTGCGGCCGCGTCTGCTGCTACCGGGTGGCACGAACCTTTTCGAGGCAAAAGCGTTCGGTTCACCCAATAGCCGCTTAAAACCGGCTTGACTCGGCTGAAAACATATGAATAGACGGCGACAGAATCGCCGTGTTGGACATTTTTTGGGGGATATTTAGGTGGTGGGAACGAAAGGTCTAAGATTCCTCACTAACTTGTGAGGATCTTTACCGTGCGGTGGTTATTTATCCGTGGTCTTTGCTTGGCCGGGAGCCGCCTCTGCGCATGGATACGTGGTCTCGTTCTGCAATACTGTCTATAAGCAATGTGGTAACGACTTGCCCGATCATGAACACCGTGTGCTATGCTATTTGTGGATGTATGCCGTACGTGTATGTCTGGTAAGTGCGTGTGTAGCGTAAAGATCGATGTGTCGCTTCGGTGTATGCTTGCGCCAAAACTTTCATTGAAGCTTCTTCTTGCGTAACTGCGTGAGACAGATACAAAATGCACAAGTTGGAAGCGATGGAATATTACCAGGTGCTCACACGACGTTATTTTCCAAGTGGCTTAAATATGTTGTCGCCGATTGCGATAATCGGTTTTCTAAGCTATGCCTTTTCTTGTGGGTGTATACAAAAAAAAAAAAAAGAAATGAAGTTGAAGATATGCTGGGAGCACTATAAATATTCGCTCAAAATTGCCACCTTAAGCGTCTTCTTAAAATTAAACAGTGCCGCAAGGCAGTCGTGCCTTGCGGTGAAGTGCGTGCTGTGTATTGCGGTAAAGCATACATATTGCGCGCGCTCGTGTTTAAATTGGAAATGTAGCACTGACATTGGGCCTCGTGTGTGCACCTAAATTGTACACGCGCTATCCTCTGCCTCATCAGTGACGATGCGGCAGTCAGTATGGTCATCATCTTCAGCTTGTGTAACAAGCACAGAACAATTTACCTAGTAAAATATATTTTGTGGCAGGCAATTCGCAAGGCATTCAGATGTTAGTTCATTGCAGGATTAATGCAAGATTGTTAAATGGCACCTTCAAATAAACTAAACATGCATATGAGAGCCTTCAGTCGTACTTCAAAATTTGTGCCATGCCTCAAATTGAAAATGATTAAAAAGGAAATATATGCTAAGGCTGGGTGTAGATTACCATTCGCAATTCAATTACCATTCATATTTTAGAAACTTAGAAAATTTGTAGCTCATGTTTTCCTATCGAGTAAGCACAAAAATAACTGTTGAAGAATGGTCTACAATTACTCACACAGTTTGCAAAAAAATTCCGCCATATCCACGAAGTGAATGATGATGAGTGGGCGAAGCTCCGGAGGTAAACCTGGTAAACCATGAATCCTCTGTACATTTTGCCCACTCGATTTTATTACATCGCTCCCCCTAGCGTACGTCGCCGCACTAAATCGAACGATTGCCTTCAACCAATGACACGCGCCATATGTGACATCATTCCTATTTTATAAGATCTCGCGTCTTTCATCAACTACAAGTACCGCTTTCTAGTTTATTATATCTTGCATCTTTTCATCATCAGCTACAAGTACCACCATCTAGTAAACACTACAAGAACTAAACGAGAGGTAGCTACATACAGGAGACGGTACCGCCATCTAGTGAACACTGCAAGAACTAAACTAGAGGTGGCTACATACAGGGGACGGTACCGCCATCTAGTGAACACTGCAAGAACTAAACTAGAGGTGGCTACATACAGGCTACAGGGGACGCACAGCCCACGCCCTAAGGAGCTTCGTCCCTAAAAATAGATCTTTGAAACGTATGTCGTGCCAGAACTAAGTGCAAGGTGGTTACAGGAAACTGGTTATGACCCGACATAATAGCGCATGTTCGAACGTTTTACATGGGCTGCTTGTTGGCAAAAGGGGGTGGGAATTAGGTAAGTGCCTGCAGGGATCTGCACCAAGAGACGAAACCTGCTACATCTTTTTCATAAATTTCATTATTTGTGTCAAGCATGCGTGCACTCTTCGTTGTTGTGTTCTCTCAGGGAGCAAGTATATGGCATACGCTTGAAATCCATACGTTTGAAATCCATACGTTACCCCTGCGATTTGAATATGTTATCACAGTGGACATGAACGTGCAATGTAGTTGAAAACGTTGCTGGGCACCAACTTTCTTAACAATCTGAACCCGCTTATACTACAAAAGTTACCGCGTTACTTCAGCCAAATAGTTTCTAACTGTTGTGGTTACTGTCAGATAAAAGTAATAATGAGCTAGTTGTGCTTGGACAACAGTCTTGCTTTACTGTATTAAAGTACAGTAATTTAGTACCTGCATATAGAACTGACCACTTAGTTATTTTTTTTATTTGTGGTCCTATTTGTTACAGTTTACTTTCAAAATATTTCATATAAGGTGGTTAAGTTTTAAGTCCATACAGTGGGCAAATTTTATCAGCAGTACTGCATGCTGTACAATCACTTTTACTTCTCCTAGAAAGCATGGTGTTCCACTATTCCGGTATGTCTCAGCTGGGCTTCTCGACCTCGACGACTGTACATGTCAAACAGTTTGCCAAGTGTAACTACTTACTCCCTCATAACTCTAAATTTTGTCGAGCCATAATAAATAATTGGCAGTAAGGACCAGTTACAAAACCCTTTTTTTATGAAGTGCTCATTAATCAGGGACCTAACAATTCTGTACATAAACGATGACAGCAACCACTTCTCCACAGATTGAACGATTAGGTTGTACTAATAAAAGCATTAATATAATCAGACTTTTTTTTTTGGAAAGTAAATACAATGCATAAATAGTCTTACCAGTCCGTGATTCAATATTGTAGCTAAACTATTGTTGAAAGCCAGAGTCATTTACAAATGCCATGTGAATTCCCGGAAAGTGCTAGGTAGCTTTATATAAATTGGGGATGTCTGCAAAAAAGCAAGAAGCCTACGTTTATGTTGAGCAGAAGTCCAAGTGAACATGCATGCATATGTTCATGAACTAGTTCCCTGTAACATATGGTGCAACAGCTCTAGCTTAAAAGCTTCAAGCAGCTTTTATGCTGCTCCAAAAAGATTTTAGTTGCACCACAAGCTCCGGATATGCCTTTCATGAGTCACGTCACTGCGCCTGTTGAGTCTTTAAAAAAAACAGGTTTGAAGGGGATGCTAAAAATTTTTTTTGAAGGGGTGAGTAGCAGAGAGCATTAATTTATTAAAGTCTTCAATTTTATTATGTTAGCTCTGAGGCTTGAAGGTATGTTAAATGAGCATGGTCATATGAGTAACACCTCATTGGTCAATAATTTTTGGGTTGACAGCAAGGTATGAAGAGACAGGATTATGAAAATTGCAGAAGTAGAAGTAATGAAGTTGTCGAGAAGACTTTGTTAACAGTACATTTACAGGCTTCACGAACAATTTGATTTCTAGCAGGGTGAATTTACTTTTGCTGATGCTTCCGATGGCATCATTGCACTTCATAAGCACTGGTTTTATGCACTGCACGTGACGATCTTGTTTTTTCAAGGTTCATGTACTGATTAAAAAGTATAGGATCAAGAAACTTACATGCTGTCTTAAGGCATAATCAGGCTCACCATAGAGGTAATTGGTGACATTTTAGTGAGTTGTGTGTGGGAGGTCTGTGTACATAACTTCATAGTAATCTTGCAATGCTGTAGCTTTATTTGTGTAACGAGTGAAGCTTCTTTTCCTGTTAAAAATTTCTGCCAAGCAAACAAGTTCCAACAGTAAGATTTGCCCTTGGGTAAAGCAGGTGGTAAGAGTGAGCTTATTCAGAAGCCCTTCAAGAGTACCCACTGAAGGAATTAGTACCTATAGGGCAAAAACTCCAGTGCACCAAGAAGGGCAAGGGAGGACGGTGCAGGTTAACATTTCAGGAGGGTATCTCCTGGACATCATCCTTCTCTAGCCACAAGCTTGTATGGCCAATGTTTAGCAGACTCCTACTAACATAAACTAGGTATAAATGTTGCTTCTCTATTGCAAGATGACGCCATATACCTTTTGAGAGTCTCCTCACCACAAGCCCTTACATTAGCCTAAAAATATTTTTTTCTACAGTGCCCTTTTTTTGACCTAAACAGTTGTCTGAAGCAACAATATGCACATTGTGACAGTCTAGCTGGTGACCACAGAGATGGCTCCCGCCATCACGATGTATACTCCACTCAAAATGTAAGACACTGCAAAATCATAGTCCGGTGTGCGTGCATACGACCTTGAACATGCAAGCAGTGACCACTTCTCTTGTGTTCTCTGCACTGGCGCATGCTTGTTGCACACCTGTTCAAGATTGTGACAGTGAAATTAGTTCTGGCAATGCCGTCTCAGAGGTAAGACTGTGTACACCCTTAGGAACACAATGGTGGAGCGAGCAGAGATTCATATCAAATGTAGTAATAAACTGGCAACACCAGGGTGATATAAGCACACTTGCATTAATTTATTACATTTTTATTGAGGCAGACATCACACAGCTAAGCCTAGTTGTGATCTCTTTTCATTATTGTCTATATAGTTTTCCCGTTGATCACAGCACAGGAAGAAAAATTTCTCTGTGGGAGCACCATATTTTAAACTTGCATGACTCCAATGAAGCACTGTGCGAACAGATATAATGAAAATGTCAATACTTCGGGTCCTATAAATGGTAAACTGGTTGTCACATTCAGCCGGTGATCCTGCAGGAGGTTTAGCGTATACTCTAAGGTCATTTTGCATCAACAATGCCACATACAATAGTTTAACAATGGTTGTTAATGGGCAAGATGATGCATAGCTTCAGGGAGGTAATTAAGCTAAGGGGGAAAATTATAGATGCCTAAGCACCACTGGAAAAATGAAAAAGCACAGAAAAAGAGCATCGGTCGCAGCTGAACTACAGAAAATATTTACACTGCACCACACATTCGCATCGTCTAGAATTTTCCCTAATAATGTTATACCAACCTGCCTAGCAACAAGTACTTCTAAGGTAATAAAGTGCAGAATGACACTTGCATAAGACAGGAAACAGGACGCGAGTTAACTGCCATCTATGTTTGTGCAGGGTGTCTACCAACCTGGGAAAGTCGGGGAATTGGGGCCTTGCTGGAAAACTGTAGGAACTTTGGTAAAACCTGGCTAATTCATGGAAACTGGCGGCAGTCTGTGCCACCATCACAAAAATAAGCATTACCCTTGATCAATACTCAAAAAGTCACTCCTTCGACTGCCACTACAGTGAACA
The DNA here is from genome assembly GCF_043290135.1 of Rhipicephalus microplus. Taxonomy (NCBI): domain Eukaryota; kingdom Metazoa; phylum Arthropoda; class Arachnida; order Ixodida; family Ixodidae; genus Rhipicephalus; species Rhipicephalus microplus. The sequence goes on along the minus strand of NW_027464586.1, from coordinate 10,182,844 downwards.
GCTAGAAGAGGCCTTAAAAAAAGGCAATGCATAACTGTTTCTTCTTAGTGTACAAACAAAAGGATACACCGACCAAAATAACACAAAGTTTATCGATGTTTGGGCACCTGATATTGTTCTGAATGACAGCCATAAGAAAGGTACATCGTATTTAAGTATGACTAGGTGCGTGATGTAATCACCAAAAGTATATGGTCAGCGTTCCATAAATCTTATTGAGTATATGTGCAGCCGTGTGAATGTGCAGGGATTCCAGGTGCTGGCATGATGCAAGCTTGTTTTCTTCGACCAGAACACGGTTGCTTGACCAGTCAATTTGAAAGCCTGTATATTCCGCATGTGCAGCGAGGGCATCCAAGGCCACCCATGATTTGGTGACTTCATTTTGAACTGTTGTGTTGTTTAACTCTTTCATTGAAATCACAGGTCTCATAGACTGACATGTTGTCACACTCGTGGCAGACTACAGTGTGAAGAAGACTACAGAAAGTTCCGCTCGGCAGCTTATTCTTCCCATTGACTAAAGCATTCCTTAGCTTCCATGTTGGTACATGCACTATTTTGATGTATGTTCCTTCTACATATCACATATCATATCTGACTTTCCAAGCACAGCATTTCTCACATCGGTAAATTTGTGCATATTTGTCGTGGCCACAAATTCGGCTTGCCTTGAAGGCCTTTTAGTTTGGTGCTTATGTTAGAACTGCCATCACAAGAGGTTTGCTGGGCTATGTCTTGCCTTGTATAATATTATTGCTATTATTATTATTATTATTATTATTATTATTATTATTATTATTATTATTATTATTATTATTATTATTATTATTATTATTATTATTATTATTATTATTATTATTATTATTATTGGCGATGCAGCTGCAAACATCCTCCGCTATGCACTTATTGCAGATATTTCAAGAGTAGCACACTCTCTTCTCATTTCATTTCCTTGAGATGGTGTTATTAAATCCATGAGTATTTTTTATCATTATGTTCATAGAAGAGTACGTAAATGAAGGTAGCATGAAGGTAACCAAAACACGCAACTTAGCTTCACAAAAAAAAGCTTGCCTTTGTTGTACATAGCCTGGTCACTCCTCACAACGGTGTTTATGCTGTCTGAGACGCATCTGGAAGCTAAGTTGCATGTTTTGGTTGCTGACAAGAAAGGCTTCTTTTCAACTCTAGATGGCTCTATGTATAATGATAAGGTAGCCACTGGTTTGGAAAAAAGCTGAATAAATCATTTTCTGACCAACTGCAGCCAATCAATTTATGTGGATGGACATGCATCTTCACTTTCACATGCAAAGTCTGGTGTTCCCCAGGTATCAATCATGGGACCAGTTTTGTTTCTCATTTACATCAACGACATTGGACATGGTTTGTCATCTACTATCAAATTATTTACATACAACTACATCATTTATAGAAAAATTGACAGCACTCAAGCTAACGAGTCATTATAGTTGGACCCTAATAAACTCGCATTTTGGTGTCACCATGGCAAATAACACTTCCAAAACGAAGGCCATGACGTTTACAAGAGCACATAAAACAGAAATGAGTCAATATGAAATTCAAGCTCTCCCCATTGCAAAAGTATCCCTATTTAAGTATCTTGGAATTCATTTATCTTCTGACCTGCCTTAGAATAAGCGCATCGATATCATAACTAGTGAGGTGTCAAAAGCACTTTGATTTATTAAAAGAAACCTTTACTTGGTGAACTATACCTCTAAAAGGCTAGCATACACTACACTTGTCCGTTCAAAAATAGAATATGCATCCATCATCTAGAACCCACATCAATCATATCTCATCGATTAACTAGAATTAAAATAAAATGAAGCAGCAGGATTTATCACCAAATAGTATTCTCGCTCGCAACTGCAGCACTACAGATATTACACACTCACTTTCATTACCCCTTCTTGAAAAACGCAGACTGTCGTCACTGTTGTTGCATTTTCGTACATTTTATCATAGTAAATGTGCCTTCATGAAGCTTGTACAAACACACCTCATAATAATTTGAAACATATTGATCACCAATTTAAGATACACCCTTTTTTGGCACGCACAATTATGTATCAACACTCACCATTACTTCGAAGCACACATCACTGGAACACACTGCCGGGCGACATCGCTTGATTCATTGATCGTGCCGCCTTTGTAAACCGATTCGATATTTTCTTGGACATATGACTTACCTATCTGTGAGTTTGTAAGTGCATGTATGTGCTTATTTTTACTATTCTTTCACTGTAAATATATTTTTTCCTTAAAGATGATAGTCTTGCTTGGGATACTCCAACGCAAAAATTTTGGTCTGTCTGTCAGCAAAAAGGCTCAAGTACGACCACATCCACAGCATCCACCAGTATTGCTCAAGTTTCTGCGTTCGTACTTGTACGATTGTCAATAAAAAGCAAATATTGAGCATATTTGAGGCAGAATATCAACATGTTGATATTGTGCACTGTGTTTATTTATACTAGAAAAGGTATAAATAAGTAATTCTAAGCACTGCAGCTGACAATGCGACGCTTCGCATGGAAAGGCGTCTCCTACGCTTTGCTAAGACGATACTGTGCTGCTACCTGTCTTGAAATCTACAAAATATGGCCTCCAAGATTGCACGCATGCTGCGTGCTGCGTGCTCGCTATAACAAAGGCCATCCTTTCGTTTTCTGAAATCACCGCCAGATGGCACTCATGTCTCACGCAACATAAGGTCCCTAGATGAAACAAGTTTCCAAGGTAGCGACACCCTCCCTTTTCCTCCTCGCTTATTTGCCTGAAGCGCCCCCTAGAAGGTTCAAAACTTTCATCCAAAAGTGAATGTTTGGGTTCTGTTGCTACGGTGAATAGATGTAAATGAAACAAAATGGAACGAAATAAGACGTAGAATAAACAGTTACCTTTATGAACATAAACGGCACAACACAAGAGCAAGCGGGATGTGCGTTACTCAACCGGCAACGTTGTGCAGTTCTATACTTTACACCACTAGCCATGGCGTCTCGCGTAGTACATTTTAGTTCCACGGCCGCGGTATTTCGTCCAGTTCTAACTAGTCCACTTCTCCGATTGTGTTTTGTTCGTGTTGTGACACTGTGAACGTGCTTCTTGCTGGATCCTGTAAGTGGCCACAGGGCGTGACGTTGGGACGATTGATTACAACCGGCTTGTGCACAAGCAAGAAAAAAAAAACTACGACCAGATTGGTACGAACACTCGTCCAGCAGCACTGCGATGACGTTTTATTTTTTTTAAATGTGCCCATTTGGACAATCGTGATGCCAAGTGATTCTGATGTGGTGCTGGGAACTTCCTGAAAAGTGGGAGTTCTACTGGTGAGGTGTCTCGAAGCAGTGCGTTTCGGTTCAAGCGAAAACTGGTCAAGAGTGAAATGTTTCTGAAGGTGCATTTACTACAACCTACAGCTGCTCTGTATACGTGCATACCCACATGTATTTTTACCAACTGGCATGCACTAGAAACGCATTAGACGCGCGCCTGGCGTTTCAATAAAAACCGACAAGTGAACTCGCTTCGCAGATCCGCGTCGACATACGTTGACGGAGTTGCACGAAAGCATTCGCGTGAAATGGTTCATAGTTGCGCTTCATGGTGTGCTTCATCTCGGAAAGCACGAGGTAAGTTGAAGAGAGCGAAACCATTTTCTGTTGTTTACGGCAACGCAGCATTGCTGAAAAACGCAGATGTTGCATTGAACGAGCATGGCGCAACAATCTTGGTAGACTTAGCGCACACCGAAACGCTCCTCCTCTTCAGTTTATGTTCTGGCTACGATTTTGTCTTCTGGTCACGGCGAGAATCCGGCTGGAGCCATATGCGCATGCGTACTCGTTTTGAACCTTTTGCATAATAATAAATAACACCACCAACCATTTGCAAGATCATGTGCAAGTAACGCACCAATTACAGACGCGGATGGCAGAGAAAAAGAGGAGTAATCGAGAGAGTGAGAAGGACGGCTCGAGAACAATGAGTGACGCTACCTTGTTTCATCTAGGGACCTTAACGCAACACCTCCAGGATCCCATTCACCAGTTTTCTCGTGCAAAACATCAAATAAATATTTCTGTATATTCACTTTTTTCAGGCGAAATACAATAGTCTTTCGACGACATTTTTGGTCAAATATGCAGATAGGGGGCAATTTTTTTCATGGCAATTTTCTGTATATTGTCACGGGGTCGTGACGTGGCCGAAGACAGGAGACTTCGTGTTAGGATTTAACTGTTTATTTGGGCGAACCTGTGCCCGGTAAACTGAAAGTCCAATTACAGCAGCAGTCTCGCACAGATAGCAGTCTCGGACTGATAGCGGCGAACGGAGCGTCGGCCTTCGATCAACAACTGACAAGCGGCGAAGCGCGTCGGCATTTATACTCTTGCCGTCGAATGTTCTAGCGTTATCGCTGGTGGTGGCGTAGCTTCCAGAACAATCTGTACCGTTCGCACAGTGGGCGTGATCTTATCGAAATGATCTACTACAGTCCGGAACCTTCTAGAAAACTGCAGGCGCGGTTTGCGCTGAGAATCGTGCGGTGTTTTCGGACGATAACAAAAACTTGGGAAATGGAACGTGGCATTGCCCCCCTCTGAAAAAAAGACATCGTCCCGATGCTTTAACTAAAGATGAAAGTACAATAATAATGCAAGAAAGTACAATGAATAAATTACGATACAACAATAATACAAAAAAACACTAGTTCAGTTTGTTAACGCGCATGAAACGGCTTGAGGCGCGCGACATGGACGACTTCAGGTCGCGATCGGCGTCGTTGAGAGTTCGTGATGCCGTCGGGGACAACCTCGTAATCAAGTGGGCCGAGCCGTCGAACCACCCTGTACGGTCCGAAGTACCGTCGCAGAAGCTTTTCACTTAGTCCACGTCGGCGTATCGGCGTCCACACCCAAACACGTTCACCGGGCTGGTATTCCACGAAGCGTCGTCGTAGGTTGTAACGGTGGCTGTCGGTCGTCTGTTGATTCTTGATACGGAGACGCGCAAGTTGTCGGGCTTCTTCGGCGCGTTGAAGGTACTCGCTCACATCGAGGTTTTCTTCGTCGGTGACGTTGGGTAACATGGCATCGAGCGTCGTTGCCGGGCTCCTTCCGTAGACCAATTTGTATGGCGATATCTGCGTCGTCTCCTGCACCGCCGTGTTGTATGCGAAGGTCACATACGGAAGAATGGCGTCCCACGTCTTGTGTTCGACATCGACGTACATTGACAGCATGTCGGCGATCGTCTTGTTAAGCCGCTCGGTGAGGCCGTTGGTCTGTGGGTGGTACGCTGTCGTCCGGCGGTGGTTTGTTTGGGTGTATGCCAAGATTGCTTGAGTTAAGTCGGCAGTGAATGCCGTTCCTCTGTCGGTGATAAGGACCTCTGGGGCGCCATGACGTAGGACGATATTTTCGACGAAGAATTTAGCTACTTCGGATGCACTGCCTTTTGGCAGGGCTTTTGTCTCGGCGTAGCGGGTGAGGTAGTCGGTAGCTACCACGATCCACTTGTTTCCGAAAGCCGACGTCGGGAACGGCCCCAGTAGGTCCATACCAATCTGCTGGAAAGGTCGGCAAGGTGGATCAATTGGCTGCAGAAGTCCCGCTGGCCTTGTCGGCGGTGTCTTGCGTCGCTGACAGTCCCGGCATGATCTCACATAACGAGTGACGTCGGTGGTAAGACGTGGCCAGTAGTACCTTTCTTGTATCCTCGCGAGCGTGCGAGAAACACCGAGGTGCCCTGCCGTCAGATCGTCGTGAAGGGCCTGCAGGAGTTCTGGTCGTAGAGCTGAAGGCACCACAAGAAGGTACTTAGCTCGAAGCGGTGAAAAGTTTTTCTTTTGTAGAAGACCGTTTCGTAGAAAGAACGACGCAAGTGCGCGCTTGAATATCTTTGGGACTTCGGCGGTCCTGCCTTCGAGGTATTCTATTAGGGCCTTAAGTTCCGGGTCGGCCCTCTGTCGTTCAGCGAAGTCGTCGGTAGTTATCGTTCCTAAGAAGTAGTCGTCATCCGGGTTGTCGGGTAGCGGTTGGTCGACAGGCGCACGAGAGAGACAGTCGGCGTCGGAGTGTTTTTTGCCGGACTTGTAAATGACAGTAATGTCATATTCTTGAAGTCTCAGGCTCCATCGTGCGAGGCGACCTGAGGGGTCCTTCAAGGTGGCTAGCCAACACAATGCGTGGTGGTCGCTCACAACTTTGAAGGGCCTGCCGTAGAGGTAGGGGCGAAATTTCGACGTAGCCCAGATGATGGCGAGGCACTCCTTTTCTGTTGTGGAATAATTTGCTTCTGCTTTGGATAGCGATCGGCTGGCGTAACTAATAACCCTTTCAAGTCCGTCAGCCCTCTGCACAAGAACGGCGCCAAGACCTACGCGGCGCCGACAGCAAGGGCTACCACCGGAGTACGGGCTTCTACCAGACAAGGCGCGGAAGACGAAGGCTATGACCGCGACTGCAGCGACAATGACAACCGCAGCGTCCCAGCCCACGATGGTCATGCATCAACCCAGGGAACCACCAATTTTCCATGGGTCATCGTTCGAAGACCCGGAGTCCTGGCTGGAGACATACGACCGTGTGGCCGCCCTCAACCACTGGGACCATGACGAAAAGCTGCGTCGTGTGTTCTTCTATTTGGAAGACACCGCAAGGACTTGGCTTGAGAATCGGGAGTCCACGCTCCGAACGTGGGATGTTTTCTGCGGCGCATTCCTTCAAACGTTCGCGAGCGTCGCTCGCAAAGAGAGGGCCGCTGCTCTACTCGAGACTCGGGTTCAGCTACCAAATGAAAATGTCGCCATTTTCACAGAAGAAATGACCCGACTATTCCGTCACGCTGATCCAGACATGCCTGAGGAGAAAAAAGTTCGTTTCCTCATGCGAGGGGTCAAACAGGAGCTCTTCGCGGGACTGATGAGAAACCCACCGATAACCGTCCAAGAATTTGTAGCAGAAGCGACCACTATCGAAAAGACCCTGGACATGCGCACCAGACAGTATAATCGTCGCCTGACTGCAGACTGCGCCGCTGCTCAAGCCAGTAACTCCGGAGACTTGCGTGAAACGATCCGAGCGATCGTGCGGGAAGAGCTGCGCAAGCTGTTGCCTTCGGCCCAGCCTCAAGTGGAATCGATTGCCGACATTGTGCGAGAAGAAGTTCGGCAATCGCTTCAAATTCCCCACGCACCGCTGCCCGAGCCGGAAGCTATGAGCTACGCCGCTGCACTGCGCCACAACGCTCCTCCCCGTCCACGCCAAAACGCCGCCCCATCGCACTTCCGTCGACAGACGCCACCGCGCCACCACCCCCACCGACGTCATACCGTTCGCCAGCGGCCCAGCGCAGTGCACCGAGGAAGACTGACGTCTGGCGCACCCCTGACCATCGCCCGCTCTGCTACCACTGCGGCGAGGCCGGACACACATACCGCCGTTGCCAGTACCGACAGATGGGACTGCGTGGCTTCGCCGTCAATGCACCGCGTCCACAGCCAGGAGAACGACCACGTGACATCGCCGACTACCTGACAGGAACTCGGTGGACACCACGAAGCCCTTCGCGTTCGCCGTCGCCCAGCCGCCGCACGTCACCGCACCACCGGCAGTACTCTGGCCCAACGCGGGGCCGGTCTCCTAGCCCGTATCCGGGAAACTAAAGGCAGCAACCGGTGGAGGTGCGGTTGCTGTGCGACGAACTACCGAAGATCCTCCGACGACGACGACGCCGCGACGGAGCTTTCCGAACACAACGCCAGCCAGGCAAAGCCCTGACGGCGAAAGCTCATTTACCGAAGGTGGCCTGACGACGCAGCATGGAAGCAGCGGAACAAGCCGACGCAGCCGTGACCCGACGCCACGCCCTAACTGTAATGCGAGACGGCGAACTAGCGACCTCGACGTTCTCATCGACGGCCACAGTGTGACTGCTCTCGTCGATACTGGAGCCGACTATTCTGTCATCAGTGGGTCGTTCGCCGCGAAGTTAAAGAAAGTTAGGACAGCTTGGAAAGGCCCTGAAATCCGCACAGCCGGAGGTCATCTCGTAACGCCTGCAGGAATCTGCACAGCGAGAGTCACCATTAACGGCCGTATTTATCCTACAGACTTCGTAGTCCTACTGCGTTGCTCGAGAGATGTCATCCTTGGCATGGACTTCTTATGCCTCCATGGTGCTGTCATCAACCTAAAAACAAGGTCGATAACGTTATCCACAGAAGAAGCACTACCGCCGCGCACGCCTTCAGGACACCATGCCTTGAATGTGCTGGAAGAACAAGTCACCATTCCGCCTCTCTCAAGCGTCATTATTTCAGTCGGCGCTCCTAAATCACCTGACTTGGAAGGCGTCGTTGAAGGCAGTCAGCATCTGTTGGTCACCCGAAATATTTGCGTCGCAAGAGGAATTGCAGAGCTGCGGGGAGGCAAAGCAACGGTTTTGCTCACGAATTTCAGCAATGAGTACAAACATGTGAACAAAGGAACAACGGTCGCATATATCGAAGAAATTGTCGAAGACACCAGTGCTTTCGCCCTCGCCGATTCTGCGGAACCTGCTCAGAGGAACCAAGCCCCTCCCATAGCTTTCGATGTCAATCCCAGACTTCCGAACGATAAGCAAGAACAGCTCAAGGCTCTGCTCCTGCAATACGAAGATTGCTTTTCGTCGTCATCGAAAATTCGGCAGACCCCAATCACGAAACATCGCATCATAACCGAAGAAAATGCCAGACCACTCCGTCAGAGTCCGTACAGGGTTTCGACGCGAGAACGTGAGGCCATGAAGAGACAAGTTGATGAAATGCTGCGGGATGACATTATCCAGCCGTCCAAGAGTCCATGGGCATCCCCCGTGGTGTTAGTGAAGAAAAAGGATGGGACCCTACGTTTCTGCGTCGATTATCGCCGCCTGAACAAAATCACAAGAAAGGACGTGTATCCCCTCCCACGAATAGACGACGCACTTGATCGGCTCCATAACGCCAAGTACTTTTCGTCAATGGACCTTAAGACTGGCTATTGGCAAATCGAAGTCGACGAAAGAGACCGAGAGAAGACGGCGTTCATAACACCGGACGGCCTCTTCGAGTTTAAGGTGATGCCCTTCGGCCTTTACCCAGCACCTCCACCAGATGTCACGGGGTCGTGACGTGGCCGAAGACAGGAGACTTCGTGTTAGGATTTAACTGTTTATTTGGGCGAACCTGTGCCCGGTAAACTGAAAGTCCAATTACAGCAGCAGTCTCGCACAGATAGCAGTCTCGGACTGATAGCGGCGAACGGAGCGTCGGCCTTCGATCAACAACTGACAAGCGGCGAAGCGCGTCGGCATTTATACTCTTGCCGTCGAATGTTCTAGCGTTATCGCTGGTGGTGGCGTAGCTTCCAGAACATTCTGTACCGTTCGCACAGTGGGCGTGATCTTATCGAAATGATCTACTACAGTCCGGAACCTTCTAGAAAACTGCAGGCGCGGTTTGCGCTGAGAATCGTGCGGTGTTTTCGGACGATAACAAAAACTTGGGAAATGGAACGTGGCAATATATATTTTTTTGCACTATAGCTGTGTCTCTCTTATTGAGTTTTCATTCCTGTCACAATTTTTTTTCCTTTTCCATCTTTGTCTATGGAACTATATTTACATTGTTTACCACTTTAATTTTATAATGGCAATGTTCTGATTTGCAAATTTATTGTATAACTAAAACCCCCTGCGTAATGCCTGAATGGGCCTTTAGGGTATATATTAATAAAAAAAAGAGTTGATGCAAAAAGCGGGTGACTGAACGAATAAGTTTATGCCCTGTTACTAACGCTTAATCAGGAACGCGTAGCGGCAAGTGTGAAAAAAGCAAAAAGGCAAAAACTATCAGTTTTTATTTCAGTGAAGGTTCATGTTGCCACTAAGAGCTGTTGTTTCAGAAAAAGACGCTTGGTAAATAAATGTTTCAGAGTATATTCTAAGAAATTCGGAGCGTTTGAAGACTTGTGATCCGTTAAGAATTTATAACTCAGAATTTATCATCTTATCACTAAGTGAACAACCTTCTTTGTGCCGTAATGCATTCGGTATAGACATAAAAGATTTATATTATTGTTTGCCCCAATGTGAAGATTTGAAGTGTATAAAGCAGTGCATGAGAGAAGATAATGATGAGTTGTTGTTTCAGTGCCAGTGTGGCATCTCTATAGCGTCGTTTTTAGAGCTCATGCAGGCCACCTAAATTCTACCATTGTGTCTTGGAAGGGAAATAATTTTGTCCAAAAATCTGGTATCTGCATTGAATCATGAATATACCTGTAATTAGTTATATTTTTCTTGGGTATGTAGATGGGCAGCTGCAAAAGCATTTCAATTGGTTATCATCACATGCTGTTTGATATGTCCATGACTTCTTAGTTCTACTGGACATTAACAATTGCTCTTTACTGGTTGCTAATATAGAGAAAGATGTTAAGGAAAACGAAATGTCAGCATTTCACTTTGGAGTTTCAAAAAATTGATGAGCTACAGTTTCTCGATTTAAGACAGGCTTTCTTCAAAGATCACATATATAGCAATACCAGCCTAGATTCATAAAGCCAATTCTGAATTTTAATTCTGGCCGCTCAAAACCATACAGGGAGCCATTGCGTCAACTGTGCTGGGTGCCGCTCTTAAGAGGTTACGGGAGCACCTTATGGCGCATGCATTTGATGCGTAAGTTGCTCGCCTTGCAAATTCTGGCTTTCCAAGTGACGTGATTTGCTCCTTGCCAGAAAAACTTATTTCAAAGATCGAGAAGTTTTATCATTGTGATTCTAGTGTACTAGAAATTAGCAAGAAAAAGAGGCAGGCAGTTATCCCATACATACACAGGATAGCACATGGTTTGAAAAATGTTGGTGCTCATTGCAAAAACATGTCATTCTCAGCACGTAATAAAGTACATAATGTGTGTACTTTGGTGGATAGAGCATTGTGTCAGCAGCCAGGGAAAGGGAACAAATGTGTCTCCAGTCATGTCCACAGATATGCTCCTTGCACTACTGGCGTGGTTTATGGGATTCCACTGTCTTGTAGCTGCGAATATTTAGGTGAAATGGGGCAATATATAAACGTGTGCTTAAGAGAGCATGGGCTAATGCTATCAGATGCTAAAATCACGTCTAATTTGGCAGCTCGTTGTAGGCCATGTGGATGTGTGCTCAGGGCTGGGAAGAGATGCCCGAAAAAGTTTTCTGGAATGCAGATATCGAAATGCGTGGTTTGGAAGCATAAAATACAGATACTGGGATAAATTTGTAATTCATGTGACAGGATATTTCAGAGATACGTTTGCAAAAAGACCAAAAAGTATTCCAGAATACATATACTAAAATACTTTTCTCTATGTCGGGGATAGTTATACTCCATACAAACATTTGTTATGTGTAGCATAATATTTAAAATGTGCAGCACATTGAAACTTGCAAATGAAATTGATTTATTATATTTTCGCCATTCTCCGAGTGTCAATAAGGCATTATAAAGGATGCTTACACTGCACATAATTGTTAATAACCACATATTTACAGATATCAGTTGCAATAAAAAACTATGCCTTATGAGAGCATCAGTCACAGGCATTGTACACTGAAATCCGGAACTCAAGAGCAACACTATTAGTTATGCTAGAAGGAGCATAGTTTAAGCAAAGTGCTGGAACCATAAACAAACGAACTTCCAGTTGAAGGTTTAGTGTTTTCTAGAAACTTCTCAGAAAAGGCAGAAAGAATTAAGAACGGACAAAACAAGGAATGCGAAAGGAAACTCAAAAAGACCTCTTTCGAATCGCTGTTTGGCCATGCTGGCGTTTTTCAGAAATGCTCTGCAGAAAGAAATATCGTAGATGGCACACGGCACCAAATTCTCTTTGGGTGGTTTGTGGCTTCCGCAATAAGCTCCAGTTTTTCAAATGAGCGCTGCAAAAGAAAAAAGGAAAAACAACGAGAAAAACAAACACAACTCGTTAATTGGCATGAGGAAATACATTTAAAAAATGGCGCCCATTGTGCAGTATACAATACTCCTCACAATGTAAATATCTGTGCTGGAATTCAATATAGCAGTATAAGATTGTTGTCACGCTGAAGCAGGCCATCATTCAAACACATCATGGGATGCGGGTACCAAAGCAACTAGCTCGCTTTCCAGAAGGTAGGAGTCAGTTTTGCCCTCAGCAGAAATGTAGAAATGGTGGGTGCATATCTTGCCGTGGACTGCCAAGGTCACAGCAGAAATTTTTTTTCTCCATTGTCAACACGTCTCAGCTCATTTACGAAAAAAAAGAAAGTAACAAGATACCCTGTATAGTATCGCGATACATGCGATACACCGTAAAAGTATTTCACTACAGAGATACAAATACATTTTTTAAATGTGCCTCAATACAGCAATACAGATACTCAAAAGTATCTCTCAAATGCTATTGCGATACTACCCCGCCCTGTGTGTGCCCCACTTGTAGAAAACAAATATCAAATATTGACATGTTGATTAGCACATGTGTGAAGTAGCCGAAGCATTTTCATTAGATCTAACAACAAGTGCATAAGTATTTCATGTAACACTTGTCTAGATGAAGAACATAAGGTCTTAGAGAAGACATGAATCATTCTGTGTTGTAACACATGTGTACATGTGCATAGTTTTTATGAGTCAATATTTTCTATATATGTTCTTTCCTTTTCCAAATGAATTTCAGTTGTGAAATCAGCGCTGTGATCCTCTCTGACTTCTTCTAACCCATTCCTTTGTAAAATATTCTACGGTGAACACTCACCAATTTGCCTAACTCACGATTCTGCATTTTTTATTTACCTATGGAATCGGGGAAGCAGTTGCGGTCTGACAGATTCCTTTTTTCCACCCCATATTCAAACATCAGCGCTTCAAATGCTACCGCAGCTTTTATTGCAGGTGTCTGAGTACTTTAATTGTGCTCCACGTGTTAGAACCCAGAGAAATAAAACACCAACAAGCATGTGTGCATTGTGTAAAACAAAAAAGAGTGAAAGAAAGGATAAAGTAAATTTTGCTGTACGGTTTCGTTGTTGCGACATTGTTGTTAGTCGTTGTCAAGACAAGGTCGTATAAAATACGTAAGTACTCCTTTTTGCTGAAAAGTATACTTTAAACATGTACAAATGAGACGGGGATGCAAATCATTAGTAAATACAGCAGTCTAGGTCAAGGTAATCTAATCCAATCCTAAATGGCCTGCAGACGATAGCCATTATAATGAACTAGAATGTGCTCCAGTAAGCCAACTGGCCGGGCTGTTGCATCCTTGTTTTATACGAATGCCGCGAGATAGTGCCACCTTTATGTTTCCTAGCAGCATTGGCGGCACTGTTGGACTATCGCAGGCTCCTTCAAACTTGCAGCTGCAGTTGATTTTATTTGTGTGGTTGTGTTCTGGTTGTTCCAAAAACCAAACAGCCAACTTCCTCAGTGCCTGGGTCACAAGTTTTGTTTTGACCAGTTACACACATTTTTTCATATTTACCACATACACTCACAAAATTATGAGTGTGTGTGTAAAATGTGTTCATTTGTTTTATATGAGTGCCTTTTATTTTATTTTTTTACTGCTAAAGTGTTCTTTCCGTCGCACATTTTTCCAAGCAGACATTATGGTCATGGAGTTTGCTTTTAATCTATGTGAAAAACCTGGAAAAATCACTAAATTTGAAAAAAATTAAATTGATAAACACCCTGTTGTGGCTTTGCTAGCAAGTATGTTAGGAAACAGACACATGTGCAGTATGGAAGTGTGTAATGTCACAGTCATGTATTGTCAAGAAACGTCACATACCTACGCTTGAAATACTTTTCTGACCTTGCAAGTTTCAACAGATGTGTCAATGACACATCACTTCTTTCCTAGGATGAAATGCTTTCAAGAGTCCTATCAGGACCCCTGCCTGTGATCTTTTTCAGGTATTTAATATGAACTGACATGCCGTAATGCTTGCATACTGACACAACAATCTGTCAAATTTTCCATACACTCTTAACAGCCTGTAAATTAACTCCTAACAGCACCCCCTCCACTCTTCTAGTATAGGCCAAAAGGGTGATTACTTACAATATCATGCTTGTGGAACATTACTATCTATAAATCTTACAATTGTTTGGTGAAAAAAATTAGGGGACCCTCAAGGTTTGAGTAGAACACAACAGTGATATCCTATCCCTAGTGCATACCCCAACCACCTAGTGCATACTTTTTGCAGGGTAACATTACTTGAAAAGTTTATACTGCAGATTATTACTATGTAATCAATGTTTAAAGTGGCTTGTGCTAGTAAGGGTTTCGCATATAGTTGCAGTCTGCGTAATGGATTTCTAAATGGTGGCTAAGCGAGCTTGTTGATACGTACACATAGTTACTTCGAAGAGCGCAGAGATGGGACACAGGATAGACCACGCAATACAGGTACTATGTGCATGAAATGTTTTTAAACTTGATATGCACCCAGTACATGGTCCTAAGAGAATCCAGTAGCATTTGTGCCTTTTGTTTTTCGTGGCTGCTTTAAACAACGAAGTCATTATGATAATCACACGTTCTGATGGCCAGTGGCAAATCACATTTGTACCATGAAATACTGCGATAATACATGTTGTATTGTGAAGCGTGTATACCAGACGCGTGTATTTGTAAAGCGTGAAAATTATTTTTGAGCAGGCACGTGGCTTTGTGGTAGAATGCCTGCTTGCCACACAAGCAGCTTGGCTTCTATTCTCACTCAGACCTAGAAGGTTTTATTTGTTATTCTTTTTATTTCCATGTTTTTATATAATAGACCAGATGTAAAGTGAACATGGAGAATTTCATGCACCAAAAAAATGCCAACACTGCAGCTGTACAGGTGGAATCACACTTGTCCAGAGCAGCGGAGCGCATGGCTCTTGTTAGTGAGGGCTTCTACGTCACCTTAGCTACATGCTTCTGTTCACGCTTAAATTATCGCACAAAGGCCTAGCACGCCGTATGCCATGTTAGATATTCATACGGCATTGGCATTAACATATTTCTGCAGAAAACAGCAACTGTAGCGGTCGGCTGGGTGTTTTAGACAAGTGTGATTCGATCTCAAGGAATATTAAATGATTTAACACTCCAAATTTAATTTTGTTGTGTTCGATTCAACAGTCATGATTTGCAAAACTGCATATGTTTTAAATGTTTACTAATGTTTTAAAATGTCAAGTACACCAAAATAAAAGAAAGCTTGTGCAACAGTATGATACACAGCATCCGCCCTGGCACATTAAAAGAAAAGACTTGAGAAGTTGTGTAGCGCAGCTGGCTACTCAGCTCCAGGAATGTGCTTGTACCAATGAATACTTACCCTTTCTTAACGGTTCTGTGGATTTCGAGGGCCTGATTATTTCCTACGGCCAATCAATTTTTTTAATGTACATTTATTTTATGTCACTAGAAAGCTCGTAATTCAGAATGTCTAATCACGCATTGGCAACACAAAAAAGGCAATGAAACAGTTTTCACCAAACGTTGTTGCTGATGGAGTCTTATATGCAACACATGTTGAAAACAGTGGCCTACAGCTGCTCACTGCATTGGTACCAAACTCTGCCATGATAGAGTGCATGAGCAAAGTGCTGGAGAGATGGTGTGTGCATGCACTGTGGTTCTCTGATGTTATTGGGGCAGGACCGCTCCAGAAAGAATCAGACAGCACGCCAGTGCACAAACACACGTCCAACTTCTATTGTACCCTTCACACATGGACAACCCACACATTACGAAGTTCCTAACACAAAAACACGCGGCTAAACTAAATGAATAAGTAGAACGTTCGGCCTACAGTTCAGGTCGTCGGGGTAGTAGCCTGGGCCGTCGTTGATGCCCCGTCGGCACCATTCAGTGGCGAAGTCGACGTTGGGCGGCGTCGTCACCTGCAGTGACGAAGTCGGGAGACGCAGGGTCGCCGCGTCGAACTCCAGTGGCTCAGCGCCACTGTCGACGAACTGGAGCCGACGACTCACGTGTTCCGGCGGCAGGGAGTTGTGCCCTTGAGCACCTGTAGTCCCCTCGGAAACCCACGCCAGCCCTCCTGGAACAGCGGCGCAAGGGCAGGTTCAGGCACCCGGCGCCAGCTCTCCACGACCAGCGGGACAAGGACAGGTTCAGGAACCAGGCGCCAGCTCTCCTAGACCGGTCGTCTAGCGGAGGCTGAGCTGTCCACTCGGCTAGTACGAGTGTCGCGACGTGGCCTGGGTCGTACCTATGGGCCAGACGCCCAACGAGGTAGTCCTGCCTCGAACGACGTACCTCTCGCACTGCCGAAGGCACGGGTCACCCACGCTCGAGGCCACGCCTCACGAGCTGTCGTCTTCCTCGTAGGCACCGCCCGGCACATACACGCACACATCACATCCTCTTCGCCACCGCACGGCACACTATTGTCGTTTTTTTAGTTTCTGTTTCGCGCCCGCGCAGCACATATTATGACATCACCCCCTTTTCCGAGAAAGTTGTTTGCAACTATTCTACTACAAGGGCGCGGGGCGAACGAATGGTCACTGCACTGCACGGTCACTGCACGGTTCCTGCACTGCACTGCATTGTCTGTCCGGATAAGAGGCATGTTGCCTAGTGGTGCGACCCCAACTTTTCCTTTAGGGGTAGTTCTCTGGCACTTGTCGCAAGACTTGACAAAGCGCTTTACGTCTCCGTTCAGGTCAGGCCAATAAAATTCTTCTCGGACACGATCAGTAGTTCTTTTGATGCCTTGGTGTCCCGCCATGATACTGCCATGAGCAATGTCCAGTATGCCTACCCGGAACGCTTTCGGAGTGACCAGCTGTTTAAACGTCCTGCCAGTGGCAAGGCGGTAGCGTCGATAAAGCAATCCTTTATCTTCGATGAAATCGTAACAGTGGCCCTTTCCCGATTTGAATTCTTTATTCACTTTAGCAAAGACAGCTTTGAGTGTCGGGTCATTTCGCTGTTCCTCGGCGAGTTGGGCTCTGGTAACGTCAGGTAAGAGCGTTGTTGACACGTACAAAGGCCTGATATTTTCTTGACCTTGTTGATTGGCTTTGGTTTTTGCCACGCTTGAAGAAGCAGATCTTGAGGTGACAGGTGACTTGGTCGGGTGTGCTTGCGCAGGTAACTCATCCACCTGGGTATGAGTCGCCTGCTTCCAGTCAGAATCTGGATCGTATGGTCCTCTGACGCCTGGAAGATTTCCCAGCACAAGGTCATAGAGGGGTTGATCCATACAAGCCACTTTCAGCATCCCTGTGAAGTACGGCGTGTTGACTTGTACAATAGCTTCCGGGAGATGGCTAGTTGACCTGTCTAGGAGAACGACACTGATTTTCTTGCCTGTCAGGCACACATCAGGAACGAGCTCCCGTCGGA
The DNA here is from genome assembly GCF_043290135.1 of Rhipicephalus microplus. NCBI lineage: Eukaryota > Metazoa > Arthropoda > Arachnida > Ixodida > Ixodidae > Rhipicephalus > Rhipicephalus microplus. The sequence continues at coordinate 10,165,374 of NW_027464586.1, read as the reverse complement.
CGATTGCCGTGTTGCATCCCGTATCGCGTAAGACTCGAACCTCTCTTCCTAGCAGCAGACCTTCGACCACTGGCATCCCGTCGGCCAGGAAACGTATTGTACCCTGCACGTTCTTGTCGTCGTGGTGACTTGAGCAAGGAATCTTCCCTCCTGGACGCTTGGCTGTTTTTCTAGCACCAGCCCGGGCAGAGTCAGGTTCGCTAAATGCGCACGAAGAACTCGGTTTGTTGTTCCCATGCTGGTTTCGGAAAGTTTCTGTGACATGTCCCGTTTTACCGCACAACTTGCATTTCAGCATCTGCTTAGGTGGATTGCGGCAGTCAGGAGCCAAATGTCCGAAACGATGACACAGGATACACTTGAGTTGCGGTTTCCGCGACGCTTCGGTAGGCTTTCCACTGGATTCTTTCGCGGGGTCAGGACCTTTTCCTATATTAGTCAAATTCTGCGCCTCAAGGAAGCGATCCGTCAAATTAGCGAGTTCATCTAGTGACTTGCACTCTCGCTCTTTTAAGAAAACAACCAGCTTTGGATGGCAACAACGCAAGAATTGCTCAGAGATTACGTGATCCCTTAGACCTTCATAGGTTTGGGATACGTTTGCCATGTCTATCCAATGGTCGAAATAACTGGTAATTCTTGCTGCTAACTGTCGTCCAGTTTCACCATCTGCTGCTCGTGCTTTCCGAAACTTATCTTGGTAGCCTTGAGCCGTAAACTGAAATCTCTGCAGTAGAGCTTTCTTTACTTTTTGGTAGTCCAGCGAATCAGCGGCAGTCATTCGGCCTATCACGGTTAACGCGTCACCCGTTAGGCACAGGCTAACAGCGATACCCCATTTTTCTTGCGGCCAATCCTGTCCTGTGGCTACGCGCTCGAATCGCTGCAGATACGCGTGCAGATCATCGCGTTTCTCGTCAAATACAGGCAGTAACTTCTGCGGATTGAGGGGTGAGGAGGTGCTGGGCGCAGTCAAAGCGTCATTAGCTGCTACAGGCATATTCTGAGCTCCTTCCTGAAGCTTTAGCTTAAGCTGCAGAATTTCACGCTGCCTCTCGTCAGCTTCTTTGGCTGCCTCTCGCTCTGCAGCTCTCTCATCCCTTAGCTTAGCCTGTTGGGCCTCAATCCACTTGTTTAGCTCTGCACCCGAGAACCCTAGTTGGAGCCCTATAGCGGCGAGTTTTTCCAAGCCCATGGTGCAGTCTGAACGTGTGTCTGCCTCGAGCGAAACTGTCTTCTTTCCCTGGTTTAACGAGCGGATCCTGGCATGCTCGCCAGTTTGTGATGTTATAGGGGCAGGACCGCTCCAGAAAGAATCAGACAGCACGCCAGTGCACAAACACACGTCCAACTTCTATTGTACCCTTCACACATGGACAACCCACACATTACGAAGTTCCTAACACAAAACACGCGGCTAAACTAAATGAATAAGTAGAACGTTCGGCCTACAGTTCAGGTCGTCGGGGTAGTAGCCTGGGCCGTCGTTGATGCCCCGTCGGCACCATTCAGTGGCGAAGTCGACGTTGGGCGGCGTCGTCACCTGCAGTGACGAAGTCGGGAGACGCAGGGTCGCCGCGTCGAACTCCAGTGGCTCAGCGCCACTGTCGACGAACTGGAGCCGACGACTCACGTGTTCCGGCGGCAGGGAGTTGTGCCCTTGAGCACCTGTAGTCCCCTCGGAAACCCACGCCAGCCCTCCTGGAACAGCGGCGCAAGGGCAGGTTCAGGCACCCGGCGCCAGCTCTCCACGACCAGCGGGACAAGGACAGGTTCAGGAACCAGGCGCCAGCTCTCCTAGACCGGTCGTCTAGCGGAGGCTGAGCTGTCCACTCGGCTAGTACGAGTGTCGCGACGTGGCCTGGGTCGTACCTATGGGCCAGACGCCCAACGAGGTAGTCCTGCCTCGAACGACGTACCTCTCGCACTGCCGAAGGCACGGGTCACCCACGCTCGAGGCCGCGCCTCACGAGCTGTCGTCTTACTCGTAGGCACCGCCCGGCACATACACGCACACATCACATCCTCTTCGCCACCGCACGGCACACTATTGTCGTTTTTTTAGTTTCTGTTTCGCGCCCGCGCAGCACATATTATGACAGGTTCAATGCAGGTTTTTTGTTGCTGTGGAGGAAGCTCCCCTGCAGAGCATCAATTTCTTAACCTTTTGATGATTAATAGGATGAATGCATCCCACTTTTTCCTCAGTAAAACTTTCTCTGCCACTTTACGTTGCCATCAGCACAATGCCTTCCAGTTGTGGTGTACCAGAAACATTAAGGAAACTGAGAAACTATATATTGCACATTTACAATGCATGGTATCAGTGATACGTTGAGTTTAAAATCTTTTATTCTGTTGATATTTTTTTTTCAGCCGGTGTCATATTGCGTACCAGGTAGCTAAAGTTTCAAATTTATGGTATTCTTCTGTTCAGTTTTTTTAAAGAATTTTAGCGTGCAACTATAGATTCTCTTTTTAAATTGCAAAAACTATATCTGCCTAAAATCATTGTGGAAGTGCACTCAAATGAAAAATGAAGCAGTTCCTTGCATAGCCTAACAACATAGCATACATGCATAACTGTTTTTTCATGTTTGATGGATGCCACAAAACAGCACATTCTTTGATATTTTTTATCATTATGAGGAGAGGCAATAAGACTAAAAGCTGTGGCTAAGACAATGTTGCTAAAATTTTGGGTCAAAGGAAAAATATGGCAAAATTGCTGCTTCATACAGCCAGGAAGCCAAAGAGAACACTAATTTTCAAGATCATCAAATCATGCAAGATATATGAGAAAAAGCAAATATGTCACACCTGAATAGAGTTCATGAATATGATGCAGCATTTGTCAACACACTTACAGCATTCAGTGCATTGACACCACGTCAAAGTGGCTTGCCATGATTCATTACCACGATTTTAATTATTTGCGAAAATGCAGGCTTAACTGAGATGTTCGCCCTTATCCATTGCAGATACAAGACAAGACATGCATAGACACAGCTTCGTTAAATGTGAATGAAAAGCAATATTCTCCTTTTTCTTTGTTTTCATATGAATGCGTGCACTCATCTATGCCTGCTGCTTTCTCCTTGTTTTCGACGAGTTTCAATATTATCGCCACCTACCGACAAGACAGACACAAGCTGAAAGGGTACCTGTATGTGAAGACCTTGGGACAGAGCCGCTAGACTCAATGCCACAGGCAGAGGCGCAGAATTGCGTAGAAAATCTGAAATTAAGGTTCACTGCAATTTTTCTCCCACAGTTTTAGAAGTGTTCCTCTGTACTGCTTCCATTGGGCCTTTTTGGGCAAGAAATTTGGCAGCAGAATTACAGCTTAGTGCCCTTATGAAACAATGTGACATGTGTTGCCCCACTTATTCAAAGATGCTTCATGGGTCGATGAGCCACATGCGTACCACTTTTTTCTCATAAATTGATGGCCATATTTTAGTGAAGATTGTGTCACGCTATTTTTAGGCATGAAGTTCTGCAAATATCTGTTATTATGTGAAAAATATCGATGAATTCACGAAGGGTAAGTTAAATTGCATAATAAGCAAAATTGAAAGTAAGGATGCAATATATATACTATATAATTTTAAGCTAGATTAATAAATGTCTGAGCTGCAGGAGGCAACGTGCAGAAATTCTCCAGAACTCGATACTAAGCTTTTGCCACGAAGCGGTGTAATGGCACAGCTGCTGTGATTTTCAAACACCATTTCAAAATACATATACAACTCAAATTACTCAAGGGAAAGGGAGCTTGACTTTATCATACTTATGCATGTTTCCAAATAAAGAAAGATCTATTTACACTTACTGGCCAGTTAATTGCTGTACCCCTAAACAGACATAAAAGTGAAAGCCATGACATTTGGTAGTCTAACAATGGACCTAGGGATTTCAACATCACATCAATGTGATTTGGCATAAGCTGTAAAAGCTTATTCAATCAGTCATACATTGTTACCCTTTTATGCTAGTTTTAACGCGATAGTTTTAAAAATCTCGTGGGCATCGTTGATTGTGAGTGATGAACCTTGTGAGCAACCGGAAAAATCAAGAAAGATGCAAATAAAATAAGTAATAAAGAATTTCCCAGTTTGCGGGAGGATCAAGCCCAGGCCGTTTGCATGGCAAGCAGGCGTTCTACCGCACAGCCACACATCTGCTTGGAAATTAAGGAAAATAACTTCATCTGCTTGAAAATACAGTGAAGATAATGTTAGGCTTTGCAAACACATGTGTCTTGTATACTGCCTTCACAATTCAATATGTAGTATCACAGTAATATTTCTTGATACAAGTGTGCATTGTAATCAGGCATCAGAACATGTGATTATCTTAAGGACTTCATAGTTAAAAGGTGGCCAGCCATAACAAAACGCACACATTTTGCTGCACACATTTTCTTCAGACCACATAGTGAGTGCATACCAAGTTCGAAAAAATTTCATGCACCAAGTGCTTGACGTACGCACTTGGGCCAGGGTATCATTATCGTGTTCAATTCTTGAAAGCGAACCTTAAGGGTCGCCCAATTTTTCTTTTTTAAGTGATGGAAATGAAGCATTAGTCTAACCATGAATATTTTTATGCCAGCAATTAGACTAGTAGGTTAGCTCAGTGAGCCATTTTTGCGTTTATATCAGGTTTATTTGACTCAAGGAAAGCAATATTATTTTCAGATGGCACTGTATGCCAAAGACCTCACATGGTGTCTATTGTTGGCCATTAATCTCCAGGTATCCTCGGCCCTCCCTCTTTCCCTCGTTGAAGGGCCTGTTTTTTTTTTAAGAAAAGGTGACGACCCTGGTGGCCGTAAAGTGTGAGAACAGTATAAAAATATTGAAGCAGGTTGTGTAGACAACAATCTACAGACAGTGAGTGGCATACAGAATTGACTTGGCTGTCTTTAATGTGTGTGTGTGGGGGGGGGGGGGCATAAAAAAGCTGCTACAGGGCCAAAACAGATGCCTTAATTTCAGTGGCAACTATGCAAAGGGGCAGCTGGAAAGTCTACTTAAATCTTCCAAACATGAGCGTCTTGAATTCGCTGTAGTTTTATCTCGAGCAAATTAGGACTTGAAGAAAAAGAAAACCTAGTCCTCATATATTTGAAACAGGCACATATTGCAAGAAGGCTGTTGATAAACCAGGAACAAGTTTAGCCATGCCTTCATTGTTGTCAATTGTGAGCACACAATACATACCACAGCGATACTTTTGGGAAGCACACTTTGATGTGACCGAGGTTAGGGGCACAGGCTTTCTCCCAGGTGCCGGGGAAGAAGACACCTTTGAGAGGCTTCTTGACGACAGAAACACACGATTTATTTACATATTTACAGGTGTAAAAAACACAAGGCGTCGAGATGCGCTTTTACAGGAGACAGGACTGGCCGTAACGAAGGCCACAGAGAGAGCCCTGAGTGCACACGCAACGCGCTTTTCATATCCTCGGTCCGTGCATGCGCCTCTCCTCAAACACAAATTGTCTGTCCCAGCAATGCTGATGCGTGTTCCCTGCAGCACACCCAGACACCTCTTGCGTTTCTGCTGGACGCGTACCACATTTGGCTGGTACGCCAATGAGCGTCTATTGCAGACTTGGTCCTTGCACTGCCAATCATAACATTTGAATGAATACTGGCAAGCTAACTGGCACCTGCGAATCTGTACAGCTTTAGAAGACGGGTCCCATCTGCAATGAACCACTTCTTAGCAGTAGAAGAAAAAAAACAAGATTTTTTTTTTGCTTACCCGAGGCAATATTCGAACCAGCGAATTGAAAGCTGAGCATAATAACTCTTCAGCTATTTATGCATGGTGAAAGAAGAAATCATAGCCTTAAATAGTAAATAGTATAGGGGGTCGGAAAGGCAAGGGAGGATGCAAAGGAGAGAGTGAAAAAGAAGATGGGAGAACCATTAGAAAGAAGAGAAAGAGAAAAAAACAAGGGGAGAAACGAATTGCGTAGAAAGAGCAAAAAATACAAATATATTAACTAAAAAAAGCAGGGTTGTGCAAATATTCGAATGCTTCGAATATTTGAAGGAACAGTACTGTATGCAAACTCACTTCGACTCGATTTGAAATTATTAAAATTTTGAAGTACTTGCAATGAACAAATAGTTAACATTGATCTGCACATAACCTCCTGTTAAGGTGATTTCACTAAAGCATAGAGTGCTATGCTGTGAAAGCACCTATCCAAAAGAATTCGCACTGCCGCAAAGCCTCTTCAAAGTTTAAGGGGCACTGCAACTCTTATTGAATATGGTCGTAAAACGCGGCCGATCGGTAGTCAAGACTCCCGAGAACACGTGAGCCAAATATTGTTGCGCAGCACAAGGCCACAATTTCTCAATAAATGTTCAAACTCACCTGAAAGTTGCTTTCTTTTCACTCGACAAATTGCGCTACAAGCTCAAAAATTACCCATTACAGCCACTGTATCAGCGATTGCCTGATTCGAGCATGGCACATTGGACGTTAATGGGCCCAGGCTCACTTGGAATATGATCGAGTCGTGAGTTTGAGTGAGTACAGCTGAGTAATATTACATGAGTTTGAGTTAGAGTGAGTGTGGCTAAGGAAAATTTTAATGAGCTTGAATCCGAGTGAGGAAAATATTTGCAAGTCTGAGGTGGTGATCCCTAAGCTCAACGTGTATTTTTTGGGTGAGCCTTAGTGAGCACCACATTTTATTTCTGACCTATGTTCCTATATACCCGCCTATCAGCATAACTATCGACGTCATATTTGCTTACATTGCTAATCAAGTCTGTTCAAGCATACATCAACACACAACCGTTCATGCGGTTATTGCACATAGGCGCAAGTTAGGAGATAAGGGGGTCGCCAAGACCTCCCTTCACAAACTCGCTCATGGGACATTCATGGCAAAAATTTCTTATGTGAGCTGCATATTTTATAAAAATATTCTTATTGGATTGCGACTAGTGACAGCTGTTCGCTCACTCAGACACAGGTCAAATCGCTAGTCTGAGCGTGCCGAACTGAGTAATATGTTGGTAAGTTTGAGCCTGAGTGAGAGTGGATGACAAACAGTTTAGCGAGTCCCAATTAGTTCTGTTGAGCTAAGTTTAAGTGAATTTGAGTCCAAGTGAGTTTCCATGGTGAAACGTATTTCTTGAGTGAGTTTCAATAGGTTCCACTTTTTCTACCGGCCTATGGCTGCTGCTCTCAAACATCAACACTTAATCCTTGGGCAGCATTGAAGTAGCTGCAGCCATTCAGCCCTCATGCCTGCGATGCAGGATCGTTTTACTGAGGCAGGGTCTCGTTTCAGGAAAGGATGAGCCAGTTTTTCACACACAAATGTCAAACATTTAAAATAAAAGTAATTTTAAATAAAAGCAAAACAATCACACTGAAACTGCACCCATTACCAAACTACTAAGACAAGCAAAGCTTTGTAATTAAGTGAAGTTCTGCTGAACATTTGAAACAAAAACAGTCACTAGTAGTTCCAATGCTGGTGTCATCCACAGTGGCAGACTCATTCTTTGCAGGTGTATTTGTTGGCTAAAGCAGATGAGAAGCCCAATTCACCCATAAGTCATGGGCAGAAGTGCTTCAGTCACAGTGTGAAAACAATCTCCAAATGTGAGCAGAGAGATCAGAACATCTGATAGGTAGAGCTGCAAGAGACAGGATGTCCCTTGCAGCTTCTGTTTCTTCTTTCTTTGTCTAGTTGTAGTGCTGTTTATAGCAAGTTTACGACGTAATAATAAGCCTGCATTAACACTTTATATCAGACAGATCTACCCACGCATGCACCATGGTGGCTGGTCACTGCACCATCGTGGCTGGTGACCAGAAGCAGGAACCCGCTCGCCAACCTAGACGGCTGAGTCAGCCTCCCAAAGGCAGGTCAGGTCCAGGACATGATGGCTGGCAGCAGGTCCTTGTTATGGTCTCGTGAATGGTAACCAACATGAGCACTGCACTGATGTTACACGCACATCACAATGTCTAAGTATATGCACTGACTTAAATTTGGGTGATGTGTAAAAATTACTGGCCGCTAACAGCAGCAAAAATATGGTTGTCACTAATATAAACCATGACTATATGCCTGTTTGTTCGCGGCCATAACTGCCTGTACCATGATATGAAGCAGCTTTGTGCAACTTCACATCATGGAACGTTTCTCTATCCGCCACCCGAGAACGCGCTCTGTAGCGGTCAGGCTCTGCCCAGAGACTTAGACTATATGAAACTAATACAGGCCATGCTGAACTGCTGCCTCAAACTGCAGCCAGTCTAATGGAATCAAACTTTGCCATAGCAAACATTTAGACTTTTACGAGAAATGATGCTGTTTTCTAGGGAATGTTCAGAATATGAACTATTTGTTAATGCATTAGGAACATCTTACATTGTAATACAATCACATAAAATTTATTTACAGTTGGAAAAGTAAATTTTCACCAGCTGCCCGCATTAGCTTTCATTTTGCCGAAGTATGTGTTTCCACATAGCACAGCTTAGAAAATGAAGTCAGGCATTCAATCACAAAGGAACAAATTTTCTTCATCTGAAAGGGACGCTAAAGACAAAAAAATTCTCTTGTTCGAATGATGAGTGAAAGTTTAAGAATGCCTAAACGTCAGTATTATCTACAGGGCTTAGTTCACCAAGAAAGAAGTAAATGTATGATAAGGCTCCAGTCACCCATGCCATATTCTGCGAACTCTGTAACTCTATAAAATGACGTAGTCGAGTCCCAGATAAAGTAATTACTGAAACTGTCCACAGTAGAAAAGACGATTTCAGTGCATTTAAGTAAGGTTTAACGTCTCAAAACCAGCATATGATTACGAGAGACGCCGTAGTGGAGAGCTCCGGAAATTTCTACCCCCTAGGGTTCTTTAACGTGCGCCCAAATCTGGTATGAAATGCTGCTTGGTTCTTTCTATTTCTTTCTTTGAACTAAGAGCCGCCGACAAGACTCATGGCTAGCTTCAATCTAAGAGCCGCCGACAAGACTCATGGCTAGCTTCACTCATCCCCCAAAAACGTTGGGGGGGGGGGGGAGGGGCAGTGAAAGTTCTCTCAAATTACCTAGCTGTGCCACAGAAGCTTCTCCGAAGCTACTGACCGGTGTCTGCTCATAATAGCAAAACTTTCCTTCTACCACGCCTGCTACTACTGTATTTCACGCCACCTAAGGGACAAAATGTCAAGAAGACCTACTTGGAAAGTTGTTTAAATACCAGTTGTAGCGTGCTGACCACTTAATATATAAGTTCTTTTTAAACAAGGCATTTTCTTAGCACGGAACAAACAGTGCACCACAAACAGTGCACCAACAGTATGCCTTTAGGGCCCCTTTAAAGGTTTCATACATTTATATACTTAAACATCTAAAAAGGTTGCAACACGCTAGGATGCTCATGATCCCTAAAATATACCGCAAAAATAATAACTTTCTGGCCTGCGTTATTTACACAGTTCATTTTATTGACCGATAGGCATCAAAATTTATTAACTTTTTCTCAAACCACTTAGTTTTTAAAAGCAAGGTTCATATAGTATAATGGTTTGCATTATTTTCTGGATAAATAACGCCTGTAGAAAGTTATCTCACTGGATAACACGGACCAAAGAATGTCATTTTAAAATTCTTTGTGGGGCAGAAGAACTAAGAATGCTAATGATGATGACCGAATATATTAATAACCTAGAGTTGGAATCTATAGAAAGGTCTCAAATCAGCAGCTATAGAAGTACATGGTTTCAGTTCAAGGCTGATGTTTTTAATGGTTTAAACATGTAATATTACTTTGGAACAAAAAAGCAACTTGACTTTGGTTTTACCCTGGGCACTTGCATTAGAGCATTAGGGAAATGCACCATCTCATTGTCTGCAAAACATGATATTAAATGCCTGCGCATTAAGGTCTTATCAGAAGCAACGGTGCACGGGTCGATGCCAGATGCAATGGTGAATGCATTAGCAATGGCAAAAACGCCACAGTCATAACAGTTCTCTTGACGCTGTACTGCCTTAGCGTGAATGATGAGAGTATTAGAAGCTAGACTCATTATGCTCATAACTTGAGTTGCTACACTTGGCATAATGTCCTGGCCTAACGAATCATACAGAAAAACACTGTTTGTAGGGGCACCATAATTTGTCACTGTGACCCAATGCCCAGGAATATGCAGAATTTGAATAAAGTTGTCTCGCTTCTTAAATGTCAAGCTCTCCCCAAGAAGAACGTCCTGATAATTGCACAGACCAGGAAACTGACGCGAAATAATAAATTGCGCTGCATTTACGATTGCATCTGACAGCCATCCCGTGCCTCGTAAGGCCACTAAATCAGAGGAACTTATTTTGTACGGTTTGCAATTATTTGGACCACAAATCGCGTCAGCTATAGGGTCACTAATTTCTTCCACTGTTCTACCAACGACTGTCACAGGTGCCTTCTCTTTAAATTGAGAGTTTTTCAAAACATGCTAATATAGTCTTTTTTCTCCCCGCTTCGTATCATGTGCACATCTCTTACGTGGTCGGCCGCGAGCGGATTTAACTAGAGGTATGCTAAGCGCTGTCAGTTGCTGTGCGAAATCACTAGGCGAAGAGCTAGTGTCCGATGTCTTTGCTAGAACCTGACATACCTTATCATCATGCGAGGCTATAGTAAAGTTAATTTCATCTTTTGAATCAGATTTAACTTGACCAAATTGCACTTTCAGTTCCGATTTATCTTCTGTGGAGCCCTTTTTCATAGTGTCATCATCTACAGATTTGGCCAATAGATAGTCGTTCAGGTCTATACTCCACGAATTACTTACTTCTTTTGACTTTTCTAAGCCTTTTCCTTCCCCACTAACTTGTTCATTACTTTGTGTTATTTTAGGAAGTGGTGAATCATGTTTCTTATTTCTAGGGTAAGTAACAAGATTTTGGAAAAAGTCCTCACACTCGCTCAATTTTTCGCTAAGTTCAGTTGCGCTACATTTGGCTAGTACATTAGCAGCTTCCTTTGAAAGTTCCAACAGACGTGCATATGCATATTGTGAGACGACGTCAGGTACGAAGGAGCGACCGTTTTATTGTCAACCCAGACGCGCGAGCCAGCAACCGAACAAGCAGCGAGCCGCTACGATGATGATGATCACGGTGCTTTGTATGCGCAGGTGAAAGTGAAAATGATAAGCAACACAATCAGCGCTCACACTATTTCCCCCCTACACGAAAGCGGTCTGCAAGACGTTCATTTAGTAAGTGTATGAGCGCTGGATATAAGGTTTCAGGCGAGACACATGGACGATCTCGGTCCCGCGACGACGGCGATCAGAAGCCGAAGTAACCGGCGCGACGCGATAATTTACGGCCGATGTTCGTTCAAGCACGGTGTAAGGACCCAGGTATCTGTGAATGAATTTTTCACAGAGGCCGGGTGTGCGAACAGGTGTCCAGAGGAGCACTTCGTCGCCTGGGTAGAATGACACAACTCGACGTGTCGCATCACAACGAACTTTTCGCTGGGCCTGAATGGTAGAGGTGTTGGCGCGGGCGATTGTGCGGCAGTGGTTGACACGGGCAGCGAATTCTTCCGGAAGGGACGCAGATGGGACAGAAGGCGTGGACAAAAAGCTGGTGTCTAGAACAAAAGATGGTGCACGGCCATACACAAGAAAAAACGGGCTGTAACTTGTAGTGCGTTGTATGGCAGTGTTATAGGCAAACGTGACGAAAGGTAGTATTGTGTCCCAGTTCTTGTGATCGGGTTGGACATACATAGAGATCATGTCTGACAAGGTTCTATGAAAACGCTCAGTAAGACCATTGGTTTGCGGATGATATGCCGAGGTGGTCTTATGGATTGTGTCAGAGGCCTGTAAAACTTCAGCGAGCACACGAGAAAGAAATGTCTTGCCACGGTCACTCAGGAGAACACGAGGGGCGCCGTGGCGCAGGATAATGGCACGCAGAACAAAGTCGGCTACTTCGCTGGCAGCTCCAGTAGGAAGAGCTGCCGTCTCAGCGTAGCGAGTAAGATGGTCTACGGCAGTAACAATCCAGCGGTGACCGGCGGCGGTAAGCGGAAGGGGTCCGTATAAGTCTATGCCGACGAACTCGAAGGGAGCGGATGGGCACGGGAGAGGCTGTAGAGGGCCGGCGGGAAGAGATGTCGAACGTTTTCGGTGCTGACATGATGAACAGGAAGTGACGTACCTGGAAACACTAGTGGAGAGGCCAGGCCAGAAGCAGCGAGTCTTAATGCGATCGTAGGTTTTATGAAAACCCAAGTGGCCAGCCGTCGGGTCGTCATGAAAGGCTTCTAAGACTTGGAGTCGAAGTGAGCGAGGTATGACCGGGACCCATCGGCTACCGAGAGGATGGTAAGTTTGTCGAAGTAGCGTTCCGTCATGAAGTTTGAAACGCGTGAGTTGTCGTCGCAAGCGGCTGTTGGGAGCACGAGATGAGCCGGTGAGCCGATCGATGATTGTACGGCAGTATGTGTCTGCACGTTGGAGCGAGGTGAGGTCTGCGGATTGAAGGAAGTCATCCGGTGCAGTGGGCTCGATGGGACTAAGACTGGTCATCTGCGTGGTCTCTTGGCTGGGAGGTGCTGCGCAGCAGGTAGATGCGTCATGATTTTGCAACAGCGGACAGCGTGACAAAGCGTCGGCATCTTGGTGTTTGCGGCCCGACCGGTATGTGACACTGTAGTCATACTCCTGCAGTCGGAGCACCCAACGACCGAGGCGTCCTGACAAGTTTTTTAATGATGACAACCAACAGAGCGCATGATGATCCGTGACGATCGTGAAGCGGCGGCCATACAAATAGGGGCGAAATTTTTGCACGGACCATACGATAGCGAGACATTCCTGTTCAGTGATGCTGTAATTGCGTTCCGCTGGGGAGAGAGTACGGCTCGCGTAAGCCACGACTTGCTCTTGTGAAGCCTGGTCACGCTGCAGCAGAACAGCGCCGATTCCGTGCCCACTTGCGTCAGTGTGTAATATAGTAGGGGCTGTGGGATCAAAATGGCGAAGAACTGGCCCTGACGTGAGGCATCGCTTCAGGGTCTGGAAAGCAGCTTCACAGTCATCTGTCCAAAGAAATGATGCACTTGTGGTCAGGAGTTTGTGAAGAGGAGCCGCGATAGTGGCAAAATCACGGACAAAACGGCGGAAGTAAGAGGCTAAGCCGAGGAAGCTGCGAAGGTCTTTGAGCGTGGTGGGCTTAGGAAAGTGCAGCACAGCGGCCACTTTGTCGGGATCAGGTTCGATGCCAAGCTTGCTGACAACGTGGCCTAACACTTTGATGCTGCGGCTCGCAAACCGACACTTCTTGGTATTTAGCTGGAGACCGGCTTTGGCTAGACATGTGAGCACCTCGTCTAGACGTTCTAGGTGTTGCGAGAAGCTGGATGAAAAGATGACGATGTCATCCAGGTAACAAAGACAGGTCTTCCATTTTAGGCCACGCAGCACCGTATCGATCATCCGCTCAAATGTGGCTGGGGCATTGCAGAGCCCAAAAGGCATCACATTGAATTCGAAGAGACCATCAGGAGTAGCAAACGCTGTCTTCTCTTTATCAGACTCATGCATCGGGATCTGCCAATACCCAGATCGTAGGTCGAGACTTGAGAAATATTCTGCACCCTGTAAGGTGTCAAGTGCATCGTCAATTCGAGGCATAGGATATACATCCTTGCGCGTAATTTTGTTTAGTGCCCTGTAATCAACGCAAAATCGCATTGATCCGTCCCTTTTCTTAACTAGGACAACAGGAGAAGACCAAGGGCTTGTGGAAGGTCTGATAACGTTGCGTGCGAGCATGTCATTGACTTGTTCCTCGATGACCTTGCGTTCTGAAGACGACACGCGGTAAGGGCGACGGCGGATAATACGAGAACCGTCTGTGGCGATGTGATGAGAGGTCACCGTAGTTTGACCTAAGCCATCCGAACAAACGTCAAAACAAGTCTTGTGTTTTGTTAAAAGGGCCATTAAGTCATTAGTTTGCGTTGGAGTGAGATATGGACTCAAAGTGGCTTTAAGCGCATTAGATGAGCCTCCTGGTGGCGTACACTTAGCGACTGACGGCGGAGACGATACAGTGACGACACATACCGGTGCTATGTCGATAAGGCTGGCAACAGTGGACCCCTCTGGCAGTAGTTGTGGCTCTGTTGTCGTGTTGTAGGCGGTGAGACTGGCATGACCACGCGAAAACCGCACTAGACAACATGCGATGGCGATTCCTCGGAAAATGCAGCGCTGATCGGGGACAACCACTGCGTCACCGTCAATGGTATCGCTGGATCTAATGGTGAGGATACGTTCTTGGGCCGGGGGCAGTACAAAGTCTGCAGCTGCAACAAGGTGAGGCGACGAAAAATCGTAAGCACTAGAATTTTCAGTGTCCGTAATGCGAATAACGGGCGGACCACACGAAATGACAGCGGAAGCGGCTGACAGGAAGTCCCAGCCCAATATAATCGGATGAGCACATGAAGAAAGCACAGCCAATTGTATATGGTGACGAATTCCGTCGATCAGAACACGAACAGTGCATTGTCCAATAGGGTAAATTCTATTTTCATTAGCACCACATAACACCGGACCAACATATGGAGTTTGCACTTTTCGTAGACGATGACATAGTTCGCGATCAATGACCGAAATGGCTGCTCCAGTGTCCACGAGTGCGTCAACCGAAATGCCTTCTACACAAACAGTTAGTAAATTTGCAGGGCGCGCAGGAGGAATTGGGACAATTCGACGACAGGCAGTTTCTCCTCCAAAAACTGCAGCTGCTAGTTTTCCGAGTGGCTGTCGAGGGGCATCAGGGCAGAACGTAAAGGCGAAGTAGTACGGCGGAAGGGCGATGGTGAACGACGGCGGGGTGAGCGGGAAGAACGAGGTTCACCGTGGGACAAAGGAGGCGAAGGCGAACGTCGTGACGAGGGAATGTAGGTTCCTGGAACGTAGGGGTCAGACCGCGCAGCCCGGTCACTCTCGTACGAAGAATAACCTCGTCGTTCATCTTGCTGGCGCCGACGGCAAAAGCGGGAGATATGTCCTCTTATGCCACAGTAGTAACAGACGGGGCGCGTAGGGCGCCAGGCAGGGAAGTGTGGTTGTGGTGGTGCCTTGGCTGCCATCGCAGCCAAATGGTCGTATACGACGTCCGTAGTTACAGGTGGAGTAGGTGGAGGAGGCCGTGACACGACTTCGGCATACGTAGGCACATGTAAGGGCACAGGCGGCGGGGCACGTGCGACGCTCGTCATCGACGCCAATTCGTCCTTTATAATTTCCCGCAGGTTAGGAGGGGGTGAGCGGGCAGGTGAAGTCGGTGCGCTGGCAGGAACAAGGCTGTGAAGTTCCTCTCTCACTATGGTGCGAATTAGAGCTCGCAGCTCATGCTCGCCAGTAAGACGAGTGTCATAGGAGGCGTGTGGAAGGCGCATTGAGTAGAGTGCGTCCAGGCGCTGGCAGGTGGTAATAATGTCCTGAACTGTTGTCGGGCTCTGCATGACAAGAGCATTAAAGGCGACGGAGTTGATGCCTTTCATTACTTGCCGAATACGATCGGCCTCCGGCATGTCCTTTTGGGCGCGGCGGCAGAGGGCCAGAACGTCTTCAATGTACGATGTGTACGATTCGTCAGGCCCCTGGATGCGGGTAGCGAGCTTCTGTTTAGCTACCTCAGAGCGTCCTGTAGAAGTGCCGAATATTTGACGCAGCTGCACCGTGAATGCTGACCAATCAGGAAAGTCGCGTTCGTGGTTATGATACCACGTCTTAGCAACCTCCTTCAGATAAAAGGGTACATAGCGCAGCTTATGTGCCTCATCCCAGTAATTGCAAGCACTGGTACGGTCGTAACTGTCCAGCCATTCTTCTACGTCCTCACCGCGAAGGCCAGAAAACACTGGAGGGTCTCGTTGCGAGGTACTCACGGTGTGGTGAGGCCCAGCAGGCTGAGCGGGTGGTGCGAAGAAGGCGGTAGGGGGTGGGTCGTTTTGCGCCATCACTGTTGGCAAGCACAGCCGTCGACCTGATCGGAGCTCCAGGGGTGACCGGTAGTGCACGAGGACTTGGGAATCACAGCACGCTCCACCACTTGTGAGACGACGTCAGGTACGAAGGAGCGACCGTTTTATTGTCAACCCAGACGCGCGAGCCAGCAACCGAACAAGCAGCGAGCCGCTACGATGATGATGATCACGGTGCTTTGTATGCGCAGGTGAAAGTGAAAATGATAAGCAACACAATCAGCGCTCACAATATTTATATCTGGCCTCTGAGTTATCAAGTTTTGGCTGTACATTTTTTATCATGCTTGTGGTTAAAATGCTTAGTTTGTCTGGTGACACTGTCTGGTCGGTCTGCACAAGATCAGATTTAAGCCAGCGCTTTGACACACAACTTTCATCAAACTGTTCCATATTATTTTTTTATCTAGCTGCAATAATGTGCCTGCAGGGCTGCTGGTACTGCGCATTAAATGTGCATATGCATGTCCTCATATTATTAGTAACTTCATAAAGCTTACTGCCAACAAAAACGGTTCATTTGCCATCAGAGACAACACAGTCTCCTGGATATTTCATAAACAGCCCATATTCTTTACATACCAATTTTCCAGCATATTCGGTGCATTTTGCTGACACCTCAATGCAAAACTTATCAGTCTTACTGGTGTCAATGCAAGTTCTCATTTCTTTATATTGCGTATGGCTGAGTGTTAGAGCATCGTGGGTCACATACCTTATCAGAGCTTTCACTGCTTCCACTAAGTGCATGTCACATGTTAGATAATTTTTTAACCTTTGATTATGGCTTTCCATTCGATTGTTAGTACTATTTCCTAAACTACATGCATTTGCACGATAAGCATGAACCCACATGATCTTGCAGCTGAGCCAATTTTTGTAAAACTACTGCAGAAGGGTTTTGTCATTTTCAAGTGCTTTTTCCAAGTCCTGCAAGTGCCCTTGATATATATCTACGGTATGTGCAAAAAGCAGTTTCGTAATTATATCATTAACATACTTCTTATCTAGACTGTTTGACTTATGCTGCATCACTTTCGTGTGTAAGTACTTTAACACGTGCCATGAACACAACAAGATTCTACATTTGGCCAGAAGCTGCTGAATTATATTCATTTCATTTAAATCTTTGTCCATTACCACAATTTTGCACTTATCCTCTACGACAGGATTCAAACAAAGGAATGTCTCTAGGAAAGACTTTAATATTCCTGATGTCTCCCGCTGAACAAAGCATAACATACAGGCCTCCCATGGCTTGTTTCATCTTCATACAGAATCGAATGCAAGATATACCCTTCTTTATTAACTTTATACGTACCATCAAAGAACAACACTTCAGGGTATTTCTCTAGTAACTGGGCCATATGCTCTGATTGAAGCAATATGTACAAGAGACCATTTTCTGTATTCTTTTAAATATGAACCTTCCACCCAGAGTTTTCTGAAAACAATTCGTTGACTTTTTCTAAGAGAAGGGCTCCATGAGGAGCATTGTCCTGAATTTTTTTAACTGTTTTATGCTTCATGTTTATAATATCACGAGAAGTAACATGTTTTCCCGTTTTCCTCAGAATGGCATCCTTTAGGTCTTTAGGTTTCACATTACAAGAAATCAACTCCTGAAGTTGCTCTTTTTCAGAAGCACTTAATGCTCGATTATTATTATACCATACAAAAATCTCGGGACCTATTTTATGGTTGTGCACATCCGCTAAATTTAGAACTTCATATTAGGGCTGTAGAGAAACCCGCAGCGCAAGCTTAAGTTCAACGTTGCAACCTGTACCGTAGAAGCGTTGATTGGGTCAAATATTTTGTCCCCTCGGATTTGGATGCCCTGCGTGGCAACATACAAATTTAACTCGAACATAAGGAAAGTCTGCTTTGTTTAAATCTTTCTCAGTACACAATGGGTTTTTATTTGATTTTTCAATACGCATCGGATGGAAGCCTTCACTTTTCCATCCTTCAAAGCTAGCTTTAAACTCCTTATAAGTGCTGAATGTGCTCCCTACAGAAAGATTTCCTCCACCTGTGCAAATATGGCTGTGTGACAATTTTGCTGAAGTTGCTTTCTGCTCACCATGAGGTGTGGAAGCGCTGGTGTCAGCCGCACTGCTGCCCTTGCACAGAACCACACCTTCTGACGGGGGGCTCACCGTGGATGCTACGCCGCAGGCGTCGGGTGGCCCATAGTCAGAAGGTGGGCTCTGCTCAAAAGCAGCAGAGCACAGTGGCACAGCAGTACGCCCAGTCTTCGTCACTTTGTGGTGCACACTCGCACCACTGACAAGAGCAGGAGAAACTGGTTTCTTGTTACTGTGCCCTTTCCTATTTTCGACTCTAACCTCCTTTTCTACACGGGGATCATCGAGGTGTGGAAGCGCTGGTGTCAGCCGCACTGCTGCCCTTGCGCAGAACCACACCTTCTGACTGGGGGCTCACCGTGGATGTTACGCCGCAGGCGTCGGGTGGCCCACAGTCAGAAGGTGGGCTCCGCTCAAAAGCAGCAGAGCAAAGTGGCACGGCAGTACGCCCAGTCTTCTTCACTTTGTGCTGCATCGACACACCACCGACAAGTGCAGGAGCACGCACAGGGTGCTGTTTTACTTGAGCGAAAACAGTCACAGCTGGAGCCCTGGTGCATACCACTGCAGTTATTGGCAGTGAAGGGTACCCATGAGCAGTGTCTGTTTCTGCGACCTTAGGTGTCACTGACATCGCACTGTGACATTGTATGGTAGCAGAATCAGACTTCCGTGCAACGTCCGACCACATTTCCTTGCATGGAGATGCAGGGGCTACAACAAGCATAGGGCCTGTGGAAAGAGCTGGGAAATCAGTTACATTATTCCAATACTGTGCCAGCCCTTTTGACTGACCACTGTACTGGAATCGAAGCTTCTTGTGGTCCTTTTCTTTCTGGTGCTGCTGCTATAATGCTCCATTGTGGCTTGCCTCAAGGTCCTTGCTTGCTTGCTTGATGGCTGCACGTAGCAGGCACCCCAACAGCTGGAACACAGAGGAGCACATTTACAGTTGAACCCCTCCATAACGGAAGCCTCGAAGAATGAAGTTCTCATAGCAATGAAGAAATATAACGTCCATGATGAACATTCATTGAGTACAAGGTGTTCGCTCTCTCTCAACAGCGAAGAGATTTTGAAAGCAC
This sequence comes from Rhipicephalus microplus, assembly GCF_043290135.1. Taxonomy (NCBI): domain Eukaryota; kingdom Metazoa; phylum Arthropoda; class Arachnida; order Ixodida; family Ixodidae; genus Rhipicephalus; species Rhipicephalus microplus. Next base: position 10,146,117 of record NW_027464586.1, on the reverse strand, counting down.
TCCCAAAATACATGTTAGTAATATGCGACTGTTTTAGACCCCTTAATCCAGTTGAAACAGGCGTCGACGCGGGTGCTGGAAGAACGGCTGGAAGCGGACTAGGTGTAATGTTTACTCGAGTAAACGTTTGTTTGAAACGCAAAGACATGGAGGCGGGTTGGGTTTCATGTAAGTTTCATCGCAGATAACGAGCTAAAAAAGTGCTTTCACTCGACGTGTGGTCGAGCGTTGCGGGTGGTGGAGAGGGTGAAGTGGGAGAGATGTGTGTTATGAGCGGGTGGAGGAGCCGGCAGCTGCTGCGGGTGAGACGTCAACGCGCAGCTGCGACTTGACCTACTTGGCAGTGCTCCAATACCTGCGGCGAGAGAAACGCGCTGCGATGCGTCCGCACGAACGTACGTACGGCGTTAAACACGTGAGTCAGAGATGCTTCGCATCTAAAAAGCCTTACATCGGCAGCGCTGACCCGACGAATGCAAAGAATAAATGTCGCGGTCCCATCAGGAATCGAACCCAAGCATTCTGCGCGGCACTCAAGCATATTCTACAACAAAGCCACGCCAGATCTCGGACCTACTTTTCAAATAGCTTAATACCTTAATATGGTCATGAAACGTTAATAGTGGTTGTAGTGGTGGCAATCCAGCTTTATAAACATTACATATGTACTCCTATGATGCAGCTGTGATATCGGGTTAACGTCAATTGTTGCTAGGTGCCATGCACTGAAGTTGATTTATGCAGCAGCGTCCAGGGCTACCATCCTCACTAGCACCAGCACTTCGTACCAGCTTATTGATTCTGGTGTTCCTAATGCTCAAGTTCATGTTTGCATCATTGCACAAGTGCAAACAACTGGTTATATAAACACTTGGAATACTTCAATGTATGTCTGTGTGTAGAACATTTGGACAAATATTTCGCATAATTTCATGATGTGTCGCTATAAAAAAATCACAACATGGTCACGCTAAGCATGCCTTCGCATGCTTTGCATAATGCCGATTCCGGAGCTATGTGGAATATGCTGAATTTTTCAGAAATATCCTTGGGCAAGACGTACTTTCGGCACGAATCTTGACATAAGTATGTGTCACTTTTTTACAAGAAAATGTAACTCTTAGAAATACCGATTACCAAGTTTTAATTGTATAGTCAGTGTACTTGACATTTCAGGCAGTACTCTCTTTTATATTCATACAAAACACAACTGTAGTGTATGGCTCATAGTTGAGGAAAATGCTGGCAAAGCACAACTTGCACTTTTGCAGTTAAGACGACATAACTTAAGGGCCCACTGAACGTTTGTGTTATGCATGGTGTACTACTAAGTTATTACCGTTACTTCGTGCGATCAGGCTTACATTATGATCTGTGCATGATACAGCTCCTCAGCTGCAAGATAGTGATTTGCATTGCAAAGCTGTTTTCTGGCACGATAGGCATGAGAATTTTGGGACAGGATGTGACAACGAGCATGTACGCTAAATCTGAGTGCGCCATCAGTTCAGTCGATCTGTGTATAGGAGCGAAAATTTAGCCAGGTAATGGTAAAAAAGTGACGCATAGGGAAAAAACGAGGAGCCCTCAAAAATGAGGGTGAGAGAAGTTTTGTGTGCGTGTGCCTTCTTTCTCTCTTTTCTTCTCTCTTTCTCTTTGAGAGCTCGCCTTTTTTTTCTTGCTCTGTTCCCTGTTTTATCTTTCCTCTTTGTTTTCTTTTCTGCCTTTGGATGATTCACTTTCTACATTCTTTCCTTTCCAGGTGAAAATACTCCACGGCTTCAGTTCACTTTAACTGAAACCATGGCTGTATACAACTGGGACTAAGTACAAGCCAACACATTAGCAACATGTTCCAGTTGGTCCCAGCATGAACCACTCGAGACTGAAAATGAAACCAGCTGGCCTGGAAATGGAATCAGCTGGAATCATTTGTTATAATGAAACCAGTTGGTGTGAATTATTATTATTATTATTATTATTATTATTATTATTATTATTATTATTATTATTATCTTCCTTATGGCCATTCTCTTCATCCCAGAATAGCTGTAGTGCAAGGCAAATAAGTGATAAGGGCTCATTGCCTTCATGATGGTTTTTTTTTTTGTACATCTAATGCTGACAACATTTACAGTTCATTGTATGCCAGTACAAGTTTCATTTCAAAAAGGCACAGTGTATTTCAAGCAGTGCAAACAACTAAAAAACAGCTTGTGTAAAGCACAGGACATATGCACAACCAAATATTCTTGTGTGCTGTATAGAAGTTTAAACGGTCTGGCACTCCCTTACCTCCTATTGCCTAGCACCTCTCTGCCAGAGGAGGACATGGCACTGCAATTTATAGGAAGGCATAAAGCTACTCTGAAAAGGTCTAACTGCTTTGCCTCATACTGCTATCACCTGATCTTTTGGAGATAAGGTAAGGTTGCATGAAAAACAGGTAGCCGTGCATCAGTGATTCCCTAATACGTACCTCCTTCAAAAATCCAAAACATCCCCGGGATGTCCTGAAATGACGGAAATATTCTTGTCCTGTAGGGTGTGCCACAAGACTGGCTGATATATCTGAGTTCATTAAATGCAGTTGAAATATGTAGGTCTTTGTAAGGACATTATAAATACTGCCTTGAACAGTGTAACAGTGAAATACAGATTTAATGAGTAAACTGCAAATCAAGTGCAATGTTATCAATGCAATAATAATAATAATAATAATAATAATAATAATAATAATAATAATAATAATAATAATGAATATATTACTAACATGATTATAATAATGTTACGAGTAACTTGTTTAATGAGCTATTTACAGCGCAGAGAACCCGACGAGCAAGATGGCGTCAGACCAGCATCCAACGGAAAACCCACTTCGTCCTCCTCTTTCTTGCAGCCGTGTTTAGCCGCATTTTTGTATCAATAGTATTGTGGGGTTTCCACATACAAAGTAACTAATTGCGAGGATTAAAAGGGGGTGCACAGGAAGGCAATGAGGTATATTTATACCAAATTCGATCTAACAAATTATCCTACTGAGTTGCAAACGAAAGCTAGTCTATTAACACTGCAAGGTAGGGCAAAAATAGCAAGACTAAAGATTTTGTTTCAATTAATTCATAGTGATATAAACATCGAGACGTCAAAAGTAATTTTTTTCAGTCGTTTTAAGTTAACACATTACAGGCACTCACAAACAAATAATAAATACACTTTTAAATCAAGTTGCTATAAATATTCATACTTGCCCCAAACCATAAAAGAATGCAAACCAAATAAGTCCGTTTGGTACTGATGCCTCATCTTTCACTGTGTCCTTAGATATGGTACAAGCATCACGCATAACCGAGAGGAGAGAAAACAGAGAAAGGAAGGCAGTATTTGCCGAACAGTATAATAGACAGCGCTTTCTGAAGAATTACATAGAAACTGCAGTTGGGTAAAGATAACTAGATGGCGCTGTACCCCTACTCTCAGATTGGCTGCATGGGGGGCTGTGCCTGGATATGCATAGAACGAGCGGATCTCCCAGTCTCCTTTATAGTCATCATACGTAGTGGATCGTTGGTGGGGCATGAACGAAGCAGAGTGGCGGGCACGTTAAAGACGCTTGCACTCGGCTCCTTTGGCACGCGTCTCATTGGTGTTACCCATGCGTCATCTGCATTCTCGAACGCGATTGAACGCATAGATGCATGCATGGACGGACGCTTCACTCCACTCATCATCAATCACTCCATGAATATGCTGTATTTTTTCAATTTTCTTTTTTTTCTGGAATTAAGAAAAATATTCTTATTTTTCCTCATTTTAACTTGCACATATGTTGTAATACCACTACTATTATTATATTCTAACAAAGCTTATTCAGCAGCTAAGCACCTCTATATCACCCTACATTTCATACAACACTACGCAGTATAGATTTAAAACTACGCTTCAAAGTTAGACTCCACTTATTTACTCATAAATTGTGCCATTCTCTTGATGAAGTGATTCATAGACTGAATTATTTTAGAAGTTTCTAACACATTTGACAAGGTCAGTCATAAACATTTACTTTAAAATTAAGTCATCTGGACCTTGGCACTACCGAACAAAGTTTAGTACTTTGAATGCTTCGCATGAAATTGAACTCACTTTGTGCTCAGCTAAGCCCAGCTTATTTCTTATTTTAAATGCCAATGCCCCTTCCTTGCTAACATCTAAATTTCATCATGAATTGCTGATAATAGTGTTGTCATTTGTGAAATTACGAACAGAAACTATTGTACCACATGTTATAGATATATTGCTAAAAAATAGGCTGGAATTAATCTGAAACTCCCGTACTAACAATAAAGTTAGTGCGGGATAAATACCATATTCTTTCGTCATGATCGTAAAAATGCACGTGGCGGAGGCATACTCATCGCCACTGAAAAAGAACTATCATGCTCTCTAATCAACACATCTTCACAACTAGAATCATTATGGGTAATATGCCATGCCCCTCCCGAAGCAATAATACTTGGCGTATGCTATAGGCCCCCTTGAACTGACCCAGACTTCCCCCGCAAACTTAATGAAATGTTATCCCAGCTAACTAATAAACACCCTAACGCACGTGTTCTGCTTTATGGGGATTTTAACTTTCCCTCCATTAATTGGCTCAGTCAGGTTTCACCAACCTCGGGAAATACTGAAGCAAGAGAATTCGTCAATGTTTGCCGCAACTGTAACCTCATCCAACAGGTAACCGAACTAACGCACGTCACTAGTGAATGCTCAAACATTTTAGACCTGGTATTACAAATAGCCCCGAAAGCTTAAAATCTATTGCATACTTACGTGAAATCAGCGATCACAAAGTCATCCATACTATATTTAACTTCACCCCGAAATACGCTCCATTTCCCGCAAAACGATTCACTTGTATTATAAGAGTAATTATGAATTAATTAATCGTGAATTACGAGATTTCCTACCATACTTCGAACTCAATCTCGGTTCCTGTTCTCTCAATGACAGCTGGCTAATGCTTAAGGACAAGATAACTGACTTGACTAAAAAATTCATCCCCACAGTGAGCTTTACTGCCAATAAAAATAAACCATGGTTTTACAAAAGTTTGAAAACACTTGAAAATAAAAAAAAGCGCCTCTTCCGAGCTGCGAAGTTTAATGGTAATGCGTGCGCATGGGCAAGTACTATGCTGCAGAAGATGCTTATTATGCTGAAATTAGAAAAGCGAAACAGACGTTCTATCACAATGATTTATCTAAAATTCTGAAATCTAACCCCAGAAAATTCTGGGAAACCATAAACCCGCAACTAACACGAGATATCACGCTTACAAACGATAAAAATGAAGACGTAAGCGACACTGTTTGTGCCAACATCTTTAACACCGCGTTCTTATCAGTGTTTACTAAAGAAGCCAACGTACCGTTTCTTACGCCACCTACTACGACATTACCAGTGATGGCCCCTGTTGTGTTATCCATTAGTGGCATTTCATCACTCATTGACAAATTGAAACTTTCATCATCAGCTGGCATAGACAATATTAACTCTAAATTGTTAAAAAATACTAAGGAAATTATTGCAGTGTACTTTTCGATGATGTTCTCATTGTCACTCGAAACAGGAATTTTACCAGACGACTGGAAGGAGGGAAAGGTCATTCCAGTCCACAAATCAGGTAACAAACACTCCCCCCTAAATTATTGACCCATCTCTCTAACAAGCGTCCCCTGCAAAATCATGGAACATATCATATATTCACACATCATGAACTTTCTTCACACCAACAATTTTTTTCATTCTTCCCAGCACGGATTTCGTAAATCATTATCCTGTGAATCCCAACTTGCTATGTTTATTCATTATATACACTCTTCTCTCGACCATCACTTTCAGACCGATGCAATCTTTCTCGACTTCGCAAAAGCCTTTGATAAGGTACCGCACAAACGCCTACTGTTAAAACTTTCCCAGCTGAACCTGTACCCCAACATTCTTGCATGGACCACACAATTTTTTACTAACTGCTCTCAGTTCGTCTCCATTAAAAATACCCGTTCTAGCTCCCTCCCAGTAACATCCGGCGTCCTCCAAGGATTTGAACTCGCACCCCTCTTGTTCCTAATATATATTTATGATCTTCCTGTTCATGTATCTTCCCATATCCATTTATTTGCCGACGACTGTGTCATCTATCGCACAGTTACTAACATTTCTGATCAAACTACACTCCAACAGGATCTGGATCTCGTGCAACAGTGGTGTGATCTTTAGTTAATGAAGCTTAACCCCACTAAATGCAAACTCGCCTCATTTCAACATCAGTGTAATCCTTTATCATTCTCATACTGTTACAAGCTGCCACTCTAGCGTCGCCAGCGCGAAGTCGGCGACGGGAATGACAGCAGGTTGGTTCGTTCCGTACGCAAGCAGAGACAATGAAGAGATCAGAGACGTGGGAAAACAAAACAAACTTTAGTGATATTGCAGCAACACGGGATCTAATACAACACTTCAATACAACTAACAAAATACATCGACACTTGATACAACTAAGGAGATATATAACAGAAACAATAAGTCAGCTTACGCGAGAGAACAATTGCAAGATATATACATAAGCTAACACAACAGAACTACAGAGGAGAAAGTTCGAAGATATAAACAGGTGAAGGCATACGTGTGCTGACCGGCAGCGTTGCGTCCCCGACGATCGGAAGCGAGAAGTCGAAGAGAGTTCTGGCACGACTGCGATGTCGGCGGTGTTGCAACGCTGGTGGTTCCGGGAGGCTAGTGCTTGCAGGTGACTTCGAGCAGGTTGAGCTAACTCGAAGCGAAGTCCCGATGTCTACGTTGCAGACGTTAATATCGCGTCACAGCTAGACGAACGGCTAAGTTTAGGTGGCCAGCCGATACAGAGCCACACTAAAAACTTCTAGAAGAGATGCTTGTTGATCTGTTTCTACACCATCTTGGTCAGCGACTAGTCTGTCTAGCAGGGCAAACTCCTGCGCTTAAATCCCCCTCGCGTCTCCTCGCTCTCTTCCTTGGAGACAAGAGACCTCTACCTGGGTCCAATCATGCGCGTTTAATTGAGCGGAAACTCCTCCCCAAAAATATTTTGACCCCACCCCTTTTTAACTGGGAGATGGCCCGCAACTAGCGAGAGTGACAACCTGTCGGGTTGTTGTCATACGGCTTGGCCACCAGAGCGTTTCCCACGTTTTTGCCCGTGGGAACGGTCAACAATTTAGCTCTCAGCCGGGCGTCTTGTACTCTAATCCTTGTACGGGGTATACCGCGGCCTTCTACGACCTTGCAGACGTCGCCACGGTTACAAAAGGATTAACCGTCGGCAGCGACGTTCTAAGGAGAGCACCCCCATTTTGCACTTATCGGTTCCCTTTCATGTGCCGCCGTTTCTCACGGTCAGTCGGGGAGTACGGCGCCCGTTAATTGCCGTGACGCGGTGTCGCCGAAAATAGCCGTCCGTGACATTGCCCCCCACTTTCAGAATGTTATTCATAACATTTGTTCGCACGGAGGGGAATTTTTCCGACAACAAGGAACAAAACACCACCAACAAGGGAGACATGAGGGCTGTCCCTCTCATACACAACATAACTAGGCAGAGTGCATCAAAGTAACAACAAAAGAAAAAAACAAATTGTTAGAGTACCAGCTTCAGTTACACGCAACAATATCAATGCGCCATACAAACAAGAAGAGAAAATAGCCGTGTACGGCAGCCATCAATACAGAATACACTGCACGAATGTATACTACGAAAAAAACGGAACCGGGGCGCTCCTCTACTGTAGTGCAATCCTTCAATGTGCATTACAGCAAGTAAAAACAACCAATGCACCAAGCAAAAGAAAATAACTTAAAATACACTTCTTATACAATGAAATACGTACATACAAACAGAAAACAACCGACGGAAGGAAAAAAAAACAACATGCTCATAGACCTCAATTCTCAATGCGCGCAACGACAACTGTACCGGGTCACGCCAATCTTAATCAATTTACAAAATCATTCGGTTTATGCTAACATCTTCCTCACATGCTCATTCATGCCACATCCCCATGGCAGTGAAGGAATACGATACCACACTAAACCTTTGAAGAAACTAGAAAAATGACACATTTTCTCGGTTTTTACCTTATGCAAATTTTCGCACTAATGATTAAACTAATTCGACGCTAACTCTCAGCCTTTGGTTCGGCGGTTTTCCTTTTGAAAAATTTACACCGCATCACGTAACTTACAAAATTTAAAAGACTTGAATACGCCTCTTGACGTACCCTGCGTAATAGTATTTAACACGCCTGTGCAAAAGTTACTCGAACTGACCGTTCCCCCTTTCTCAACTAGATTCTTTTGAATCGCACACGATGAGGTCGCGGTCCCGGCGGTTTTCCATCAGGCCTGAGGCTACTAACCACACGAACGTTAGGCTGTGCTTTGCCGTCACGCCTCATTCTGCTCTTCGGCCGGCTTTCTTCGGTAATGTGAAAGTGGTACGAGAAGCAGGGGGGAAGCCTGTGCCATTTTTCTTTTGTGTTCTCCCCTATGCGGTATTTAGCCACTCTGCCCTTTCGACTCTGACCCTTCGGCAAAGGCCGCTTTCCCGAATTTGTCGAACTGAACCGCACGCTGCGTTGGGGTGGCGTACCTCGTTTCCTCCCTCTACATCTGGCTCGCCGCTTGTGCTTCCCTGAACGCCACCATTGACGTTCCTTGAAACGGACTAATGGCCTACCCTCTCGTCTTTCTTGCGACTGAGTGGGACCTGTCCTAGGCTTGCGCAGCGCAGTGCAATTCCGCTTCTTTCGTTTTCGGCGATGTTTGCTTGCCCCCTTTCTCTCGATGCCATCATCATGTCGCGTCGTGAACTGAGGGGTTGGGAAGCTCGTTGGAGCTTGTGCTACATTTTCCCCCACGCTCAAACATTTTGTACTCGGTGTCGCGACGGACTGCCGGGCCAAATTATCTTTGTTAACGCTGATAGAATCATTAACTGGGCCCTCTGCGGTGGCATCGCTGCATTCCTTAAGCGTCGCATCCTCGCTCTGCTTCGCCACTGGGCTAATCATGCCTACATTTGACGATGTCGAAACGTCCTCTCGAGGCATGAGGATGGTTTCCAACTTCTTACTGAGTCCATTAGGGCTGCTGGCACACACCTCATCCTCGCTAGGACCGTTTTTTGATACTGTCTCTACCTCGAGACCGGCCCAGGCCTCGTTCTCTACATCATTTATATGGATGCATTCGAGAATATGCGGGCCCTTTTCTAGCGCGATTTCTGGTTCTGGCGTTTCATGACGCGCTTCAATGTCCAACGCTTTCCGACGCGCCTTGCTTTCAGACTCTTGTCTTTCTGCTTCGCGCTCTCTTTCAGACTCTTGTCTGAGCTGCTCTTCTTTTGTCCAGACAGAAGTTCCGAACATCCGGAGCATCTCTGCCTTAACTACCTCGTAGTTGTTCGCGTTCTGCTGACCGAGTCGCGCAACAGCTTCATTTGCCTCGCAAGGCAGAACCGTGAGTAGCCCTTGACACCATGTGTCTCGCTCAACTGCCAGTTCCTCGCCGGCATCGCCGTGCTCACTGCTGGATCGGCTCACCCTGCTACCCTCAATGAGGCGAATCTTTAATTGCAGTAACTGCACTTCCCGTTCTCCGGCTTCCCTTGCCGCTTTCCTTGCCGCTTCTCGTTCTTTCGCCCTTTCTTGGCGCTCTCTCTGCCTTTCTTTTTCCCTTTTCTCCCGGGCCCGTGCCCGCTCTTCTCTGGCTAAAGCCTGCGCCTGTTCCTGCTGCTCCTTAACACATTGTCTCAGTTCGGCGCCCTCGAGGCCTAACTGTTTACCGTACGCGAGCCACTTATCAAAATCCACCCACTCCATACTGCAACTGTCACTATAACGCCACTAAAAAACCAGCGCAATCATTGCAGGATGCAACTGCTTCAACTGTGCGGCTCTATCACCACGCTGTCCGCACGGTTCTCGTTCACCCCTCACTGTCTTACTCTTGTACGGAACGTCCTGTCTCGCGGACGCCAGTTTTGTTACAAGCTGCCACTCTAGCGTCGCCAGCGCGAAGTCGGCGACGGGAATGACAGCAGGTTGGTTCGTTCCGTACGCAAGCAGAGACAATGAAGAGATCAGAGACGTGGGAAAACAAAACAAACTTTAGTGATATTGCAGCAACACGGGATCTAATACAACACTTCAATACAACTAACAAAATACATCGACACTTGATACAACTAAGGAGATATATAACAGAAACAATAAGTCAGCTTACGCGAGAGAACAATTGCAAGATATATACATAAGCTAACACAACAGAACTACAGAGGAGAAAGTTCGAAGATATAAACAGGTGAAGGCATACGTGTGCTGACCGGCAGCGTTGCGTCCCCGACGATCGGAAGCGAGAAGTCGAAGAGAGTTCTGGCACGACTGCGATGTCGGCGGTGTTGCAACGCTGGTGGTTCCGGGAGGCTAGTGCTTGCAGGTGACTTCGAGCAGGTTGAGCTAACTCGAAGCGAAGTCCCGATGTCTACGTTGCAGACGTTAATATCGCGTCACAGCTAGACGAACGGCTAAGTTTAGGTGGCCAGCCGATACAGAGCCACACTAAAAACTTCTAGAAGAGATGCTTGTTGATCTGTTTCTACACCATCTTGGTCAGCGACTAGTCTGTCTAGCAGGGCAAACTCCTGCGCTTAAATCCCCCTCGCGTCTCCTCGCTCTCTTCCTTGGAGACAAGAGACCTCTACCTGGGTCCAATCATGCGCGTTTAATTGAGGGGAAACTCCTCCCCAAAAATATTTTGACCCCACCCCTTTTTAACTGGGAGATGGCCCGCAACTAGCGAGAGTGACAACCTGTCGGGTTGTTGTCATACGGCTTGGCCACCAGAGCGTTTCCCACGTTTTTGCCCGTGGGAACGGTCAACAATTTAGCTCTCAGCCGGGCGTCTTGTACTCTAATCCTTGTACGGGGTATACCGCGGCCTTCTACGACCTTGCAGACGTCGCCACGGTTACAAAAGGATTAACTGTCGGCGGCGACGTTCTAAGGAGAGCACCCCCATTTTGCACTTATCGGTTCCCTTTCATGTGCCGCCATTTCTCACGGTCAGTCGGGGAGTACGGCGCCCGTTAATTGCCGTGACGCGGTGTCGCCGAAAATAGCCGTCCGTGACACATACCTAATCTCTAATCACACTATCGAACAAGTTCAGTCATAAATACCTAGGCGTCACCTTAACATCTGACCTTTCCTGGAACACTCACATAAACAACATCATATCATCCGCGAATAGACCCCTCGGTTTCATAAAGCGTCATTTGCGTCATGCACCACTAGACATAAAACTTCTGGCTTACAAATCGCTCATCAGACCTAAACTAGAATATGCAGCGCCCACCTGGAGCCCGCACCAGATATACCTAATAAACGAAATAGAATCTGTACAAAATCGTGCCACTAGGTTCATTCACTCTTCATATTCATACGACATAAGCATATCATCCCTAAAACATGACATTGATATTGATAATCTTTCTGTGCATCACCGCATCGCCAGCCTCTGTTTGTTTCACAAGTTCTTTCACAGTTCCCTCAATCAAGCACCTTACATTATCCCGCCAACGCGCATATCTCACCGCACAACCCATCTTTATTCAATCGCATGCGCATGCGCTCGCACTGCTACTTTTGCTGCCTCATTCTTTTTTTCACACAGCAGTGGACTGGAATGGCCTTCCCCGTGACATTGCAGCCATCATGTGTTCATCAACGTTTGTGCGAAACATAAATACACATTTTTTCTCAGAAGATCACTCTCTGTAACCTCCATTTGTTAACCCACCCCTTATGTAATACCCCCTCACCGGGGTCTTTAAGATAATAAAGTGAAGTGAAGTGAAAGTTAGCTATGCTAACCACATGCTTGGCTTGTGCCAGAAATGTCGCACCACTTCTTATTTTCTTAATGTTAACCTACAATCAAACCAAAAAATGTGCACGCATGTGCCTTTAACACATTTTGTAAACAGATTTGTCCAATGCCTATGAACAAGCCTTACCAATGCCTTTTGGCCTGCTTGACACTTCAGGGCCTTCGATGCACTGTAAGGGCACAAGAAAACTTGTGGGTCTTAAAAGTGACTTGTTTCAAGACTTTGCAAGATGGTTGATCGAAAGTGATAAAATACTGAAGTTGATAAATGAGTTAGTTGTGGTGTCTTGTATAGTAATATGCATACTCTGTGAAAAAGAAGCAAGCATGCAAATGACTAAATTCATAATGAAAACATAATGACATCAGTGCAAGATTGGTTGTTGTGGTAACTCACCTGCAGTTTGATCGTAATTATGGAATATGAATGTTTAACTATCTTCAGTTTTAATGAACTGGCATTTAGTTTGTGAATAACAGTGTGCTAAAGAGCATGTACATATTCTTGTTTGGTTGTACAACAACAGCGTTAGGAAATATTTTTAAAGAATGAGTGGTAACAAATTTGTGGCACAAGCCAAGAACATTATTAGCATTGCTCATTTTGTAGCCAGCCTGGACATTCGAGAATAATTTAACAGACATCTGCCCAGCCAAGTATTTAAAATTACCAAGGATGTTTCAAGGGACGACTACATAATAATTGCACCTGCATGCATGAGCTCGTGTCTCTCAAGTTTCATGCATGTGCTTCGTCATGGCAGAGCATGGTGCAAATACACCCAATGGTTGTCGGTCACTGTTTGGTACACAAGTTGTGCAGCAAAACGAATTTGAAATAAAATTTAACACAAAATGTTTCATCGCTATTTCCCAGTTGATGTATTATTTCCATTGCAATATAAAAACAAGTACATCAAATACTGGCTGTATCTCCCTTTGCAGCTATGATAAGGACTCCTAAAAATCTTAAAAGTAGGAATCGAGTATCTGGCGAAAACAACAAGCCCTTAAAGTCTACAGAAGTGTTAAGAAAGGGTAAGTGACAATTGTATAGGTAGCAAAATCACTTTCCTAGAGCGAAGCAGCCAGCTGCACTAGATAAGCTGTCATGTTTAATGCGTATAACCTGTCAGGGATGAAATTTATGATACTTTTACACATTTTTTCCTCATTTCAGTGCACTTAACATTTTAAATTTTATTAAACTAGTAAAAAATGTTTAGTTCTACAAATAATGGCGACTGAATCAAATAGAACAGTATTCAACTTGGTATGTGAAATCGTAGAATATTTTGCACACCCTTCGAATTTGGCAGTTGCAGAATTTCCCTGGGACACATACTTCTCTATGGGCTTCACATGTTTTCTAGAGAAAGCTTCTGGGCCATCATCGTGAAATAATTTTTTTAATTAAGCCATCATAGCAAGTGTTATACTTGTAATTCATTTGTTTTTTGCAAAGCAGTTGTAGGGTTCACATATCTCTATTTTCAAGAAATATGAAGTGAATAAATGAAAGTATAGTTAGGCAGCTAACTGAATGATATAATGACCCGTATGGACTATGACCACTGGAAGGGTGGAGCGTGTGTTGTTACATGTGGACTTACAGGCTGTTAAGGGTAGATAGACAAATATGGCTGATTGTGTGTAAGTATTAGGGCATGTCAGTTTAGATTAAATACCAGACAAAGATTACAGGCAGCAGTCCTGATAGATGTGAACTGTTGGAAGCAGTTCAAGCTGGAAAAGAAGTGGTGTATTTAATTATGACACATTTGTTGAAACTTTGAAAACCAGGAAAATTTCTCGAGCAGGCAATGTTAAGTGATGTTTTTGATGACTGTGACGTTGCACACTGTCACTCTGCACATGTGCCTGTTTCCTTATATATTTTCTACCAAAGCCACAAACAAAGATAGATGGCAGCTAACTCGCGTCCTTTGTTTCCTGTCTTATGCAAGTGTCATTCTGCACTTTATTACCTTAGACGTACTTGTTGCTAGGCAGGTTGCTATAACATTATTAGGGAAAATTCTAGACGATGCGAATGTGTGGTGCAGTGTAAATATTTTCTGTAGTTCAGCTGCGACCGATGCTCTTTTTCTGTGCTTTTTCATTTTTCCAGTGGTGCTTAGGCATCTATAATTTTCCCCCTTAGCTTAATGACCTCCATGAAGCTATGCATCATCTTGCCCATTAACAACCATTGTTAAACTATTGTATGTGGCATTGTTGATGCAAAATGACCTTAGAGTATATGCTAAAGCTCCTGCAGGATCACTGGCTGAGTGTGACAACCAGTTCACCATTTATAGGACACGAAGTATTGTCATTTTCAATATATCTGTTCGCACAGTGCTTCATTGGAGTCATGCAAGCTTAAAATATGGTGCTCCCACAGAGAAATTTTTCTTCCTGTGCTGTGACCAATGAGAAAACTATGTAGACAATAATGAAAAGAGATCACAACTAGGATTAGCTGTGTGATGTCTGCCTCAATAAAAATGTAATAAATTAATGCAAGCGTGCTTATATCACCATGGTGTTGCCAGTTTATTGCTACATTTGATATGAACCTCTGCTCGCTCCACCATGGTGTTCCTAAGGGTGTACACAGTCTTAACTCTGAGACAGCATTGCCAGAACTAATTTTACTGTCACAATCTTGAACAGGCGTGCGACAAGCATGCGCCAGTGCAGAGAACACAAGAGAAGTGATCACTGCTTGCATGTTCAAGGTCGTATGCACACACACCGGACTATGATTTTGCAGTGTCTTACATTTTGAGTGGAGTATACATCGTGATGGCGGGAGCCATCTCTGTGGTCACCAGCTAGACTGTCACAATGTGCATATTGTTGCTTCAGACAACTGTTTAGGACAAAAAAAGGGCACTGTAGAAAAAATATTTTTAGGCTAATGTAAGGGCTTGTGGTGAGGAGACTCTCAAAAGGTATATGGTGTCATCTTGCAATAGAGAAGCAACATTTATACCTAGTTTATGTTAGTAGGAGTCTGCTAAACATTGGCCATACAAGCTTGTGGCTAGAGAAGGATGATGTCCAGGAGATACCCTCCTGAAATGTTAACCTGCACCGTCCTCCCTTGCCCTTCTTGGTGCACTGGAATTTTTGCCCTATAGGTACTAATTCCTTCAGTGGGTACTCTTGAAGGGCTTCTAAATAAGCTCACTCTTACCACCTGCTTTACCCAAGGGCAAATCTTACTGTTGGAACTTGTTTGCTTTACAGAAATTTTTAACAGGAAAAGAAGCTTCACTCGTTACACAAATAAAGCTACAGCATTGCAAAATTACTTTGATGTTATGTACACAGACCTCCCACATACAACTCACTAAAATGTCACCAATTACCTCTATGGTGAGCCTGATTATGCCTTAAGACAGCATGTAAGTTTCTTGATCCTATACTTTTTAATCAGTACAAGAACCTTGAAAAAACAAGATCATCACGTGCAGTCCGTAAAACCAGTGCTTATGAACTGCAATGATGCCATCGAAAGCATCAGCGAAAGTAAATTCACCCTGCTGGAAAGCAAATTCTGCATGAAGCCTGTATATTTTCTGTTAACAAAGTCTTCTCGACAACTTTATTATGTCTATTTCTGTAATTTGCATAATCCTGTTTCATACATACCTTGCTGTTCACCCTATAATTATTGACTTCTGAGTGTTACTCAAGTAACCATGCTCATTTAACATACCTGCAAGCCACAGTGCTAACCTAATGAAATTGGAGACTTTAATAATGTAATGCTCTCTAATGCTCACTCCTTCAAAAAAAGTTTTAGCATCCCCTGAAAACCCATTCTTTAAAAATTTGATCATCAGAGATGCGATGTATCCCCACACCTGATGACAGACATTTGTCCAATCACAGCCACATTATAACAACAAGCAGCCTTTGTAAGATGCGTGAACACGTGCCATCACCTCAGGTCAACATGTTTCCTGAAACCAGCTTGCTGTTAGTTGTGCGACAGAATGGTTTTCATAAATCATTTTCTTGCTAAGCTCAACTTGCCCCATGACAAACTGTGTGTTTAATTTTAGACCATTCTTGGGGAGCTATTTTTCTTAATACCTAAAGAAAGCCCGATGAAGTGAAGCATGAGCTTTTAAAAGGAAATTTGCAAAACATACACAATCGTCTCCAAGACCTAGCCTGAGTATATATTTCAATAATAATGATCATTTTCATTTTAGAGCACATATCTGATGGCACAAAATCTGGAGTACCAAGGAGTCTGTCACAGGTATTTTTCACTTCTTTATTGGGGGCCATGCAACAATTTTAAATTATTCATGCGATATACTAGAAGTTTACTGCAGTGTGAATCACTTGCCACAATTAAAAAAAATAATTATGGGGGGAACATATGGACTCTTTACAAAGGTTGAAGTTGGTGCTGATGCTGTCTGTCGCATGACCAGTAATGAGACAAAACACGGCGCATCGCATTAGGACTAATAGCAGTGCTACGCTTCCATTTCACACACACACACGCGCGCATAATGTATGTTTTACTGCAATACACTGCAAGCACTTCACACCATGACACTGCTGTATTGCGGCAATGTTAACTTTTAAAAGACCTTTACGGGTTAGCAATTGACGCTCGACAATGCTCCCAGCAATGAAATTTCTATTTTATTACATTTTTTTAAATTTTTATACACTTGCCTAAACTAGTGTTACCAGCCGTCCCGAATTTTGCTGGACTGTCCAAGACTTTGCCCGCGCTGTCCCAGTCGGGACAGATGTCCCCGATTTTTTCCGGACTGTTCAGTAAACGAAAAAAAGATAAAGAAACGTTTTGTGTTATAAAAGGCATGCCAAATAACGTTCGTCCAACTGAGCACATAGACAAAGAAGTGTTGCTGTGGTTAGCTGCAAAGAACTTTAAACATTTCAGCTGAACTTTAGCGTCAACTTTTACTAGAGCATTCTAGAGCGAGAGGAAGTGTCACGAAGAGCACATAGCAAAATTTAGTGCCACATCAAGAGACTGACGTAATGAAGAGAAGAAATAACGGATTTGTTTGGAAGGCACTGAAACAAAGAAAACTAATTTCCTCACCCACACAAAACTACCTTCACTGTTGGTTAATCTAAACACACTCTGCTAAGCAAACAAATTGCCATCATCTGCGACTGCTTAATAAAGCCACTCGGACAAGAACGTTCTCTAATTCAAACTTGTGTATTCCGTACCTATCTCACGCACTTACGCAAGAACAAGCTTCAACGAAAGCGTTGGCGCAGTATATACTTCCTCCCAAGTGACACCAGCTGTATGATCGGTCCTCAAGCAACACGCATGCACCTACCATACATCCGCGTAATATATGCGTCAGACCAACATTCACAAATCGCGTTCCAAAGGCCTTTATTTTATGCTCGTTATCATTGCTTGTAGATTTGGTGGCAAACACTTCGGGGTGGTAGGTGTTCTGTGCATCGGGCGAATGACGTTAACTACTCGATAAACACGGATAAGAAGCTCCTGAACACGGCGACATCACAGGAATTAAGAAAAGCGGCAGCGACTTGCGTATGAATCACTTTCTAACAACAGAAAGCGACCACGACCCCACGGGCAGAGGCGGTTCTCGCCATTTAAAACAGATTACAGTCCAATCCAACACCGACATTGGAGAAAAAAACATCACGACTAGAATACGATGAACCCGCCACAGACTGTGTGTCACAAGGTAGTGAGGAACTCTACCTGAACCACAGAATAAAGAACGCCCAAATCGTCTGAAAAATGTTTTCCAACACACCGATTCTAGCACTATCTATTCCTACACTTTAAGCCAAGTCAAGCCGGTTTTAAGCGGCTATTGGGTGAACCGAACGCTTTTGTCTCGAAAAGGTTCGTGCCACCGGGGGAACCGAAACACTTCCCGGAATCTGCCAATTTTTGTTTATTTACCAAGTTTTTTTTATTGGATATTGGTACAACTACGGTGCCGTGCGTGATCCGTGTTCTGATCTCATAACAGGGGTGCAATGCAGGATGGCCGGAGCTTCTTGGGCAGCCGAGTTTGCTCCGAGCTCGCTTGCGGTGGCCGTTGCATGAGCGGAGCGCGTGATAGCAGCGTTGATAAAAATACGAACGCGCGTGGCGTTTCAAACGCACGTGGGACATTTGCCGCAGTTATCGAAGAAACACCGCGTGCGAGAATGTCAGCGCCGCCACTCACTCAACATTGTAGCAGTGCAGCGACGTCAGCGTATTTGTCGTGCTGTAATTTTGGCGCGGCCATTTTGCCAACTCAACACGTGCCTCCCACAGGCGTGTACGCGTAGGCGTATGACCTCTTTCGCACAGGTTCTTTCGTTCCACCTGCAGCATGGAAATTTCCACTCTCGAAGACAGCAATGCTGCACACGTAGGACTCTCGTGCTGCTCGTTTCGCTTGTATCAAGTATTGCGGATAAATGTAAGGACAGGTGGTCACCAAGGGCGCTCGCATCTTGCCGGCAATAGAGTAACTGTATATGGTCCCATAGAGACACTATATAGTTACTACAGGCGGCAACGTGGCTCTGGTTGGAAATGTCGTGAGCGCGGCGAAATTGAATACAAGACATAAGGAGGTTCAGAATAACGTTCGCAGGTGTTGCGTCGTTGCTTTAGTTGCGGTGCCACATGAGTGCGCTATTACTATTTTAATCCTAAAATAGCGTTTGCCCCCCCCCCCCCCCCAGAGAAAAGTGTAGGAACTTTCTCCCCGACCACAACTCTAAATTCACGGAAGGTGTACCCACAGCGCATCGTGGGCCGCGATCGCCGCACGCTATTTCGGGTTTTCTGCGGGCGGGCCGCGAATGCGAACGGCTGCTCGCGTGACGACGCATGTGCAGTGGCAGCGACCGCCCCGCGAGGGCTCGCGGTGCGCTACTCTAAACCTCCCTTTAGTAGCCACGTCGTGACATAACCTTTACTTCTGCGTGCGTGTGTGTATAGTCTGCACGATAAAGCTGGTTGATGAACCATGCGCTCGCTGGCGTTGCGGCGTGAGCACTGCTCCTCGGCAAGAGCGAAAGTGGTGGGCGGATTCGATATTCGAAGCGGGCGTCTGGCAATCAAACTGATGGACGCCTGAACTCGGATACAAACCCCTTGTGTGGACTGTATTAGCACTTGACCATCTGTATAGTCAGTGCAAGGCAAGCAGTCATTGGCTCTCACAATGCCGGGGACCCAGTGGGCCTCCTTCACTACCGTCAAGAGCCGCTGTACTGCCATCATCACATATACACATATAGTGCCCCTGCCCCAATAAAAAAACAACAACAAGAAGACGGACAAAGCAGATGTCAAGGCTATGGTTAAAAATTTGATGGGTTCGATGCGTAAGATCCCCGGCAGCCTAAACGCTCCCGCTTCTAAGGCATCTGGGCAGCTACTTGAGGTTACGAAGCCTCTTCTAGTGGTTCTTCAATAAGTGAATATGGCATTGATGTTCGAAGAACGCATGCGCCCGTCGCTTGTTATGCAATGGAA
This sequence comes from Rhipicephalus microplus, assembly GCF_043290135.1. NCBI lineage: Eukaryota > Metazoa > Arthropoda > Arachnida > Ixodida > Ixodidae > Rhipicephalus > Rhipicephalus microplus. Next base: position 10,126,586 of record NW_027464586.1, on the reverse strand, counting down.
TGCTTGTGGTCTACGTGGTCGTCTGTCGGATTTCAGACAATGGGTTTTTAAAATATCCTTTTTTTTGTTATCGTTGTATGTGAACCTATATGGTTTCAACTTGTCGTATATCTGGATATATTCAAATTTGGTCCCGCAGTGATCAACATACGAGCAAAGTTATCGTTTGTATATGCCGTGACTTGACGTTCTTGAGACATGATGTCACGTCGCATACAAGCAATGATTACGTGAGCCTGACATAACACTTAAAAAGCGGACATTATCAGTAATAGGAGGATACATACACCCAAGCGCACAGATAGACTGCTTCCACCTGGTGACCATTTTTCAAGGCGCACAAAGGCCACACATTGTGATTGGCAATTTTATAGCACATCATTCTCTCTGGGATAGCACTACAATGAATTATCGCGGAAGGGATTTAGCCAAATTTACATGAAACTATGGACTAAGTGTGTTCAACGATGGATCAACTACATTTTTTCATGGCACGTCCTACAGTGGCGGCATCGACCCCTTTTTTGTTTCCAGGAACATTCTGTCTTCCACACGTTGGTGCACAGATTTGGACACTCGCGGTAGTGACCACCTTCCGACCTATGTTCAGTTTAGGTGGTTTCGCCGCACACACTATACATCCATCAAACCGACTAGACACTGTTCAAGGCATCTGTCAAGACCGGCTGTGAGCACACGACTGATTCATCCGAGGTAGAGGACATCTGTGCTTCTTCACTGCGTGACAAAACCAAACAGGTTAACCTACCGATGCAGAGATCAGCAGTTGACTCCCAATACGAGACCCTTCGCGCAATCCACCGTCGTGCAGAACGCCGACACAGACAAAAGAAGCCGCCTTCAGAACTTTCCGCCTCTCGTCAAGCTCAACGACATGTTCTTCCGCATCTTGCCAAGATTGACAGGCAGCGTTGGAGAAAGTTTTGTGAATTTCCGGACCCTAGGCAACCTCTATCGAAGATTTGGTGGGTGGTATGAAGTTTGCAGACAACCCCCCAACAACGTCAACCATTTCAAGCTGTTGCTCTGCATCAAGGGTCGACAGAAGTTGAGATAGCCAGCGACTACTGTAGCCTCATTGTGGACACCACTGATAATCTTACCACTAATGAGCCTCTTACTACCATTGCGCCTCCATCGCCTGACGAGCGCCTGGATGTGCGTTTTAGAATGCATGAGCTTGACGCTGCGATTTCTGCATCCCAGCGCTCATCGGCACCAGGACCAGACAGAATCATGTGTGCTGCTCTCCACCATCTCTGTACAGAAGCACGACATGTCCTGTTATCTCATTATAACACCTCATTGGAGCCATTGGAGCCAGGACTCCAGGAGCCAGGAGTCCAAGCTAATTAGAAATGCAGTCGCATTATTGTGTTGCTTAAGCCGGGGAAGTGTCCTCATGCACTTTCCTCCTACATACCAATCGCCCCAGCCAGCTGCGTCGGCAAAGTAAAGAAAAGAATGGTACTGTCAAGATTCAAGTGACTTCTAGAGAGCAACAACTCCTTTCCTGCATTGATGAACGGGTTCAGAAGAGGCCGATCTGCCATTGACGGTGTGGTCGACTTCATCACCAGCGTTGAAGAGGAAAGAAGCCGACGCAGACTAATGGTGGTGGTCTTCCTAGACATTAAGGGTGCCTACGATAATGTGCTGCATTATGCGATCCTTGACACACTGGAAGATTTCAATATCGGTGGACGACTGTATGCTTGGATCTTCAGTTACCTTAGTGACGGCACCATTTGCATGATGACAAATAACGGAGACACCGATCGATATAAGGTTCATCCTGGTCTGCCCCAAGGGATTGTTCTCAGCCCGATTCTATTCAACGTCACAATGATCAGCCTAGCAGCAGGACTTCCAAGCACGGTGAAGATCAGTACATACGCTGATGACATATGCATATGGGCATCCGGAACTACTAGTCCGCAATTGCGAGTTCGACTACAGCGGGCAGTGGCGATCACGTACAAATATCTACGACATCAGGGGCACACCCTTTCAATTGACAAATGCGCAGTGCTTCGTTCACGAGCAAGCATATTGTCACAGGTATAGAAAGGTACTTCAGACACAGAAGCAGAAATGACACAGAAGGGATGAAGACGACGAAGTTGTTGCGGGGCCATGGGACGCTGCTGGTGTACGATTCGACCCTGATAAAGTCCGCACGCTGCGCGAGTTTCCGATCCCACGTTCCACGCAAGAAGTCTGCAGCTTTTTGGGACTCTGTTCGCATTTCCGCCGTTTGGTCAGCAAATTCGCGGAAATTGCTCGGCCCCTCACGGATATCCTTAAAAAGAACGATGCTTTTTCCTGGCGTGAAGCCCAAGAACATTCCTTTGCGTCGTTGGTTTCTGCGCTCACATCCCCACCTGTGTTGGCTCATTTTGACCCAGCCGCTCGAACGGAGCTACGCACCGATGGAAGTGGCCACGGCATAGGGGCAATACTCGCACAAATGCAGAACGGGACAAACCATGTCACAGCGTACGCCAGCCGCCTACTTTCTCAGTCGGAAAGGAACTATTCAATTAGCGAGAGTGCCTGGACCTCATCTGGCTATCGCAAAATTTTGTCCGTACGTATATAGACGCACGTTCGCAGTCATCACAGACCACCATGCGCTCTGCTGGCTGTCAAACCTTAAGGATCCTACAGGAAGACTTTGTCGATGGGCATTGCGATTGCAGGAGTACACGTTCTCTGTAGTGTACAAGTTTGGCAAGCTTCACAGCGATGCCGACTGCTTATCTCGACACCTGTTGATCTTCCCGACTCCTCTGAGTTCGAAGCTGATGCCAACGTCCTAGCCATAACAGATTTTCTGCAAATAGCCGACGAACAACGCCGAGATCCATCACTGCTTTTGATGATTGACCATCTTGAATCCGGCCATACAGACCCTTTACTGAGCCTATTTTTTTCTTCAAAACAACGTTTTATACCGCCGCAACTTACAGCCCGATGGCGCGGAACTTTTTCTCGTCGTCACACGTCATCTGCGCAAGGACATCTTCATGAATTTCACAATGCCCCAACTGCCGGACACTCAGATGTTTCCAGAACCTATGATCACGTCCACCGACGGGTATTCTGAAAGGGCCGTTATCGTTTCGTTCGCCGCTATGTTACAGCATGTGACCTCTGCCAGCGTCGGAAGAAGCCTTTGTGTCTCCCTGCCGGTCACCTTCAACCTATTGAAGTCCCAGCCGAGATGTTTCATCGGGTGGGTTTAGATTTGTTAGGCCCTTTCCCAACATCGGCAACGGGAAACAAATGGATAGCAGTAGCTACGGATTATGACACTTGGTATGCAAATACTCAAGCGCTACCGACGAGCTGTGCAACGGACCTCGCAGATTTCCTGCTCTATGACATCATTCTTCAGCATGGCGCTCCTTCTCACCTACTCACGGACCGTGGCCGCTGCTTCCTGTCTCGTGTGGTTGACGACCTGCTTAGATCCTGTGCTACGCGGCACAACTTTACGACTTCTTACCATCCTCATACCAACGGACTTACTGAGCGCCTCAACCGCACACTGACGGACATGCTTGCTACGTATGTTTCTTACGACCGCACTGATTGGGACACTGCCCTTCCATTCGTAACCCTCGCCTACAACTCGTCCCGTCATGAAACTGCTGGCTACTCACCATTTTATCTTCTCTTTGGCCGCGATACCTTACTACCTTTCGATACCCTGCTTGCGCATGACCTTCCGTCCACAACTTTGTACGCACAACAGGCCATTCCCCGTGCTCTGATCGCACGTACAGTAGCCCGCGCCAGGTTCTCATCGTCCCAGAGAGCACAAAAGTCGCTCTACGACAGCCGACATAGGGATGTCGATTTTTCTCCGGGCTCTTTTGTGCTACTGTGGCTGCCATCTAGTCGGGTCGGCCTGTGCGAGAAACATTTATCGCATTACGTTGGGCCTTACCGAGTTCTGCGCCAAACTTGGGTTTTAGCAGCGCGAAAAATGCACAAAAGACAAGAAAGGGACGAGACAAGCACTGACTTCCAACTGAAATTTTATTGACGAGAAGGCCGTTAATATGCAATGGAGCACAAAGAGTGAAAAAATGACGTATTTTAAGATACAAATTATCACCTAACGCCATGCCTGCTGCGCCTACCCTCGCACCTCAAGAAACATATCTCTTTATCTGAAAGAGCAACTGAAGGCTTGCTTACGCATGCGCCGCTTTCAAGCTCCATTTGAGCAGCCTCATAAATTATACGCACGTTTTCCTCTTTAATCTTGCATAGAACTGTTGTTTTTTCAAACAGCGGAGTGCACCCACACGTGCTCACGTGTTGCGCTAAGAAGCCATCTTTTCCGCCACGAACATTATTGGCATGTTCCCGTAAGCGATCGTTAAGGCATCTGCCCGTCTGGCCCACATAACATGCACCGCAAGAAAAAGGGGTCCTGTAAACGACGCCTAACGCGCAGTCCACAAACTGCGTTCTGTGCCTCACCATACACCGTTTTCTCATACTCATTACGGGGCAGGTCCTGTTTGTCAACTGGGACAACTTATCAGGGGCACTGAAGACCACTTTCACATTGAGGCGCTGTCCTATTTTCTTTAGGCGGTGTGACACAGAATGCATGTACGGAATAACCGCTACCTTTTCCCTCTTCTCCGCTGTGGTGCCATCACTGTTGCAAACAGTGCCCAATCGTTTCCTTTTTCTGTGCATTGCCTCCGCCACGGAAATGAGCAAAGTGCGAGGGTACCCTTCTCTTTCTAGGCGCTCCGACTGTGCCAAGAGACTAGCTTCTAAGACGTGGTGACACGACCTCTCTAAGGCATTGTGAAAACATGATTGAACAATGCCTCTCTTTACTAATTTGCTATGCGCAGACGAGAACGGAAGAACAGGCTTCTGCGAGCGAGGCTCGTAACACCAGCACGTGTGGTTCTCCGAAAAAGAAATCTTTAGGTCAAGAAAGCGGATGCTATCCCTTTCCGGCATCTCGTGCGTCACCACGAGTGGAAAGAGGCCTTCGCGAAAGATTTGCAACACCTACATGACCTTGGAATGAAAGGTCTCTAAATCACACCTCAAAATTAACAGATAATCATCCACATACCGAAAGGTCTTTACTACAGATAGTTCACCAAGCTTCACGTTCAATGCCCTATCAAATTTGGCTAATAGCAAGTCACTTAGAAAAGGAGCTATGGACGATCCTATTGAGACACCTTCTTTCTGTATATATGTTTTTCCGTTCCATTCTACAAACGTTGATGTGATGTACAGAGATAAAAGTTCTAAGAAACCTTTGGACGAAATACCCGTGGTGTTCTGAAATGGCACCGCGCCGATACTGTCAATGCATTCATCAATGCATGCTAACAAACCTTCGTGCGGAAGGGAATAATAAAGGTCTTTTATGTCAATCGAAAAAGCTCTAAACCTCGCGCCTGGATGCTGCTTTAGAAAGTTGACGACTTCTCCAGAGTTGAATATTCTGAAGGGGTCTTCTACGGGGAACAATTTCAACTTATCTTGCAAAAACCGCCCTAGTTCATACTGCCAAGAATACCTTTCCGAAACGATTGTGCGGAAAGGTGCTCCTTCTTTGTGAGTCTTGGTTGTGAAAAACATATTCAAGGACAACTTGTCTCTTTTGCCGATTTCTCGCGCCAGAACCGGCAAATCTAACTCTGAGCACAGATTCTTCGCCCTCGATCTGATTTTAGCGAGATTAATGCCTTCGCACACCCGAAAGACGGACGAAATTGCTTGGTGGGCCTTTTCAAAGTACAGGCCTCTCGGTAACACAGCAAACCCTCCCTCTTTGTCCGAAGGTACAACACAAAGAGCATTGTCTATGAGGTAAGCAGCAACTTTACCTACTGGTACGCCACTGTTAGCTGGCTTACCCCGTAAAAGAACGTCGAGGCCTTCTGAGACGCATCTGTCGGTGTCTTCTGGAGGAGCACAGTTCGCGACCTGGCGCACAGTGGCCAAAAGTTCAGTGGGTGTCCGCCTCTTCTCAACCGCGAACTTTGGACCCAGACCCAACGTCTTCATGACGAAGTCTGGGAGGGCTATGTCACCATACGTATGAACGACACCAGTAGAGCCACGTCGCGTCGTTGAAAACTGGGACCGGAGCCTCCGTAATTCACCTTGCCAAAGATAGTCTACCACGTGGTCAATGCGGCCTGTGTATTCTCGCCATCTTGTTTTCTTGTGCACGACATGTAGATCATGGAGAAGAGGAAGGAACAGTGCATCCCTGAACATTCTTGCTTGCCGGAGCCATTCCGCCCTGAGTATCTTGCACACCCTCGTGCCATGGCCAATGGAGGGCTGGAAACCACCAAAAACAAGCTTCACCTCCGGGGGCAGCTGCTTCGAGCGAATGCAGAAGGTAAAGGCGCGAGCGCGACATGTTGCGATGGCGATGAGGGTGATCACCACGGATGGATGTAAAGGAACACAGAGAAAAGAGCCCGTTTGACTAGAAATGTAACGTAATAGAGCGGTTGACTGGGCTAGTTGGTATGGCATACTTGGGTTTTAGCAGCGCGAAAAATGCACAAAAGACAAGAAAGGGACGAGACAAGCACTGACTTCCAACTGAAATTTTATTGACGAGAAGGCCGTTAATATGCAATGGAGCACAAAGAGTGAAAAAATGACGTATTTTAAGATACAAATTATCACCTAACGCCATGCCTGCTGCGCCTACCCTCGCACCTCAAGAAACATATCTCTTTATCTGAAAGAGCAACTGAAGGCTTGCTTACGCATGCGCCGCTTTCAAGCTCCATTTGAGCAGCCTCATAAATTATACGCACGTTTTCCTCTTTAATCTTGCATAGAACTGTTGTTTTTTCAAACAGCGGAGTGCACCCACACGTGCTCACGTGTTGCGCTAAGAAGCCATCTTTTCCGCCACGAACATTATTGGCATGTTCCCGTAAGCGATCGTTAAGGCATCTGCCCGTCTGGCCCACATAACATGCACCGCAAGAAAAAGGGGTCCTGTAAACGACGCCTAACGCGCAGTCCACAAACTGCGTTCTGTGCCTCACCATACACCGTTTTCTCATACTCATTACGGGGCAGGTCCTGTTTGTCAACTGGGACAACTTATCAGGGGCACTGAAGACCACTTTCACATTGAGGCGCTGTCCTATTTTCTTTAGGCGGTGTGACACAGAATGCATGTACGGAATAACCGCTACCTTTTCCCTCTTCTCCGCTGTGGTGCCATCACTGTTGCAAACAGTGCCCAATCGTTTCCTTTTTCTGTGCATTGCCTCCGCCACGGAAATGAGCAAAGTGCGAGGGTACCCTTCTCTTTCTAGGCGCTCCGACTGTGCCAAGAGACTAGCTTCTAAGACGTGGTGACACGACCTCTCTAAGGCATTGTGAAAACATGATTGAACAATGCCTCTCTTTACTAATTTGCTATGCGCAGACGAGAACGGAAGAACAGGCTTCTGCGAGCGAGGCTCGTAACACCAGCACGTGTGGTTCTCCGAAAAAGAAATCTTTAGGTCAAGAAAGCGGATGCTATCCCTTTCCGGCATCTCGTGCGTCACCACGAGTGGAAAGAGGCATTCGCGAAAGATTTGCAACACCTGCATGACCTTGGAATGAAAGGTCTCTAAATCACACCTCAAAATTAACAGATAATCATCCACATACCGAAAGGTCTTTACTACAGATAGTTCACCAAGCTTCACGTTCAATGCCCTATCAAATTTGGCTAATAGCAAGTCACTTAGAAAAGGAGCTATGGACGATCCTATTGAGACACCTTCTTTCTGTATACATGTTTTTCCGTTCCATTCTACAAACGTTGATGTGATGTACAGAGATAAAAGTTCTAAGAAACCTTTGGACGAAATACCCGTGGTGTTCTGAAATGGCACCGCGCCGATACTGTCAATGCATTCATCAATGCATGCTAACAAACCTTCGTGCGGAAGGGAATAATAAAGGTCTTTTATGTCAATCGAAAAAGCTCTAAACCTCGCGCCTGGATGCTGCTTTAGAAAGTTGACGACTTCTCCAGAGTTGAATATTCTGAAGGGGTCTTCTACGGGGAACAATTTCAACATATCTTGCAAAAACCGCCCTAGTTCATACTGCCAAGAATACCTTTCCGAAACGATTGTGCGGAAAGGTGCTCCTTCTTTGTGAGTCTTGGTTGTGAAAAACATATTCAAGGACAACTTGTCTCTTTTGCCGATTTCTCGCGCCAGAACCGGCAAATCTAACTCTGAGCACAGATTCTTCGCCCTCGATCTGATTTTAGCGAGATTAATGCCTTCGCACACCCGAAAGACGGACGAAATTGCTTGGTGGGCCTTTTCAAAGTACAGGCCTCTCGGTAACACAGCAAACCCTCCCTCTTTGTCCGAAGGTACAACACAAAGAGCATTGTCTATGAGGTAAGCAGCAACTTTACCTACTGGTACGCCACTGTTAGCTGGCTTACCCCGTAAAAGAACGTCGAGGCCTTCTGAGACGCATCTGTCGGTGTCTTCTGGAGGAGCACAGTTCGCGACCTGGCGCACAGTGGCCAAAAGTTCAGTGGGTGTCCGCCTCTTCTCAACCGCGAACTTTGGACCCAGACCCAACGTCTTCATGACGAAGTCTGGGAGGGCTATGTCACCATACGTATGAACGACACCAGTAGAGCCACGTCGCGTCGTTGAAAACTGGGACCGGAGCCTCCGTAATTCACCTTGCCAAAGATAGTCTACCACGTGGTCAATGCGGCCTGTGTATTCTCGCCATCTTGTTTTCTTGTGCACGACATGTAGATCATGGAGAAGAAGAAGGAACAGTGCATCCCTGAACATTCTTGCTTGCCGGAGCCATTCCGCCCTGAGTATCTTGCACACCCTCGTGCCATGGCCAATGGAGGGCTGGAAACCACCAAAAACAAGCTTCACCTCCAAGGTCATTCCAAGGTCATGCAGGTGTTGCAAATCTTTCGCGAATGCCTCTTTCCACTCGTGGTGACGCACGAGATGCCGGAAAGGGATAGCATCCGCTTTCTTGACCTAAAGATTTCTTTTTCGGAGAACCACACGTGCTGGTGTTACGAGCCTCGCTCGCAGAAGCCTGTTCTTCCGTTCTCGTCTGCGCATAGCAAATTAGTAAAGAGAGGCATTGTTCAATCATGTTTTCACAATGCCTTAGAGAGGTCGTGTCACCACGTCTTAGAAGCTAGTCTCTTGGCACAGTCGGAGCGCCTAGAAAGAGAAGGGTACCCTCGCACTTTGCTCATTTCCGTGGCGGAGGCAATGCACAGAAAAAGGAAACGATTGGGCACTGTTTGCAACAGTGATGGCACCACAGCGGAGAAGAGGGAAAAGGTAGCGGTTATTCCGTACATGCATTCTGTGTCACACCGCCTAAAGAAAATAGGACAGCGCCTCAATGTGAAAGTGGTCTTCAGTGCCCCTGATAAGTTGTCCCAGTTGACAAACAGGACCTGCCCCGTAATGAGTATGAGAAAACGGTGTATGGTGAGGCACAGAACGCAGTTTGTGGACTGCGCGTTAGGCGTCGTTTACAGGACCCCTTTTTCTTGCGGTGCATGTTATGTGGGCCAGACGGGCAGATGCCTTAACGATCGCTTACGGGAACATGCCAATAATGTTCGTGGCGGAAAAGATGGCTTCTTAGCGCAACACGTGAGCACGTGTGGGTGCACTCCGCTGTTTGAAAAAACAACAGTTCTATGCAAGATTAAAGAGGAAAACGTGCGTATAATTTATGAGGCTGCTCAAATGGAGCTTGAAAGCGGCGCATGCGTAAGCAAGCCTTCAGTTGCTCTTTCAGATAAAGAGATATGTTTCTTGAGGTGCGAGGGTAGGCGCAGCAGGCATGGCGTTAGGTGATAATTTGTATCTTAAAATACGTCATTTTTTCACTCTTTGTGCTCCATTGCATATTAACGGCCTTCTCGTCAATAAAATTTCAGTTGGAAGTCAGTGCTTGTCTCGTCCCTTTCTTGTCTTTTGTGCATTTTTCGCGCTGCTAAAACCCAAGTATGCCATACCAACTAGCCCAGTCAACCGCTCTATTACGTTACATTTCTAGTCAAACGGGCTCTTTTCTCTGTGTTCCTTTACATCCATCCGTGGTGATCACCCTCATCGCCATCGCAACATGTCGCGCTCGCGCCTTTACCTTCTGCATTCGCTCGAAGCAGCTGCCCCCGGAGGTGAAGCTTGTTTTTGGTGGTTTCCAGCCCTCCATTGGCCATGGCACGAGGGTGTGCAAGATACTCAGGGCGGAATGGCTCCGGCAAGCAAGAATGTTCAGGGATGCACTGTTCCTTCCTCTTCTCCATGATCTACATGTCGTGCACAAGAAAACAAGATGGCGAGAATACACAGGCCGCATTGACCACGTGGTAGACTATCTTTGGCAAGGTGAATTACGGAGGCTCCGGTCCCAGTTTTCAACGACGCGACGTGGCTCTACTGGTGTCGTTCATACGTATGGTGACATAGCCCTCCCAGACTTCGTCATGAAGACGTTGGGCCTGGGTCCAAAGTTCGCGGTTGAGAAGAGGCGGACACCCACTGAACTTTTGGCCACTGTGCGCCAGGTCGCGAACTGTGCTCCTCCAGAAGACACCGACAGATGCGTCTCAGAAGGCCTCGACGTTCTTTTACGGGGTAAGCCAGCTAACAGTGGCGTACCAGTAGGTAAAGTTGCTGCTTACCTCATAGACAATGCTCTTTGTGTTGTACCTTCGGACAAAGAGGGAGGGTTTGCTGTGTTACCGAGAGGCCTGTACTTTGAAAAGGCCCACCAAGCAATTTCGTCCGTCTTTCGGGTGTGCGAAGGCATTAATCTCGCTAAAATCAGATCGAGGGCGAAGAATCTGTGCTCAGAGTTAGATTTGCCGGTTCTGGCGCGAGAAATCGGCAAAAGAGACAAGTTGTCCTTGAATATGTTTTTCACAACCAAGACTCACAAAGAAGGAGCACCTTTCCGCACAATCGTTTCGGAAAGGTATTCTTGGCAGTATGAACTAGGGCGGTTTTTGCAAGATAAGTTGAAATTGTTCCCCGTAGAAGACCCCTTCAGAATATTCAACTCTGGAGAAGTCGTCAACTTTCTAAAGCAGCATCCAGGCGCGAGGTTTAGAGCTTTTTCGATTGACATAAAAGACCTTTATTATTCCCTTCCGCACGAAGGTTTGTTAGCATGCATTGATGAATGCATTGACAGTATCGGCGCGGTGCCATTTCAGAACACCACGGGTATTTCGTCCAAAGGTTTCTTAGAACTTTTATCTCTGTACATCACATCAACGTTTGTAGAATGGAACGGAAAAACATATATACAGAAAGAAGGTGTCTCAATAGGATCGTCCATAGCTCCTTTTCTAAGTGACTTGCTATTAGCCAAATTTGATAGGGCATTGAACGTGAAGCTTGGTGAACTATCTGTAGTAAAGACCTTTCGGTATGTGGATGATTATCTGTTAATTTTGAGGTGTGATTTAGAGACCTTTCATTCCAAGGTCATGCAGGTGTTGCAAATCTTTCGCGAATGCCTCTTTCCACTCGTGGTGACGCACGAGATGCCGGAAAGGGATAGCATCCGCTTTCTTGACCTAAAGATTTCTTTTTCGGAGAACCACACGTGCTGGTGTTACGAGCCTCGCTCGCAGAAGCCTGTTCTTCCGTTCTCGTCTGCGCATAGCAAATTAGTAAAGAGAGGCATTGTTCAATCATGTTTTCACAATGCCTTAGAGAGGTCGTGTCACCACGTCTTAGAAGCTAGTCTCTTGGCACAGTCGGAGCGCCTAGAAAGAGAAGGGTACCCTCGCACTTTGCTCATTTCCGTGGCGGAGGCAATGCACAGAAAAAGGAAACGATTGGGCACTGTTTGCAACAGTGATGGCACCACAGCGGAGAAGAGGGAAAAGGTAGCGGTTATTCCGTACATGCATTCTGTGTCACACCGCCTAAAGAAAATAGGACAGCGCCTCAATGTGAAAGTGGTCTTCAGTGCCCCTGATAAGTTGTCCCAGTTGACAAACAGGACCTGCCCCGTAATGAGTATGAGAAAACGGTGTATGGTGAGGCACAGAACGCAGTTTGTGGACTGCGCGTTAGGCGTCGTTTACAGGACCCCTTTTTCTTGCGGTGCATGTTATGTGGGCCAGACGGGCAGATGCCTTAACGATCGCTTACGGGAACATGCCAATAATGTTCGTGGCGGAAAAGATGGCTTCTTAGCGCAACACGTGAGCACGTGTGGGTGCACTCCGCTGTTTGAAAAAACAACAGTTCTATGCAAGATTAAAGAGGAAAACGTGCGTATAATTTATGAGGCTGCTCAAATGGAGCTTGAAAGCGGCGCATGCGTAAGCAAGCCTTCAGTTGCTCTTTCAGATAAAGAGATATGTTTCTTGAGGTGCGAGGGTAGGCGCAGCAGGCATGGCGTTAGGTGATAATTTGTATCTTAAAATACGTCATTTTTTCACTCTTTGTGCTCCATTGCATATTAACGGCCTTCTCGTCAATAAAATTTCAGTTGGAAGTCAGTGCTTGTCTCGTCCCTTTCTTGTCTTTTGTGCATTTTTCGCGCTGCTAAAACCCAAGTATGCCATACCAACTAGCCCAGTCAACCGCTCTATTCTGCGCCAAGTCACACCTGTCACATATGAAATTTCTCCTCCTACGAACCCCACTGTTACATGCAGAAGTGACATTGTGCATGTTTCTCGCCTTAAGCCCTATCACAGTGACCCGTCCGTCTAATAACAGCAGGCACCGGGATGGTGCTTTGCCGCCCGGGGTAATGTCACGGGTATAGAAACGTACCTCAGGCAGAGAAGCAGAAATGACGCAGAAGACATGAAGACGACGATGTTGTTGTGAGGCCGTGTCCTGCATCCTTGCCCACTGTGTGCAGCGTTTGCCCAACCGGCGTTAACTTATTAAATACCCCCCTTTACAATATGGCGCAATACCTGATATTTATTAATAGGGCAGCGATACCTGCTGTAACGCACCACAAGTTTCTTGGGGTTGTACACAGAGATTTATCGTGGACGAGACACGTCGCAGTACTTTAATCTAAATTGCAAAGCTTTGCTCTCGTTCTTCGCCACGTGGCAGGAGTAACATGGGGCCCACCAGAATTATCGCTACTTCAATTTTAGAATGCTCTATTTGTGGGTGTCACACAGTCCCGTTAATTAGGGAGGCGATCGCCGGGCTAATTCCAAGGGCCGAAGTATCAGCCCCCCGGACCGCACCACGAAAGCGTGGACAATTTAGAAGTGGTCCTTTTTGGCGCGCCAGCGGACGCCGGCTGTGGCCCAAAGAACAAGTCAGAGCCGAGAGTTGATAAACAAACAAAATTATATTCTCAATAATGGCAGATCGAAAACAATACACAAGAATGCCCACTCCACAATAGTTGCATACAATATGTCACCAATCAAACAACATACTACAAAGTACAATCAGCCACACTCAAAACAACGGACACATACAACAATACACACTACAATGCAGTCGCATGCATTGAACAACCAAGACACTTAAAGACTAAAGAGATAGAAAACCTATTCAGTCCAAAGTCCTAGGAACAGAAGTCTGAATGATACTCTTCCGAGAATCACTCACTCAAAGTCCAGCGTTGTTGTCGTTCGCTGCCCCCTGAAGTTTCTCTTCCAGGAAACCTCGCCGAAGTTTCTCTTCCAGGAAACCTCGCGTCTTCAATTGGCCTCTCTCCAAGCTTCAAACTTCTTCGCCGGAAACACGTCGGCTTCACACACGCAGCTGTTGCCACGCGTCTTCGCTCAATAGCGGTAAACACACACTCTTGCCTGTAGCTCTAGTCGTCACCCCTCAGGTGGAAATCTTCTTCTTCTCCTGCTTTGTCTCTACGGACAAAACCTTCGCCGACTACACGGCGGAATCCCTACGCGCTCTGGCGCTAACTTCCGTCTTCTCCTGCTTTGTCCCTACGGACAAGACCTTCGCCGACTACACGGCGGAATACCTACGCGCTCTGGCGCTAACTTCCGTCTTCTCCTGATCTCTCATCTCCGCTGCTCGGTTAAATACCTTCCACGCGACATTCCAGAAGGTTCTAGTCATTTCGTCGGTGCGATACGCAGTGAAGGCTGGGGAGAGGGCGAGACGGTTCGAATGCCCTCCACGACGGATGACTCAACTCGGTATGACCACGCCCCTTTCCATCTAGAAAGATCGAGCGCTTGCTCGGCCGCCGTTGTGGGGTGAGGAGGTTCGTCGGCGAAGCCACGCTTCCGCGGGGAGAGGAAGCGTGCCCAGGGAGCTTGTTTTCTTTTTTTCTTTTTCTTTTATCGTTGACCTCGCGGCGTCACTCCGGCGTTTCGTCGCGAGGAGTTGGCGGCACGTTCTTTTTGAGCGCTCGTTCTGTGACAGTGGGACACATATGATACAGCATGCCAGTGCTCTTCTATATGAGACCTAGTTGTGTGAAGACGCTAGAGAGTGTTCAAGCTCAATACTTACGAAGATGCTTGGGTCTACCGCGCTGTACTTCAACAAATGGGACCATCGCAGAGGCTCGGGCTTGTCGCGTCAGTGTATACATGCTCAAAAAGACTTGTTTTTGGGCTAGTTAGTGCATACTTGGTGCAGAAGACTGAGGCGCAAAAAACATAACCTGTAGCAGGAAGAGCAGGAGAGAAGACAGAACAGCGCCAACTGCCAACTGTTTAATGACCGTCTAGGAAACGCACTGGAAAGAAGACGAAACCACGCATGCGTGCACAGCCAACAAACATCACACAGCGTCATGAACAAGGCACTAAGTTATCTGAAAAATGCATTTCTGTGTTGTAGAACACAATAGATGCATCACTGATACAATCGGGCCCTTTTTTTTGATAAAATAGGCTTCCAAGAGCTCTCTAGCTGTTTATTTTTTGCTCCTACCAAGAATCACCGTCCTTTCAAACAATGCCACACATCCGCAGGCTTCCAGCGCACTGTAAAGCCTGCGGATGTGTGCCATTTTCAACACTATCTGACATTCAACACTATCTGACAGGAAAAGGTTGCTACGTTATACTCGCTGGGCGTAACCTCCTTGGTTTTAGAAAGGGTTAGTGAGCGTTGGCCCGCAGTGCCTTGACTACAGTGAGCTAGTATATATCATGAACTCGAGGTAGTTAAAGGTGGGAGGTAGACCCGAAGCGCAAGCCGTAAGAAAGTGTGCGTGTGCCACCTCTCGGTTAGTCCTTGGAATGTCCGCTGGATGGCGGCGCTTCTATATGGGGAATATATGATGAAAAGATGCGAGATGGTGATACTTGGAGTGTTGAATAGATGGACGAACTTATACAAAGACAGATGCATAGATGGACGCATGAACGGACGCAGGGACGGGTGCACGAACAGACGCACGCACGGACGGTTGGATGGACGCATGGATGGTCACACAGAAGGACGCATGGACGGACGGAAGCAAGAACGAATGGACGGACAAATGCTTCGCCCCACTCTCCATCATTCACTCCGTGGATATGCTGCCATTTTTTTCTTGTGAACGATATCACAGTAGGTCATTAACTGATGAGACCGCGTTGGGCTCTTGACGAGACACCAACAGTGCAACTGTGGTCACAAGAGCGGTTATTACCTTTTTGGAAGCAAGTGGACTATATGCGTGGCTACAAAATTTTTCTCAGCTAGAAAAAATTCTATATACTCACACTTTAAAAAAATATCGAGTAAAAAGGGTGTCTTTATGTCCTACAATAATAATCGTCATCAGGCTTGCGTGCGCTTCCTTTCTTGAAAACTCGGTGCTGGCCACTTTGCTATCGAGAATGCAATGTAACCCTGATAATGGGCATGTCGATCGTGACCGGAATGTACCGGGCGGTGAGTTTACAAAGGCGAGAGGATAGACCCACCCACAATGCACTGCGCCAGGTGCTCTTACAAGGCTCTCGGAAGCTGTGCGCTCATTGGTTCGTGCGTGATGTCGTCAGCAAACATGGCTGCGTTTATGACGATGCTGCAGGCAGCTGCCAGACAAGATTTCCCGCGCGCTGTGTTTGCTGAGGCGATCTTGATTGAGAAAAATGCCTTCAGAACATTCGGAGGGACACGTGGAAACTTCAAGTGTGCCGAGAAACGCTGTGAGCGTGCCTCTACCGAAGCTGCACTTCACTGCCGCCGGCAGCCATGGTCCGCTTTCAATGACTGCAAGAGACACCAAGAAGTGGACCGTCGTATCCTGTAAAGATTAAGAAGACGTCGAGATGCTGGTCTCGGTAAGTTGTTTTTTTCAGTTCCGAACAGAACCATAAAATGCTTGCTACGAGACCGTCGGTGCGCTCAAGTTCGCAAACGATGCTCGGCACGGCACAGCTTCGGTTACTACGCTACTGAGCGCGAGCACGGCTATTGATGCTGTTGCACAGTGCATTTATTGCGCATAGACTTCAGTGGAATAAATTAAGTGGAATAAATTAAACTACGAGACAAGATTTCGTAGGTGCTCGTGTTCAGTTAAGTTCTGTATTTATAAATATGCTTAATCCTCCATATATGAAAAAACAGAAATGTAATAAGTTCTCGGTTTTCCACTGCAATGTTCGAAGTTTACGCAGGAATTTTAACAACCTGGTCACCTATATAGCATGGTTAGACTTTGGTTTCGATATTATTGCTTTGAGTGAAACATGGTTGAAGGCTGATGAAACATTCAGTATGCAGGGATTCAGGCTACTATCGCAGCCACGCAACTCGCGTGTGCGAGGAGGTGGTGTTGCCTTGTTTATACAGGACAATAATGCGTGCAATGTCTTGCTTGATGCATCTGTTACCAACGCAACTATAGAAACTGTGTTTATCAAAATGGAAAGAAGGCCAGTTATTGGCGTTGTATACCGCCCGCCCGTTTCTTCGATCAAAGCGTTCCTGAAGGAATTTGAGTCTGTGCTTATGAGAGTTTCCTGCATGCACTACAATAATATTGTAGTTGTTGGAGACTTTATATTGACCTGTCATCTGATACCTCGAATGAGTACACGCTCCTCTTAAAATCCTTTAACTTGTGTAATGTCATAAATGAGCCAACGCGTGTCACTGACACGACATGTACTCTTATTGATCACGCCCTCCGCAATGTTGGCGATGATGTGCATGCTGGTGTGCTTCCTGTTCCGATTGCCGATCACTTGCCTATTTTTGTTACCCTTATAAATGAGCCTCTCAATACGAAACCTTCTAGGGGAAAATTAACTACAAAGATTGACTATAAGTTACTACGAGACAAAATAAGTCAAATCGATTACTGTGCTATGTATGACGAGGATGTAAATATAGGATACAGTAGTTTCATATGCTCTTTCAAAAATGCTGTGTCACTAAGCACCACCACAACTAGTAGTAAGTACGCCAAGCCACCCTGCCCTTGGATGACACCTAGTATTCTAGAAATACTGAAACAAAAAGACCATTGGTATCACAAGTTGAAGCAGCAGAGAACCAATGCCTACTACTTAAATCAGTTTAAATTCTACAGCAATAAGCCAGTCACCCTAATGAGGAAACGTAAAAAAGAATACTATGCTAAGCTTATAGAAGAGACTGGAGGCAACACTAAGCGAATTTGGGAAATAGCAAATTCCGCAGTTGGTCTTGACTCAGATAAACGAGTACTGCCTGACGTTATAACTCAAGACACGGTGGATCGCTTTAACAAGTATATTGCAGACGTCGGGCGTGCTTTGGCTGCTCAGTTTCCTGACACTACAGACTACACGCGTCCCATTAGACCAGTTTCTGATAGTTTTGCTATATTTGAGATAGAAATGTCCCATATCATGTCAATAGTAAAAAAACTAGATGCCAATAATGCGGCTGGGCTCGACGCTATTACAGTTAAATTAATAAAAAATAACATAGACATTCTGGCAGACCATTTGCTGCACATGTTTCAACACTGGCAGGACTGTGGTATATACCCAATTGAGCTTAAGTTGGGCAAAGTCGTCCCTGTATACAAAGATGGAGACCGATCAATTGCATCAAATTACAGACCAATATCTGTGTTAAGTGTAATTAATACAATTTTTGAAAAAATTTTATCAGTGCAGATAACATCATTTGCATCCAAACACAATATAATTTGCTCAAACCAGCATGGTTTTCGAGCACACAGATCTACATCTACTGCAGTTTTGGTATTAACCCAACAAGTTAACAAAGCCTTGACAATAAGATAGCCGTCGTAGGTTTTTTAGACGTAAGAAAAGCTTTCGATTCCGTCAACCACAACATCATGTTAAGTAAGCTTCATGACTACGGTTTTCGAGGCAAAATTCACCAGCTTCTCAAATCATACCTATCCGACCAACAGCAACGAGTAGTGATGAATGGTGTCGAGTCCTCTACTCAATAAATAGTCTCTGGGGTACCACAAGGCTCAGTTATTGGACCCACTCTTTTTTCCCTGTACGTTAACGATTTTCCCTCCATCCTACTATATTCAGAAGCTATAATGTACACAGACGATACGGCACTAATCTTTGTTGGTGACAGCTTAAGAGACATCGAAGATAAAATTAACGAAGAGTTACAGAGAGTGCAAGTATGGTTTAAACGAAACCACCTAAATATCAACACAGAGAAAACTAAATACATGGTCTTTCACTCTAGGAAAAAAGAACTCGACTTTGCAGGTTTCAACTTGGTTTTAGATATGGCACTGCTACAGCCAGTAGCCTCGTTTAAGTACTTAGGGGTCATGTTTGACTCGGACATGAACTGGAAATCGCATACTAGAAAAGACATGCTCCAAGCTAGCATATGGGTGTCACACGCTACTAAAAGCCCGTGAATGTTTTGGCGCATCGATTTTGCGCATCCTATATTTTCCATTCGTGCACAGTCACTTGAGCTACTGTGTAGCATCGTGGGGCAGTACATATAAAACTCATTTGAAATGTATTAGCCGCCTGCAAAAGAGGGCAGTCCGGATTATTACATACTCAAACAGGACGGATAATGCAAAACCACTGTTTCAAATGATGCGTGTACTTCCACTGGACTCTGTTCACGTGTTTAGTGTTGCTGATATAGTGCATGGACTAATAAAACGTGATGACCCTTTCCCATTAGGCACCTTTACGTTACCCGCGCGCTGTACAAGAGCTGCAGCGAATCACTGTTTTAATTTACCGGTAGCCAGAAATGCCTACGGTCGAAGGCTCATAGAATTTCACGGCACTCTCATATGGAATGCGATACCGACTGATGTGAAAGAGGCTAGAAATTTTTCATTGGCCATGAAGCATGCACTTCATGCGAACTTTCTAAGTAATACGTCTGCATAGTCATTTAGTATTATTATTATTATTATGATTAGTATTATTCTAGTGCTATTATTATTCTGTGCTATAAGTAGCTATGTTCTGCGCTATGTTTCTTTGTATAGTTCAATCATGTGTTTTTTGCTTTTTTTTCAATTTTAAACATTGTATCCAGTTTGATGTACTTTGTCGCTGTGTAACCGCTTGCGCAAGTATGTAGGTATGTCACACAATTGGTCCCTCTACTAGCCAGTTAGGCTATGGGACCAAACAAGTCTTTGCGAAGTTTTTTGTTATATGAATGTAAAGTTACAATAAAAAAACCATAAAAAAGAAAATTAAACTGCAACCCACAGGTTTTAGTGTTTGTCGAAAGCTATAAAATAATAAAAAAAGTACGCACGCGTTACTTGAGGCTTCACCGCAGAGCTGCTATGTATTTTGGGGAAGGCATGTGGGAATCTTTACCGTCGCGTGCCCAGAGTAAGCATCATGTTGCAAATCACTGCAGTTAGTGTGGGAAAGACTGCACTGTGTACATTAAAACTGCAATCCGTAATCAATAGTGGTTTGAGCTTGCATTCTTTACACGTAAATTAATTGACAAATGTCCTGTGAATGAAGAGAATAACCAGCTGCAGCTAAGTTGCGTATAGTGTTAAAAAATGCACCCCCCTTGCATTCCGTTTTACAGAGAATGCATGTTCGCGTAAGGGAAATGAATTATGATTGTGTGCCGAGTGCACGTGACAGGGAGTGCTACACTAGCTGTAGGGCTGTGAAGGATCATTTTATGAACAGTTTATCATCTGTTTGCAGCCCCTTGCTGAGAAATTCCTTGGGCCCTTTGGAACATTGCTAGTTTTGGCGCCATGAAAGAAAGAAGAAAACATCATTACACCTCAGGTTGACAGGTAATGTTTGATTTGTACAGATTATGCTAACATTATTACCATAATTATACTCAAAGGTGTAACTAACAAAATGGCACAATGCTATGCTATCGACATATATTTGTTATGCATTGTTTTAAAAAAAAACATACTGAAATTTTGGTGATCTTGCGAAAGTTAGTTCACATTTTTCTTTCAATGCAGACTAACCTTGGCCTATCATACAAGTTGCTAACAGGTGGTATGTAAAAAGAGTGCACATAATACCGAGACACAGTTTCTTCTTGTCATAATTTCTAACTTCTTTATTTATTACCTCAGTCCTCCTAGTTGCCTATGCAAGAAATCATTTGTCTTTTGCAACTGCTTAAGCTTGCTTTACTTCTGCAGCACTTGTTTTCTAACCTCCACGGATGATAGAGGGGTACTAACTGCAAAATGTTTTATTTTCTTGCATAAAATGAAAGGCCCAACCTTCAAGGATCTAGAAAATGCACTACAAAGTGCGAGTGCACTCCGCAAAAGTAATAACAGTATCATTTTAAAAGTTAGTTTCCATATATACAGTGCTCTGACATCGTAACACAATATGAGCTCCTCGTCATGTGCTTGTGCGAGAAATCGTGAAACTCGCTCGGCTGCTACGCACTGTGGCTCCATTGTTAACCCACAAGCAGTCATTTTGATAGATTTTGTGACGCTGACTGGCCGTTTAGGTACCTGATGTCATCACAAATAGCCAGATTGCAGCGTATAGTCCCTAGAATTGCCTGATGTGCCACGGGAAACCTGACTTTAATATAAGAAATAATATATCTTATCATCATTTTATTTCCTTCTCACTTGCTCAGAGTGATCTTTGTATCCATAAAATTCGCATGGCAGGGTAACCTCATCTTTGAAAAGTGGTGTTGTACTCTTTTAGAATGTTGGCTGTGGAGTTTTATTCTAAGGAGCTATTGAGGCCAACGTATCGGGCAATCTTTAAATGCCCCTGCTGGCTTGCCATTTTGACAAAAGAGAATGGCCCTCTGTGACTCGCTGCCGAGTTTCGCAATTCTTTCATCGCTAGCACCAAGTCCCAAACCTCAATTCTTGGTACAGCTGTATTCTGTTTTTTGTCGAAGTTCCTTTTCACTCTCTTTCTGTACTTAGCTTCACCCTCTTTAGTTCTCTCTTCTGTCAGGCTGATCATCATTTCAACTCACAGCCACGTTGGCTGGTAAATATGTTGCTTTGCAGGAGCAGTCAAAAGTCCATTCATGAATGTTTATTTTCGTCCTTGTTTTTAACCCCCACTCCTGAGATAGCTTCATTGAAGCTACAGTTGTAAAAATGCATAAAAAGTGTGCACCCACGAGGTGATTTTCAAGGGTTGTGCACGATGAGCTACGTCATTTAAAGGCAGCTCTTCCATCCTTCTGGGAAGTCTGGACACATGCTTAAGTATTACATGTTTTAATTCGCTGGCTTCAGTAGCCCATTACCTGCTGAATGACATGGAGCAGTAAACCTGAGCGCAATTCGCTGTTGGTTTGCCTGTTTATTGGCTTGATGACTCTGTGAATATGGTTCACTGTCTCACTAATACTGACTTTTTGTTAGACATCTTTTACTTTAGAAAGGAACTCAGACTGTTGGTATGGCTTTTTCTGCTTTTGCTGCCACGAACCTTTTACAAGCCACAACCTTTGGATTTTTTTAAAGAAGTTTTCATAAGTCCATGTGAGTGACCTCCAGCGGTGCGGAAACGTGTTGTGATTGTACGATATGTTGAGTCAGCTGCCTAAACTTTACTTTATTATTCTGGCACTCATGATATGATTATCTTGTTGTTTCTTCTTTCATGCCATATCATGTGAACTGCTTGGTTAGATTCATGTATGTCCACTGGATGCCGTCATGACCACCCAAATGACAGCAGTTATGATAGAGATTGAATATTTTTTAATTAGTATGGATGGCACTGTGATCAATCCTGCTTGTGTCAGTTTTAGAGCTTCAGTTTCTTCTCAAAGCTTGACAGAATTTACTGTTTTGCACATAAGCTAGTGAGATCCCCAATACCGATACTGCACCACCATCTTTCGTGGAAGCTTCTGGGTGCCTTTAGGATATCCAGTGCTTTTTATTTGTTGTCTGCAATTCACTCTCGCTTTGTTAAATGTGTAGCTGCGGCAACCAACCACACAAAGTTAGAAACTACTTGGCAGTCTTTCATGTCGCTATTAGAGTATCGCTCCTATTCACTATTGTGATTCATGTGTATTCAGCTTGAATGGTAAAGCAGTATAGTAGACTAAATACGGGATTATGTCACATAATTTTTTAACAATGCAAACCTCTATCTGCTTCCATTCCTTGCGTTCAGTCTTTCATTTAGCCACATGTGGAGCTGTCGGTTTTGTGCTTGATGCTATGCCATCTCTGTGACTTGCTCTGTTATCTTGACACACCTAAATTTGCAGACTTCTTCGCATGCAACTGTCCTAAAAAAGAACTATAAATGTCGCTAGACAGCAGGTTGCTGAACTCAAAATTTAAAACCATTTTGTTTTATCCTTTGCAACTTCTAGGCTGGCCCCTGAAGCAATGTGGATCAGTGACCGGACCTGGGATGCTGCCGCGTACTGCTCCTCGGCTCAGTGTGGACAAGTACTGCAATAAGGACAGCATCCGCCTTTGTGGACTTTTTCTGAGGGCGTTTAGTACACATAATTTCTCATTCTGCTTGACGAGAAACTGTTGTGCAACATAACCTTTGCTAACATTTGAAAATGTAAAATGAATCCACGAATTGCCAGAGCAAACCTGCTCCCACGGGCACACCATATTTACTTTGCATAAAAAAAAATCGCAAATACAGTTTGTAGTGCTGGATGTTTTCGCCTTCACTTAACCTAAAACAAGCAAAATCTGGTCTGTTAGGTCATCTGCAAGCACAGTTACACCACAGTACTGTCTGTCATCAGAGGTGAAATCAAAGTTGAACCCACCTCAACTTTCCGAGGGCTTGGTGTACTTTCCACTGCGCAATGACTTTAATTTCTAGCACGTTCATAATCCTTGAATTGAAATGCTTTTTGCTGGTGATAATTTAAACTATTAAAATTCTATAAAGTAAGCCATTCGGTCTGTCCTGTCAATTTGTCTGCTGTGTTATGGCTATGTAGGTCAGTCGGTCAAAAATGTGTATGTGTTGCAAAATACGTAAATGAATATGGGTTAGTATATACAGAAGGAGGTCCCATAGCACAAGGCTTGAAGGCTCCTGTGAAAAATATACATGTTGATAACTATAAAAAATGGCAACTAATAAGTGGCAAGTTATTATAATAGAAATAAAGACAAGGCAAACTTGTAATGTAAATTCCAGCTGAAATAGTAATAAAGCAATCTTCAGTAATTATACATGGCTATGAGAAAGATGGTGGTAGAATATTGAACAAAAGGGACTTCGATTAATGATACACTAGACATCTCAAATCTACTTAAAAGTATTGAATGACAATTGTTTAGTGCATAGTGGTTCTGAATTCAAAAATGTATGGCAGCAAATATGGTAGCGTGTTCTTCGTAGTTAGTGCGTGTATGTGGTAGTAAAGAATTGTTGTTAGAGGCGAACCTGGTGGGATTAGCGTTTATCAATTGAAATTTTCGCAACACATTTGCTGTTATGAAAGCGTTAAAACACTTAAATACAAGAATCTCCAATGTATGTCTGAATAAAAACACACTGTTAGTACACTATGTTGCTGAAAAAGCGGGGGGGGGGGGGGCACGCTGGTGAATACCGTATTTTCACGTGTATAACCAGCACCAAAAACCCAAAAATTTCAGTGGCAAAGTGGAGGTGCGGATAATACGCGGGGTTTTTCCTATAGTGCTGTTTCAGCACTATAGGAAAAACGGATGTAGTTTCTAATTAGGATCTAGTTTCTAATTAGCTGAAGGGCCGGCTTGGAGTCGCAAAATAATGTCCTATTCGCTGGACCCTGCTGTAAGATGTAGCACGCAGCTTGTCGGATGCCGGTCAGCTCGGTGACAGTAGATTATGTCCGGTGTGCTATTTTGAAGCGTTGGAGGAGAAATATTGTATACAGGAAACTAACTGGGGTGTCGTGGATAGACCTTTAAGGAAACCATGCTAGAATAGTGATAGTGCCTTGTGCTCGTTTAGAAAATTAATCATATAGGTAGACATCATGTGCTCTAGAAGTTTACAACAAGTGCTAGTAAGTGATCTTGGTCTGTAGTTAGACAAAAAAGTGTTATTTCCTTGTTTAAGTACCGAAATTATTCGAGCGATGCGCCAGTCTAAAGGAACAATGCCTTGAGATAATGATAAACGAAAGATCACTACAAGGAAGCGGGAAAGCGATTCAGCGTAATGACGTAAAAAAGTATTTGGCAGGTTGTCTGGACCACAAGAGGATTTTGTTTTAATGTTCAGAAGCATGGAAAAGACACCTTCAAACGTTATGAAGTCAGGATAAATGTCTACTGAATTACTGCCAATTGCATTATTAAATGAGCGTGGATTGAAAAAAAAAACAGAGTGAAAGTAACGGTTAAATTCTGTGGCTAGTTGTTTCTCATCTTGAATAATTTGATCCCCAAGCACAATGCAATCTGTAGTTTTCTGTTGATAGCGATGCCAAATGAGAAGCACGAATACCGTATTTTCGCGCATATAACCCAAAAATTTCAGTGGCGAAGTGGAGGTGCGGATAATACGCGGGGTTTTTCCTATAGTGCTGTTTCACAGCAATGCGTATTGTGCTGTGAACCCCTTTAGGCCGCGTTCACACTGAGCATTCCGGCCGCCGAAAGTGCTCCAAATCTGGTTCGGCGGCGGTGAGATCCACCGAAAGGGCCCTCTCCACGCCGATCGCTCTCGGACCGATTTTTGCGGCGTCTGCCGCCGAATTGGTCACCGGGGACCAATAGGAGCGCTAGTCAAGGAATTTTGAAAAATGGCGGCCAACCCCTACTCACTTGTTATGCTGCAGTGCACGTAACTGAATCTTGAAACCAACGGGAGTTTAACCTACTCTGTG
Source organism: Rhipicephalus microplus (assembly GCF_043290135.1). Classification (NCBI taxonomy): domain Eukaryota; kingdom Metazoa; phylum Arthropoda; class Arachnida; order Ixodida; family Ixodidae; genus Rhipicephalus; species Rhipicephalus microplus. Next base: position 10,101,258 of record NW_027464586.1, on the reverse strand, counting down.
CCTACTTCGCCTCCGTATTTCGTGGAAGAGGTGACCGAGCTTGCTGTTGGCGTGACCGAGCTTGTTACTGTCTTACAGAGCAAAACGAACCCACCAACTCCTCTGGCGTCGGTGGTTTTTCTGCTCTTCGTGCATTACAAGACAGCCACTTGCCAGCAAAGTAAGCAGTACTGTCTTTTCTTGCTTCTTGCGTACGAGAATCGTCGTAGTATACACCACCGGATAGCGTAGTGGCGTTTGCGAGCCGCGACAACAACCGGGTGACAGCGCATTCATCCCGCGTTTGCCCCGTAGTAGATGGCATATTCAGCGGTGCGGGGCGCGTCCAGTGCGAACGACGCTGCGTTTCGGCGGCAGGGGAATTTCGGTCGCTGTAGAAAGCGGATGTTTCAGTGTGAACTAGGCATAACAGTGTAGCGAAGGCTATGGAGGCGGTTTCCGCAAATTAGTGTTGCTCCGCAAGTAGCACGCCAGCTTGCGGCTGATTTTGGTTTCGCTTGCTTGCATCGTTGAAGCGTTTAGAAAAACATTTGGGGAGAGACAATTTGATCGTTCAGTGTAAAATCTCTCTGTCACACAAGTATATTTTTTTGGACGTTCGCGGCCGCTCAGTGACCCTCCACATGTCCACACGTCACGAACGCCATGTTTACTTTTGGAAAAGGCTTGCCGAAAAGGTGGTGCTGTCTAAGAAAGTTCCATAATAAATAAAGCAAGTTCCATAATAAATAAAGCAGTATTTATTTCAGCAAGGCAAATGAGATGTTATAGTGCCTATAGAGGTATTATCAGTAAATTAATGTACTACTTTTTGACGTGGTAGCAGGCATGCATTTCGGTTCTGTTGTTTCCAGGGTGCTGTTACAGTGTACTAGAAGGGGTAGTGCTGTCAAGTTGTCGCCGAGTGTGAGCGCTCTTTACCTCGCTGATACCGCTAGTTCTCCACATCTCGACCTGTTCGCCAAGCCTAAGTCGATCTGTTCTGTCATCATGAGTAGCGTACGACGGCAGGCCTTCACGTCACAGCAAAAGCTTAAGATCATCGCAGTCACCGAGGAATTTGGAAATCGCGAAGTGGGAAGACGGCACAATGTGGACGAGTCCTGCGCATAGAGAAAGAAAAAGACGAGAGGACACTCCGCGAAACCTGGCCTCAGGAAGTGCGTCACGACTCAGAACACCTATACGTAACGAACTAGTGCTCTCACCAAACGTCAGAGGATGCAAGCGCAAAAAAAGCAGTTATAATCTATGCAACAGAATTGTTTTTACAAAATAATAATTATACGCCCAAATCTGGTATGTTCTTTATAAATAAAAACAATTTATTCAACACACCTTACGCGATTATTTTTCTTCAGCCGTACTGTCATAAACACCATCCACCCAGAGACAAGCTCATGCATGACTGACAGCGGGAAGCTTTCGTCGCTTTCGTCAACGTCGGCTGCGTCGGCGTTTTCGTGCATGAGATAACAGGTGAGGCACGTTTCCAAGCGAAGCTTGTTGAATGACATGTTGTTGGGCTTGCTGGGTCATTTTTTTCAGAAAACGGTTGCACCCGCGCGAATAAGACACCATGCAACAAACATAGAAAGATGCACACACACATGTTGCGCTTCGTGTGTGCGAGTTTGTTTCTTACGTGGCGTCTCATTCACGCAGTTGTAACCTTTTTCTGAAGCTTGTAAGGACGGGGAGGTTTGCTAAAAAGAAATTTAGCGGCTTTATGCGGCAGCTAGACGGGAGCATTGTGCAACGTATGCAGTATAGCAAAGGCGGCACGGCGTCAAGCCGAGGCGACGCGTGCTGCGTCTGCCACGGACGCGAGCGTCTGTGCGCTGAGCATAGCTGGGGAGCTAGGCCATAGGCTCGGTGGCTCGGTGCAAAATATTGAGAAGCGTTCGCTGGGTCCTCGCATGCTTCATGACGCATTTCCTGAAGGCTCTGAACACGAATAATTATTGGTGTGCCGGAGGCAAATCTGGACTAGCCAAGTGGCCATCATCTTCGTTTCTTCGCTAGCCTTGTGCCACTAGTGCAAGCTGCCCACAATTTTTTTTGACGTTTCCAATATAATTTTACCGCACAAATTTCAATTACGATTTTTCTTCCCAATGTACTGCTGATACTGCGTATGCACGAAGGTGTTCTAAAGTTCCCAGGCCGCGATACCATTGCATTACAAGGGATAGCGGCCTGGAAACTTCTGAAGATCTTTGTACGTGGTCTTGAAGTCTATCTTTGTAAGTCAGAACTTTATGGGTCAGAGATGTATCACTGGTTTTGTATTGTGCATCGATTAGCTAATAATTCAAAGGGATTTGCTGGTACACTTATGACGCGCACATATCTTTTTCGTAATTTGACAGCGAAGCATTCACTTACTAACATTTTCAGACCGCGCTGATGCCATGCCGTCCGGCGGTCCAAGCTACGGCAGCTACTGCTGTGTATCGTGGTGCTTCAACAATGGCAGAACCCACAAGAAGCCTGGGACGAGTTTCTTCCGCTTACCACGGGACGGCAGGTGTGTTAAAGCTTTTGTATGGTTTGCATGTCTTTAGGCTTACTGTTTGTACTTGCTCAGTGAGGGTAACAATAAAAAATCACCATTCACGCACTTCCCTTTCAGCTGATAGTTCATTGCCAATGCAAGATGAAAGCATGGACGCAGTATGCTGGACGCGATGATCTCCAAAGTATGCCCGCCATCCTATTGTACGCAACGTAAGGGTTATGCCCGCCAGCCTATTGTACGCAACGTACAGGGTTTGTAGCGACCATTTTACTGGTCAATGTTTCATGGACCCTGGGCACACAGAGCTTACAAGAATGGCTGTTCCCAGTGTGCAACCAGCTGCACCATGTAAGTGATTGACTGAAACTCAAATATGTGCAATAGCAGACACTTGTATTGAATCAGTGGCGACAGTCAACCGCGAAGATCTTTGTAGCCGATGGAGAAACCTCACTATAGAAGTAACACTTGGAAAGTCTTAAATTTTGTGAATTGTGGGCTATTACCTTCCTAACAGCAGATTTACATTTCTGTCGTTTTTTGATGCTCTTGACCTGCGCAACTTGTTTTGAAAGACTTTAAAGGGCTATTTCACGTTATCTTCAAGCCTGAGTGCACATGTACATATACCTTTCATCAGTGAAAGCTGTCACTGTTGATAATTCTAAAAATCACAAATTACTTGTTTCCTAGTTGGTGCCTTCTCTTTTCTTCCACGTTCCACCAATTTATGCGTTTGAAAGAGCTGTTTAAGTTTCCCCATGCTACAAGCTTTGTAACTTGTACCAACTGCACATATATGCAGAATCTGTGAGCGTCGCTTCAAATAGTGACTGTGACATGACTGCAGAAGCTGCACTGCAAGGTGCGGATGAGCTTCAGTTATTCAGCTGTGTTATTTGAAGCCTCTTACTGACACATTGTCGTAATTTCATTTCTTCAGGACCTGCGGTAGAGGCTTCAAAAAGCGGCTCCCACACATTGAGGTGCCCGATGAGCAGGGTGCATTCAGTGTCGCGATTATTTTTTTTTACCCAAATTGACTGTTGACCAAATCTCTGCAGGTGGCAGCCCCCTTGTAGCTGCTGAAAGAATTTCTGCTGACTTCGTCTTGCCGGAGAAAACCTTAACCAGTCGTTCAGCTGCCACAAAAGGAACTTGTGTGACCGGTAAGTTGTATATTCACTTCAAAACCAGAGTGGATTGATATAGAGACTCCCGCAGGCCGCTCACAAGATTGTTCCGACAGCACTGTCCGACGCACTGAAAAAGCTTCACAAGACCCCCCAGAAGACGTTTTCGCCAACAGCTCCACGCCTGAGTGCCCTAGAGAAAATGGTGACTATGCTTTTATTGCAGCTGTTTTTAATGTGCTATTTTATGTTTAGGACATTCTGAGGAATCTGTCCTCAAAGGAACACTACGTGTGCACTTACAAAATGTAAGGGTGGGCTCTCAGTGATTTTCATTTTTTTGTGCATTGTCAACATTGTGAATGGTTTGTTTTTAGGTAGTGGAGTCGAAAACTTTGCACCACCGAAAGTTGTGCACCTTGGGTCTGAAAGAGCGAGGAAAGTGCTCGTATGGGATTAGTTGTTCTTCGCTTTTACATCCATTTTTTTGTTTATTGCAGTGCGTTTCTGTGTGCCAGCGACAATGTCTCCATCAATGAAGTACAAGCAAACCATTAAACATCTGCAAGCCAAAGTAGCAGCATAGCGGAAAACTATCAAAAGACTGCGGAGACAGCCTCACCAAGCACCGTCATCGACTTGAAAAGCCCTTGGAGTTATCCGACCGCACGTCACCGAGGAGGTTTTTAAACTTCTTTCTGCACATGTTCGCTTGAGGCCCAAACGCAAGGGCAAGCGGTTTCCCGTGTGGTTCAAGAAATTCGCTCTTCACTTAAACTTCCGAGGTCCGCGAGCATACCAATTTCTGGCTCCATATTTTTCTTTGCCCTCCCGGCGTTCATTAAGGAGGTGGCTAGCTAATGTAAAGATGACTCCAGGCATAATTCCAGGAATCCTTTCTTCCATTGCAACAAATACTCAAGCTTGGAATGAACGGGACCGAGTGTGCGTTTTAGCTTTCGACGAAATAGCACTCAAGAATAATTTGTACTATGAAAGAATTTGTACTATGATGCTACAAGGGACGTTGTCCAGGGTTTTACAGATGATGGCACTCATCGCACTTCAACCACTGCTGATCGAGCACTGGTTTTTCTTCTTGTTGGTGTTTCGAGAAAGTGGGTTCAACCGGTTGCTTTTGCTATAGGGCACACATCACCATCATCTGTTATGCATAACTTGCTGGTGTCACTCATTTTGGAGTTTAAAAGCATTAATATTGCAGTGAAAGCAGTCATTTCTGACCAGGGCAGTTCAAATGTAAGTCTCGCTAACCAACTAAGAGTGACTGTAGCAAAGCCTTTTTTTTTTGAAGTTAATGGTGAGCGGGCGTATTACATTTTTGATGTTCCGCATTTAATTAAAACAACGCGCAATAATGTCCAAGCACACAAGTTATACATTGGGGCACGAGAGCAGTGGTCTCTGCACAGCTCTAAGCCGCTATTTCTTCACCATGCAGGCCTTCTTTGCGAACATCCTGCCGTGGTTATCAATTTGCTCTGCTGGCTTGGCGCATGTAGGTGCGCCGCTACCGACAACGAACCTCGTCAGCGTAGCCGATCAACACATGCCGAGCTCTGACGCCCCTTGGGTGCTCTTTGAGTATCCACCAGCCCCATCGACGACAGCAGCAATCGCCACCGACAGTTTTAAGAAGCAACACCTGGACACCGCCTTCAGTGGGCACGAGAGCAGTGGTCTCTGCACAGCTCTAAGCCGCTATTTCTTCACCATGCAGGCCTTCTTTGCGAACATCCTGCCGTGGTTATCAATTTGCTCTGCTGGCTTGGCGCATGTAGGTGCGCCGCTACCGACAACGAACCTCGTCAGCGTAGCCGATCAACACATGCCGAGCTCTGACGCCCCTTGGGTGCTCTTTGAGTATCCACCAGCCCCATCGACGACAGCAGCAATCGCCACCGACAGTTTTAAGAAGCAACACCTGGACACCGCCTTCAGTGGGCACGAGAGCAGTGGTCTCTGCACAGCTCTAAGCCGCTATTTCTTCACCATGCAGGCCTTCTTTGCGAACATCCTGCCGTGGTTATCAATTTGCTCTGCTGGCTTGGCGCATGTAGGTGCGCCGCTACCGACAACGAACCTCGTCAGCGTAGCCGATCAACACATGCCGAGCTCTGACGCCCCTTGGGTGCTCTTTGAGTATCCACCAGCCCCATCGACGACAGCAGCAATCGCCACCGACAGTTTTAAGAAGCAACACCTGGACACCGCCTTCAGTGGGCACGAGAGCAGTGGTCTCTGCACAGCTCTAAGCCGCTATTTCTTCACCATGCAGGTGTGTACTCCTTTACTACACGCTAAAAAATCTGACAACCGCTGTCTACTGCTGTTCCCGTGCCCACGGGTGTTGTGCGAGACTCTGTGTGAATGTTTTTCAATGGCTCACACCTTGCTTTGTTCCGGCGACATTGAGACTAACCCTGGACCCAATACCCGTGCCACAACACAACAAGAATTTCATGAGTTACCCGAAAACCCTGCCGAACAAATGAATGTCTTATTCCATATGTTGAAAGACGTGCACTCGCGTTCGTTACAGAGCTCACAGTGTCAGTCTGAGCTTGCTATTGATGTAAAAGCAATTAAAGCCGGACAAAAAAACATTCACGTTGAAATTACTGGTATCCGGAAGCGGCTTGACGAATTGGAAGAAAAATCGATCAAACTGGATACTATGACTGAAGAATTAGCAAGTGTGCAAAAAGCCGTAGAAGAACTAACCGACGAGAATAACCACGTGCAATCTAGACTAACCGAGCTAGAGGACAGGTCCAGAAGGGACAATTTAATCTTTCATGGTGTTCCAGACTCTAGAGAAACGTGGCAAGAAACCGAGGCGAAATTGACGAATTCTATTTCTGCTATTCTTGACAGTTTTTCCAGCGAGTCATTTCAAAGGGTGCACCGTTTGGGTAACCCTTCACCCACTAAGTGCCGCCCCATCGTCGCCAAGTTCACTGACTTCAAAACGAAAGAGAAAGTGCTGTCACTGCGCAATCAACTAAAAGATAAGAATATTTCAGTAAGCGAAGATTTCTCTGTGGCAACGAGGCAGGCACGTAAAAAACTTATTGACTTTGGGAAAGCTCAGGCCGGTTCTTCACCACTTAAGCTGCGTTACAACAAGTTACTACTAAATAACAAATGTTACATGTATTTTCCCGAGTGCGACAAAGTTCTAGAGGTGAAAAAACGTACCAATTATGTCAATAATGCGAGAGCTTCTTCTTCTGTGAACACGACTACATAGGGTTGCGCGAGGGGAGGTGACCACAAATCAAATCTTCAGGTATCTGTCATTTTTTCTAACGTTAGAAGTGTACTAAATAAATATAATTCTTTATCATCAGCTATTGATACATGTAGCGCAAAAATAGTTGCATTGACTGAAACTTGGCTCCATGCGCATGTCCGCGATCAAGAAATCTTTGATGACGCAACCAATTTTCACATGTACCGTTGTGATCGGACAGTGCGCAGGGGAGGCGGCGTTCTTCTGGCAGTCTCAAAAGACACTCCTTCTTCCTGTATTCATATTAACACTGAACTAGAGCTAGTCTGGGCTATAGTAACCATTGGACACCATAAGATAATATTAGGTGTATGCTATCGTTCTCCCTCTTCACCTTCAACATTTGTCGATGAACTTCACGACGCAATTAATATAGTTTGCACACGATTTCCATCACATCCCCTGTTTCTCCTCGGAGATTTTAACTTTCCTAGTATAATGTGGAACGCATACGCACCCTACTCTTTACCGTCTTCGCCGCAACCAAATGAATTCATTAACCTATGTTCAACGTTTTCCCTGACGCAAGTAGTGGCCTTACCGACTAGGGCAACTACTAACAGTGCTAGCATTCTTGATCTGATACTAACAAACCGACCAGACTTTGTTACCGCTATAACCTACGCACCAGGTATCAGTGACCATTCTTTACTTTCATTTTCATTTAATGCACCCTGTCCTAATAGAGATAAAAAAAAGAAAAAGATACGGGACTATAAAAAAGCCAACTTTGACAAGATAAACAGTGAACTAGCAACTTTTCTAGACATATTTCTAAGCAGTTTTGATACCCGTTCAGTGCAGTGTAACTGGGATATGTTTGCAGATGAAGTTGAACAACTAACCAATAAGTATATCCCTTGCCGTACTATCACAACTAACGCACGTGCGCCATGGTACAACGCGTACATCAAACGCTTATCTAACCGAAAGAAACGTTTTTATCGTGCAGCAAGATGTTTACCCACTAACCACCCACGCTGGGCTGCCTACAAATCTGCATCATCCATCTACATATCTGCACTAAAATCCGCTAAAGACAACTTCCTCACTCAAGTCCTGCCGTCTATGTTACAAACAAATGCAAAAAAATTCTGGCGAGTTATTAACCCCCTATCTGACAATCATATTTCCTTGATCGATTCATCCGGTAACGAAATTAGTGAAGCCCTTTGCGCTTCTGTTCTCAACGATTCTTTTATCCAAAACTTCTCCGTAGATAGCCATAATGATTTACCTAGCGCAACCTTGCACAATTATTCACCCATGTCATCCGTGATTATCGAAACTCTTGGAGTTGTACGTCTCAATGAATCACTTAAGAACGATTCATCTCCTGGTTATGATGGTATTAACACAAAATTTTTAAAAAATACTAGCGCTTATAGTTCCATTATAGTTACTAAAATTTTTCAACAGTCACTAGATACTTCTACTATTCCTAGTCAATGGAAAATCGGAAAAGTCGTTCCACTCCATAAATCTGGTAATAAACACTCTTCGAATAATTATCGTCCCATTTCTTTAACCAGTATTTGTTGTAAAATGCTCGAGCATATAATATTTACAAACATAGTCAATTTTTTAGAATCAAATTCATTTTTCACGTCAGCACAACATGGCTTCCGTAAAACATATTCATGTGAAACACAGCTAATATCATTCACTCATCACTTACATCAGATCCTTGATAAATCATCCCATGCTGACTGTATTTTTTTAGATTTTTCAAAAGCTTTTGACAAGGTTTGCCATAGACTTCTACTTTACAAACTACACCAACTAAACCTTGACGGTAACCTACTAATGTGGATTGAATGCTTTCTCACTAACAGATCACAATTCGTTACTGCCAACTGTCATAATTCTCCATTTCGCGAAGTTCATTCTGGCGTTCCGCAAGGGTCCGTCTTAGGTCCCTTGTTGTTTCTCATTTATATTAATGACCTGTCATCAGTTGTATCATCAAAAATTCATCTATTTGCTGACGACTGTGTTATTTTTCGTGAAATTACTACCGATAATGACATTAATATATTGCAGTCTGACCTTAACGCTATATCTAACTGGTGTGATAAATGGCTAATGGACCTAAACATTAAAAAGTGTAAAATCATGCGTGTATCAAGAAGTTGCACTACTTCACCTATTTACTATCTTAATAACATTCCTTTGGATTCTGTTAACTCTTATAAGTATCTTGGAGTTCACATAACAACTAACCTCAACTGGACAACTCATATTGAATACATCATTATCAATGCTAACCGCATGCTTGGCTATTTACGACGTAACTTTTTTAACGCTCCACATGGTTTAAAACTGCTACTTTATAAAACACTAATACGCTCTAAACTAGAATATGCTACAACCGTGTGGGACCCTACCTATAATAACCTGGTAACTTCCCTTGAACTTGTTCAGAATAACTCCGTTCGTTTTATATTGTCCAATTATAACAGAACCGCTAGCATTTCAACCATGAAAACTTCACTTGCACTTCCTTCCTTAGCATCTCGCAGAAAAGTCTCCCGTCTAACTCTATTTCACAAGATCTACCATCATCCCATCTTGCATGCCCAACTACTACTTCGCCCACAGCACATTTCCCACCGCATTGACCACCATCACAAAGTAGGCATCCCTTCATGCAACACAAAAACTTTTTTCAATTCTTTTTTGCCTCGCACATCAAAGGAGTGGAACAGACTTCCCGGTGACATTGTTGCTATTACTGATAACAATTTGTTCCGTGATGCTTTAGCTAACATTGTGTAATAAGTTCTTTTTTTTGTGTTTTGTTGCAACAGCTAACATTGTATATTTAGGCTTGTTGTTGTATTACCTAACATGTATTATTATACAGCATATTAACAAACATTGTGCTCTTCCAAATTTATTTGTACGATTTAACCGTATTCACTGCTTTTTTTGTTAAATTCAATATTTTATTGTAAATAACCCACCCCCCTCTGTAATGCCATTTGGCCCTGAGGGTAAAATAAATAAATAAATAAATAAATAAATTGGGGATGACATCGTTGACTGGTCGCACATTGTAAGCCTTTACCAATCGTCACATGAGTTGTGGTTGCTATTGGCTCCAAAGTTGACTGAACGGCACGTTCATCAGAAACCTTTTTCTAATATGAAGGTCAGCAGAGCAACTCAGGTCCTCAGTGCATCAGTTTCGATTGCTATCACGGCAACGATGTATGCGAAGGTGCTGCCTGCCTCGGCCATCACTACAGCTCAATTTTCTGATCGTATATACAGGATCGTATATATACAACTGTGTGAAACCTCTATCTTCTAGAAAAACAAGACATAAGCATAAATATTCATTGGCGCCAGTTTTTGCCCGTACCACTGCTTTTAAAAATAGTTTTTTCCCTAGGACTATTGCTGACTGGAACTCTTTACCAATAAGTGCTTTTCAGTCCGAAGATATTGAAAACAGCTTGAAACTTTTTTTGTTTAGTTCTGAATGATGTATCCATATGGTGTGTATTCGCAGTGCCCGAGTAATGTAGTTAGTTGACTTCTGCTGCGCATGAGTGTTCTGATCACTGTTTATGTGCCGTAACTCTGTTGTGCAAGTGCACTATAAGTTGTCTAATTAAGTGCTGTGACATTGTACTTTTTTTTTTGTTGTTTTTGCCCCTCCTGCTTGGGCCTAAGTATAGGCCTGCAGAACCTGTAAATAAATAAATAAATAAATAAATAAATTTTCGATGCCTTGAACAGCTCGAGTAAAAAAAAGAACTTCGTAAAAGCTGCGGCATGCAATCATGAAAAATGATTCAGAGCTGACTTCCTCCGAGGCCAGCCTCCCTGAATTGCATCATGGCGGTTTGTTGGCAGACGTCAACCACAAACCATCGTAGGTTGGCAAATTAAAATTCAGGCTATTTCTCAACTATGGGACGACCTCTTCAAAAATTACAATTTTTAATACCTGTTAACACGCGGGCTTCAACAAGATCCTCTGGAGAACATATTTGGCCACATTAGGCAAAAACAGGGTTGCAACACCAACCCCAATGTAGCACAATTTATTTGTGGCCTGAAGCACATCTGCATAAGAAAACTCTTCAAGCTGTCAGAATACGGAAATGTCGAGGATGATGAATGTGACCTCCTCCGGGAGCAGCTCTCGCCATTCTCCCTCACCAGTGCGTCTCTTGTGGATAATGAGGAGTGTGCACAGCCACAGCCTGACGACTTTCCCGCTCTAGACGATCTCTCTGAACTTGCGACCAACATTCACTCCCATATTATCGATTACTCCGCTGCATATTATGTAGCTGGTTTTCTCATCAAAAACTTGCTTCGTAATGCATGTGACGGTGGTTGCAGTTGCCCACAGTTACTGAAAGACGACAGTGAGACGCTTAAGGGTACCCACCAGTATTTCACAATGCTCAAAGCACACCACGTCCCCAGCAAACTTTTTGAGAATCTCACTGTGCCATCAGAAGCAGCTTTTGCATACGTACATCAACTTGAATCTCACTTTCTTGCCATGATTGAGGCCACTGCACATCCCCTGAAAGTGTGCGATGTTTTGTATCACCATCTGTCAAGTGTTGACGATTTTCATTTCTGCTCTGCTGGGTGTCGCGCGAAGTTTCTGAAATTTTTTGCCGGGTTCGTTTATGTTGGCATGTGCGTTTTGTGAACCGAAACTTAGATAGGATTAGGTTCCAGTCTTCAATCTCAGACATACAGCTTGACAAGTTCAAAGGTTAGCAATTAGCGGCGGGTTTACACTAAAGTATTCGAGTTGAGCCGAATCCTGCAATAGCTTTGGTGTGTTATTACTTTGTTACAGCAGACTTCACTATGGTCTTATATGCTTATATTCAGTTCAACTGGACTAACCAATCCTTCGTCGCATACATTGTTTCGGTTACCCGCTATGAGGAGTAGGGACAATGTGTATTCGCTCGAAGTGATTTGCATAACCTTGAAAAGAATGTTGGGTATCCTGTCTGTATTTTTGTAGCAAATGCGGGCGAACTGTACACTTCACTGTGGGTCGCTTTGTCACTGTGTATGCTTTATCTCTCCAGCTCAAGTAATATATCGACAACAAAACCGCTTGTCGAAATGTCCTCGAGCGGGTAAGGAACACAGTATGAAGTGGACACGGTTCACATTATCACGCTTTTCGTATTTTAGCTTCTCGTCAACCTCCTCATCTCGCCCATCAAAATTTTCAAAAGAATACCCAAACTTGTAGCGTTTGATGGGGCTGCGGACGCTGCCATTTTATGTTTATATAGCTTGTGAGTGATAACGTACGATGTAGAGCCTTTGTGAAAAATAATGAGCCAAAGAGGTTTCTTTCTGCTATTTATTAGCCCTATAATACCGCTCTCGTAGCACTAATTAAGGTCCACAATTCTGGATAAGTGATGACTACAATCTATTTTAGCTCGCAAGCGTCACAGCAACACCCAGACGCAAATCACTTGGAATCTTAAGTTTTTGATGAAGGCGACGCATAAGAAGAGCCACAAGACCTGCTAGTGTTGTAGCATAAAGTTTGTCTTTCACGTAGTGAGCAAGCTGCAAAGCCTTACCTTTCTGAGGACAAGCAGGTGAAACGGTGTTTATTGGCACAAGTAGCACTTGCACAGTAGGTCTATTGATGCGGAAAGTGGGCGGCAGCAACGGACTCAGGAATCACAGCAATCGGGGCAAACGCTCGCGCTTGGCTCCTCTTGCTAAAGGCGTGACCCACTGCGGCACATATTCTTCGTCCTCTCTACAATACCCCGGCGACGAAGACGAGCCATCCTGGCAAGTCAAGGTGACGAGATTAGGAGTGGGTCGTGATATGGCTTGAGACGACTCACGTGGACAGTCTCACGACCAAGGCATCGCCTGTCTGTAGATGGCGTGATCGGCTCGATCACGTATGTGACAGGAGATCGACGTTCGACGACGCGATAAGGACCGTGAAACTTGGGATCGAACTTAGCGGACAGACCTGGGCAGTGGAAGGGCAGTCGGAGCCAGACAAGTGAGCCCGCGGCAAAAGTCTCGACTTGCTGGTCGTGGTCGTGGCGGTCTTTTTCGAATGCTTGCTTGTCCGAGGTGAATGATCGGGCCAACTGACGACACTCTTCAGCGTGGTGCAAAAATTCAGAAAGAGGGCTGAACTCTGAGACGTCGGGACGATACGGCAAAATGGTGTCAAGGGTGGAGCATGGCTCACGCCCATATAGAAGAAAAAAAGGCGAGAAGCCTGTGGTTGACTGCGTCGCGGTGTTGTACGCATAGGTCACAAATGGGAGAATGACATCCCAGTTTGATTGGTCGGAATTGACATACATGGCGAGCATGTCTCCTAGCGTTCGGTTGAAGCGCTCAGTTAGACCGTTGGTCTGCGGGTGGTAGGCTGTAGAGGTGCGGTGCACCGTGCGGCATGCCTGAAGGAGTTGTACAACTTCGGATAAAAAGACTCGCCCTCGATCACTTAGTAGTTCACGTGGTGCCCCGTGACGCAGTAGGAAGCGTCACAAAACGAAATTGGCTACGTCACGTGCACCTGCCGTAGGTACTGGAGCTGTTTCAGCATACCTCGTCAGATGGTCGACGGCGACAATGATCCATCGATTTCCAGTGGCAGTGTAAGGAAGGGGACCATATAGATCGATACCAATGCGGTTGAAAGGGCGCGCCGGACACGGTAGAGGCTGTAATAATCCGGGGGAATGGGCAGCTGTCTTTCGTCGTTGGCATAATGAACAAGACCGAATGTATTTTCGTACAAAAGTGTACATACCACGCCAGTAGTAACGCTGGCGGATCCGTTGATATGTTTTTAACACACCAGCGTGAGAATGTTGTGGGTCGGCATGGAAATACGCACAGACATCAGATCGCATGTGGTGTAGTATAACCAAGAGCCATTTACGACCATTCGCGTGGTAGTTTCTGCGGTATAGTTGCACGTCCCGTATCGCGAAATGTTTGGCTTGGCGGCGAAGATCGCGTGGGTACGCAGACGTTGAAGAGTCGGAAAGAATGTTAAGGAGAGATGTTATCCACGGGTCTTTCCGCTGTTCAGACAAAATGCTTGTGACGGAAATGGGAGCGATGAAGAAGTTGGTGTCCAACTGCAGGTCTGCGGTGGATCTCACTGGTGATCGTGAGAGGGCGTCCGCATCAGAGTGTTTTCGTCCTGAGTGGTAGACGACACGAATGTCGAATTCTTGTAGGCGAAGGGCCCAACGTCCAAGGCGACCTGAAGGATCTTTTAGCGACGCCAACCAACAAAGTGCGTGGTGATCGGTCACAACGTCGAAACTCTGTCCGTACAAGTACGGACGAAACTTGCTTAACGCCCAAACGATTGCGAGGCATTCTTTTTCAGTTACGGAGTAGTTCATCTCCGCTTTTGTGAGTGTGCGGCTTGCGTATGCGACGACGTACTCTGGAATACCAGGCTTTCGTTGCGCGAGTACTGCTCCCAGACCAACGCCACTGGCATCTGTGTGCACTTCAGCGGGGGCACTTGGGTCATAATGGCGTAGAATCGGTGGGGGCGTAAGTAGGCGGCGCAGTGTAAGGAACGCTTCGTCGCATGCCGGGGTCCAGTTAGAAAGATTAGCTGGACCGTTCAGTAGTTGTGTAAGTGGGGCTATTATTGTTGCAAAGTTGTGGACGAAACGACGAAAATACGAGCACAAGCCGATGAAGCTCCTAAGTTCTTTGAGTGAAGTTGGCTTCGGAAAGTCGGCTACGGAAGTTTGTCTGGGTCGGCGCAAATTCCATCCTTTGACACAACGTGACCAAGTATAGTAAGTTGGCGAGCCGCAAAGCGGCACTTCTTTAGGTTAAGCTGGAGGTTTGCCTTGGTAAGACACTGAAGAATGGTGCGCAGACGGTCGACGTGGGTAGGGAAATCAGGCGAAAATACGATAACATCATCGAGGTAACATAAGCATATCTGCCATTTAAGGCCGCGTAAAATGCTGTCCATCATTCGCTCAAACGTTGCAGGTGCATTGCACAGACCAAATGGCATAACCATGAATTCGTATAGGCCATCCGGCGTAACGAACGCTGTTTTGGGACGGTCACACTCTGCCATCGGAATCTTCCAGTAACCTGAACGTAAGTCCAGCGAAGAAAAGAATTCGGCACCTTGTAGGCAATCAATAGCGTCGTCGATGCGGGGAAGAGGGTATACATCTTTCCGCGTAATTTTGTTCAGTCGCCGGTAGTCGACACAAAATCTAATCGAACCGTCTTTTTTCTTCACTAGCACAACAGGTGATGACCAGGGGCTATAAGATGGTTTGATGACACCACGCTGAAGCATATCATCCACCCGCTGTGCAATTACACTTCGTTCCTTGGGTGATACGCGGTAGGGGCGTTGCCGCAAAGGAGGTTGCGTTCCGGTGTAGATTGTGTGAGCGACGGTGTTAGTTTGACTCAGTGCCTTTTGAGGAAGGTCAAATGAATCTCGGAATTCATGCAGAAGGGCTATTACCTGGTCCCGTTGATCCGAAGGAAGCTTGCTGTCGATAGAACGATTGAAGATATCCGAGGAGTAGTCATCCCGCGTAAAAAGAGGAGTAACGGCGCTCAGTTGAAGTTGCTGGCCAGGGTCGTGGGACTCAATAGGCACAATAACGTTGTCATCAACAGGATGAACATAGCCCAGTGTTTCGTGAGCTCTTAAGGTGAGAGGTCATGAGCTAGGATTGCAAACGACAATTCCAGAAGTATCTTGGTGAGGTGGTAGAACGGCGTATGGCAGAGACGTACCGTGGCGGCGACTGAAAACGTCAGATGGGGAGAACACAACGGTAGAGCCGGACAATTCAGTGCAATTGACGGGGACAACGATGGCACTAAGAGGAGGAACATCAACGTCGGAAGCGACAAGAAGCTTGCCCAGGTGAGTGCGCTCATTGTCGGTAAATGGCGCATCTGAAAACACAGATAATTCCACCTGCGCGCGAGCGCAGTCAATTACGGCGTGGTGCCGCGACAAAAAATCTCATCCTAGTATCACGTCGTGGGCACAAGTGGTCAAAACGAGAAACTCGATTTGGTACAGGACGTCCTGAATGATTACTCTCGCTGTACATGCTCCGACTGGTCGAATAGGTTGCGTGCTCGCGGTAGTCAGCAATACGTCGGAAGGCGGCGTCGTTACTTTTCGTATCGAACGGCAGAGTTTTTGACTCATCACAGATACGGCGGTACCCGTGTCAACAAGCGCGAGAGTTCGTAGACCTTCAACAAAGAGTTCCAGAACGTTTGTGGGGGACGGGCGAGGACTTCTACAATGCGACGATTTCGCAGCTCGTGCCTCCGGAGCTGCGGCAGTCAGTTTTCCGTCTCTGCGGGGTTCGGTTGGCGACGCAGCGGGGACGGAGAACAGTAGCGGCGTGGTGAGGATGAGCGACGGGGACCGAATGTTCGGTAGTCGGCAGCAGGGTGGTGGTCTATTTCGGATGGGGACGAGTCGCGTCGCACTGATTGTCGGTCGTATTGACGGGGCATTTCTCGTTGCGCGTTGTACGGGGCCGGGAAAGAGTCGTCAGAGTACCTCGGAGCTGAAGCCGGGCCCGTTGCGAAGCGCCGGCGACAGAAGCGCGACACGTGACCTGGATATCCGCATGCATAACAGATTGGACGATTGTCAACTGTGCGCCAAGGGTTTCCGTGATAGCGCTGTTGTGTTGCTGGAACTGGCGTTGTTGGTACTCGTAGAGGCTGGGGAGTGGGCCGGAGTGGAGGTCGTGGTGTAGTAGCAGCAACATCAGCGTAAGTCAATGGCGTGGTGACATGTGTTGTCTGAGAAACGGGCGGCAGTGCCTCAGAGACCTGCGCCTGTATTACCTGTCTGATGGCGGGCGCGAGACGCTAAGAAGAGGGTTCCGTTGCCGGTCGATACGACAGACACGAAAGTTGTCGGGCCACCTCCTCGCGCACATATCGTTTGATTTCCGACATGATTGTGTTGTTGTCTCCACCTAGGGTCAATGCCGCGAAGTTTCGTCGGTAGTCGCTGGCCGCCGTGTCATGACCCGTTGCTTGCGCAATTCCTCGAAGCTCTGGCAAAGAGTGGCGAGTTCAGACACGGTACGGGGGCCCTTGGCCAGCAGCATCTGGAAGGCGTCGTCGTCTATCCCCTTCAAGATGTGTTTGATCTTGTCTGCCTCGATCATTGAAGGGTCAAGGCGCTTGCACAAGTCGAGCACATCCTCGATGTAGCTTGTGAAGCCTTCCCCCTGAAACTGTGCGCGTCCTCATAGGCGCTGTTCGGCCCGGAGCTTGCGTACCTCGGGGCGACCGAACACATCGGTAATGCGTAGCTTAAAGGCACCCTAAGTGGCGAATTCCGAGTGGTGGTTGTTAAACCAGACTCACCACCTCTTTCAGGTAGAAGGGTACATATTGAAGCTTCGAAGGGTCGTCCCACTTGTTGCTTGCGCCTACCTTTTCAAATGTCGACAGCCAATCTTCTACGTATTGCTCATCGGTACCGTCGAAAAAAGGTGGATCGCTCACGCGTAGCGAAGTGGGCACGAAGACCATTGGAGGCTGAGTCGTACCTTGCTGGGTGGTTTCTTCAGCCATTTCTGGGATGGCAGGTAGTTTCCTGTTGCAGAGTTCCAGGTTGAAGTACCCAGCACCTCCACCACTCTGAAACGGGGTTTATTGGTACAAGTAGCACTTGCACAGTAGGTCTATTGATGCGGAAAGCGGGCGGCAGCAACGGACTCAGAAATCACAGCAATCGGGGCAAACGCTCGCGCTTAGCTCCTCTTGCTTAAGGCGTGACCCACTGCGGCACATATTCTTCTTCCTCTCTACACAGGTATCAAGTCTGCTTTTTTTCATTTTGGGCTAGCTGTTCTTAAGCTCAGCCAGACACTGCACCTTTGCCTTTCTGCTATAATGTGTCGTGTGGTTTCTCTGCGCTCTTTTTTCTATGCATTGTTTCGGTTAACCCCAGGCATGATTCGCGACTTCATTGCTGTGTATATGTCACTTCTTCCTTCTTCATCAGCATTGTGTGCTGTGTTTTAGGGGCGAAGCTCCTTAGGGCGTGGGCTGTGCGTCCCCTGTAGCCTGTATGTAGCCACCTCTAGTTTAGTTCTTGCAGTGTTCACTAGATGGCGGTACCGTCCCCTGTATGTAGCCACCTCTAGTTTAGTTTCAGTTTCAGTTTTAGTTTAAGTTTTATTGAGCATTTTCTTCACAGAGTTGCGAAAAAGAAAACGCAAGGATAGGAGCAAAAAGCTGCTATATTAGCAGCTTGACGAGGCTCCTACCCCTTTTCACTTGGCATTACAAAATCAGCAGAGCACAAAACATGAAAAAACAATTTGACGTCGATTTTCAAAACTTCAATAAATTAGGAAATAAAAAGAAAATGCATCAAAATTACATCAGTTTCAGGTTTACATAAAATAAGCAAACCACATAGAGAGAAAAACAACAAAAAACAAAAGAAAACAGCGTGCGGTCAATCATGAAACAATGCACACGTTGCTAAACGGCTACCAAAGTATTACAAAATGATTATACAACGTTTACAACACTGGGTATGCGAAAAGCACGAGTTTTAATGCACAAGGGAAACACTGACGAGTGAAATGTTGTATGTTTTACTCGTAAAAAAAGCAACGAGAAAAAAAATGTCAAAGAAAGCAAACATTATAGGATGCCATGTTACACAAGCACTATTATAGGGTGTTTCTTTTACATATAGTACTGTAGCCGGACAACTAGAAGATGCTAAACTACACGCCGCCATTTTGGATGAGAAGGTTCTTAAGTTGTTTTTATGTATATTAAAGATGTCGATGTTTTTATTTTCAAACATGTTAAAACAAGCTGGAATACAGTGTTCAAGTCTTCTCAAACCGTGATTAGTTCGCGAATAAGGAACAAACCAGGAAGGCCTTTTCCGAATGTCATAATATGATTGTGTATTTTTCCTGAGGTTACACAGTTTAAGAAAACAAGCGTTGTTTGATAGTAAGCTTTGTTTGTATTTCATAATAAGGTTGAAACTGTGTATGTGATCGATCGGTAAAATCTTATATTCTCTGAATAAATGACTTGTATGTGCGTCGTATGGTACGTTTGCATAATGACGAATCGCTTTTTTCTGCAGTAAAAATATTTTGTTCCGATTTGCTTTAGATGTATCTGCCCACACTAGACTACAATAGTTTATGTGAGATGAAAACAACGTATTATAGAGTGAAAGTTTAATGTTTGCTGGAAGTATCTGTCGAAGTTTAGAGAGAGCACCACACGTCCTAGCTATATTTCTAGTTACTTTATTAACGTGTTCATCCCAACTAAGATTTTCATTAAAAATTACTCCTAAGGATGAAACTTCTGTGACAACCTCAATTTTTTCGGGCCCGAGATATATATCCAAACCACGACAGACAGCCTTCTGAACCGGTGCGAATACCACAGCTTTGGATTTTTTTGTGTTGATCGTTAAATAATTTGCAGTACTCCAAATGAAGATGTCGTTAAGAGTGTTGTTGGCTGAGTCTGCAAGCTTACCTAAATCATTACCATGAAAAAATATACTAGTGTCATCTGCATAAATTATAAAGTCCACATATTTGCTGACACTTGTTATGTCGTTTATATAAATATTAAACAATAGGGGCCCTAATATACTGCCCTGAGGTACACCTGACGTTATGGTTAGTAGGGAGGATTGGCTGTCATTTATAACTACAGATTGCTTTCTTTGTGATAAATAAGATTTCAGAAAGTCAAGTGGGGTTCCCCGAAAACCATAATGACGCAATTTTGCATAGAGTACTTCGTGGTTGATTCTGTCGAACGCTTTGGAATAGTCAATAAAAACACCCAATGTTAACAGTTTCTTTTCAAATGAGTTAAGTATGAGTTCTTTTTGTGTGAGGAGAGCCAGTTCCGTGGACATGCCCCGTCGGAAGCCAAATTGATGCGGTGATAATATAGAGTACTTTTCACAAAAGACATGACACGTTGATATATTATTTTCTCTAGCCCTTTAGATATAACAGGAAGTATCGAGATCGGACGATAATTAGAAAAAATATTTCGGTCACCAGATTTGTATAAGACACTAACTCTCGCATGCTTCATTTTTTCTGGGAAAACTCCCGTGGATAAGCAGATATTAAACAGATGGGTAAGAACAGGTAACAAAAGATCAAGTGCTGCTTTAATAGGTCTAATTTGTAGGTCATCTATGTCCCGAGCAGTAGTGTTCTTTAGTGACATAAATACAGACAGTACTTCTTCAGGAGTTGTGTTTAAAAAATATGCAGTGCTCATGTTTGGCACACCTAGAAAGTCCCTGTAATTACTATTACAGGCACGACAAGGGTTTGATAAATCAGAGGACACCAGCGTTGTGAAGTACACGTTAAATTTATTAGCAAGTTCTTGACCCTTTACTATCTTGTTATCTATGTTTAACTCAAGTGCGTTGTCTCGAGAACAACTTCTATTTAGAAGCTTATTTATTTCTCGTCAAAGCACGTCACCACGAGTGCTAACTCTCTTGAAGAGAGCTTCATAGTACGCATCCTTAGTTTTTCTCAGTTGCTTCGTTACAAAATTTCTATACCACTTGAATTCCGAAAGATCGTTGTGGTGTCTTGTTTTCACGAATTTCGCGTACAGTAGATTTTTCTTCTTAATCATTTCCAGACACTCTCGCGTCATCCATTGTTTCCGACCTTTCTTCAGGGTTTCGACAGTTTTATATTTAAAACACTTATGGTAAGTTTTTCTTAACAGGCACATGAATATTTCATACGCCTCGTTAGCGTTAACTGATTTATAGACAGGATCCCAACAAATCTGCGCAATTTCACGCCTAAAAGTGTCTAATGTTTTGTTACTAATTTCCTGTATTTTGTATGATTCTGGAGTTGATACTTTTGGACGATTAAGATACTCGTTGCGATTTTGAAACATGTATATAGGGTAGTGATCACTAATATCGGCAATAACAGTTCCAGATACGGTTGAATCACTTATGTCATTTTTAATAAATAAGTCGATAAGGCTTTCAGTATCTAAAGTGACACGTGTAGGTTCAGTAATAATATTAGCACACGCAAAGGAATCAAGTAGTAGTTGGAAGTTACGAGTGGTTTCAGTTTGCTGTAAAAGGTTTATATTGCAGTCACCCCCTATGATAATGTGCAACTTGTTAGTGCACGCATACGTAAGCAGATTTTCAAGAAATTGAAAAAACAATTCTGTTTTTCCGTCAGGTGGACGATAAACTACCACATATACATACTTGTGACATGCTAGTGATAATGCCTCATAGTCTGGTGTAATCGCTGAAAATTCTGAGAGAAGGCTGCAAACTAAGTGGTCAGCAATTAGTTGCAAAACACCTCCCCCTCGACGAGAGGGCCTGTTTAGAAAGAACGATTTATACGTTGGCAAGCATAGTACCTCATAATTGCACGTGTACCAAGTTTCAGAAATCATGATGATGTCGAATTTAAACGAGAATTCGTCGAGAAACGTAGTTATATCATCGTGCTTGTTGCGAGCTGAGCGAGCATTTAAGTGCATGATACTGCAATATCCACTAGCGTAAGGTATATTGACATCACGTGGTAATATCGCCATTTTAACAAAAGGAAAAAAAGAAAAAGAAAAAAAAGGTCACGCCGAAAAAACGAAAAGTGCTAATCAGATAAGCCTACGGCATGCTAGATGCCCCGCGGCTGCTTGAAGTGGCCGCGTGCATTTTGTGCAAGTCAGCTTCACATGTGATTTGAACTGCACGAGATGTTTCCGTTTCACGCGCAAATATTTTGCCACCACTTGCCCACGCGAAGCGCCAGTTCATTTCCCGTTTCCGAGCAATCGTCATACCCAGCAATTTTTTCAGTTGGGGACAAACGTGCTCATTTACGAAAACAGACTGTTTAGTTGTGAAACCCAGTTCCTCAGCTGTGAATCGAGTTCTCCTTGCTTTCTTAACGATGGCATCCCTCTTAGCTCGGCGATTGAAAACAACCACGATGTTTTCGTTCAGGGGGGCATCACTGCCTGCTTTGCCACCCCGATCGGGAACAGCGCTTGCATGAGGGCGTACCTCGTTGTTCTTTGCAACACCTGGGTCTGGTGCTGTGTTACTTTGCGAAGTGGCACTCCTCGCTGGCAAACGGTGGCATATTTCTATGTCTTGTTCACTAATTGGCTCCCCCAAGGCGTCACCAACTTTGGCAAGCAATTGCACAAGGTTTTCATTAGGGGTACGTGGGATCCCTTTAATTTCTATATTTTTGTTTTGAGAGTATTGATCCTGAGTAGTTAGGCGCGTGGAATTTTCGTGCACCAACTTTCTCAAACGGTTTATCTCACATTGCATTGCCTCTTGGGACGCCCTGAGAGCAGCGTTTTCCTTTCTAATTTCAGCGCACTCTTGTTTTATATTTTCGTAGTCTTTGTTCATGTATTCAAGGCTTTTGTTTAACTCTCTGATTTCTTTCCGAATGTCGCGTTTGAAGTCCGCGAACTCAGTACCCATGATTAAAGGGCAAGTTACAGATTCAACAGTGGGCAAAACAAGTACGAACTTTGAAAAATAGGCAACAGAGACAGCGCTAGGATAGCGAATGAACTATACAAAACAGGAGGGCAAATGTCTAACCTGGGAAAACAACAGCAATAAGCGTCCCTGTCGTATGCTGTCCCTGCTGCCAAGTGATCGAGGGAGGCGTTGCAGCTGTCTTTTTGAAGGGCCAGGGGTGGCCGATGCCACGTTGTATGGTGCCGGGCGCAAAAAAGTAGCCGGTCGGTCGGCGCGGCACTCCCGCAAGGCGCTGGATGCAGCACGCTCCGCTATCAACGCCGATAGTCAGCCACTGTACGCCTCGAACACCTGGGAAAACAACAGCAATAAGCGTCCCTGTCGTATGCTGTCCCTGCTGCCAAGTTCTGCAGTGTTCACTAGATGGCGGTACTTGTAGCTGATGATGAAAAGATGCAAGATGTTATAAACTAGAAAGCGGTACTTGTAGTTGATGAAAGAAGCGAGATCTTATAAAATAGGAATGATGTCACATATGGCGCGTGTCATTGGTTGAAGGCAGTCGTTCGATTTAGTGCGGCGACGTACGCTAGGGGGAGCGATGTAATAAAATCGAGTGGGCAAAATGTACAGAGGATTCATGGTTTACCAGGTTTACCTCCGGAGCTTCGCCCACTCATCATCATTCACTTCATGGATATGGCGGAATTTTTTTGCCATAGATCCTTACTTACCCACTGGCCCGGTGTGTCATACTTCACCACCTTCTCGGCTTCTGCCAACTCTAGCGATGTGTGCGTTGTCTGTGTTCTCTCTGTATTTGTTACAATATTTGTTACAATTTATTTGTAAGGTGAGATGCATTTGTTGTCTGCCTTTGTCATATTGTGCTTTTTATATTCTCAGACTCTACCTTGCCTTTGAATAAAACATTGCGGATACTCTGTCTCTTTGACTGATATATATATACATTTATCACTTGTTCCAAAAGAAAAACACGAGCGCGATGAATAAAACCGTAGTGAATTATCATTACCTGCATCTATTTTTATTATAACTTAATTGAAATAAAAATTACGTCACGACCAATTCGCACGAACCACTGAACAAAATAAAACAGGGAATCGCTGAATCAAAACGACCTACAAAAATTATCCATTTAGGCGATTAAAAGTGGTCTGAATTCATGAAATTTCGTCATAGCCAAACGTCGGTTACGCAAAGTAATTCAAAGTTTGCGCTAGTGAAACCGAAACAGGAAGCGCACGCCACTTGCTCTCACCAACCACCAGGTGTGCTAGGGTCAATTGGGCCGCTGGGGTCTACGGGAGTGTCCACTCTTAACCTTTTTTTTATTTCTCTATGTCCGGCGTGCGACTGTGGAGAAAGAAGAAAGAGAGCCTACAAGCCGCGCACCATGACCGTAGGTCATTTCGCTGCTGGATCTCACCTTACTCGGACTCGGAGAAGAAAAGAGCAAGATCGGAGATCGGCTCAACATCGAGCGGCATGATCCTTGAAGCTAAGATTTGGTTTGCTTTTCATTCCTCATATTTCTTGTTAGTTTCTCTCAACTGAAACGTTGTTGCAGCCCTTTGGAGGTCAGGCAACTCAGAATATTCTGATGTCTTTCTCATCACCCGGCCAAGGGCACTCCCCTTGGCTGGCCTCACTACCGGTCAAGGATTGGCCGCTCGATACCTTGCTACGCAGTGGAGATAGCTACGTCCCTGTGGCTCTGGTTCCTACAAATGGGGGTTTCATTCCAATGAAGAATCCGAAGGTGATACAAGTGGAGCTTCAGAAAGCCTCGTCGCTTTTTCAGAAGATTACGGAGGTCCGCCAGTTCGGCCGAGGGGTTATCCTGTGCTGCTCTGCAGACCAGGATTGTGTCCGAGAGCTTCTGAATTGCTCTGAATTTGCTGCACAGCCGGTGAGCCCGTTTTTTCCAGCTCATCTTGCATGTACGAAGGGCATCGTAGGTGGGGTGAATACGAGTCTGACACCTCAAGAAATTCTTGACTTATTTGCTGTAGCTTGGGCAGTTTCAGTCTATCGATGCACCCGAACGACTGATAAATCAAAATCGCCTACTGAATCAGTTATAGTAACTTTTGCAGGAAGAGTTAGGCCAACCGAAATTAAGGCATGGCCACTAATCTACAAAGTAGAACCACTTTGCCCGAAACCTTTGCAGTGCTCAAAGTGTTGGCGATTTGGCCACAGCATGAAAGAATGCAGATCACAGGCTAGATGTCGTCTGTGCGGAGAGAGTCATGACAGCTGCGATTGAAAATCCGATGACGAGAAGTGCTGCTTGTGTAATGAAGCGCACCCTGCAGACTCTGCTGAATGTGGTGCAAAAGAAAGAGAAATGGGTGTTCTAGAAATCATAGAACGCAGGCGTTGCTCTAGGAGGGAGGCGGTAGCAGAAACGCATGAAAGATCGAAAGGTTACGCAGGCATAAAATCCCGGCACACAGCGGCAATGGATGCATCGCTCGCAAAGTCGATAACTGAGGCCATTGAAAAGTCCACTGAAAAGGCAATGCAGTGTCTGGCAGCTACTCTTTTTGAAGCCTTGGCTGATATGTTAACACAATAGCTGACACAAATCATTGGTACAGTTTCTGTGCAAAATCGGGATTCGCACGCTCTGTTGATTCCAAGAGCTACAGAGGAGGAAAATCAGACAGTCAATCATAGATCAATCTCTCCGAAAGCAGGACCTTCAAAAAATAGAGTTCAGGCTGAGTCAGAAGCTGTGACAGATGATTCAGGAGACTTTACAGATATGGACACAGAATCTCTAAGAACTTTGAAACGTAACAGATCTCCCCCTTCTAAAAAGTCTTCTCAGAAGCCAAAATCCAAGAAATACTTGTCAAAGAAAGACTTCTTTGAGAACCTTTCAAAAAATGATTTCTTGAAAAAACATATTCTGGATCAGGCAGTTTCTTCTGCCGCTATAGCATCAAAATAGGTTCCCTAAATATTCTGCAGTGGAACTGCCGGTCTATTTGGTCGGCAACTACAGATTTACAATATATTTCTTCGCAAATTTCTCCCGACATAATTGCCATTCAGGAAACCTGGCTTGGTAACGATAAAGAATTTTACATGAAAAATTATCGATTAATACAACTGGATCGGCCGAGTAGAGGTGGCGGTCTGGCTTTCTTAATATCAACTAAATTTAGTCACAGAGCCAAGATATCGTATCAGTGTATGGATACGAATTACGAAATTCTGGTGTTAGACATAACACTACCAGACTGCTCGTCTTTCTTTTTTGCAAATGTATACGTTCCTGCAGGAGTTCAAGACACGAGATGCCTCGATATTATGGTAGCTTCATGCAGAAACGAAATAGTACTGTGTGGTGATTTCAATTCACACCATGTGTCTTGGGGCTTCAAATCTGATGTATGCGGAACACGTTTGTGGGAATGGATGCTTGATAATAACTTTTCCTGCTTGAACTCACACGTTGCTACATTTGTAAGAGGTAACTCTAAATCGACTATTCATTTAACATTTTCCAGCTCCACTTTAAGCATATCCTCGTGGAATATATTAGATTGGGCTTCAAACATCGACCACCTTTCCATTACGTTTGAAATTAAGTTTCCAAGGTTTAGTTTGGCAGGGAAAGTTGGCTCATTCGTAAATTATGCTAAATTACAAAAAGACTTAAAATCTACGTTAACTTTTTGCGAGGAAATGCAGGAAGACCTTAGGGCTATGAGTCTATGTGCAGTGTTGAAACGATCACTAAAAAATTCAACGTTTACTGTAAACTCGAACACAGCGGGATCTTTTAGCCCGTGGTGGAATCAAGAATGTGTCAGGGGGTATAGAAAGCGAAAAGCAGCTTCGAAAAAGCTGTTAATTAACCAATGCCCCCAAAATTGGAGTGATTATAAATTCATGGCCGCCGATTTTAAGCGTCTAGTGCGCAAAGCAAAAGAATACTATGATATGAATAAATTTAATTACCTGTCCAAGTCTAAAAATAAGAAAAATGCTTTTCAGGTTTTTACGGGCGAGAAAAATGATTCCACAGACAGAAAGCAGTCATTCCACCATTATGCCTCCTCGCAAACTCTCTGAATTCTTGGAAAATATTGCTAAAGGCTTGCAAACCAGGTTTACGACAATTATGCCAAAATCCATGGTGAAATTAAGGGTGGATTGTGATTTCCAGGAGGTATCTTTAGCTGAATTGGCGGATGTGATGAAAAGCTTACCGCCCGCTGCTCCCGGACCTGATGAGGTGACCTCTACATTGATTAAAGTGTTATACGAAATATCGCCACATGAAATCCGTAATATAGTTAATTATTCACTGAAAAATTCTTGGATTCCGGCCGATTGGAAGCTTTCCAAAATAATTCCGATACTTAAGAAACAGGAAATGGAGGTTACTCTGGATAACATAAGGCCTATTTCATTGACATCTAACCTGGTCAAGCTTGTAGAGAGTGTCCCAAATGCCCGTATAATAAACTACATCAATGAACATACAATACTAAACCCCAGACAAATTGGCTTTAGATCGGGATACTCCATTTGGTGTGCATATGTGGATTTAGAAAGTCGCATACAGCTGGCTCGGCATCGCCACGAATACTGTGCACTAGTAACACTAGACTTAGCTGAAGCGTACGACAAAGTGGAATATCCTATCCTAATCCAGCAGATGCAAGACCATCGCTTTCCAAAATATATAACAGCATGGATTACAGAGTTTGTGAAAGACAGAAAATTTTATTGCTTCTTGGATTGATGCTCTTCTAAAAAATATAAGCAGACACGAGGTGTACCTCAGGGCTCAGTATTATTCCCGGTGTTATTCAACATGTTACTAAATTCCATTCCAACTCATCAGGATATCCAAATTTAGGTTTATGCAGATGATATTGCTTTCTTCGCAACAAACAGTGATCTGCACTCATTGTATCAGGCATTACAGAATTACATGAACATGCTAGAAGGATGGCTTGACAATATCCATATGTCATTGAACGTCAAAAAAAGCGCGCTTCTGCCATTTTCTTTTAAGGATTGTGTCAACATTTCCCTGATGTATCGTACCGAGCTCATTCCCCAGGTCGATTTTCTGAAATACCTAGGCATCGTATATAACAGGACGCTAAATTGGAAAAGCCATATAGACGAGGTTGGCTGTAAAGCGTCACGTGCCTTGAGGTGGTTACGCAAATTGGGAAACATAAAAATAGGATTGCGTAGGAGTTCATTGATAATGATTTACAAGATGTATGTACGGCCTATTATGGAATTCTGGTGTGTATTATTTCCAGGCAGCGCGGCTTACAAGATGAGACAATTAATATTATTAGAAAGAGAAGCTTTGCGCTTGTGTCTTGGACTCCCAGAATTTGTGGCAAGTAATGTTTTGTACGAGGAAGCGCGCCTTCCACCTTTGTTCACTCGGTTTAGAATACTTACAGTTCAAACTTTCTTAAAAATATACAATTCGCCTCTGCGACAAGCTTCATACGTTTTTATTCAAGAACCAACCGCATTCTTTGGAACACAATGGTCTAAACTACACTCCCCTCACATTAGGTTCGTCCAAGCATGGCTAGAGCCTCTCAATGTAAATATTTATCAGGTTTGATTAACGAAGACACCTAATTCAAAACTTGAAATTAAATTTGATGATATTTTCCCCTCTAATGCAAAACAACTGCCCCTCAATATTTAAATATTCGGTTAAAAGATTACTTGACTCATCTATACATAAACAACATTATTGCGACGGATGCATCCGTATTGAACGAAAAGGCTGGAATAGGCATCTTCTGTACTTCTTTCGACTGGTCTTTCTCAGTTTGATTACCAGATTACACGCCTATATTCATCGCTGAATTATTTGCTATAATTCTAGCGCTTCGTAAACTTCCTGCAAGCGAATCAGAAGCGGTCGTACTTACCGATTCTCTCTTAGTATGCACTGCACTATCTACAGCAAAAAATTTGACGTTATTGAGTATGATTAGCAGTTTATTACCACAAAAACCTGAAAAAATTTCACTTGCTATGGATACCCGGCCACTGCGGGATTTATCCAAATGAGATGGCAGACTCGTTAGCCAAAGCACCTTTAAGCGGACCAATCTTACCTATTTTACCTGATTTTGCCTACGTAACAGCACTCAGATATAGAAAGGCTTGTTTGCACAAAGAAATAGAAAAATTATCATTGGATAAAGTCAGAGACTTCGTACATCTAAGATATTGCTGGAACAAACAGTGGTGTGTATCTCGGCAGTTAGAAACTACAATCACCAGATTACGATGCAGAATTCCGCATCTGAATTACTACCTACATAAAGCTGGACTAACAGCATCTCCGTTGTGTCTCTTTTGCAAGGAATCGGAATCAACAGATCATTTCTTTTTATCCTGTAAACGTTATGCTTATCAAAAGAAAAGATACCTGGTTGAACCAATTGAGAAGCTAGGTTTAAAAATAAACGTGGAACTAATTTTATCCTTCGGAGGGATTACATTAGGTTATAGCCACAGGAAGGTTTTCTCTGCTGTGTGCGAGTACATAAGGGCAACAAAGAGCCTATTGTTATTATTTACTGTTAGCCTATTGTTATTATTACGGCTACGAGACTACCTGAATGCCTGAATTAGCACACTTGATGATCCTGCTGCCCGGTTCTTGGCCGATCCCCCTTTGTGGGCGAGTGCCAGCAAAGCCGAAGGTTCATCATCATCATCATCATCATCATCATCATCATCATCATCATCATCATCATCATCATCATCATCATCATCATCAGGTCTTTTCGTGGCCCCAAGACCGGTGCCTACCCTGAGCTGGAAGCGGAGCTAGTAAAGTTCATCGAAGATGTGAGAAGCAGGGGTCACGCCGTATCGACTGAGATGGCTCAAGTGGAAGCGCGGCGACTTTCGAGGGAGCTAGGCCTACCTCACGGGTTTTGTGTGAGGCGCAGATGGCTGCACCGTTTATGAAGCGGCAAGGGCTCTCAATCAGACGGCGGACTACAATGTGTCAACGCTTGCCGGCTTCTTATGAGGAGAAGCTGCTCAAGTGCCAAAGATATGTAATTGGCCTGCGAAAACAGCACAATTACATTTTCTCGCAAATCGGCAATGCGGATGAAACTCCTGTTTATTTTTTTAATGCCGTTGGACACAATGATTGAGAAGACGGGCAGCAGTTCGGTGAGCGTGCTGACCGGCGGGAACACGAAACTGCGCATCACAGTCTTGCTTTGTGCCCTTGCCGATGGCACGCAACTGCGACCGTACGTCATCTTGAAAAGGAAAGCTCTACCAAAGGTTCATTTGCCTGCCGGTGTAGTGGTGCGCACACACGAGAACGCGTGGATGAACAGTGACTTGTTCGTAGACTGGATCAAGACGGTATAGGAGAAGAGGCCTCGTGCAATGCTCGCAAAGAGGTCCATGCTCGTTCTTGACTCGTTCCGCGGCCACACAACTGAGGAAGTGAAGGACTGCCTTTCACGCAACGGCACCGACTTAGTTGTTATACCCGGTAGAATGACGTCAATGTTGCAGCCTCTAGATTTGTCGCTTAACGAGTCCTTCAAAGCGCATGTCAAGCACTATTACGCCGAGTGGATGGCCGAAGGCTGCTACGACTTGACGCCGACAGGACGAGTCCGAAGGCCTGATATTGCCCTATCCTGCAAGTGGATTGTCGAGGCATGGAAGGTCATTCCAGGTGAGACGGTGCGAAAAAGTTTCAAGAAAGGCTGCATCACAAACAAAATGGATGGAACCGAAGATGACCTTGTGCATAATAGTGAGGACTGCGGCTCAAGTGATAGCTCTAGCGAGAGCAGCGACAGTGAGTGAACTATGACTGCCCTTGCAGACAGCGTGTTCTGCTTGCTATTTTAATTAAAGCTTTTTCTGTCAACATATGTGCTATATTGCTTGAGCAGTAGCTTTTGTACAGCCTTTACTGTATATCATATGTGCGGGCAATATGCGAGGATTTTTTTTTCTTTCTCGGTGAGGTGAAAGTGGGGGTGCGGATTATATGCAGGGGCGGGCTATACGCGCAAAAATACGGTAGAGTACTGAATGTTAGGATGCGAATGACTTGGTATTGGAGACGTTGAAGTGGGAGGATGTGAGATGGATAGGTGTTTGCCCATGACGTGATGGAGTAGGTAATATGACTAAGGATAATGGCATAGTGTAGCTTAAGCAAAATTGAAGCATGGTCATTCTTTAATAATGTTCTGATACCATGAGCTATCTTATAAGTGAAATGTGATGATAGTACTTTAGATGAGCATCTAGGAGTACTACCAAGAATGTGAACTTAGTGGAACAAAGATGTCTGTGGCTCTTGATAGTAATGGCCAGGGTAGGTGAATGAGCATTATGACTCAAATTGAAGATAATGAACTGTGTTTTATTTGTGTGAATTCTTAAACCATTACCTGCGCACCAGTTTTTTAATAATAATGGTGTCCAAGGACTTCTACTGTGCAATTATAAGAGCTCTTTACATCCCATTGCTAATCTGAGAAAATGGGGGACCACAAGCAGGCCCTTGTGACCAGCACGTCATTGCTGTGGCAAATTCAAGACCAGAGCCCTACACCTAGAACGTCCATGTTTATTTCAACCGCTCGTGCCCTCCCTTTTTTCTTTCTCTTTGTTCTCCTGCTTGTTGTCGCGCGGTCGCAATCATCCACAACAATTGCCAGATTTGGAAATTTGTGTAGAAACCTTCACTTGTTCACCATGCTAGACAGCTTGAGATGCAAGCTGCTTTAAGGATCAATGGGCTTTGTCACATCGTCTCCATCAATAGAGACAATTGTGTACTGCTCTGCTTCTCCAAGTGAATTTGCAATAAAACAAAAAAAGGTAGCTGTTAGTAGTAGACTTCATAATTTTGCAGTTGTACATCTGCACATTTCTAAAAAATGAAATTTCAACTTTCTGGTTGTCATAACCGGATAGTCCTGGGCCATGCCGGTCGCTGGACCGAATCACACACACGTACGTTGGCGGGTTCCACACCGACTGGCTGGTCATGTGCGCCGTATTTATTTACTTGCAACATCGACGCCCCCGAGCGCCAGAACGGCAAACTAATCTTATCACATCCCTCCCCCCTTTATTAATGGTTGCAAACTATTGTTTAAAGTGCGTAGCGCGATACTGGTCGTCGAATTCTGGTAGTTCGACGCAGGACAGCAGTACTGGGTGCTGTGACAGCAAGTTCCGGTTCCCTCGCCACGCCTTCCCTGGGATCTTGCCTAGACTCTGTGTCGTGAAGACGATCCGGAGATAGCTGCCTCTGACCTACGTCCAAGCCTGGAGCAAGACCAGTTAGCTGCGTCTGACCCACGTCCAAGCTTGGAGCAAGACTGGTAGATACTGGGCTGCCTGACTTTTGGTTGTCTGCACTCAGTTCCTCAGGGGCCTGGCGGATGTGATCCAGATGTCGAGTTAACCATCGATCGTCTTCCAGTAGAACATCCATGGACGAAATGCGTTGTTCGGTGACGACTGCAGGGAGCCACGCAGGTCCTGGACGGAAGTTCCTTGCGAACACCTGGTCACCCGGGTGACCCCAAAATTCTGGGTCTTGTTCCTTGGTCGCATCTGATTTTCTGCTTAAGTTGCTTCTGTAGCACCTTGGTCCTGAGGTCTGGGTGTAGCAGGTCCAACGCAGTCCTCAGCTTCCGCCCCAACAACAGCTCCGACGGACAGCAACCCGTAACCTCGTGAGGCATTGACTTGTATGTGAGAAGCATGCGGGCAATTTGAGTGCGAATATCTCCAGGGCCAGCCTTCCGCAACTTGTTTTTGACAGTCTGCACGGCCCGCTCTGCAGCACTGTTTGACGCTGGATGATGCGGCGGCACCAGCATTCGCCTCACCCCGTTTTTCTTGAGGTAATTGCTGGCCCATTATCCGACACGACCACATCTGGAAGGCCTTGGTTTGCGAACATAATGCGCATGCAGGAAATAGTTGCTTCAGCCGAGGGTGTAGAGACCAGGAACACTTCAATCCACTTCGAAAACGCATCGACCGCGATAAAAAAATAGGTGTTCCTGTAAGGACCGGCATAGTCCACATGCAGCCGTGACCACGGTTTCTCGGGGAACGGCCAGGGCATGACAGGCACTGGTCGTGACACTCTTTGATGCTCCTGGCAAATACGGCACCTTTGAATGGTTATCGCTATTTCGTTATCCAGGCTAGGCCACCACACATGGCTACGCGCAACTGCCTTTATTTTGGACAGTCCTCGATGACTCTCATGCAGCAGCTGGAGGACTTCCTTTTGCAAGGATTTTGGAACAATGACTCTGTTGCCCCACAATAGACAGTTCCCTTGCACGCTCATCTCATGAAAGCGCGTCTCGTAGGGTCTTCCCTCTGACCCTCGGTTTATCTGGCAGCCTGACCACAACGCTGCTCTTACTTGTGACAGCACCGGGTCTCTGGAGATGGCTTCCGCAACAGCATTTCACGACAGCACCCCTGGGTATACTTCTTCCAGCATTAACACTTCGGCAGGGCAGTCAACAACGAATTCTGCAGTTGGCAGAGGTAGCCGGCTTAACCCATCGGCATGTGCAATTTGTGAACCCAGCCTATACTTCAGGTCGTAACTGTACCCCGACAACAGCAAGGCCCACCTTAGCACTCTCGGAGAACAGGATTCGGGAACTGGTTTGTCTGCTGCGAGCAGGCCGAGCAGCGGTTTGTGATTTGTGACGGCTTCGAATTGCCGGTCCCATAAGTACTGCCTGAACTTTGTAACGGCAAATACAAGGCTCAATGCCTCCTTATCTAATTGGCTGTAGTTTTTCTCCGCGGTTGCCAGGCTGCGGGAGGCAAAACCAATGGGGCGCTCTTCTCCAGATGACTCTTGTTGCGCCAGTACTGCTCCAATCCTGAAGGGAGATGCATAAGTGACAAGCACAGTTGGCTTTCCTGGGTCAAAGTGTGCCAATATAGCAGCAGAGGCCAATAGCTCCTTGCTTCTCCGAAATGCCTGCTTTTCATCAGTTTCCCAGCGCCATGGTGTTCCCAACTGTCACAGGTCCTGTTAATTAGGGAGGCGATCGCCGGGCTAATTCCAAGGGCCGAAGTATTGGCCCCCCGAACCGCACCATGAAAGCGTGGACAATTTAGAAGTGGTCTTTTTTGGTGCGCCAGCGGACGCCGGCTCTAGCCCAAAGAACAAGTCAGAGCCGAGAGTTGATAAACAAACAAAATTATATTCTCAATAATGGCAGATCGAAAACAATACGCAAGAATACACACTCCACAATAGTTGCATACAATATGTCACCAATCAAACAATGTACTACACGGTACGATCAGCCACACTCGAATCAACGGACACAGACAACAATACGCACTACAATGCAGTCGCATGCATTGAACAACCAAGACACTTAAAGACTAAAGAGAAAGAAAACCTATTGAGTCCAAAGTTCTTGGAACGAAAGTCTGGATGATACTGTTCCGAGAATCACTCACTCAAGGTCCAGCGTTGTTGTCGTTCCGCTGCCCCTGAAGTTTCTCTTCCAGGAAACCTCGCCGAAGTTTCTCTTCCAGGAAACTTAGCGTCTTCAATTGGCCACTCTTCAAGTTTCAACTTCTTTGCCGGAAACCCGTCGGCTTCACACACGCAGCTGTTGCCACGCGTCTTCGCTCGATAGCGGTAAACACACACACTCTTGCCTGTAGCTCGAGTCGTCACCCCTCAAGTGGAAATCATCTTCTTCTCCTGCTTTGTCTTTAAGGACAAAACCTTCACCGACTACACGGCGGAATCCCTACGCGCTCTGGCACTAACTTCCGTCTTCTCCTTATCTATCATCTCCGCTGCTCGGTTAAATACCTTCCGCGCGACATTCAAGAAAGTTCTCATCATTTCGTCGGCGCGATGCGCAGCGAAGGCTGGGGGAAAGCGCGAGACGGTACGAGGACCGTCCGCGACGGATGACTCAACCCGGCATCACCACGCCTCTTTCCATCGAGAAATTTCGAGTGCTTGCTCGGCCGCCGATGTATGGTGAGGAGGTTCGTTCGCGAAGCCACGCTTCCGAGGGGAGAGAGTCGCTCGCCCGGGGGGGGGGGTCTTTGGATGTTTGTTTTCTTCTTTTTTTATCGTTAGCCTCGTGGCGTCACTCCGGCGTTTCTTCGCGAGGATTTGGCGGCGCGCCCCTTTTGAGCGCTCATTTCGTGACACTGCCACCCACTTTAAGAATATTATCTCATAATATTCAAAACCACACAAACGAGCGCGAACAGTCACCACACACTTAAGACTGTAACATAGTCTGTTGTTCATGGCACGTCACATTCACAGTAGATCACTCAATACAAATGTACATTGCAATTCAATCACACAACACATGAAATATAACCACAGGTACATAAGTACAATACTCCATCACATACTTCAAGACAATGGAAATGTACAAAGTTCTCTCATTACAACAATTGTACAATCACATCACCGTAACAAACATTTTGACTCACTCGACATACAGTTGTGATAAAGGATAACAACCACATTAACTTAACATATAGCACTGTGAAACACATTCCAAATCGACTTCGACACCTATCCGGTGCATTTCGAGCGGCGCTTGCACCCTTTTTTGCGGTGCTCTCTCGATCGCTTCTTATTGTTTTTGCTCGTTTTGTTCCGGCGAGCCCCTTCTAACGACGGTATCTGAGGCGGCGTCTCAGCCATCGTTGTCACTTCCGACACCTGCTAACGGGTCATGACGCTCAACCGATCCTGCCCGGTTATTCAGCCGCTTGTTCATGTCAAGACATTGGGCCTGGCTGGCCGACTCCGTCACCTTGGCACTGTCGGTCGGCTGAGGTCGTACCGACGTAAGTCAAGCTGCCCAGCACGTGAACTCCTTCAACACGATCATCTTCTCATTCACTGTCTCTTGCGCCGCGGCTTCACCTTGGGCTCTAGTGAGATCCGTCACGGGATGCTCCTCCACTGTATCTCACGGTCGCTGGGTTGGCGAGGGCTCTATCTTAGGGTCTTCTCCCAAACATTCCGGATCTATCGGTCCTCGCGCCCCGTCGATGTTTCCGATGACAAGGTCGTACAGGGGGGTCGTCATGCATAGAGCGGTAACCTTCCCGCTGAAGTACGGGGTTTCCACCTCAATCTCTGTTTCGGGAAGCATCCGAACCGTACTGTCAATTAGGCAAACTGGTTTCGTTTTGCCTGTTAACTCACTTTCCCGTACCAAATTTCTCCGCACGATAACAGTGGAGCTGCCGGTATCTCTTAGCACCGTAACCTTTTTGCCCGCAACTTTTCCAGGCAGCGTTGGCATTCCCTTCGTAACACCGGTTGGCTGTTTTGTAATTACAGCACCCACAATAGGAATTTTCTCCCAATTTTTCAACTCTACGAATCCATCGGTGACGGCATTATTACCGGATTTCGGTGCCGCTTGCACACAGGATACCTGGTGAGTTTGACTCGCTCCGTTTCGACATGCGTCTGTTTTGTGCCCAGTAAAACCACACTTAAAACATTTTACTACCGTAGGGCTCGTAAAGTTAGTACGACAGTTGCTTGCGCGATGACCCACTCGGTTACACAGAAAACATCGCGGAACACTCTCCGGTGCACACTTCTTTTGTTCGGGTGCCTAATTTTTCGAATCTTCGGGACACTCCTTCTTTACCTTGGCCAAATTAGTTCCACGTTGCGTTTCCAAGAATTGATCTGCCAATTCAAGCATGTCTTCAAGTGGCTTAGCTCTCCTCTCTTTTAAGTACAGCGACAGGCTTGGGTGGCAACTAGTAAGAAACTGTTCTCTAATTAGGAGCTCTCTAAGCTCATCGTACTCCTGCGCTGTCCCTGAAAGTTCAATCCATCTGTCGAAATAATGACAAAGTCGGGCGGCATACTGCGTAGCCGTCTCACCATCAGCTGGCTTTCCTGTCCGAAATCTGTCCCGGAATCCTTCCACAGTAAATATAAATCGCTTCAGCAAAGCAGCTTTCACCTTTGCGTAGTTGGCTGCATCGGTCGGCGTCAGCCTGCCGTACACACTGAGCGCTTCACCACTCAAGCAGGTACTCAGAGCAGTGGCCCATTGATGTTCCAGACAATTCTGCCTCCTCGCAATCGTCTCAAATCGGTGAAGGTACACGTCAAGGTTGTCCTTCCTCTCATCAAACGCTACGAGCAGCTTGCTTGGGTTCAAGCGGAAGCCGTGGTCCTCCCGTTCGCTGCTTTCAACTCTAGCTTGGACCGGAGTTTCACTTCGCTGTTGCAAACGGAGCCGCTCGAGTTTCATCTTGTGCTGTCGCTGCCGTTCCCTTTCCTCTCTTTCTTCTTTCAGCTGTCACTCCTATGCCTCTCTTTCTTCTCTCGCCCTCTCAGCGGCCAGCTTTTCTCTCTCCAACTCAGCTGCTTTTTCTTCCTTGGCCCTCTCAGCTGCCAACCTCTCTCTCTCCACCGCCTCTTTCTCCTTCTGGCTTACCCACTTCCGTAGTTCGGCGCCAGAAAGACCCATCTTCTCACCAAGGGCAACTAACTTTTCAAGATCCATGGTGTCTCGCAAATAAAGTCTTGCCGCGTGTAAAAAGTATCTGCCTAAATCAGTCTATCGGAACACTCTCCTACACTCGTTAACGAGAGCACTGAGCAACACACAAAATCGTTCCGATAGCACTATCAACAACTCGAGGCTCTTTCTCGCTACTTTGGACACACATTGCACCAAAAGGTCCTATCGCGGACGCAGATTAATTGTCACAGGTCCTGTTAATTAAGGAGGTGATCACCGGGCTAATTCCAAGGGCCGAAGTATCGGCCCCCCGAACCGCACCACGAAAGCGTGGACAATTTAGAAGTGGTCCTTTTTGGCGCGCCAGCGGACGCTGGCTGTGGCCCAAAGAACAAGTCAGAGCCGAGAGTTGATAAACAAACAAAATTATATTCTCAATAATGGCAGATCGAAAACAATACACAAGAATGCACACTCCACAATAGTTGCATACAATATGTCACCAATCAAACAACGTACTACACAGTACAATCAGCCACACTCGAAACAACGGACACAGACAACAATACGCACTACAATGCAGTCGAATGCATTGAACAACCAAGACACTTAAAGACTAAAGAGATAGAAAACCTATTCAGTCCAAAGTTCTTGGAACTAAAGTCTGGATGATACTGTTCCGAGAATCACTCACTCAAGGTCCAGCGTTGTTGTCGTTCCGCTGCCCCTGAAGTTTCTCTTCCAGGAAACCTCGCCGAAGTTTCTCTTTCAGGAAACTTCGCGTCTTCAATTGGCCACTCTTCAAGCTTCAACTTCTTTGCCGGAAACCCGTCGGCTTCACACACGCAGCTGTTGCCACGCGTCTTCGCTCGATAGCGGTAAACACACACACTCTTGCCTGTAGCTCGAGTCGTCACCCCTCAAGTGGAAATCATCTTCTTCTCCTGCTTTGTCTTTAAGGACAAAACCTTCGGCGACTACACGGCGGAATCCCTACGCGCTCTGGCACTTACTGCTGTCTTCTCCTTATCTCTCATCTCCGCTGCTCGGTTAAATACCTTCCGCGCGACATTCCAGAAAGTTCTCATCATTTCGTCAGCGCGATGCGCAGCGAAGGCTGGGGAAAGGGCGAGACGGTACGAGGGCCGTCCGCGACGGATGACTCAACCCGGCATCACCACGCCTCTTTCTATCGAGAAATTTCGAGTGCTTGCTCGGCCGCTGATGTGGGGTAAGGAGGTTCGTCGGCGAAGCCACGCTTCCGAGGGGAGAGAGTCGCTCGCCCGGGGGGGGGGGGGTCTTTGGATGTTTGTTTTCTTCTTTTTTTTATCGTTAGCTTCGCGGCGTCACTCCGGCGTTTCGTCGCGAGGATTTGGCGGCGCGCCCCTTTTTGAGCGCTCGTTTCGTGACACCGACGCCAACAAACTATTGGGCGGCTGTAATACGGCAGAAAGGTTCGACAAGAACCTTCTGTAAAAATTAACCAACCCGAGGTAACTCTGAAGTTCCTTGACCGCTCGGGGTGCGGGGGCTTCCAGCACTGCTTCAGTCTTAGCCGGGTTTGGACGCAGCCCAGCCGCACTAATGATATGGCCCAAGTACTGGACTTCTGGTTTCATGAATTCGCATTTGGATAACTTCAGTCGCAGTCCCGCGGTCTTCAGGCTATCCAACACTCGGCCCAAATTTTCCCAATGCTCTTTGTCACTGGTTCCTGTGACCAGAATATCATCTAAGTACACTACGACATGGTCAAGGTCGTGCAACAGATTTTCCATCTCTCGCTGAAATATAGCCGGAGCTGATGAAACCCCGAACGGCAGCTTTGTGAATTGGTATAACCCCTTCGGAGTGTTAATGGTGACTAGCTCTTGGCACTCCTCATCGAGTGGAACCTGCTGGTAGGCATCTTGCAAGTCAAGCTTTGTGAACTTCTTGCCCCCTGTAAGTTGCGGAAAAAGTTCCTCAATCCTAGGAATAGGGTAGGACTCGACGACTGTCACCGGGTTTATGGTAGTCTTAAAATCGCCGCAGACCCGAACCCGGCCGTCGCGCTTCAATACAGGAACGATGGGCGCGGCCCACTGAGAAGCTTTCACCGGTTTGATAATGCCTTCCCGTTCCATCCTCTGTAGTTTTTCAAAAACCCTATCGCGCAAAGCAAATGGTATCGGACGTGCCTTGACAAAACGTGGCTTCGCACCCTTTTGTACGGATATAGACGTTGTAACGCCATGAAACGTGCCCAGCTGCTCCGAAAAAACTTCGTGACATTGGCTTACCAGGCCTTCCGTAGACTTCACGACGTTGACTCCCTCCGTCTGAGTGATGCCTAGCCTGAAGGCCTTCATCCAGCTTCGTCCAAACAGCGGAGGACACGCCCCTTTGACGACAAATAGTGGTAGCTGGCGCTCCTTGTCGCCAAGTTTGACCATTGCTTCCAGCTTTCCCTGGACGCGTTTCATGTCGCCGAAAAAACTTCTCAGCTGCACACTCGATGGCTTCAACGGCACCAACGGAAAAAGCTCGGCAAACTTGCCATCATCAATGGTCGACACACTAGCGCCGGTGTCCAACTCCATATCGAGCATTATGCCATTGACTTCAACCGCTATGCGCATTGGCTCCGAACTAGCTGTGTGAAGCGTCCACAAGTCGAAAACTTCGGGCTCTTCAGCAGAGACAGGCAGGTCGCCCAGGTTGTTCACGCAACTAGACTGGCTCCGGTAGAAATTTCTACTTCCCGGCTGAACTCTGCAAACTCTTGCAAGGTGCCCTTTTTGGCGGCAGTTGTGACAGATTGTGCTGCCGTGCTTACACCGACGCGCAGAATGACCTCCCCCGCAACGGAAGCAACAGCTATCATTTTTCCCCGAGGTGACAACATTCGCTTGCTCCGCAGCTTCGTGAGATAGTAGCTGTGCTTGCTGACAGCTCAATGTGCGTGAATCTTTTCGAGGGTAAACACGTCGTTTCCAGCAGCCGTGTTTGCATGGTTACGTCATTGATTCCGCTGACTATCTGGTCGCGCAACATGCGCTCTCGAAATGTTGCGAAATTACAGTCTTCGGCTGATTTCTTCAACAAGGCAATGTAGTCACTTACGGTCTCCCCCTCTTTTCGATGTCTTGAGAAAAACTTGAAACTTGCCACTACTTCTGATACGCGAGGGGCGTAGTGCTTGCCAAGTGTGGTAAAAATTTCGGTCAGTCCTGCTTGGGCGGGCCTGCTTGGTGCTAGGAGGCCTCGTAGCAGAGAATAAGTCTCTGGACCGCAGCATGTCAAAAATACAGCTGTCTGCTTGTCGCTCGGGATGTCGTTCGCGATGAAGTACAGCTCGGCCCGCTCACGGTATTCCGCCCACTCCGATGTACTCGGGTCGAACGGATCCAGCTTCCCGACGACAGACATGACGACGTGTGATTGTGCTGTGCCCGTCTGGTTCGTCAGTCGACCTCGTCGCCACTTGTCATAACCGGATAGTCCTGGGCCATGCCGGTCACTGGACCGAATCACACACACGTACGTTGACGGGTTCCACACTGACTGGCTGGTCATGTGCGCCGCATTTATTTCCTTGCAACATCGACGCCCCCGGGCGCCGGAACGGCAAACTAATCTTATCACACTGGATTTATAGATGTAAGAACCTCTTGGAGAGACAAAAAGTAATATTGTCACGTGGCCATGATGTTAAAGACTGCAGTAGTTCGGCGGGGTTGAGACCAAACTTTTTATTGTAGCGCAACTTTACCTGAAGTGTGGAAAGCCAAACTACAAGCAATACATAGTCTGCCCTAATAGCGGTTTACAGTGCGTCGGCCATCAATATTCTGACAAGCAGTACAGTGCATCTGCTTTTATACAAGTGCTATTGAAAATTCTGGAGTTATTGCTGGTGGCTGCGTAAGCACTGGACTATTCGCGTCCTGTCCACAAACTTAACAGTGTGATCTCAAGTTATCACGGAGCTCCTGAAAAACTGCTGCGCCGAGTGTTGCTTAGAGACTTTGTGGGTGAAACCCGACTTTATCGAAATAAAACACACGTGGCAATACGCGTGTACTTATTTGTCAGGTTTGTCAATTATTTGCTAAACTTATCCTAAGTAAAAAGATATTTTTATCCCGAAAGGCCAAAAAAACATCTGAATATGGCGTGTTGTGCTGCATGTGTTATTGCTGCGAGAAATACATAAAGCAGTTCACATACCAGTAATAACGATATACGTGAACTTCACATTCCCCAAGCAGTTTGCAGTGGCAAGTATTTTTTTTTAAATTTTCAACACATCTTATGACAGCCTTAATTATACTTCTAATATCCAGAATTCTCTCGCAAAAAACAATTACCATATGGTGTTTTATTTTTTCATTTCAGGACAACATTGAAATGTTAATGTGAGGTTTTACATTTGTTTTTATTATTGTTTCGCAACAAAGCACTCAGAGTATGTAAGCATTTGACTCAACTTAAGCCAGAAAATGGACGCTTCCAAAGCTTCTCAAAAAATACATTTTATCGTGAAACGGGTTGTTGAACAAGCAGGAGTTGACTCGGCGAAGGAGAGCTTTATTTAGCGCAAGGGCTAACTGAACGCAAGCCTGTGATCACAACAAGTCTTCTTCCTTTTCTATACTCGAGCTCCGTGCCCAATGGCCTCGTTACAATCACCCCCGGCCGATGAGGGAGCCATCCTGGCGACCTAAGGACAGGTGTACACAGAAGGGTCATGGTATGGCTTGAGCCGAGAGATGTGTACGATTTCTTGTCCCCGACGGCGCTTGTCCGGAGATGCATCCAGCGGCTCGACAAGGTAGTTGACAGGGGATGTTTGGCGTATAACTCAATAAGGGCCATGGTACCTGGACGAAAGCTTGTGGGAGAGTCCTGGAGGAGTAGAAGGAATCCATAACCACACCAGTGAGTTCGGAGCAAAGCTCATATGCGTGGTTGACGCGTCGTGGCGATGTTTTTGGGGCGCCTGGTCATGTGACGTGAATGCACGCACGAGCAAGCTTCCGACATTCTTCAGCGTGTGCTGCTGCTCGAGAAATGGTAGTCATATCTGAACGGTCCGGTCGATAAGGAAGAATGGTATCTATTGTTGATGATGGCTCGCGTCCATAACGAAGGAAGAAAGGCGAAGATCCAGTGGTGCTTTGCGTTGCAGTGCTGTAAGCATATGTCACAAAAGGGAGTATGCTATCCCAATTTGACTGGTCAGATGAAGCGTACTTGGCCAGCATATCCCCACGTGTACGATTAAAACGCTCGGTCATTCCATTAGTTTTTGGGTGATAGGCTGTGGTAGTGCGGTGCGACACTCGCTCAACAACGCTTTGAAGGCATCGGAGGGAAAAACGCGGCCGTGGTTGCTTAGTAACTCCCGAGGTGCTCCATGCCTTAAAACCAGGTTTTGCAGTATAAAACACGCAACGTCTTTTGCGGTAGCAGAAGGTAACGCAGCTGTTTCAGCGTACCGCGTTAGGTGGTCGATAGCGACAGTGACCCAGCGGTTGCTACTCGAAGTATAGGGAAGCGGACCGTAAAGGTCGATTCCGACACGATCAAAAGCTCGTGCTGGACATGGCAACGACTGCAAGGGACCTCTGGCATGTTGAGTGGGCATTTTGCGTCGCTGGCACGTAAGACAAGACCTTACGTAACGGTGAACGAAACGGTACATACCGCGCCAGTAGTACCGAAGCTGCAAGCGGGTGTATGTTTTTAACACACCAGCGTGGCCACATTGCGGATCATCGTGGAACGTGGCACAGATGTCAGAGCGCAGAAGTCGGGGGATGACGAGCAACCACTTACGGCCGATCTAGCTGTAGTTTCGGCGCTAAAGCAGGTTATCCCAAATAGCGAAGCGTCCTGCTTGACGGCGAAGCGTCCTGGAAACTGGAGCGGGCGTCCGGTTTGAGAGAAAGTCCAAAAGAGAAGAAATCCAAGCATCTTTGCGTTGATCGGAAGACATGTCCGA
The DNA here is from genome assembly GCF_043290135.1 of Rhipicephalus microplus. NCBI lineage: Eukaryota > Metazoa > Arthropoda > Arachnida > Ixodida > Ixodidae > Rhipicephalus > Rhipicephalus microplus. Next base: position 10,058,158 of record NW_027464586.1, on the reverse strand, counting down.
AATGCTGATGGCCAAGGCAGCACCAGTGGAGATAGGCGAGCCGACAGGCTCTGAAGCGAATGGCGAACGTGACAGGGCTTCGGCGGCGGAATGCTTCCGGCCAGAACGGTAGATAACACGGATATCGAACTCCTGTAACCGCAATGCCCAACGAGCGAGCCGACTATTAGGATCTTTTAGTGAAGATAACCAGCAAAGCGCATGGTGGTCTGTTACAATATCAAACGGACGTCCATATAAATAAGGCCGAAATTTTCCGATTGCCCAAATAATGGTGAGGCACTCCCTTTTCAGTTACACTGTAATTCTTCTCGGCTTTACTGAGGGTGCGGCTGGCATAGGCAATGACGTACTCGTCAAAGCCCTCCTTGCGTTGGGCCAGTATGGCCTCTAGCCCGACACCACTAGTGTCCGTATGAAGCTCCGTTGGAGCAGACGGATCGAAATGTCGGAGTATGGGAGGCGTGGTGAGGAGCCGTCGGAGTTCCTGAAATGCATCATCACACGCCTGCGACCACGCTGACAAATCAGAACTTCCGGCAAGAAGATTGGTCAAGGGGGCGATAATGGAGGCGAAATTGCGGACGTAGCGCCAGAAGTAAGAACATAGGCCGATGAAGCTTCGAAGCTCTTTGGTGGTGGTTGGCTTTGGGAACGCCGCGACTGCATTAAGTTTCGTAGGGTCCGGGAGAATGCCGTCCTTAGAAACCACATGGCCGAGAATTACAAGCTTGCGAGCGCCGAAGTGGCATTTCTTCAAGATAAGTTGAAGTCTCGCCGTGGAAAGACACGTAAGAACTTGCTCGAGGCGGCTGAGGTGGGTCGCAAAGTCGCTTGAAAATACCACAATGTCATCCAAATAACAGAGGCACGTTTTCCATTTCAGACCTCGCAAGACGGTATCCATCATCCTTTCGAAAGTGGCAGGCGCATTGCAGAGGCCAAAGGGCATAACGGTGAATTCATATAGTCCATCCGGTGTTACAAAGGCTGTCTTCGGGCGGTCACCCTCTGCCATGGGCACCTGCCAGTAGCCGGAGCGTAAATCTAACGAAGAAAAGAACTCTGCTCCTTGTAGGCAGTCCAAAGCATCATCGATGCGTGGCAGAGGGTATACATATTTGCGCGTTATCTTGTTGAGTCGGCGGTAGTCAACGCAGAACCGGATGGATCCGTCTTTTTTCTTGACGAGAACAACCAGTGAAGCCCAGGGACTGTTGGAGGGCTCGATGATGCCACGTTTCAACATGTCGTCCACTTGTTCGTCGATGACACGGCGTTCAGCAGATGACACACGGTACGGACGCTGCCTTAGCGGGGCTTGTTGACCGGTGTCAATACTGTGAACGACCACAGAGGTTCGGCCTAAGCCTGACTGGTCACGATCGAATGAAGAACGAAAGCGGAGAAGAAGATTTATAATCTCTTCGCGCTGAGTTGGTGCGAGCTCAGAGTCGATGGCATCCGAGAATACGTCCAGAGCATCATTAGGCGCGTTGGTAGGAGTGACAGCACAAATTGGGAGCGCAATCGTAGAATCGGGTATAGTAGCCGGAAGAATGCACTCGTAAGGTTCGTAGCTTCTCAGGCATTCTTCACGTAGTAGGGATGACGGGCTGTCCGAGGGTTTGCACACATAAATGGCAGCGTGACCATTGCGAAAAATGACGACAGCAAGCGGAAGCACGATATTTCGACGGCACGCAGATGGGACCAATGGCATAAACAATACAGGCGATTTCGGAGGGGAGGCACACGACACCAAGACAACAGCTGAGAAAGGCGCAATGTCAACGTCAGAAGCAGCAAACACTCTACACGAAGCACCATCGTCGGGGTCATAGCACGGCACAGATAACGCGAGTTCAGAACGATTACAGTCGACCAAAGCAGAATTTGACGAAAGAAAGTCCCACCCAAGGATAACGTCATGCGAAGAACGGAATAAAACTACAAATGTGACGACGTACATCGCAACTTGAATGACGACTCGTGCAGTGCACAAAGCTGAAGGCTGAATATGATGGGATGTAGCTGTCTGCAAAGATAGGTCGGTAAGTTGTGTGGTCACGTTCTTCAAGTTTCGGCACAGTTTCTCGCTAATTACAGATACGGCAGCTCCAGTGTCAACAAGTCCGTGCACCTTAATGCCATCAATATAGAGTTCGATTTCGTTCGGGGGACAGCAGTTAGGTCTTGAAATTTTCACTGCCAACGCAGTTCTTGCCTCCGGAACTGCGCCCATCAGTTTTCCCCTCGCGGTGGGCTGTTGCGACGTAACATCGGAGAAATAGATCGACGACGAGGAGAAGGTGAACGGCTTGCGCCGGTTGGTCGGCGACCGGGACGTACGTCTAGAGGTGGATCGGCAGGAACGGAATATCGCGGCTGAGTGGGCATCGTGGGCATGTAATGTGAGGCCCCTGCAATGTCGTGAGAAGGGAAGCTGCGACGACGGCAGTGACGAGCTACGTGGCCTGGGATGCCACATGAAAAACATATCGGCCGATTATCCGGAGTGCGCCATTGGCTGACGATAGGGGCACTGTTCGCTGAATAAGGTACTGTAAATGGTCGTGCAGGCGGCGGCGTCATATAAACGTTCTGACCTGTTTCATATACAGCCGGAGACGGGACGATCAGCGAGCGGGAAGGTGGCGTCGACGAATAAGCGTGGCGAGTAGCTTCGTAGAAGGCCGGAGACGCTGGCGCATGTGGCCGAGAAACTGCGGCTGCATACGTTAGTGGTGCGGTAACAGTTGGTGGAGCCTGAGCTGGCGGCAATGCTCCGGCAACTTGCGATTGACCTGGCGAAGCGAAGGCGACAAGGGTGCCATCGGCTCGGTAGTTCTTGTGATTATAGACAACTGCCGGGCGACCTCCTCGCGTGTGAATTGCTTCATGACTGGCATCAACGCAGAGTGGTCGGCGGTGTCATGGCGATAGTCGAGGGATGAGATGTCCACGGTGTCTTGAGCAGCGCAACGTGTAGAAGCGCGCTGCCTACGCAGCTCATCCTAGCTTTGGCAGAGCTGAATCACCTCGGCCACCGTCTGGGGACTCTTTGCAGCCAGCATATGGAATGCACCGTCGTCGATTCCTTTCATGATGTTCTTGATCTTGCCTGCCTCGTCCAGAGTCGAATCGACGAGCTTGCAGAGAAATAGCACATCTTCGATGTAGCTCGTGAAAGTTTCATCTGCTTTCTGTACTCTGCCCCGCAAGTGCTGTTCAGCACGAAGGCGGCGGACAGCAGCACGGCCAAAGACTTCCGCGAGGGTTTTCGCCAATTCCGACCAGGTACTGAAATCACTTTGATGATTTCTGTACCATAGTTTTGCCACGTCGGTCAGGTAAAAACTCACATTTGTGAGCTTATCGGCTGCGTTCCACTTATTGACGGCGCTCGCCAGTGCATACTCGGCAATCCAGTTGTCCACATCTTGGTCCTCTGTGCCACCAAATATGGGGGGGTCGCGCTGCCGGAGAGCGCCAGCGCAGAAGACAGGCACAGGTGCAAGATCTGGAGTAGCAGCATGAGATGGCCCCGGGTCAGTCATTGGAGAAAGTCGTTAAAGTGTGCGGCTGCGAAGTTCCAGGGTGAGGACCAGATGTACCCAGCACCTCCACCACTTGAAACGGGTTGTTGAACAAGCAGGAGTTGTCTCAGCGAAGGAGAGCTTTATTTAGCGCAAGGGCTAACTGAACGCAAGCCTGCGATCACAGCAAGTCTTCTTCCTTTTCTATACTCGAGCTCCATGCCCACTGCCCTCGTTACAATCAATATTAACAATTATAATTTATCCAGGTTGGCACTTGTGATTTCGGCAAGGATTTTGCCAAGGTATTGGCACTTACTGCATTTTCTGTCTGGCATGTGCTGAATATTTAAATGTACTTTTTTGTAGTTTGCTTAGTCAACTTTCTTCCTATCTCAGCAGAGTTATATTTGTGCTGTCTGACCTTTTGTTTTTATCATTATTGCACAAATAATGAAATAATAAACAAGTAAGTTCTTATGAACAGGCTTATGCTTAGTTAACTGATGTAATCTTGGAGTAGAAAAGATGTGCGATAAACTGATCCTTCTTGCTAATGGACGGCAAAAAAAGAGCAACTTTCATCAAATACACTTATGTCCTTACTTGCATTGCATGTCATGAATTGGCATCACTTGTAGCCAGGTGCGTTTTCTTTTTCCATTTACATACCTTGAGGCATGTGCAAGGGTGTGTTCAATGAGAGATGGGATACAGCACAAAAACAAAAAGCACTCGTTATGTTTACAGATGCCCAATCACATTCACACAAAAACATGGTGGGTCATTGGTAGACACAACACTACCAGGGGTGTGCAAATATTTAATTAACGGACCAAATAGCATTCGCTAGTCAAATTAATTTGTACATACGCGAAATACCCAATATTTAAAAAATAATTAGCCCCAATGGGAAAACCCTGAAGCAGCAAAACATGTGATCAGCTGAAGGTTTATTTTCTTTTTGTAATCCCTCAACTACGACAATAAATGCAGCCCAAGTATTGGCAGCACTATTGATTCTATAACCATTACTAGATATAGCATTTTTGCCGCAATCTGCACGCTGACTCTGTTTTTACTGTGTTGGAACTACATCACATTATTCCTTTCCAGATTTAATCATTGAAGTTAGGGACTATGACTGCATTTAGCTTCACGAATAAAAACACATGCCAGTAAGTCTCTTGTTCACGTAAATTGTTCTTACAGATACAGCTTTCAACACTTGATTTTTACATGCTCTCTGTGTCAAGGTATATGTTGGGATACATTTGCCTGTTCCAATAAATCTTTAGCTGAATGCATGGTGTTCGGTTCAAAAGTGTTTAGATTTTACGTTGAAACTTTACTTAAAAGCTGGCAACAGAGTTTTAACTTGAACAATGGAGTTGCTGAGGCATTTTGACATACAGTTGAAAAGTATTTTTAAGGCTCTGGTCGCTGCTGTATACAAGCTTATCACAGTTTTCATAAGTGTAGTATTATTTCGTGACAGCTCGTGAATGTTTATTTCAAATAAACTGTTTTGGAGTTCTAGGATTATTTTTAAAAAGGTTTCCTTTCTATTTGAAAACTATCAGAAGAGTATTAGGTTAACTTAGGCGTTATTTTTGGTTATACCGTTATTAAATTCATATTGAATTCGCTTTTGAGCAAACCACTTGCTTGCGCGTGTCCGTAGTACAACAGTGTTCATGCTGTCAACGCTTCACCGCTCTACAAGCATGCATCGCGGTGAAGTGAGTAAACAAAAAAAAAAAAACGCTGGCTTGAGGCGGGTTCTTTACATGCACAACGTACGGTAGATTTCGAAGTGTATTTGGCCTAGAGAAAATACGTTGTCACCCACGTCCTTCTCTTCTAATGATAGCGCAGCCTCTCGCTCCTCATGTGGACGGAATTGCTTGGTGTGTTGATAGAGTGACACTACGAAGACATTCGTTTGCAGGTCTATCGAGAAGCTGCTACAGAGACCGTATTTTTGCGCGTATAACCCGCCCCTGCATATAATCCGCACCCCCACTTTCAGCTCACTGAGAACGAAAAAAAAATCCTCGCGGATTGCCCGCACATTTGATATACAGGAAAGGCTGTACAAATGCTCAAGCAACATAGCACACATGTTGACAGAAAAAGCTTTATTTAAAATAGCAAGCAAAACACGCTGTCTGCAAGGCCAGTCACAATTCACTCACTGTCGCTGCTCTCGCTAGAGCTATCACTTGAGCTGCAGTCCTCACTACTATGCACAAGGTCATCTTCAGTTCCAACCATGTTGTTTGTGATGCAGCATTTCTTGAAACTTTTTCGCACCATCTCACCTGGAATGGCCTTCCATGCCTCGACAATCCACTTGCAGAATAGGGCAATATCAGGCCTTCGGACTCGTCCTGTCGGCGTCAAGTCATAGCAGCCTTCGGCCATCAAGTCGGCGTAATAGCGCTTGACATGCGCTTTGAAGGGCTTGTTCAGCGACACATCTGGAGGCTGCAACATTGACGTCATTCCACCGGGTATAATAACTAAGTCGGTGCCGTTGCGTGAAAGGCGGTCCTTCACTTCCTCAGTTGTGTGGCCGCGGAACGAGTCAAGAACGAGCATGGACCTCTTTGGAAGCATCGCACCGGGCCTCTTCTCTCATACCATCTTGATCCAGTCTACGATCTTGATCCAGTCACTGTTCATCCACACGTTCTCATGTGCGCGCACCACCACACTGGCAGGCAAATGAACCTTGGGTAGAGTTTTCCTTTTCAAGATGACGTTCGGTCGCAGTTGCGTGCCGTAGGCGAGAGCACAAAGCAAGACTGTGATGCGCAGTTTCATGTTCCCGCCGGTCAGTGCGCTCACCGAACTGCTGCCAGTCTTCTCAATCGTTGTGTCCAATGACATTTCAAAATAAACAGGAGTTTCATCCGCATTGCCGATTTGCGAGAAAATGCAATTGTGCTGCTTTCGCAGGCCAATTACATATCTCTGGTACTTGAGCAGCTTCTCCTCATAAGAAGCCGGCAAGCGTTGACACATTGTAGTCCGCCGTCTGATTGAGAGCCCTTGCCGCTTCATAAAGCGGTGCAGCCATCCGCGCCCCACACGGAACTCGTGAGGTAGGCCTAGCCCTCTCGTAAGTCGCCGCGCTTCCACTTGGGCCATCTCAGTCGATACGGCGTGACCCCTGCTTCTCACATCTTCGATGAACTTTACTAGCTCCGCCTCCAGCTCAGGGTAGGCAACGGTCTTGGGGCCACGAAATGACCTACGGTCGCGGTGCGCGGCTTGTAGGCTCTCTTTCTTTTTTTTTACAGTCGCACGCAGGACTCGTCTACATCGTGCCGTCTTCCCGCTTCGCGATTTCCAAATTCCTCGGCGACGGCGATGATCTTAAGCTTTTGCTGTGCCGCGAAGGCCTGCCGCCGTACGCTACTCATGGTGACAGAACAGATCGACTTAGGCTTGGCGAACGGGTCGAGATGTGGAGAACTAGCGGTATCAGCGAAGTAAAGAGCGCTCACACTCAGTGACAACTTGACAGCACTACCCCTTCTAGTACACTGTAACATCACCCTGGAAACAACAGAACCGAAATGCAAGCCTGCTACCGCGTCAAAAAGTAGTACATGAATTTACTGATAATACCTCTATAGGCACTATAACATCTCATTTGCCTTGCTGAAATAAATACTGCTTTATTTATTATGGAACTTGCTTTATTTATTATGGAACTTTCTTAGACAGCACCACGTTTTCGGCAAGCCCTTTCCGAAAGTAAACATGGCGTCCGTGACGTAGGGATATGTGGAGGGTCACTGAGCGGCCGCCAACGTCCAAAAATATACTTGTGGTGTGGCAGAAAGATTTTACGTTGAACAATCAAATTGTCTCTCCCCAAGTGTTTTTCTAAACGCTTCAATGATGCAAGCAAGCGAAACCAAGATCAGCCGCAAATTGGCGTGCTACTTGCGGAGCAACACGAATTTGCGGAAACCGCCTTCGTAGCCTTCGCTACACTGTTAAGGGGCTTCACAGCACAATACGCATTGCTGTGAAACAGCACTATAGAAAAAACCCGGCGTGTTATTCGCACCTCCACTTTGCCACTGAAATGTTTGGGTTTTTGGTGTGGGTTATACGCGCGAAAAAACGGTATTCGTGCTTTTTATTTGATATCGCTATCATAATAAGTAGCGGTTGCATTCACTACGAGTAGCCTAAGATATGCCAGTGTGAGTGCAAGCTGAGCGATCGAGTGACGTGCGCGACGTAGGCACTCAAGTGCTCCGAAACGGGCTGTTTGAGTAGCAACAAATGCTCATCGAGTTACGATTATTGTTATATAGTCCGCACATGAACTCTTCAAACCGTCTACATCTATTTTTCACTGCATATCTGCGCCGACTTCGATGTTTTCGGCGATCGTTGCAAACGGAGCGACGAGTCTTGCGGCAGCGTCGCCACAGGCGTGCGCACAGCGTTTCTGTAGCACTTTGGTAGCACCGGCAAGGTTCTGTTTGACCAATGCCTCCTCTAGGAAGATGCCTGCCGCATGAGAAGAAAAACAGCTGCCACACCCTTTTCCTCCTTCATTCTGAAAATGGATGGATGGATGGATGGATGGATGAATATGGCTGTACCTTTTAGATCGGGCGGTGGCTAGCGCCACCAAGCCGTAATACCTAATCAACCAAAAACTATATTTATTTTTTTCCTTAAAAAGTGAGTTTGAGGATTCGTACTTTGCAGTGAAGAGTTTAATTTTCACTCGTGCCTTGACCTTAGCCACCAATCAGATAACCTCCTTCTAGTTAAGTCTACCCGCTTAAAGTTTATTTTGCCTTCCCGGTCCCTAAACCCCAGTGCTTTGAAAAACTCTGCGCCATCATCCTGAACTATAGGGTGAAGCCCTTTACAGAACATTATCAAATGTTCGGCAGTTTCTTCTTCCTCTCCACACGCACTGCATACTGTGTCTACCCCTTCGTATTGTTACGGGGGTGAGAGAATGAATGAAATAAATATATTTACAAAATATACAGGGAGAGTCAGAGGCAGCTGCAGCCAAGATGGAAGACCAGCAGCAACAACAACACGAGCACAGTCGCTTTCATCGCCTTCGTCGTCTATGGTGCTCTTTCGTTGCCGATGTCGTGTAACATATAACCCCGCGCTGCTGGCAGTGCCGTCTCAGCGCCTAAAGGAGAGTAGGGTCATATGCGGATATGCACAGTTTGAGGCGGGTCACGTGGACGACGTCAGTAGCGGGTGCGGACGACGATGACTGACTGTCCAATGGAGCAATCTCGTATGTGACATCGGTAAGCCGGCGTAAAACCTTGTAAGGCCCCGAGTAGCGAGACAGGAGCTTCGAAGAGAGGCCAACGTGGCGGCATGGTGTCCAGAGGAGGACCAATGAACCAGGAGAGTAGGAAACTACTCTGTGATGGCTATTGTAGCGGGCCTTCTGAGAGAGCTGCGATCCAAGAAGACGTTGCCGTGCAATTTGGCGGGCCACTTGAGCCCGAGCAGTGGCATCCCGGGCGTACTCTGTAACCGTTTGCGTAGTTGATGAGAGAAGAGTCTCGAAGGGTAACGCTGGATGGCGGCCGAACAATAAATAGAAGGGGGAGAAGCCAGCGGTGTCGTGGCGTGACGAATTGTACGCAAATTTCACATAAGGCAAAGTACTATCCCAATCAAGGTGATCTTTGGAAACGTACATGGAGAGCATTGTTGTCAATGTTCGATTTAGGCGCTCAGTAAGACCATTTGTTTGTGGGTGATAGGCCGTAGTGAGCTTGTGACGCGTCAAACACGAGTGAAAGATTTCACTTACTACTTTTGAAAGAAATGAGCGACCACGATCAGTCAGCAGCTGTCGAGGAGCGCCATGGTGAAGGATTACGTCATGAAGCAAGAAGTCCGCGACGTCAGTGGCACAGCTTGTCGGTAGCGCTCGTGTGATAGCGTATCTTGTGGCGTAAGCAGTGGCTACGGCTATCCACTTCTTTCCGGTGAGAGAAGTAGGAAATGGTCCAACGAGATCAAGACCGACGCGGTAGAAGGGAACGGTGGGTATGTCTATTGGTTGGAGTGGACCAGCTGGTGGCAAGGTGGAATGTTTCGAGCGCTAGCAGGACTCACATGCAGCAACGTAACGGCGCACAGAACGGTAAAGGCCTGGCCAGAAGAATCTACGCCGCACGCGATCGTACGTGCGCATGACCCCAAGATGTCCCGCGGTTGGGGCGTCATGAAGCTGTTCAAGTACAGCGGAACGGAGTGTCGCAGGAACCACGAGTAGTAGCTCCGGTCCTTCGGTGCTGGTGTTGCGACGGTAAAGAATGCCATCGCGTAGAACGAACAAGTATAGCGACGGGTCTACGTGGGGCAAGCGTAGACTCTGCATGATAGACCGCAAGTGGATATCGCTGAGCTGTTCCTTGCGTATGTCAGTGAAAGCCGACATGGCGAAGACACAAGGGTCAGAATCATGTGCTGAAAGGTCAGGTGGGTCCACGGGGTGACGGGATAGACAGTCAGCATCCTGGTGCATTAGGCCAGATTTGTATGCCACGTCGAAGCTGTATTCTTGTAGTTTCAAGGCCCAACGGCTAAGTCGTCCTGTTGGATCTTTAAGGGACGACAGCCAGCACAAGGCATGGTGATATGTAATTACCGAAAACGTGCGGCCAAACAAGTATGGTTGAAATTTTCCGACTGCCCAGACTAGTGCGAGGCACTCACGCTCTGTAATGGAAAACTTGCTCTCCGAAGGAGAAAGGAGGCGACTGGCATAAGCAATGACGCGATCTTGTCCTCGTTGCCGCTGGGATAGAACAGCACCAATTCCATGTCCGCTGGCATCGGTACGAACTTCAGTATGGGCGGACGGGTCGAAATGGGCCAAGATGGGTGGGGAAGTAAGTAATGTTGTAAGGGTGCTGAAGGCAGTTGCTTGGTCAGTACCCCAATAAAAAGGCATGTCCTTCTTCAGTAGCTCCGTAAGTGGTCGGGCAATGTCAGCAAAATTGTTCACGAAACGTCGAAAGTAAGAACAAAGGCCGATAAAACTCCGTACATCTTTTGCGAAACGGTGTATGGGAAAATCTTTGACAACTCGAATTTTGTCAGGATCAGGTTGCACGCCTCGAGCACTGACAAGGTGGCCCAGCACAGTGATTTCCCGACGGCCAAAGCGACATTTGGAAGAGTTGAGCTGAAGTCCTGCTTTTCGGAAAACCTCAAGAACAGCCGTTAGGCGGCTAAGGTGGCTTTCGAATGTAGGTGAAAATACGATGACGTCATCGAGATAGCACAGGCACGTGGTCCATTTGTATCCACGCAGGAGAGAGTCCATCATTCTTTCAAATATAGCTGGCGCATTACACAATCCGAATGGCATAACCTTGAACTGGAAAAGTCCATTCGGTGTGATGAATGCAGTTTTCTCATGGTCTCGATGATCGACAGAAATCTGCCAGTATCCTGATCGCAAGTCGATAGATGAAAAGTAGGCAGACCCATGTAGGCAGTCGAGAGCATCGTCAATCCGTGGCAGTGGATACACGTCCTTACGTGTTACTTTGTTTAAGTGACGGTAGTCTACGCAGAAGCGCCAGCTGCCATCCTTCTTCTTGACTAGCACGACCGGCGATGCCCATGGACTGCAGGAAGGTTCGATGACGTCTTTTGTGAGCATTTCTTCAACTTCGTGCTGGATAACTTGTCGCTCAGCATTAGACACGCGATAAGAACGTCGTCGGATGGGGCTGGCGTCTCCAGTGTTAATCCTATGAGTTACAAAGGATGTCTGACGCAAAGGGCGGTCATCAAAATCAATGATGTCGCGGTAGGATTTCAGCTGGTGCCGGATGTCAGCTGTCTGTGCTGGAAGAAGGTCCGGAGCGATCATCTTGTCGATGGTGTCATCCGCTGCGCTCTTCGAGGATGAAAACTGAGCAGAGGACGAAGAAGATTCGGCAACGAACGCTGAAATGGCAGCATCTATAGAAAAAACTTTTGCCAGAGTCATACCATTTGGGATAACTTGAGCGCACCAGCTGAAGTTTAGGATCGGAAGAGATGCTGTATTTCCCGTGACTGTCAAAAGTGTGTGAGGCACAACAACATTTTTGGCCAGCAGAACGTCAGCAATAGGTGTCAACATGTAGTCACCATCGGGAACAGGAGGGACAGATCTCAGGTTCACGTAAGTAACGGCTTGAGGTGCTAGGCGAACGTGATCTGCAGAACACAGAGGGGGTTGAGCTGGTGTTGGGTCGTCATGGTAACACGGTAAATCAAGTGGAAGCATGCCGGTTCTACAATCAATAAGGGCAGAGTGGGCGGATAAAAAGTTCCCGCACCTCCACCAAATGTTACGGGGGTGAGAGAATGAATGAAATAAATATATTTACAAAATATACAGGGAGAGTCAGAGGCAGCTGCAGCCAAGATGGAAGACCAGCAGCAACAACACGAGCACGGTCGCTTTCATCGTCTTCGTCGTCTATGGTGCTCTTTCGTTGCCGATGTCGTGTAACAGTATTTGGCCCGATATGTCTTGGTTCGCAGTACTCCCGTTCTGGCCTCAAACAGTAGAGAACTACCCCGAGTATTATCATAGATCCTTTCCTTGGCAATTTCCTGCTTAAAAGTTTGATAGATCTCTAGTGCGGACTTCTTAATCATGCCCATTCTCCACATGTCAGTCTCCGTTTCCTTCACTTTCTTCTTAACCGATAGTTCTTTTTGGTTTGGCCACCTGCTGTTTTCTAAGTATTTACCAGTCAACTTCCTGGTTCGCTTCCTCCATTTTGTATCGACATTCTTCATGTACAAGTAGCTGAAAACCTTCCTAGCCCAACGCTCTTCCCCCATTTCTCTCAATCGCTTCTCAAATTTTATCTTGCTGCTAGCTTCCCTGCCCTCAAATGATGTCCATCCCATATCACCTTGTACTCCCTGATTTGGTGTATTCCCGTGAGCTCCTAAAGCAAGCCTACCTATTCCACGTTGCTTAATTTCTAGGGGTGTGCGAATATTCGAAAGTTTCGAATATTCGTCGAATATTCAATTCGCACTATTCGTATTCGATTCGAAAAAAGTGTATTCGAAAAGTTCGAATATTCGAATTACTTCGAATATTCGACAGCATCGAATATTTGATTGTATTATCATGCGGAAAATAACTCTTCTTTAATATTTTCGCTGGGTTCAGAGATATTAAAACGTTGCCCAGAGGGGCGACTAGAGTCAGAAGTGCACGGAGGCACTATGTCGGCCAGCGACGTTCAACAATCAGCAGCAAAGTTGACGTTCGTGTAAACGTATTGCACACTTTTCGTATGCCGCCGTAACGTGCTGCACTACCACACGTTCACTATGCGGGACCTCGTGTGCAGGAACGAAGCTTAATCGTTGCCGCTTTGTCTCATCAAAACATCGCTTGATAACGCACGACCGTGCACGCGCATGCTAAAGCAGAAACTTCGTCACCGTCGGCAAATGCTTCGGTTAGAAAACATAATAAGTGACAAAAAGAGTTCTAGTGGTAATTTGTACCATGACGTCGCATTTATTTCCTTTTTCAAGGAAGTTCAGCACGTGAGCAGTCGCACAGTTATACAACATGCTCGAAAGCGGTTAGTCCCAACTCGGGATTTTATTGCTAAGTTATGTCGTATTCCCGGCAAGTATGCGTTAAATAACTTGGACTGCATTCTAAACATATTGAATATATGAAATATATATGAATATATTCATATATGAATACCTCTATATTGAAATTATATGAAGCATGCTTGGCTATGTTTTTGGACCCACGCTTCAAGTCAACGGTATTCAGAAACAACAAACAAAAGTTGGTGTGGCTGAAAGATCTGGTGCTTCAGGATGTTGCCCTATGCCCTGCTGTGAAAGTCATGCAGCCAGCAGCAAAAGTGCAGGAGCCACAACAGTGTGTGAAGCCATCCTCTGATGTTTGGAGTGCATTCGATAATCTTGCAAATAGTCAAGTAGCAAGTACACCACTGTCTACTTCAGAATGGAAAATTAAAGCGTATTCTGAAGAAGCCCTACTGAAGAAAGACAGTGACCCATGTGAGTGGTGGCGGACTGTGGGCACCTTCAGATACCCCAGTCTGACAAAGCTTTGCCCCAAGTACTTGCCCATACCAGCCACTTCAGTTCCAAGCGAGCATGCCTTTTCAGTGGCAGGGGAGGTTGTCTCTGTTCGGAGGGAGCGCCTCCTGCCTGATAATGTGGAGCAACTCATATTCCTCCATAATAACATGTAGTCATTATGTTCCATGATAACAACTAGTCATTACTTGCATTGTGTTCCAAATAACAGTGTATGTTGCGTTAACAGACAGGCTGTTGTGTATTTATTTAGACAAATACATCTTAAATTATTGTTACTGTAGAGGCATTTGTCCTTTGATATTCGATATTCGATTCGATATTCGAACATGAATATTCGTATTCGATTCGCATTCGAAAAATTTCATATTCGCACACCCCTATTAATTTCTAATCTTGCTTGAACTTAATTCTGATCTCATGCACAAGACCGCATTGCCGAACGTCAGCCCAGGAACCATGACCCCTTTCCATATTCCTCTCACAACACCATACCTATTGAAATTCCACAGTGCCCTTTTTTTCATGACTGCTGCATTCCTGTTACCTTTAGTCGTCATGTATATTTCGTGCTCTTTCAGATACTCGGTCCCATTGCTTATCCATACGCCCAGATATTTGTATTTATCTGTTATCTCTAGCGTGACCTCCTGTATTCTAAGCTCACTACCGTCGTTGTCATTGAAAATCATGACTGCTGATTTTTCCTTACTGAATCTAAAATCTAACCTATCTCCCTCATTACCACAGATGTCCATCAATCTCTGCAAATCTTCCTTGTTGTTGGCCATTAGCACTATATCATCTGCGTACATTAATGCTGGTAGTGCCTGATCAATAAGTTTTCCTTGTTTGACTAAAGAGAGGTTGAAGCCCAGTCCACTTCCCTCTAATTTTGCCTCTAATCCTTGTAGGTACATCATGAATAATAAGGGTGACAGGGGGCACCCCTGCCTAAGCCCCCGTTTTACCTCTGCAGGCTTGGATACCTGTTTTTTCCACTTTATAACTACCTTGTTACCTTTATAGATACCCTTTAAAAGATTAGTGACTACATGTTCCACGCCTAGTGTGTCCAGTATTCTCCACAATTCCTCTTGAACCACGCTATCGTATGCTCCCTTGATATCCAAAAATGCTAGCCCCGGAGGCCTGTGTTCCTTTTTTGCTATTTCGATACACTGCGTCAGTGAGAACAGATTGTCTTCCAACCTCCTGTGTTTCCGAAACCCATTCTGCAGTTCCCCCGGCACCCCCTCATCCTCTATCCACGCCTGCAGTCTTTCCTTTATAATCTGCATCGCCAGCCTATAGACCACTGATGTCACTGTTATAGGATGGTAGTTGTTTATGTCAGCTTTGTCCCCCTTTCCTTTATAGATCATGCTCATCCTGCTAAGTTTCCATCCATTGGGAGCTTCACCATCGATTATTATTGTGCTCACTGCCTCTCTCAAAGCCTGCTTAGACTTCGGACCTAATGTCTTTATCAGCCTAATTGGAATGCCATCTGGGCCTGTTGATGTACTACTAAGAACCTTTTTCTCAGCCCTTTCCCACTCTTGTTGTGAAAATCGAGCCATTGCACCACTTGATTCGGCCTTGTCTATTGTGGTGCATAAAGTACTTTTTGTTGAAATTTTTCTGTCGCCCTTGTTGTTACATATTCAATAGCTTCGTCCCCTTCTAGCCTAGCGCCTTGGGCTGTAGTTATAAAACTCTGTTCTAGGCTCGTCTCATTTCTTAGGGAGTTTAGATGGTTCCAAAATTTCGCAGCGGCCTTTCTATCTTTTTTATGTACTTCTGCCAGCCACTGAGCTCCCTTCCTTCTAATCTTTTCATTGATCAGAATGGATGCATCCCTTCTACAGCTTAGAAAGGTTGCGCTTTTTCTTTCAACATCATCTGTCGGTTCACCCTGCTGCTTAGCATGTTTGTGTTCCCTAGACGTTTTGCTATGGCTCTCTTAACTTCCTCATCCCACCAACTTTTGGTTTTGTGTCTTCTTTTCCGGAGTGACTTGTCACGCGTCTTAGCAAGCTCTAGCTCAAAGAGTCTAAGTAGATTCGTGTACGTTCACACTGTCTTATTATCATCCGTGAATATTTCTCAATTTGTTTTGTGGCTATTTCAATTTGCCTTTCTGGATAAAAATTTTCCTGTAGTTGCTCATCTTGTCTCCTTCCCACTTTCACTGCTCTTCCAAAACTTAGCTTGATACGTTTGTGATCGCTACCCACACTTCTGGAGCCACCTTCATCTATGTGCATTCCCCTGAGCTTATCATACATCCTATGTGACATCAGTGCATAATCTATCGTCGACTGAAGCCTTCCTACCTCCCATGTTATTTGCCCTTCACACTTCTCGGTACTGTTGCAAATGATCAAATCAAGCCTTTCACACATGATCATTTTGCCTGTCGGGTCGGTATACCCATCTATATCTTCTATGTGCGCATTCATGTCTCCTAGTATAACTATCTCGCACTCTCTTCCTAACTCCTGAATGTCCTTTGATATACACTCTACCATTGCCTGGTTTTCCTCTCTGGCCTTTGCTCCCGTCCACAAGTACGCGAAACCAAGGAGTGTCATTTGACCTGCCACTTTCCCTTTTAGCCATAAATGTTCCTGCACTCCTGCTTGACCCTTTGCCAGTCTGTACTTTTATGAATGAATGCCCCAATACCACCCCCCTTACTGCTGCCTTCTGTTCTATTACAATATTCCCACGCGCAGTCCGGATTGTTCAGAGGTTGTTCCATGTCCCTGAGATGCGTTTCTACAAAACCGTATACCATCGCCCTCTCTTCTCTTAGCTGTTCTTCTATCTCTTCCCACTTCAGCCTGTTCCTACCACCCTGCATGTTAATATACCCTATGTCTGAATTGGCTCGGCGCTCGTGGCTACGTCTATTTATGCCCCGGACTCTACCTATCTTAGATATTGGTGCCACTTTGGAATCGTATCTGTCCATACCACCTGTCGAAGAGTCTCCCTGGTTGTTTTCCTCGTTACTAGCTATCCTGCACCCCGAAGGGCTCGCTTGCCCCCCCAAAAAAGCTACTGCGCGTCCTGCAAGTCGCCAACCCACCTCATGACCTAGCCGCCCATCGAAGTGTATTCTGTCTCATTGAAAACCCCTTCACCTATGCACCTCTTTGTTTATTTCCACCACCTCAAAGTCTTTCTCTCGACTCATCCGCCATATCTCTTGGTTTGCGTTGACCACCGCTCTTCGCAGGTTGCTATCACGCACCGGTACCTCCGGTATCGTGCATATACCTGTACCTAAGGAGAAGTGGCGCGCATGTCATCGACACCTTTCGCCAGTGTGGCTGCTAGTCCTGCTGCATCTTCATTTAAGGCATCGTTTAAACCGCCTGAAATTATCACGAGGTTTCGTCTATCAGCTGTCGTTTTGAGCTTTGCGCTCGCTCGCGTCATGACTGCTTCCAGCTTGCGTCCTGGGAACGCCCCTACTGCAACCCTCTTGTCACCTCTTACCCTCTCTTTGATGGCTTCTATGCATCGACTTAAATTCGAGTCCCCGGCGATTATCACATGCTGTGACTTTTGAGCTGGAGCGTTCTGCACCTGGGGGCTACTTGCACCTGTGACGCCGGCTGCTTTTTTCCCTCCCTGCCCCACCACTACCTCGCTGAAGCTGGGCCTTGCGAGAGTTGAACCAGCTAAACCTGTTTTTTCAAACTTGCTTGCTTTTTCTTCTCCACCGTTCTGGTTGCCGGTTCCCTACTGTTCTCTCGGTAGGTCGCTTCTTTGTTCAGCTTCGCTAGCGCTTCCTCGGCGGACTTCAGTCTTTTTCCCATTGCCCTCGTTTTCTCTTGCTCTGTCGCCAACGCAGTCTCGAGCTCGGCGATTCTCATCAGCAGTTCACTCTGGGCAACCATCATTTTCTCCATTTTTTCCTCGACCTCACATTGCCTACACTTCGCGTCAGCCTCTTCTCCATCTGCTTCTACGCTTGGGTCCACTTCGAAACCCACTCCACATCCTGAACACTTTACCGTCTTTTTAACCATGCCTTTCTGACACCAATTGTCCCTATACTCGATAATTACTAAACTCGAGCCCTGCACTAAGAAAAAGAAGAAAGTCTAAGCTCTACTACAAAAATTTGCATGTTCAATGTACGCGCACCTCCCCCACGTGGTGGCAAAAAAAACAACAACAAAAAAATTCAAACACACACACCCGCACTAACTAATAAATACCTGGTGACTGGCCCCCGAAAAAGCCGTACCATAACATAAGTGCTACGAAGATTTAAACCGCTGCCTTATAATTATAAAGACAAGCTCAAAACGTGCAAAAACACTTATCTGCGCAGTCGATCCGGAGCTCTCAAAAAACACGTCCATCCACCTTGACAGCCCGCCTTGTTCTCGGTCGCTAGCGCCACTTGTGGCGGACGGTGCAACAACGCAACACTTTGCATAGCCTCAGAAACAGTGGTGCACAGTTGCAGGTCTCGAACAATTCTCGACTGACGTGCCCCTATGGGCTTCAGATGAAAAACGCTTAGCTGGTACCGTCCGTCGCCGTGATGATAGTGTCGGTCGCAAGCGCCATTGCACGGAGGTTGTTTAAAACTGAAGGCAGGCCAACTCCGCTGAGAGCGCGAGCCATTCCTCAGGCATCTTTCTAGAGGAACGAGTGTTGAAGATTGGGCGAGTTGGTTCGTCGTACTTGAACTTGTATAGCGCATTACGGGGAAGAAGAAACGGCCGAGCAGACCGACACAAGAGGACAGAGCGCTATACTTTTATAGCGCTCTGTCCTCTTGTGTCAGTCTGCTCGGCCGTTTCTTCTTCCCCGTAATGCGCTATACAAGTTCAAATTTCTAGAGGAAGCGTTGGTAGCGTTGGTTTGGCGTTGCATAAGTCCGTTGCCAGACTTTGGGGTGGTTGCTGCGAGACTGCCACCAAATTCGGCAGAGAAATTTGCCCCTGTCGTTGTGGCTTCTCCGTGAGGGTTTGGTGTCGTCCGCGGTGCATTTTGCGAATGCATGATCTACGCTCGCCGTTTTAATTAACGGAATGAAACGCACCTTGCAGACGTTGGGGCGCGTTCTCTTGCTGTGTGCGCTGCTGTGCAATTAAGAGATTGTGACTCAGTATTAGGGACGATGGGGAAAACTGAATAGAGTCGCAGCAGGCGGTGCGCTGCCCCCCCCCCTTCTTTCTTTTTTTTTCACAGCTGATGGTCGGCGTTTCTCCTGAAACGCCGACTGCATGTCACAGCGTTCGTGTGTGACGCGGACCGCGCGTCACTGGCACGCCGGTGCGCGTTCCTTGGAGTGGACATGGGAGTGTCACGGGGTCGTGATGTGAACGAAGGGTGTAGACTGCAGGTCGGATAATAAACTGTTTATTTGAGCCTAACTTGTGGCCACGTAAAAGGAAAGTCATATTATCGCAAGACGCTGGCACTGTACCGGCCTTCAATCAATTGACAAGCGGCGAAGCGCGTCGGAGTTTATAGACAAATTCCCCCAGAAACAAGTCACGAAAATGTGGTGGCACTGTGTTCGAGCATTTGGTTTCGCTTAGTGGGCAAAAGCCGCGGCGCTTACCACAGTTGCTGCTGTGTTTCCGCTGGTGCGTGCGCTGTTTGTGGCCAAAGAAGAAAGAGTGTTGTAGCGACGAACTTTCACGGTGATTAGCACGGAAAGGCACATATTCATGACTGTATGAAGAACATATTTGACTAGTGGTAACATGAAAACTATGACATGCATGTCATGAATGTCATGATTTACATTTCATGGTCCTGCAGCTCTTGCGGTGGTTTCGTTCATATGTCATGTTGCAAAATTAGTATGGCATGGTTGCATGGCGAACACAAGTGACAGACCGTAGCATCAAAATAATGACATGCGTGTCATGTCATTATGACTACATGCCATGCTCATCTGTGCTCGCGGCCGTTTCGCTAGCGTCACACATGCCAAATTTGGTTTACAGTACGTGAATGAATGATGAAGGTATGTGACTGGTGCAAGTATGATAATGATGAGATGCGTGTCATGTAACAACATGACTACATGCCACGCTCATGATGCACGGGCGGCCGTTTTGATAGCTTCACTTATACCAAATTTGGTATTACATGACGCGAACGGACGACAAAGGTGAATGACACATCCAAACATGATAATCACGACATGCGTGTCATGTAAAAACGATGACTATATGCCACACTGATGCACCCGCGGCCGTTTCGCTAGCTTTACGTATGCGCGATGTCAATTGATGACAAAGGTATGTGACTGGTGCAAACATGATCATCATGAGATACGTGTCATGTGAGAACATGACTAGATGCCACTGTCAAGGCGCCAATTCATTTCAACGTGACGCGGTGCGCGTCCTCCCCGGCGTTCATTTCGTCGCGTCACGCCAGAGTTGCCACGCCAGGCACTGATCCTGCCATATACTCGCAGGCACGCGCTGCACTGCGTTGCTTTGACGCATGTGCGTTTCAACGCGTCTGGTGTCCCTCCGTCACGAAAAGAGCAAGACACAGTGTTGTCTGGGTGACGCATCGGCGCAAAATGCAGCATGTCGCATTTCGCGCCGGTTGCTGTCAGGCCGCGCTGACAGACGCTTGTCGCGCCTAGCGTCAGAACACAGAGTGCTCGCGTTTTGCTAACGTAGCGTCGCTGTGCCTAGCGTGTGCGCACGTCAACGCTACAATGGAGTATATTGGGCCCTTCACAATGCGCTCGCAGCTGTTTTGCTAGCTCTACATATACCAAATTTTGTGTGACGTGACGTCAATGAATTACGAAATATATGACTGGTGCGAGCATGATAATCCTGATACGCGTGTTATTTAAGAATATTTGTTTATTTATAAAGCACTGCAGGCCATTAAAATGGCCCAAGCAGGAGTTTGAGGATGGTACAATAATGATATGAACAATTAATAGATGTACAGGTGTAGAGAAAGAAGAAAAAACAAAGAAAACAACAACAACAATGACAGAAATATAAATCAGACAGTTGTACAATATATTCGCGGGTTACATAACTCGCATTTCAAAATAATTTTCTAGAGATTTTAGTACAGTTGCATACTCAAGAATATGGTGCGGCAGTTCGCTCCAGTCTGTTATTGTGTGAGAGAAAAAAGAGTTTGAAGTTGCTAGTGTGCGCAAAGGCAGGTGTGCATATATAAGAATGGTATCCTCTAGTAGGACGTGAAGATAACGGAGTGAGGACGTGCGAAAGATCTATGATAGTGTTTTTGTTAGATAGGTGAAAAAGAAATTTAAGTCTAGCTAGCTTCCTTCGGCATTTTGAAGTTGGAATATTGTTATTATTATTAGTTCTGTCGGGGAGTCAGACTGGTGGAAGCAATAGTAAATAAACCGAACAACTAATCTTTGGACTTTCACAAGATTATTAAAATCTTCTTTAGTGTGCGGATCCCTGATTTCAGACGCGTACTCGAAACAAGGCCAGACTATTGTGTTAAAAGCGAGGAGTTTAGTTTAAGCGGGAGAGCTTTTGAGGGTGTGCCTTAGTAACCCTAACTTTCTGCGGGCAGAAGAGCAAATCTTTCAATTTGGCAGGACCAAGTTAAGTTGTTGGTGATTGTGACGCCAAGATAGTTATAACCTTGCGTAAATAAAATTGAAGTTTCTTTAATACTGCGCGAGTAAATTAGGGGTTGTTTTTTGTTAGTAATACGCATAGATACAGTTTTCTCTGGGTTTATGTGCACGTCCCTGCACTCACACCAGGTATTAACTGCATCAACACTTTGGCTGAATAATACTTGGTCATCTGTGGATTTCACTGAACTAAACAGAAGACAATCATCGGCAAACAGCCGCATTTCGACACCATATTTAGCACAGGATGTGCTAAATATGGTGGATGTGTAATGTCAATGATATAGATTAAAATAGTAGTGCTTCTAGGACGCTACCCTGGGGAACTCCAGAGGTAACGGGAAAAGGTTTGGAGTAGGTACCGTTTATATCAACAAACTGTGTACGAGAAGACAGATACGATGTTACCCATTTAACAATGGTCGAGGGAAAATTAAGCATGTTAAGTTCGTGAATTGTTTTGGAGTGGGGTGTTTTATCAAATGCCTTGTTGAAGTCAAGAAAGATGACGTCAGTTTGACCGGACTTATCTAGGACTGAGAATAAGGAAGGAAGAAGGTGTCTAATGAGAAGAAGGAGGAGAGGTAGGCCTTGAAA
Organism: Rhipicephalus microplus; assembly: GCF_043290135.1. Lineage (NCBI taxonomy): Eukaryota > Metazoa > Arthropoda > Arachnida > Ixodida > Ixodidae > Rhipicephalus > Rhipicephalus microplus. The sequence goes on along the minus strand of NW_027464586.1, from coordinate 10,036,234 downwards.
GCAGGTTTCTGGCCTGCTACTCTACACGGGGGTAAGGGGAAAAGGGGAAGAAAAAGGAAGGTATGACGAGGGGTGATTGTGGTATGGCACATTAAGTCACTGCACACAGTGTCTCGTTTGGTGTAGTACACGCACAAAAGTCCATTACCAGATTCTCTAAAGACGGGAATCTAAACCTGTCTTGCTTAGAAATGCAAGCATGCCCTTTAAGCTGCGTTGGGCGTGATCCAAACGTTCCCAAGCACCCAAAAGTTTCTCTTCCGAAAAGGGTTGGCAGTCTAGGTCATCTGTGAGGCACTTAAGAGAATTTCTTTCTACTGCGTATAAAGGGCACAAACACAGGATGTGATTAGTAGTTTCTGGCGTGTTACACAAGTTGCTGCTAGGATTTTGCTCTTGTCCTATCATGCTTAAGTATCGTCGCGTGTATGCAGCACCCAGCCGCAGTCTATGTAGTAGCGTTTCCTGGTCTTTCCTTAGTCGGAACGGAAGGCAAAAAACACGACAAGAGTCAAGCCTGTAAATGCGCTGGTGGCGATAATTCAGATCATTCTATAGTCCTTGCATAGATATCTTCATACCTTTAGACAGCAAGGTGTTGATATTATATCAAGAAAAGTGAATCGATATCACTTTGCCACTAGTGTGCGCCATTTTCGCTTCTGTATCAGCTTGTTAATTCTCAGCTATTCCACAATGACTGGGAATTCATTGCAATGCACCGGTATGAATCACTCACTCACTCACTCACTCGATCAATCAATCAGTCAATCAATCAATCAATCAATCAATCAATCAATCAATCAATCAATCAATCAATCAATCAATCAATCAATCAATCAATCAATCAATCAATCAATCAATGTTTTATTAGCACCAGAAACGTACATTGTGAGTAAGCATGCAGGAGGAGGTCCCAAGGTAGTAAACCACAGGCGGGACCTCCTATGTTAATACAATGCAAAAGCTAAAATACGAATAACGAAAGAGCAAGTCACAGAACATTTCGAACTTTCTTTTTACAAAGTAAGATATCGAAAATTAACAAAATGCAGCAGTTATACGTTTAATAGAGACTTTTTGAATTTTCTCCTAAAAACATGAATGTGCATTAAGTCTTTCACATCATGTGATAAAGAATTCCATAATGAAATTGATGAAAAAACAATGCTCATGTTTCCATACTTAGTGCGAACTTCAGGTTATAACAGGTTATGGGCGACGGCGAATCTATTTTCATTGAAATTATTCAAGAAAGCAATAGGAAATACGTCGATAGTGAGGGTGGAGTGGAAAATTTTGAAAGAACAAAACACACACATTATAAACGTACATTTGGTAGATGGGTAATACGTCAAGCTGTCGAAAAATCGCCTGTGATGGCGCTTGACGTGAAGCGAAAGTTATGAGTCACATTGCTTGATTTTGCAATTCGTCTAACGGCCAAATGTGCACTGGATATGAACTGCCCCATGATGTAGTGCAATAACTGAGATGGCTGTGTATGAATACATAATACAATGCCTTCAGAGTTTCGATGCGAAACACATGCGTGACCTGACCAATGCCCTGATACCGTATGAAATATTTTTACAAACAGAATTGATATGTTGCTGAAATTTCATAATTGTCCATTATAACTCCTAAAAATGGCGTACGATCACTTAAAGAAATAACTACTGAGGATTGAAATGCCTCATTCAACATAATGATTATGTCACACACCAGAGGACTGTATGCAGTGTCTTGTTTCATGTAGTTTCTAATTAGCTGAAGGGCCGGCTCGGAGTCGCAAAATAATGTCCAATTCGCTGGACTCTGCTGTAAGATGTAGCACGCAGCTTGTCGGATGCCGGTCAGCTCGGTGGCAGTAGATGATGTTCGGTGTGCTATTTTGAAGCGTTGGAGGAGAAAGAATGCATACAGGAAACTAATTGGGGTGTCGTGGATAGACCTTTAAGGAACCCATGCCGGAATGATGATAGTGCGTTGTGCTCGTTTAGAAAATTAATCATTTAGGTTGACATCATGTGCTCTAGAAGTTTTCAACAAGTGCTAGTAAGTGATCTTGGTCTGTAGTTAGACAAAAAGTGTTATTTCCTTTTTTAAGTACCGAAATCATTCAAGCGATGCGCCCGTCTAAAGGAACAATGCCTTGAGATAATGATAAACGAAAGATTAGTACAAGGAAGCGGGAAAGCGATTCAGCGTAACGACGTAAAAAGTATTTGGCAGGTTGACCGAACTACAAGAGCATTTTGTTTTGCTGTTCTGAAGCACGGAAAAGACACCTTCAAACGTTATGAAGTCGGGATAAATTTCTACTGAATTACTGCCAATTGCACTATTAAATGAGCATGGACTGAAAAAAAAACAGAGTGAAAGTAACGGTTAAATTCTGTGGCTAGTTGTTTCTCATATCGAATAATCTGATCCCCAAGCACAATGCAATCTGTAGTTTTCTGTTGATTAACTTTTATGTGGCGCCAAAACTTGGCTAGATCACTCTTAAGAATATGCGGTTATTTAACAGAATAAAACACATGTTTGCTGGACCGTATTCTTTCTGAAAGCGTTCTTTTTATTAATGGCAATCCTTTTGAGTAACGCTGTCTCATACGCTTTACTTTCCGTGCAATTCGAATGATTTCTCTAGTTATCCACGGATTTTTCGGATGTTGCTTTTTAGTTTTGTTTGGAATAAAATTGTTGAGGCAATAGCTACAAAGTGATTGGAAGGTATTCCATAGATAGTTTGCATCATCACCAGAAAAGCGATCAAAGGATACATCGAGGTAATATAGAACTGTCTCCTTATGAGCTCTAAAAAATTGTCGAACACTTTCTGTTTCCCGTGCATATTGTCAGGTTGATTACCAAGACGGCATGTAAAGAAAACCAATTTGTGATCAGACAGACCATCATCAACAGATACATGTACATCAGAAAGGAATGTGCTATGAAACAAAAGATCTAATATTGACGATGTATCATACTGCACCCTTGTCGGCCCATTCACAACTTGTTCCAGATTACATGCCAGCATTAAATCAAAAACAACCTGGTCACTTGAGAATGAAGAGCATAGTTTGAACCAATCAATATTAGGTAAATTAAAATCTGCTGTTAGTATTAGGCGGCTTCCAGAATATTCAACACATAAATCATAAATTTTAGACAGGAAATCATCGTCTGAAGTCGGAGAGCGGTAGGCCGCTACTAAAATAATATAATTTCCGAACACGTTTAGTTTCAAACAAAAGCTTTCATGGCCATCTATTTGTTTCAAAAATGTAACTATCACATGAGAGCTCAATATAACGGCGACACCTCCACCACACGATGGTCTGTCCCTTCAATACAATTTAAAGTTGCGAGGAACAATTTCAGCATCACTGATACCTTCGTGCAGTCAAGTTTCAGTCAAGACCGTGATGTGTGGAGAGTATGCTAACAATGTGCTCTCTATTTCAGCAACTTTGTTGATAATGCTTCGTGCGTCGATATGAAGAAGACACAAGGTTTCATTACGCGGAGGTGGGATTTGTCAGGCATTTTCCGGGGGTTAAGTGCCGGTGATAAACTTGGACGAGTAATGGTTGTAACTTTTACTTGGCAATTGCTGCTGTCATCCCCCATGAACGTGTCGTCATCAATACGGAGCTTATCGTGCAAAATATAGGGTTTCTTGCCGTTAGCCTTATATTTTAGCACTGTCCCATAGTAGTTTACACCTGCGGAGCGTGCAGCGGGAGTAATCATTTTGGATAAAAATTTCGGTAGCTTTAATCTTCTTGGCGTTCATTAGTATTTCTTGTTTTTCGTTGTAATCCAGTAAGTACTGTTGCGGATCCCAGCGCTGTACTCCAGTTGTTGCGGATCTCATCACTGTTTACCAGTAGTCGATTCGAATCCCAGCGCTGAGCACCCGTTGTTGCAGACCAAGGTCTACCGGGTCTTTTGTGTTAGCGTGGTGTAACTTCGAGTGAAGGAAAAGAACGCTGACAAGCTGAGGATACGAAAAACAAACAGGTTTATGGCACTAGTTACAATTATTCGCAGCATGAGGTTAAGAGTTCACAAACCACGAGCGTGGTGGTTGAACCGTTACATCGTACAGAGCAACGTCCAGCACTCTGCGGCGTCGTTTTAAGCCCTGTCGGGCTCCTCGTCCTTGATTTTTATTTATTTATTTATACATGTACCTACATCGCCCTTACGAGCATTATTGTAGGGGGGAGAACAAGCAAAAGAATACAGTACAGTCGATATACCAAAAAAGATGGTTGCGGATAAAAGGCTGTATCGTTTGAAAGAACATAGTCATAACAAAGTGAAACAACAAAGTGAAACAACACTGTCATAAATAAGGCATCAAATTGCAAATACAAAGCAAACGTTGAAAGAGAAGAGTGCTATTGGTAACACAGGGCAATAAAAACAAAAGAAAATAATTAGTACGGAACGCATCAGAAATGTACAGTAATGATTAGTTCAACAAAAAATTGTGCAAATTTTCAACAAAAGATAAGGGAGGCGCAGAGACAATTTCCTCTGGCAAGCCGTTCCACTCATGCGTGGTTCTTGGAAAAAAGGCGTATTTGAATGCGTTGATCCTGGAAGTGTATTCACGCAGTTTTAAAGAATGGTCAGTACGGGGTGACACATAGGTAGGTGGCCTTATATACTGATCCTTGTCGATGCCTGTTTTGTTCATGAATATGCTGTAAAATAGGGACAGTCGTAGGTATTTTCGCCGGTCAGCTAACAGAGGCCATTGCAATCCTGAACGAATGTCAGCTGATCTTATGGTAAAGTTATAATTGCTTGCCACAAAGCGTGCTGCGCGTGCCTGTACACGCTCCAGGGCTTCTATATTTGATTTTGTTGAGGGGTCCCAGGCACTGCAGGCATATTCTAATATGGGACGCACATTGGATATGTATAGTGTTTCTTTCAACTTAGTTGGTGCCTGTCTGAAATTACGCCTCAAAAAATTTAGCACTCGACTAGCCTTTAATGTTAAGTAATTAATATGAGCGTTCCAAGATAGGTTGGCAGAAAAAATGACCCCTAGGTATTTATATTCTGTTTCAACCGGCAAGGTAGCCCCGGCCATGACGTAATTTGAAATCCGAGGCTGTTTTTTGTTCGTAAACCTCACCAATTTACACTTCGACAGATTTAGTGTCATTCTCCATGAATCACACCAAGAAACTATGGAGTTCAAGTCATTCTGCAATTTAACGGTGTCCGCTTCAGAGGTAATGTTACTGTAAATGCAGCAATCGTCAGCATACAATCGAACACGGCTAGAGAGATTGTCGGAGATATCATTTATAAAAATAAGAAAAAGCAGGGGCCCCAAAACTGACCCTTGCGGCACTCCTGACAATACACCGACGCTTAATGAGCACACACCGTCAAGAATCACGCACTGCTGTCTTTCTGAAAGGTACGCCTCAATCCACATGAGAAGGGCATTAGGTATGCCTAGACAATGAAGCTTTTGCAACAACAACACATGTGACACGGAATCGAATGCCTTCTGGAAATCCAGAAATATACAGTCAACCTGAAGGCCTGAGTTAATAGAAGCTGCAATGTCGTGCGTGAACTCGAAAAGTTGTGTATCGCACGAGAAACCCGCCCTGAAACCGTGTTGCAATGGGGAAAAGAAGTTATTACTTTGAAGATGATTCATTAAGTTTGTGTAAATGATATGTAAATGATATTGGAACACCAATCACACACACACAACAGGCGTGGGGGACGAGCATGCACGGCCCACGTGAACGTCCAGTATTGAGTGGTGATCACTGCACTGCAAGGTGACGCCAGCGGGGCTCTTCCTCGTCGTGTGTGTGCCGCTGGTCGAGTGGTCGCAAGCTCCTGACTGCATACATCAAAGTGTCCGCCGATCTGTTCGCTCAATTAGCGGGGCGATTTGCGGTGGCCGCCACGGTCTCTTCCAAGGTGAGTCATGGAGGGCAGCTGTCACCGCTGCTTCTCGAAGGAACGACGCAAGGGCCCGTATTTGAAAGCCAGGAACTCGCCTTCGCTTGTCGCATGGTCAGGGTAATTGCCGAAATCTTCGACAGCGTCTCTGAAACTCGACCACATGCACAAGCAAGCACTGGACCCCCTTCGAACAAACCAAGCCAAAAAAAGGAATGGGAAACCAATTTTCATTACTAGCTTCAACAAAAAGCTAACATTCTGAACTCTCAGGACTCACTTGCGCTGAGAAACCAGACGTGCTACCTTACACATTTTACATAATAAGTTGAACAAAAGAACTAAAATATCAATTTTGATACATGAAGAGCACCCCAAGATGGCTTAGAGCGGCTGAGCGCGTGAATGTTTCTCTTCTATTCGCCCTTATATCTCACGTCAGAATGATATTTTTGAAGAATAAAACTGCATTTCACAAGGCGACTGTTCCTATGTCACGGTTTGCAGCCAAGTAAGGAGACATTGGTCTGTCTCTACTTTAAATGTAGCACCTCTGAGATAACACTGCCACTGATGAATGGCCTACACCATGCAAGCGCACTCCTCTTCTGAAGCGTAATACGTTATCTCCCGAGAGCCCAATTTCTGGCTCAAGTAAAGCGCAGCTTTGTTTGTTACCGCTGTCGTCCTCACATGAAACGGCTGGCTGCTTCTTTTCATCACTGACCAATTTCATCAATTCTGTGCCGCCGAAAGCATCGGTCCGGAACTTGGATTCGGCGAGCGTTAAAATTTGTCCTAACATCTGTCTTTGTTTGCGGCCACCAATAATTGTCTACTACTGAGACATTAAGCTATATAGCCTCATGAAACCTTAACCTATTATGTCCATGGTCTACCTCAACGTCTAGGGAAAGCTTAATTATCCGGTCTTATGAGCACTCGATCAATCATTCTTCAAAGTAAAGCAACAACAAAAGGGAACAAACGCTGCCTTATAACAGGTTCAATAGGTTAAAGTTACCTGCCTATGCTAACCCCTTTGATAAAAAAAACAACAACCGAGCTGTCTTGAGCGTTTTCAATTGACCTCATTCCTACAGCACTGCAAAATGCATGACACTACTAACCGAATGCCTAATTTTTCACGGTATTTTAACACTCTTACGTTATGTTGTAACATGCCGCGTACAACACAAGAATAACCCTAGGTAAAAACACCTCAACAGCACCTCACCACAATTGCGTAGGTTTTATGCTAAAACCATGCACTAGAAGGTTCTTAATGCTCATAGCGCGTAACGACAACTCTACCGTGTCGCGCCGAACTTAATCAGTTCACGAAATCATTGGATCTATGCTAACATCTTCTTCAAATGTTCATTCACACCACATCCCCATGGCAGTTAAGGCATACGACATTACAATAAACATTTCAAACACTAGAAAAATAACACATTTTTTCGGTTTTTACCTTAGCGAATTCGCCCTTATGAATAAAGCACTTTTACTAACCTTCAGCCTTTAGCTGAGTGGTTTTACTTTTAAAAAATTTAACACCGCATCACGTAACTAACAAAATTAAACTGCTGAAGTCCGCATCTCCAATGCAACACTGAGTAAATATATTTAACACGCACGTGCAATAAGTGTTCAAACTGACCGCCCCCTTTTCTCTACTAGACTCTTGAATCGCACACGATGGGGTCGCGGTCCCGGCGGTTTTCGAGCACGCCAAAGGCTACAAAATGCATAAATTTAAGCAGTGCACTGCCATCACACTTCATTTCACATTTAGGAGGGCTCCCTTCAGGAATTTGAAAGGGACGCCAGAAACAGGGGTGAAACAGGGGATATTATCTCTTTGTGCTCACCCGGACGCGGTTTTTTGCCATTGTGCTTTTTCGACGTTCACCCGTCGGACAAGATCGCTTTCTCGAAGTTGTCGAACTGAACCGCTCGTTTCGTTGGGGTGACGCACCTAGTTTACCCCTCTACACCTGCCTCGCCTTTTGTGCCTCCATGAACGCAACAATGGGCGTTTCCTGACACGGATTAAAGGCCTACCCTTTCGTCTTACTTGCGACTGGAGCCCCGTGTACATGGACGCGACGGGGGCAGGCTGAGTTGAGTGGCGGGTTCAGCTTACCTCGACGCGCCCGAGTTTATATGAACTCGCACGGACGAGTTGAGGTGAGCGGTGATCGCAGCGACGCTTTGCGTCGAGGCGAGCCGAAAGCCCGTCTTCCGGTACCGGTTTCCGCTCCTCCAAGCCTGCGCTCTCGCCACTGTGGGATGCGGTTGTTTACGCAGTTGTCGCTCCGCCACCGCGATGCCTATCTCAGCTCCCGTCTTGGTATTTTTTCTCACTTTGCACTAGCTGTACTTTATGATTGTGTTGGTGTCTTGGCTAACACTGCACAACGCGATGGCAGCAGTTGTTCTGTAAGCGCAGGAAAATTACTGGCGGTAAGCGCAGGAAAATGGAGCACGAATCAACAAGCCGCCTTTGGTGCATTTAGGAGGCTGCCGAGGAACCCTCGGTGCAGTGAAGTGCGCTTACGGTCCGCCGTTTACAGCCTTGGGGGCAGCTCAATATAAATAATATTTTCTCGCGTAAAATAAAGATTCGTATTAAACTTCTCTGGAAAAGTTGAAAAGCTGTAAATAATTCTGACTTTGGTCAAGAACTCTGCATTGCTTCCCCGCAAAGCACATTAACATACACTAGTGGTGAATGCGTTTTAACAAGGAAATGCGGTTCTTTTCCTACCGACTGCAATCGTTTTACCGTGCTGCGTATAATATTTCACTTTTTCGAAGTTTCGTCGCAACCTAAATGCCACCATATTTAAGAAATTAAAATGTTCTTTAGAAAATTGGTTCCGAAAATGAATAGTGTGGTAAAGTGACCAACCATTACTTTTTATAGTGTAATTGTAGATGGTCTAGCGTACTGTCTGGGATATTTGGCGTGGAACGACCCTCATCTCCTCCAAAATCTGAACACTAAACCCGAAAAAAACGTTCTAAATGCCTAAGTCCATTCAGGGATTCATGAAACACGAATTAAAAAGAGCGAAACCAACCCTGGACTACGCTTTTCCTCTGGGGGAAATTACATGTATTGGTAAAGGCACTTAATTTTTGTGATAAAGTCAATCTACACCACTTGCAAAAAAACCCAAAACAAAGCTTACAAAGAATAAAATACACGAAAGTATTTGCCTTTTCCGAGTCGAACCTGGCTGTGATGAACGCAAAATAAATGCAAGCGGAGTTGGAATGCTGCGCATTAGTAGACGTTTCTGCGAATTTACGCAAATGTATTCTGATGGCGAGGTGACCAGAAACTTTATTAAAGCGTTCATGTGCACGTATTTGAGATTTCTGGCACACAAGCCGATTTCCTGCTACGGGCAGAGCAAAATAGCCGGTCGTGAGAATGATAACCAACAAGCTCTCGTAGGACGTGCCAAGCAAGATTTAAACGTAAAAGTGATCTGGATTTACCGCTTAACAGAACGGTGTCCTCGTTCTGTTATGCTTGCTATCGAGCAAATCACTCAGTTTTTTTGTCGTTGACTAAAGCTCGCAACGTCGTTATTTCATCATCTGTCCACATGGTGCGTGGAGCCCGCGAGGATGTCATCGTGCCTAGCACGCGCGTACCGGCCGACAGAGAAAGAGCAACGTCGGAGTGATGGGGACAGGGAAGCGGAGACCGCGACGGGCGGGAGAGGTCAAGAGCCGTCAACTCAGCGCGACCGGTTATACATGCCCTTTCTGAGCGCGGCGAGTTCGGTGAACCTACCCCCTGTCTCCGGGTCGACGGGACTCGCCGCGACGACTCTCCGCCCCGACGCGTCCGCTTATACGTGAGGAGGGCGAGTCCAGAAAACCTGTTTATTTCGACTCAACGTGCCCTCGTCGGGTCAATGTAAACAGGCCTTGGGTGGGACCTGTCCTGAGGCCCGTTTACATTGACCCGACGAGGGTGCGTTGAGTCGAAATAAACAGGTTTTCCGGACTCGCCCTCCCCATGTATAAGCGGACGCGTCGGGGCGGAGAGTTGTCGCGGCGTGTCCCGTCGACCCGGAGACAGGGGGTAGGTTCACCGAACTCGCCACGCTCAGAAAGGGCATGTATAACCGGTCGCGCTGAGTTGACGGCTCGTGACCTCTCCCGCCCGTCGCAGTCTCCGCTTCCCCTGTCCCCATCACTCCGATGTTGCTCTTTCTCTGTCGGCCGGTACGCGCGCGCTAGGCACGATGACATCCACGCGGGCTTCACGCACCATGTGGACAGATGATGAAATAACGACGTTGCTAGCTTTAGTGAACGAGAAAAAAATGAGTGATTTGCTCGATAGCAAGCATAAAAGAACGAGGACATCGTTCTATTATGCAGTAAATGCAGATCGCTTTTACGTTTAAATCTTGCTTGGCACGTCCTACGAGAGCTTGTTGGTTATCGTTCTCACGGCCGGCTATTTTGCTCTGCCCGTAGCAGGAAATCGGCTTGTGCGCCAGAAATCTCAAATACGTGCACATGAACGGTTTAATAAAGTTTCTGGTCACCTTGCCATCAGAATACATTTGCGTAAATTCACAGAATTGTCTACTAATGCGCAGCATTCCAACTCCGCTTGGATTTATTTTGCGTTCTTCACAGCCAGGTTCGACTATGAAAAAGCAAATATTTTCGGGTATTTTATTCTTTGTAAGTTTTGTTTTGTTTTTTTGCAATTGGGGTAAATTGACTTTATCACAAAAATTAAGTGCCTTTACCAATACATGTAATTTCCCCCCGAGGAAAAGCGTAGTCCAGGGTTGGTTTCGCTCTTTTTAATTCGTGTTTCATGAATCCCTGAATGGACTTAGGCATTTCGAACGTTTTTTCGGGTTTAGTGTTCGGGTTTTGAAGGAGATGAGGGTCGTTTCACGCCAAATATCCCAGACAGTACGCTAGACCATCTACGATTACACTATAAAAAGTAATGGTTGGTCACTTTACTACACTATTAATTTTTGAAACCAATTTTTTAAAGAAAATTTCAATTTCTTAAATATGGTGGCAGTTAGGTTGCGACGAAACTTCGAAAAAGTGGAATATTATACGCAGCACAGTAAAACGATTCCAGTCGGTAGGAAAAAACCGCATTTCCTTGTTAAAACGCATTCACCACTAGTGTATGTTAATGTGCTTTGTGGGGAAGCAATGCAGTGTTCTTGACCAAAGTCAGAAATATTTACAACTTTCCAACTTTTCCAGAGAAGTTTAATACGAATCTTTGTTTTACGCGAGAAAATATTATTTATATTGAGCTGCCCCCAAGGCTGTCAACGGCGGACCATAAGCGCAGTTCACTGCACCGAGGGTTCCTCGGCAGCCTCGTAAATGCACCAAAGCCGGCTTGTTGATTCGTGTTTCATTTTCCTGCGCTTACCGCCAGTAATTTTCCTGCGCTTCCAGAACCACTGCTGCCATCGCGTTGTGCAGTGTTAGCCAAGACACCAACACAACCATAAAGTACAGCTGGTGCAAACTGAGAAAAAATACCAAGACAGCCATCGCGGTGGCGGAGCGACAACTGCGTAAACAACCGCAGCCCACAGCGGCGAGAGCGCAGGCTTGGAGGAGCGGAAACCGATACCGGAAGACGGCCTTTCGGCTCGCCTCAACGCAAAGCGTCGTTGCGATCACCGCTCACCTCAACTCGTCCGTGCGAGTTCATATAAACTCGGGCGCGTCGAGGTAAGCTGAACCCGCCACTCAACTCAGCCCGCCCCCGTCGCGTCCATGTACACGGGGCTCTAGGCTTCAGCAGGGACGAACGCTTCCGCTTCTTTCTATTTATGCGATGTTAGCAAACCACCTTGATGGTATGGCTGCACTGCTGAAGCGTGGCGTTCTTGCTCTCATCGGCCACTGCGCTATCCATGCCTACATTTGAAGATGTCAAAACGTCCTCTTGAGGCACGAAGAAGGTTTCGAGCTCCTTACTGGGCCCATTAGGGCTGATGGCACTTTCCTCATCCACGCAAGGAGCGTCTTTCAATATCGTTTCTGCTTCCAGACCGGCCACGACCTCGTTCTCAGCATACTCTACCTTGATGGATTTTAGAATACGCGGGCCCTTTACTGGTACGATCTCTGGTTCAAGCGCTTCATGACGCGCCGCAACTTCCGGCCCTTTGCGGCGTGCCTCGTTTTCAGACTCTGGTCTGAGTCTTCCTTTCTTTTTGCTAACAGAGTTCTGAATCTTCTGTATAGCTCTGCTTTAACAACTTCGTAGTTGTCCATGTCCTGCTTACTCAGTCGCGCAACAACACCGCTGCCTCGCAGGGCAGAACTGTGAGTAGCTTCTGAGACCAGGTGTCTCGCTCACACGGCAGTTGGCTGCACTTTTGCTCAAAGAATCTTATATAGTGAAGTGAAGTGAAGTTTATTTCCTTTCACACAAAGGGGGTAGCCGGGGCTAAAGGCTGGAGTGCCTGACAGAGGCCTCGGCTCCCTTGTACAGTCTGACATAAATAAACGAAAACACATAATTGCAGTGTTAGCTGCATTTGCCAGTGTAACACAATGTAACACAATGCTGCCAAGCATGCAGCGTAGACAAAATACAAAGCATTATAAATATACAGAATATAAACTTAATACAAGCTTATACAAAGCACAAATCAGATTCGAGTAAATATTTCTTTGTTTGTTTTTTGAATAATTTCAATGCAACATCAAAATCAACATTCGTCAACATTTTATTAATAACCACAGTGACCTGATAATTTAATTTTTGTTTGCCATAGTTTGTGCGCGTTTTAGGGACCCGGTGGATTTGTTTTCGAAAGTGATATGCATCGTTAGACAAAGTAAAGTCTTGAGTGTGCAGTTGATTGCTCTTAATATACTGCAACAGTCGAAAGAGGTAGACTTGGTTCGCTTTAAGCAGATCGTAAGTACGGAACAATGGCAACGTGGAAAAGTCTTTGGGTCTGCCACGGTACCCATGAATGCACCGCAAGGCTCTCTTTTGGAGTACTAGTAGTTTTTGATAGTTAGTAGGCGTAGTTGTTCCCCATACGAGAATACAATAGGTTAACTTAGAATACACAAGCGCATAATACATCTGCAGTCTCAACCACACGGGTACCAGACAAGCTACTTTGTAGAGACAGCCAACACTTTTACTTATTTCAGATGCTAATTTTGACACATGTGTGTTCCATGAAAGGTTCTGGTGGAACCAGACACCAAGAAATTTAATGCAGTCGACCTCATGTATTCTTACCCGACCAAATTGAATATTGGCCTTATATGAATCAGCAGTATTAATTGGCCTAAAAATAATGTAGCTAGTTTTGGATAAATTTAAGGAAAACATGTTGCGTTGTAGCCATGACTGCAAGTTTCCTAAGTACCAGTTTACCGTAGCTTCCGCTTGTACAAGAGATTTGGCTGTAAAAAATATGTTCGTATCATCCGCATACATAATCATGTCATGAGAGCCTGGTAGTTTAGTAATATCATTAATATATATTAAAAACAATAGAGGTCCTAATATAGAGCCCTGGGGGACTCCACAAGTGACAGTTAGTCGGTTAGATGCAACATCATTCACCCGTACGTACTGCATCCTATGACGTAAATAATCCTGCACTAAGTTATGTGTGACACCACGTACACCATAGTAATTCAACTTTTCTAAAAGGATATTGTGCTGTACGCAGTCAAACGCCTTTCGAAAATCTAAAAAGAGACCAAGAGTGTAGTGTTTGTGTTCTATATTTTCAAGTATTTTGTCTTTAATAACGAGTAGCGCCTGCTCTGCGGATTTTTTCTTCAGAAAACCGTACTGGCAAGCAGATATCAGGTTGTGTTTAGTGAAAAAACATTCGAGCCTGCAATTGATAACTCCTTCAAATAATTTAGAAAATACTGGTAACACAGAAATTGGTCGGTAGTTTGACATTTCCATTCGATTGCCACTTTTGTATATCGGACAAACCTTGGCGATTTTTAGGTCATCAGGAAACACACCAGTAGTAAACATTAGGTTTACAAGATAAGACAATACGTCAGATATCAAAGGCGCAACGCGCTTAATGGGGACAGATTTTATATCGTCATGACCTGCAGATACATCATTTTTTAACTTGTTGATTGAAATCACTATTTCTTGAGGGGAACTGGGTGAAAAAAACACAGACTTCGATAAAGAAGTAATATTGTTAATCAATACATTATCAGGTTCAGGTGTATCACCGAGCGGTTTACCAACATTGACAAAGTACTTATTAAAAGCACAAGCTAAATCAAAACCACACAAATTTCCGTCCGGCGTACTTATCTCGTTCAGCGCATTATTATCTTTCCCTTTCGTTAGATTAGCTACTTCTCTCCATACTTTACCACTGTCGTTTTGGATTCCCGTAAAACGCTCGATAAAATAATTTGTTTTTGCTGTCTTTAATTCTTTACTCAGTTGATTTCGATACTTTTTATACTCTTTTAGAATGTTGGGATCCCGGTTCTGAATAAAGGAGTGGTACATTTTGTTCTTAGTGCAGATTTTTTCATGCAAATGTTTGGTTATCCACGGCTTTCTGAACTTCTTCCTATTTACTCTTCTTCTAATTAGAGGAAAAGCGTCATTATAGGCATTTAAAAACTTCTTAATAAATTCTGAGTACGCCCTGTTTACGTCATCAATACTGTATATGTTATGCCAGTTTATATTCCGAATGAGGCATTGAAACTTGTTTAAATTCTTATCATTTATTTGCCGCGTCATATATCTATCAACTGTAACCTTGCGTTCGCGCACTCTGTTGATAAAACAAAAAATTGGAATATGGTCACTAATGTCCGAACTCAGTAATCCAGATTCAATATTACGCGGTTCAATGTTTGTAACACAAACATCTAAAAGGGTGGCTGTGTCAAGAGTAATTCTAGTAGGCAAAGTAATGTGATTGTAACATGCGAAAGATGAAATAACACCGTTGAAATCGGCAGTGCACGGGTCGTCATGCAATAGATTTATATTAATGTCGCCCATGAGTACAAATGGAAGAGTGCTAGAATTCAAATTTTCAAGCATTTTTTCAAGGAAATCTAGAAACTCTCGCTTATTTCCAGTCGGTGGCCTATAAATTGCTACGATAATTACATTGGGCAGTGATACCGCTAAACATTCAACACTAGGGCTCATTATTGAGTAGTCCTCAAGAACAGAGTGCGGGTAGCAGCATTTAGCATATATAGCAAGGCCTCCACCTCTTCCATTGGGACGTAGGAGACCGTTATAAGCGTAGTTATTGAAATGAAGGCGGTCATCATGTGTGAGCAACCATGTCTCAGAAAATACTAATACATCGAATTCTGTTGTTAGTAAGGTAAAAAGGTGATCGAGGCGGTCGCCTTTGTTTTTGAGGCTTCTTATGTTAAAGTGAATAACAGACAGTTCCTGGCGTCGGTTATGGAACTTAGCGTTGAAAGATTCAGAGTTGTATAAAGAACAAGTCGGTATTTGGAACATAGCCATGATTCCTCAAGCGAGAAATAATACAGCTATTGTGATATTTTGCACAAATCGCTCTCACCGGCAATCCTGACGGCATTGGAAGATTCATTCCGTCTGGCGAAAATCTTGCCCCCGCTTGTCCAAACGAATTTCCAAGACATTTCTTTCTTGCGGGCAATTGTGGCCAAGAATTTAATATACAGGCCCATATCCCGTGATACTTCATACGGCTGCATGTACCAAGACATCTTGAACTTTGCCTCATTTTCGAGACGAAGTACTCCTCGCTGGGGTCCCAACCAGTTACTAAACTCCGTATCTTCTTCAAAAGACTTCATCTTGAGGCCTGGTTTTTCTTCTCTCTTTCCTTCCATCTGAGCTGCTCGTACCTTTCTTTCAATAATGAGGTCCCATTCTTCACTTAGTTCCTCATAATCAACCCCCAAATCATTAATCGCTTGTATGATTATGGGTTTTCGTTCCAAATCATTTGTATCGATCCCCAATTCCTCACACAACAGCAACAAGTCTGACTTCTGCAGCTCCCGTAAGTCCATAATCGTACTGAGTACTCGCTACTTACAAAAATAACTTCCCGAAACGGCGAAACTCGGTCTTGCGGCAAAGTTAACTACGAGTTCTAAAATTTACCCTCTTTGAGAACCTGGTTCACGCAAAGGAGAAGCCAAGCACTCATCATACGCGATCCATGTCTCGAGCCAGCTGCTTCTCGTGGGCCGACTGTTGTTGTCAATTGTAGCTTCTTATCCGACCCCCGCCCACCAGTTGTTGCGGATCTCAGCACTGTTTACCAGTAGTCGATTCGAATCCCAGCGCTGAGCACCCGTTGTTGCAAACTGTGGTCTACCCGGTCTTTCGTGGTAGCGTGCTGTAACCTCGGGTGGAGGAAACGAACGCTGACAAGCTGAGGATACGAAAACAAACAGATTTATTTACAATATATTACAATATTTACAGTAATTACAACAATTACTATTTACAATTATTTACAGCATGAGGTTAGGAGTTCACAAACCACGAACGTGGTGGTTGAACCGTTACATGGTTCAAAGCGACGTCCAGCACTCTGCGGCGTCGTTGTAAGCCCTGTCGGGCTCCTCCTCCTTGAGCGGAACACCAATCACACACACACAACAGGCGTGGGGGACGAGCATGCACGGCCCACGTGAACGTCCAATATTAAGCGGTGATCACTGCACTGCAAGGTGCAGCCTGAGGGGCTCTTCCTCGTCGTGTGTGTGCCGCTGATCGGAGGGTCCTAAGCTCCTGACAGCATACATCAAAGTGTCCGCCGATCTGTTCGCTCAATTAGCGGGGCGATTCGCTGTGGGCACCACGGTATCTTCCGGGAAGATGCTGTATTTGTTGTCCTCTCTCGAACGGCGTCGTGGCGACACGACGTCTCACCCTCCAGCTAGCAGGGACAATACCTGGCGGGCTTAGGCAGCCGGGCGGTCGGCTACTTGTTTGAGAAGTAAAAGAGCACCGCTCTCTCGTCAGCTCTTGCGCCAGTCACAAAAGTACAGAATAATGGGACGATTTCGAGTTTTTCTTCCGCGTATGAGTATACGTCCAATTGACTTGCACTCAACGCCCAGTCGACTTGCACTCAACATACCACACTCAAGCGTGCTAATGTTTTGTCAATTGATGACGAAATATAATGTTACGTTTAAGTAACAGTAGGCAGTCCACAGCCACAACACAGCTCACCAACAACGTCCACTTCTTCACTCTCATTCTGAGTCACGCTTTTTTGGGTATGTGCCACTATGCCCTGTTAAAGTCAGTCGAAACCACGTAACACAACCCCCGGCGGCAAAAGCGCCAACCCGGCGAGCTTACGGGGCCACAGCAGGAGCAGTGTGATAACGCTTGATCCTTGATACATGGACGATGTCCCGGGACAGCAGAGCAGAAGAAGTTGATGGATCATCAGGAACAATTTCATATGTATATAATGTCAGCCACTCGTCTAAGCACGCGGTATGGGCCCCTGAAACGAGAGTGAAGCTTCTCTGGAAGGCCTGCATGTCGCGTAGTGGGCCAAAAAAGAACAAGGGAGTCTGTCGGAAAGTGTTCGTCTTGATGCCGCTCGCTGTAACAATGCTTCTGCGAGTCTTGGGACGCCGTGAATGTGCTACGGGCAAGCTGACGAGCATGGTCATCTCGGGCAATAGCGTCGCGTGCATATTCAGAAGTAGACTGCACAGCGGCTGGGAGGAAGGTATCCAACGGCAATGTTGGTTCGCGTCCAAACAGAAGGTAAAATGGCGAGTACCCAGCAGTGTCATGCCGGGAGGAATTGTACGTGAGCGTCATGTAGGATAGTGCATGGTCCCAATCACGATGGTCGTCTGAGACGTATTTCGATAGCCTGTCCGTCAGGGTGCGGTTTAAGCCATCTGTAAGCCCGTTTGTTTGGTGGTGGTACGATGTCGTGAGCTTATGTTGGGTAGAGCCGGAACGCAGGATATTGTACACCACTTTCAAAAGGAACGCACGGCCTCAGTCTGTCAGCAGTTGACGAAGGGCTCCATGCTTTGAAATGAGATTGCGTAGTAGAAAATCAGCAACGTCTGTAGCGCAGCTTGTTGGCAGGGCTCGCGTAACTGCATAGCAGGTTGCGTAATCTGTAGCACCCGTGACCCACTTGTTTCCGGAGGCGGATGTTGGGAAGGGACTGAAAAGGTCCAAACCAACACGGAATAAGGGCTCCGGTCGGATGTCGATAGGCTGAAGATACCCGGCAGAGAATCCCGAGGGCGTCTTGTGACGCTGGCAAAATTCTCCAATGTTGCCATAACGACGTACAGAGCGTGAAAGGCCAAGCCAGTAGAAGCAGTGGCACACTCGGTGATATTGTCACGGGTATAGAAAGGTACCTCAGGCATAGGTGCAGAAATGATGCTGACGGAATGAAGACGACGATGTTGTTGTGGGGCTGTGTCTGAACTGCCCCCTCGTCCTGTATCCTTGCATACTGTGTGCACTGCTTGCCCACCCGGCGTTCACTTATTAAATACTCGCCGCTACTTATTTTTGGTGGAGGTACCGGGTAACATTCCGACTCTGGATCTCCGAAGCGGACGTCAGCTTGGTCCAGCCACGATGTCTGAAGGCAGTCCGCCGTCTATTCAGTCTACGCCTGCTCCGTCACCTGTGATCCCCTCCCATCTTCTCGATCCAGGTAAATTTTGCAGCACCGACACAACTGACGTTAACGAGTGTCTCGCCCTATACGAGCGCGTCAGCAAGCAATACAGGTGGGATGAGACGTTTATGCTGGACAACATCATCTCTTACCTGGAAGGTACTGCACGCGCCTGGTACTAGACGAACGAGGAAGACCTGACGAGTTGGGACATGTGCAAGCAGAAGCTCCGTGACTTGTTCGGCGGGTCAATTGCTCGACAGATGGCAGCCAGACAGGAACTAGCGTCACGAGTTCAATCTTCCACCTAACCGTACGTCACCTATATCCAAGACGTCCTCGCCTTGTGTCGCAAGGCAGACAAAGACATTACCGAACTAGACAAGGTCAGCAATGTGTTGAAAGGCATAGCCGACGATGCCTTCAACATTCTGATATGCAAGAACTGTACCGCCATTGACTCAATTGTCAGTGAATGTCGGTGGTTCGAACAAGCCAAAAGTAGGAGAATCACTCAACGTTTTTCCCTACTCCCGAACACCGCTGCGACTTCTTCCTGCGAGGATCCTGTGGCGCCCCATCCATTCGTGAACCCTCCAAACATCACAAGAATATTACGCAAGGGGCTGGAATCCATGGCTCCTTCCGCTTATCAACTCCCTGTGTCTGACAACTCGGCCCAAATATCTCTTATTCAGGCTGTTGTGCGACAAGAGTTTGCCAACATGGGTGTCTTAGTGCCCCAAAACACCAGCCACACACCGCAGCTTTTAAATACTAACGCTCACTACCACGCTGCCCCACTTGTTGCTGCTGCCGCGTTGGTCCCGTGGCTCTCATCGCGCTACCGAAATTCATCTGAGTGGCGCACACAAGATGATCAACCGAAACGCTTCTCTTGCCATCGCGTTGGCCACATTTCCCGCCACTGCCACAACAGATGGCCTTTCGGGCAACGTTTTCTAAACGACCACTGACAGGATCGTGGGCAGTATTCGCCACCTCGTTTTGCCGATGACCACCTAGCCGTTCTACGCCACGCTCCAAACCATCCTACACCGATGTCGTCACCCAGGGAACCCGCTCCAGTCGCTCGCTGTCGCCTCAGGGTCACCAGCCCCGCTCCTATCAACGCCGTCGCTCCCCGTCACTGCCGTGTTTTGGGCAGTTCTCAGGAAACTAACAGATGCAGCTCCTAGAGGTGGTGCTGCATTGACTACTCGGACCAAAAAAATTCTACCGACCACTAATTCCAGACGAAATTTACTTGGTGTTATTATCGATGGCCTGACCGTTGCAGCTCTAATAGACACTGGTGCCCGCATATTCGTTATGAGTTCATGTCTTTGATCCCGCCTGAAAAAAGTTCTCACCTTTGCAATGTCTTCGACTATGCGAGTAGCCAACGGCAGCCGGACATCAGTTCTTTGTATGTGCACTGCCCGCGTCACTGTTGCCGGCCTTCACACTTCAGTCCTCTTCGCTGTTCTAGACGCTTGCCCACACGACGTGATTCTCGGCATTGAATTCTTGACCGCGCACACAGCCGTCATTGATTGTTCAACCGGCACTTTACAGCTAGAGTTGCCTTTGTACTCTGATGTCGCTCCTGCAACTCACACATGGCTACGGTCCGTGGAGTGTCTACGATTACCGCCTCAGGCTGCTGTGTACCTTTCTATGACGCCGTTCTCACCTGTTCTTGATGGAGACTACTTTTCAGCTCCATTCATTGACCTGACCGTTTCCTGGGACACAATACTTCCTCATACTATATTGAAGATTAGCGACAACAAGACGCTTCTCCCTGTCCTCAACTTCTCCATGTCGACCCAGGTCATTCCTCAAGGTATTGCCTTAGCAGAACTCTGCACTCTGGAGCAATGTACAATTTCATCTCTCACTCCTGACATAAAGTCCGTAGCGGAACTTGTCACAGCCGCACAGAATAGAGCTTTCTTAGACAAAATGATATCGAACGACCTGTCGCCGTCCCAAGTTGAAGCGCTCCGTGGTCTTCTATTTTCTTACCTCGACATTTTTGATATGGACGACCGTTCCTTGGGCCGCACGAGCGTCGCAGCCCACCGTATTGACACTGGCGACGCCAGTCCCCTTAATAAGCGTCCGTACCGTGTGTCTCATTCAGAGCGCCAAATCATCCAGAAGGAGGTAGAGAAAATGCTCGACAAAGACGTGATAGAGCCTTATAGAGCCTTCAGCCAGTCCTTGGGCATCACCTGTTGTGCTTGTTAAAAAGAAGGACAACACCTAGTGGTTCTGCGTCGCCCAGGGAACCCGCTCCAGTCGCTCGCTGTCGCCTCAGGGTCGCCATCTCAATCAAATAACCAAGAAGAATGTTTATCCTCTACCTCGAATTTATGATGCGCTTGACTGCCTTCATGGTGCCAAGTATTTCTCTTCCCTGGACCTACAATATGGATATTGGCAAATTTCAGTCGATGACGTGACTGCGAGAAGACGGCATTCATAACACCCGACGGGCTTTATCAATTTAAAGTCATGCCTTTTGGGTTGTGCAATGCGCCAGCACCTTTTGAATGCATGATGGACTCCCTCCTTTGCGGTTTTGAATGGTCGACGCGCCTGTGCTATTTAGACGATGTCAACGTTTTCTCGCCAACCTTCGAAACCCATCTTCCACGTCTGTCAGCCATCCTTGACGTTTTTCGCTATGCTGACCTCCAGCTTAACGCGTCTAAGGACACACAAGAGTGGAAGCTTGGGCTAGTTGGTGCGTAGTCATATTTGCAAGGTGTTTCAGCGCGTGACCAAAGAAAAAAAAGGACAGGGTAGACAGAAAGAGCGCTGACTTCCATTTAACTTTATTTCGCAGAGTGGCAAGAATTTATACGTCTAAAAATGAAGATTACAGAGCATGAAGGTAATAAAAAACAAGCCCAATCTACACACCAGTAACAGCACTCTGCGAAATAAAGTTAGTTTTTTTTACCTACATGCTCTGTAATCTTCATTTTTAGACGCATGAATTCTTGCCACTCTGCGAAATAAAGTTAGTTGGAAGTCAGCGCTCTTTCTGTCTACCCTGTCCTTTTTTTCCTTTGGTCACGCGCTGAAACACCTTGCAAATATGTCTAAGGACACGTTTGGACACCGTCAGATAAAGCTACTTGGCCACCTTGTTGACGCTGCTGGTGTACGATCCAACCCTCATAAAGTCCACGCGCTGCGCGAGTTTCCGATCCCATGTTCCACGCAAGAAGTCCGCAGCTTTTTGGGACTCTGTTAGCATTTCCGCCGTTTTGTCAGCATATTCGCGGAAATCGCTCGGCCCCTCACGGATATCCTTAAAAAGAACGAGGCTTTTTCCTGGCGTGAAGACCAAGAACATTCCTTTGCGTCGTTGATTTCTGCGCTCACATCCCCACCTGTGTTGGCTCATTTTGACCCAGCTGCTCAAACGGAGCTACGCACCGATGCAAGTGGCCACGGCATTGGGCAATACTCGCACAAATGCAGAACGGGACAAACCATGTCACAGCGTACGCCAGCCACCTACTTTCTCAGTCGAAAAAGAACTATTCAATTACTGAGCGAGAGTGCCTGGCTCTCATCTGTGCTATTGCGAAATTTCGTTCGTACCTATATGGACGCACGTTCGCAGTCATCACAGACCACCATGCGCTCTGCTGGCTGTCAACCCTTAAGGATCCTACAGGAAGACTCAGGCGATGGGCATCGCAATTGCAGGAGTACACGTTCTGTGTAGTGTACAAGTCTGGCAAGCTGCACAGCGATGCCGACTGCTAATCTCGACACCCTGTTGATCCACCTGATGCCTTTGAGTTAGAAGCTGATTCTAACATCCTAGCCATAACAGATTTTCTGCAAATAGCCGACGAACAACGCCGTGATCCATCGCTGCTATCGATGATAGACCGTCTTCAATCCGGCCATAAAGACCCTTCACTGAGCCTATTTTTTCTTCAAGACAACGTTTTGTACCACCGCAACTTACAGTCCGATGACGCGGAACTTTCGCTCGTCGTCGCACGTCATCTGCGCAAAGACATCTTGCCAGAACTTCACAACGCCCCAACTGCCGGACACTCAGATGTTTCCAGAACCTATGATCGCGTCCGCCGACGGGTATTCTGAAAGGGCCGTTATCGTTCCGTTCGCCGCTACGTTGCAGCGTGTAACCTGTGTCAGCGTTGGAAGAAGCCTACGTGTCTCCCTGCCGGTCACCTTCAACCTATTGCAGTCCCAGCTGAGTCGTTTTATCGTGTGGGTTTGGATTTGTTAGGTCCCTTCCCAACATCGGCAACGGGAGACAAATCGATCGCAGTAGCTACGGATTATGCCACTCGGTATGCAAGAGCGTTACCGACGAGCTGCACAACGGACCTCGCAGATTTCCTGCTCTATGACATCATCCTTCAGCATGGAGGACTTCTCACGGACCGTGGCCGCTGCTTCCTGTCTCGTGTGGTTGACGACCTCCTTAGATCCTGTGCTACGCGGCACAACTTTACGACTTCTTACCATCCTCAGACCAACAGACTTACTGAGCGCCTCAACCGCACACTGACGGACATTCTTGCTACGTATGTTTCTTACGACCGCACTGATTGGGACATTGCCCTTCCATTCGTAACTCTCGCCTACAACTCGTCCCGCCATGAAATTGCCGGCTACTCACCATTTTATCTTCTCTATGGCCGTGATACCTTACTACCTTTCGATACCCTGCTTGCGCATGACCTTCCGTCCACCACTTCGTACGCATAAGATGCCATTTGCCGTGCTCTGATTGCACGTACAGTAGCTCGCGCCAGGCTCTCATCGTCCCAGAGAGCACAAAATTCACTCTACGACAGCCGACATAGGGATGTCGATTTTTCTCCGGGCTCTCTCGTGCTACTGTGGCTGCCATCCCGTCATGTCCGCCTGTGCGAGAAAATTTTATCGCAATACGTTGGGCCTTACCGAGTTCTGTGCCAAGTCGCACCTGTTACCTATGGAATTTCTCCTACTATGAACCCCACTGTTACATCCAGAAGTGACATAGCGCATGTGTCGTGCCTGAAGCCCTATCACAGTGACCCGTCCATCTAATAACAGCAGGCACCGGGACGGTGCTTTGACGCCCGGGATAATGTTACGGGTTTAGAAAGGTACCTCAGGCACGGATGCAGAAATGACGCAGACGGAATGAAGACGACGATGTTGGTGTGGGGCTGTGTCTGAACTGTCCTCTCGTCCTGCATCCTTGCATACTGTGTGCAGTGCTAGGCCACCCAGCGTTTACTTATTAAATAGTCCCCGTTACAATGTTGCCGCGCCCGAAACAAAGAACGTACCGTTCGACGGTGAAGGAGTCACCAACCAACTAACCTCGCTGCTTTTCACAGACGGGATTTCCGTAGCACAAGGAATAGTCAATGTCACCGACCGCCGAACGAACTTGCTGTTGACCAATTTCACCTCCGAGTGACGGAACCTTCTAAAAGGCACAACGTTGGCACATTTCGACGAGATCGCAGATGTTTGTGACTGCTTTTCAGCACTGGAAGGAACACCTGCGCAAGACCCACGTGACCTAGCACCTAACCTTGACGTCAGCCCAACTTTAACTCAGCAACAGCGGGAACGCCTGCTTGTGCTGCTAGACGAGTTCCACGACTGTTTTGCGTCGACCTCGAAAGCTGGCCGGACGTCCTTAACCAAGCCCCGAATCATCACAGAGGACACGGCTAGACCAATCCATTAAAATTCGTACCGTGTGGCTTGAAAAGAACGAGAAGCGATAGAACAGTAGGTAACAGAAATGCTTGAAGACGATGTCATTCAACCGTCGAAAAGCTCCTGGGCATCACCTGTTGTTCAAGTTCAAAAGAAGGACGGCAGCCTGCGTTTCTGTGTGGTCTATCGAAAGCTAAATCAGGTTACAAAAAAGGACGTGTACCCGCTTCCCCGCATAGATGATTCGATTGACAGGCTTCGAAACGCACGATACTTCTCTTCCATGGACTTAAAGAGCGGATATTGGCAAATTGAAGTAGACCCCAGGGATTGTGAAAAAACCGCTTTCGTGACGCCAGACGGACTGTACGAATTTAAGGTTTTACCATTTGGGTTGTGCTCCGCGCCTGCTACTTTCCAGCGTCTCATGGATACCGTTCTCTCTGGCCTTAAATGGAGAACTTGCCTAGTATACCTTCACGACGTCATTGTGTTTTCTACAACGTTTGACGAACACTTTGAACAATTGCAAATGGTCTTGCAGGTCATACGGGCCGCAGGCCTGACGCTCAAGCCGGAGAAATGTCACTTCTGCTTTGAGGAACTGCAGTTTCTTGGTCATGTCGTCAGTTACGCAGGAGTTCGTTTAGACCCCGAAAAAGTTGCCGCCGTCACAAAGTTTCCAACACCATCAGATAGAAAGGCAGCAAGGCGTTTTCCGGGTCTCTGTGCATACTATCGGCGGTTTATTCCAGATTTTGCGCGCATTGCGTCACCTTTAACTCGTCTCACGAAGGATGACGTTGCATTTGTTTGGGGCGACGAACACGAAGATGCTTTCAATGACTTGCGGCAACGTCTACAGACGACCCCCGTGCTTGCCCATTTTGATGACACAGCCCCTACAGTGCTTCATACTGACGCCAGCAACGTTGGCCTCGGAGCTTTGCTTGTACAGCACCAGGATGACGAGGAAAGAGTGATCGCTTACGCAAGCAGAACTCTGTCACGCACAGAAGCAAATTACTCGACCACTGAAAAGGAATGCCTCGCCGTGGTGTGGGCAGTTATGAAATTTCGCCCATACCTGTACGGCCACCCATTCAAGGTTATCAGCGACCACCATTCGTTGTGTTGGTTAACAAGTCTGAAAGATCTGTAGTGCCACCATCACCATCATCATTTCTCAATCACCGCGCCGCGCCTCTCGCGCAGCTGATGCTAGCTCGAGCTGCGCGAGAATTAGACAAGCTGACACGTCTGGCGTGGCGGACGCTGGTAGCCCACGTGGCTCCGCTTCAGGCCTGGAATAAAGTGGCGAGATCGGCACGGCCCCATCGGCCGCCTTCGACGTCATCTCACGTCTCTCTTCTCTCGTCGCTACATTGGTGACCCGGAGAACACGCCCTTCGCCGAGCGGCCTGCTGCAATGTTCGCGCAACTCTGCCCGCCAGTGCCGCCGTTCCAAACGACCTACCCCAAGGTATGGTTCATGCAGCTCGATGCCGTTCTGGCGTTGAATGGCGTCACGGACCAGCCGCTGATGCACGCCATTCTTCAAGGTGCCCTTCCGGTAGAGTTGCGTCATCTCTCTGGCACTTCAACCTCCAGCCAGCAGCCTTACGATGACCTCTGCTCGGCGGTGCTTGCCAGATATGGCCTCACCTACCACCCGCTTCCGTTCACCCGCGACTTGCAGGTTTCGTTTGCGTCGCAGCGTGCGGTACCCTCCGGCCCGAAAGTCTTCACTGACCGGGACCTAACTTCCCCGACTACGTCTCCTACAACATCTCGTCCGGCCACTATCAACGCGAGTCCCGCGTACGAATGCCCATCCGACGAGGTTCAGAACATTCGTGCTGCACGCGACCAGTCAGCCACGAAATCCGACGAGCTTCTTCAATACGTTCCTGTAGCCAACGACCGGGTCGCCACGAGGTGCATTTTTCGAAGTCCTCGGCCGATTGTCCCTCGGGCACTCTCGCCACCCGCATGTCTTCTCCGGCCTACACAGACCACGATTTCTCAGACATGTCAGACTCCACGACGGCTTCATCGCCGCATGCCCCGGAGTCTGCCAAGACTACGGAAATCCTCACGCTCACTATTCGCCCCTTGGTCGCGGAGACTTCAGCGTCGACGATGTCCGAAGGCGCCTCCCCACCCACCTCGACGCTCTCTGCATCCTGCCAGCAGCTACCATCTTCAGTCCCGCAGTCTCCCGCAGCCGAAGTTAAAGTCATAAGCCGTCAACCACAGCCAAACTTCCGAGAGGCTGCGACTATGACTGACGCAGCTGAGGACGACGTACCTGGCGCGCCTATGGCACTGCAGATTACATATGCCACACATGCTGTAGAGGTTGTCATCGATCATGCAGACCTGCACACCAACCCTCATGCACGGAGAACCGATGGTCTTTCAGGTGTGCCACTCGATCCTCCATCAAAGCTCACGTCTTCTGAGCTTCACAACTATCCCCCAGAGCATTTGGCGCCGGATGCAGTCCGCCACACAGGCTCGTTGGTAACAACAGCGACGACGTGCGGTCCAACTGCATATCTGCCGCCCTTGATAGTCTGCCAACGAAATCATCACGTCCGCGTTGCAGCCTTGGCCTTCAAGACGGCACAAACACCTACGAGGTTTTCCCAACGCAAGGGCCAACCACTTGCCGTGCACATGACTAGCCGCAATGCACGGCGTTTCCGCATCCGTCGACTCGGCCACACGCCCCGGCATGCTGGTCGCAGTGCTACGCGGAGGCCGGTGTTTCATCGACAGAGACGTCCGCACCAGCACGACCGCGACGCTGCTCCTTGTCGACAGCATGCTCGGCACCCTGTGCGCTGTCCAAGACCCCGCTGTGGCTGTGAAACTTCAGTGCTCGGTCATCATGGGTGCGTTCCGACCCTTGACACTATTTCGCCCACATTCCCGGCGCGAGCTCTTCAGCGCCTGTCCACAGTTCCAGCTGTGGGCACGTTTGTCAGCCGCGTCTACTCGAAACGGCGGGTGCGCATTCGAATGGTCCCACCGAGTAATTGTGGGATGGATGTGTCTATGAACACAGCAACCCGGCACTTCCTTCTTCGCCCCTTCCGCTTCTCCCAGAGTCGCCCACTGGAGACACACTGCCTACTGATGGCCCATAAACGTTGACAACCTGGACTTGCCAAATGAACACTTTATGGATTGCCGTTCATGTATATAGCATTTGTCACTCTCTTTCCTTTTTCATATGCCTTAGAATCACGCAAAGCGCTAGGGGGGGAGCCCTGTAGTGCCACCATCACCATCATCATTTCTCAATCACCGCGCCGCGCCTCTCGCGCAGCTGATGCTAGCTCGAGCTGCGCGAGAATTAGAACGAGCTGACACGCCTGGCGTGGCGGACGCTGGTAGCCGACGTGGCTCCGCTTCAGACCTGGAATAAAGTGGCGAGATCGGCACGGCCCCATCGGCCGCCTTCGACGTCATCTCACGTCTCTCTTCTCTCGTCGCTACAGCGGTACTCAGTGTTCTCTAAATGGACGCATAGACGGATGCACGGACAGCCAGACAGACAGGCTAGCAGACGGACGGACACGTAGACGGACGTGTAAAGGGGTATTTGCCACAGGAAATAGGAGATGCGAGATGGCGGTACTTTAAAAGTTCTCTAGATGAACGCACGGATGGACGCACGGAAGGACAGACAGACTGGCAGACAGACGGAGAGGTAGACGGACGAGTAAAGCGGCTATGTGCCACAGGGTGTGCGAGATGGTGGTACTTTGAGTGTTCTCTAGATGGACGCATGGACGAACAGACAGACAGACTGGCAGACAAACGGAGAGGTAGATGGACGAGTACAGCGGGTATGTACCACAGGGTATACGACGCGCGAGATGGCGGTACTCAGAGTGTTCTCTAGATTGACGCACGAACGGACGCATGGACGAAGAGACATGCTGAATTGCAGACAGACGGACAGGTAGACGGACGTGTAAAGCGGCTATGTGCCGCAGGGTATGCGAGATGGCGGTACTTTGAGTTTTCTCCAGATGGACGCACGAACGGATGCATGGACGAACAGACAGACAGACTGGCAGACAGACGGATAGGCAGACGTGTAAAGTGGCTATGTGCCACAGGGTATGCGAGATGGCGGTACTTTGAGTGTTCTCTAGATGGATGCACGGATAGACGCGATGGCGAACAGACAGACAGACTGGCAGATAGACGGACAGGCAGACGGACGTGTAAAGCGGCTATGTGCCACAGGGTATTCGAGATGGCGGTACTTTGAGTGTTCTCTAGATGGACGCTCAGATGGCCAGACAGACAGACTGGCGGACAGACGGACAGGTAGACGGGTGTGTAAAGCGGCAATGTGACACAGGGTATGCGAGATGGCGGTACTTTGAGTGTTCTCTAGATGGACGCACGGACAGACGCACGGACGGGCAGACAGACAGAATGGCAGACAGACAGACAGGTACACGGACGCGTAAAGCGGGTATGTACCACAGGGTGTACAACGCGCGAGATGGCGGTACTCAGAGTGTTCTCTAGATGGACGCACGGACGGACGCATGGACGAACAGACAGACAGACTGGCAGACAGACGGACAGGTAGATGGACGCGTAAAGCGGCTATGTGCCACAGGGTATGTGAGATGGCGTTATTTTGAGTGTTCTCTAAATGGACGCGTGGACGGACGCATGTACAGACACGCAGACAGACTGGCAGACAGACGGACAGGTTGACGGACGTGTAAAGCGGCTATGTGCCACAGGGTATGCGAGATGGCGGTACTTTGAGTGTTCTCTAGATGGACGCGTGGACGAACGCATGGACGGAGAGACAGACTGGCAGACAAACAGCCAGGTAGACGGACGCGTAAAGCGGCTATGTGCCACAGGGTATATGAGATGCGAGATGGCGGTACTTTGAGTGTTCTCTAGACGGATGCACGGATGGACGCATGGACGAACAGACAGACAGACTGGCAGGCAGACGGACAGGTAGACGGACGCGTAAAGCGGGTATATGCCACAGGGTATACGACGCGCGAGAAGGCGGTACTAGGAGTGTTCTCTAGATGGACGCACGAACGGACGCATGGACGGACAGACAGACAGACAAACTGGCAGACAGATGGACAGGTAGACGGACGCGTAAAGCGGCTATGTGCTACAGCGTATGCGAGATGGCGGTACTCGGAGTGTTCTCTGGATTGACGAACGAACGGATGCATGGATGGACAGACAGACAAACTGGTAGACAGATGGACGGGTAGACGGAAATGTAAAGCGGTAATGTGCAACAGGGTATGCGAGATGGCGGTACTTTGAGTGTTCTCTAGATGAACGCACGGACGGAATCACGAACGGACAGACAGACAGACTGACAGACAGACGGAAAAGTAGACGGACGTGTAAAGTGGCTATGTGCCACAGGGTAAGCGAGATGGCGGTACTTTGAGCGTTCTCTAGATGGACGCACGCACGGACGCACGGACGGACAGACAGACAGACTGGCAGACAGACGGACAGGTAGACGGACGTGTAAAGTGGCCATGTGCCACAGGGTATGCGAGTTGGCGGTACTCTGAGTGTTCTCTAGATGGATGCACGGACAGACGCATGGACGGACAGTAAGACTGGCAGACAGACGGTCAGGTAGACGGACGTGTAAAGTGGCTATGTGCCACAGAGTATGCGAGATGGCGGTATTTTGAGTGTTCTCTAGATGTACGCATGGACGGACGCACAGACGGACATGCAGAGAGACTGGCAGCCAGAGCGACAGGTAGACGGTCGTGTAAAGTGGCTATGTGCCACAGGGTATGCGAGATGGCGGTACTTTGAGTGTTCTCTAGACGGACGCACGGATGGACGCATGGATGAACAGAGAGACAGACTGGCAGACAGACGGACAGGTAGACGGACGCGTAAAGCGGGTATGTGCCACAGGGTATACGACGCGCGAAATGGTGGTACTGAGAGTGTTCTCTAAATGGATGCATGGACGGATGCACGGACAGCCAGACAGACAGGCTAGCAGACGGACGGACAGGTAGACGGACGCGTAAAGGGGTATTTGCCACAGGGTATAGGAGATGTGAGATGGCGGTACTTTAAATGTTCTCTGGATGGACGCACGGACGGACGCACGGACGGACAGACTGGCAGACAGACGGACAGGTGGACGGACGAGTAGAGCGGCTATGTGCCACAGGGTATGCGAGATGGTGGTAGTTTGTTCTCTAGATGAACGCGCGGATAGACGCATGGACGAACAGACAGACTGGCAGACAAACGGAGAGTTAGATGTACGAGTAAAGCGGGTACGTGCCACAGGGTATACGACGCGCAAAATTGTGGTACTCAGAGTGTTCTCTAGATTGACGCACGAATGGACGCATGGACGGAGAGACAGACAGACTGGCAGCTAGACGGACAGTTAGACGGACGTGTAAAGCGGCTATGTGCCACAGGGTATGCGAGATGGCGAAACTTCGAGTGTCCTCTAGATGGACGCACGGACGGATGCACGGACAGCCAGAAAGACAAGCTAGGAGAGGGACGGAGAGGTAGACGGACGCGTAAAGGGGTATTTGCCACAGGGTATAGGAGATGCGAGATGACGGTACTTTAAAAGTTCTCTAGATGGACGCACAGACGGACGCACGGACGGACAGACAGACAGACTGGCAGACAGACGGACAGGTAGCGGCCGAGTAAAGCGACTATGTGCCACAGGGTATACGATATGGTGGTACTCTGAGTGTTCTCTAGATGGACGCACGGATGGACGCATGGACAAACAGACAGACAGACTGGCAGACAGAAGGACAGGTAGACAGACGTGTAAAGTGGCTATGTGCCCCAGGGTATGCGAGATGGCGGTACTTTAAATGTTCTCCAGAAGGACGCACGAACGGGTGCATTGACGAACAGACAGACTGGCAGACAGACGGACAGGTAGACAGACGTGTAAAGCGGGTACGTGCCACAAGGTATACGATGCGCGAAATGGCGGTACTCAGAGTGTTCTCTAGATTGACGCACGAACGGACGCATGAACGGAGAGACAGAGAGACTGGCAGACAGACGGACAGGTAGACGGACATGTAAAAAGGCAATGTGCCACAGGGTATGCGAGATGGCGGTACTTTGAGTGTTCTCTAGATGGACGCACGGACGGACGCACGGATGGACAGACAGACAGACAGACTGGCAGACAGACGGACAGGTAGACGGACGTGTGAAGTGGCTATGTGCCACAGGGTATGCGAGATGGCGGTACTTTGAGTGTTCTCTTGATGGACGCTTGGAGGGGCTCACGGACGGACAGACAGACAGACTGCAGACAGACGGACAGGTAGACGGACGTGTAAAGCGGCTGTGTGCCATAGAGTATGCGAGATGGCGGTACTTTGAGTGTTCTCTAGATGGACGCACGTACGGACGCACAGACAGATAGACAGACAGACTGGCAGACAGACGGACAGGAAGACGGACGTATAAAGTGGCTATGTGCCACAGGGTATGTGAGATGGCGGTACTTTGAGTGTTCTCTAAATGGACGCACAGACGGACAGACATATACACTGGCAGACAGACGGACAGGTAGACGGACGTGTAAAGCAGCTATGTGCCACAGGGTATGGGAGATGGCGGTACTTTGAGTGTTCTCTAGATCGACGTACGGACGGACGCACGGATGGAGAGACATACAGACTGGCAGACAGACGAACAGGTAGACGGACGTGTAAAGCGGCGACGTGCCACAGGGTATGCGAGATGGCGGTACTTTGAGTGTTCTCTAGATAGACGCACAGATGGACACACGGATGGACGCACGGACGGACAGACAGACAGACTGGCAGACAGAGGGACAGGTAGACCGACGTGTAAAGTTGCTATGTGCACAGGGCATGCGAGATGGCAGTACTCAAAGTAATCTCTAGATTGACGCACGAACGGACGCTTGGACGGAGAAACATACTGGCAGAGGCAGACAGACGGACAGGTAGACGGACGCGTTAAGCGGGTATGTGCGACAGGGTATACGACGCGCGAGATGGCGGTACTCAGTGTTCTCTAAATGGACACATGGACGGATGCACGGAGAGCCAGACAGACAGGCTAGCAGACGGACGGACAGTTAGACAGACGCGTAAAGGGGTATTTGCCAAAGGGTATAGGAGATGCGAGATGGCGGTACTTTAAATGTTCTCTAGATGAACGCACGGACGGACAGACAGACTGGCAGACAGACGGAGAGGTAGACGGACGAGTAAAGCGGCTATGTGCCACAGGGTGTGCGAGATGGTGGTACTTTGAGTGTTCTCTAGATGGACGCACGGATGGACGCATGGACGAACAGACAGACAGACTGGCAGACAAACGGAGAGGTAGACGGACGCGTAAAGCGGGTATAAGCCACAGGGTATACGACGCGCGTGATGGCGGTACTCGGAGTGTTCTCTAGATGGACGCACGAACGGACGCATGGACGGACAGACAGACAGACAAACCGGCAGACAGATGCACAGGTATACGGACGCGTAAAGCGGCTATGTGCTACAGCGTATGCGAGATGGCGGTACTGGGAGTGTTCTCTGGATTGACGAACGAACGGATGCATGGATGGACAGACAGACAAACTGGTAGACAGATGGGCGGGTAGACAGAAATGTAAAGCGGTAATGTGCAACAGGGTATGCGAGATGGCGGTACTTTGAGTGTTCTCTAAATGGACGCATGGACGGACGCACAGACGGACAGACATATACACTGGCAGACAGACGGACAGGTAGACGGACGTGTAAAGCGGCTATGTGCCACAGGGTATGCGAGATGGCGGTACTTTGAGTGTTCTCTAGATGAACGTACGGACGGACGCACGGATGGACAGACATACAGACTGGCAGACAGACGAACAGGTAGACGGACGTGTAAAGCGGCTATGTGCCACAGGGTATGCGAGATGGCGGTACTTTTAGTGTTCTCTAGATGAACGCACGGACGGACGCACGGACGAACAGACAGGCAGACTGGCAGACAGACGGACTGGTAGACGGACGTGAAAAGCGGCTAGGTGCCACAGGGTATTCGAGATGGCGGTACTTTGAGAGTTCTCTAGATGGACGCATGGACGGAATCATGGACGGACAGACAGACAAACTGACAGACAGACGGAAAAGTAGACGGACGTGTAAAGTGGCTATGTGCCACAGGGTAAGCGAGATGGCGGTACTTTGAGTGTTCTCTAGATGGACGCACGCACGGACGCACGGACGGACAGACAGACAGACTGGCAGACTGACGGACAGGTAGACGGACGTGTAAAGTGGCCATGTGCCACAGGGTATGCGAGTTGGCGGTACTCTGAGTGTTCTCTAGATGGATGCACGGACAGACGCATGGACGGACAGTAAGACTGGCAGACAGACAGTCAGGTAGACGGACGTGTAAAGTGGCTATGTGCCACAGAGTATGCGAGATGGCGGTATTTTGAGTGTTCTCTAGATGGACGCATGGACGGACGCACAGACGGACAGACAGACTGGCAGCCAGAGCGACAGGTAGACGGTCGTGTAAAGTGGCTATGTGCCACAGGGTATGCGAGATGGCGGTACTTTGAGTGTTCTCTAGACGGACGCACGGACAGCCAGAAAGACAGGCTAGGAGAGGGACAGAGAGGTAGACGGACGCGTAAAGGGGTATTTGCCACAGGGTATAGGAGATGCGAGATGACGGTACTTTAAAAGTTCTCTAGATGGACGCACGGACGGACGCACGGACGGACAGACAGACAGACTGGCAGACAGACGGACAGGTAGCGGACGAGTAAAGCGACTATGTGCCACAGGGTATACGATATGGTGGTACTCTGAGTGTTCTCTAGATGGACGCATGGATGGACGCATGGACAAACAGACAGACAGACTGGCAGACAGAAGGACAGGTAGACAGACGTGTAAAGTGGCTATGTGCCCCAGGGTATGCGAGATGGCGGTACTTTAAATGTTCTCCAGAAGGACGCATGAACGGGTGCATTGACGAACAGACAGACTGGCAGACAGACGGACAGGTAGACAGACGTGTAAAGCGGGTACGTGCCACAAGGTATACGATGCGCGAAATGGCGGTACTCAGAGTGTTCTCTAGATTAACGCACGAACGGTCGCATGAACGGAGAGACAGAGAGACTGGCAGACAGACGGACAGGTAGACGGACGTGTAAAGCGGCTATGTGCCACAGGGTATTCGAGATGGCGGTACTTTGAGTGTTCTCTAGATTGACGCACGGACGGACACATGGACGGACAGACAGACTGGCAGACAGACGGACAGGTAGACGGACGTGTAAAGTGGATATGTGCCACAGGGTATGCGAGATGACGGTACTTTGAGTGTTCTCTAGATGTACGCACGGACGGACGCACGGACGGACAGACAGACAGGCTGGCAGACAGACGGACAGGTAGACAGACGTGTAAAGTGGCTATGTGCCACAAGGTATGCGAGATGGCGGTACTTTGAGTGTTCTCTAGATGGACGCATGGATGGACGCACAGACGGACAGACAGACAGACTGGCAAACAGATGGACAGGTAGACGGACATGTAAAAAGGCAATTTGCCACAGGGTATGCGAGATGGCGGTACTTTGAGTGTTCTCTAGATGGACGCACGGACGGACGCACGGACGGACAGACAGACAGCCAGACTGGCAGACAGACGGACAGGTAGACGGACGTGTGATGTGGCTATGTGCCACAGGGTATGCGAGATGGTGGTACTTTGAGTGTTCTCTTGATGGACGCTTGGAGGGGCTCACGGACGGACAGACAGACAGACTGCAGACAGACGGACAGGTAGACGGACGTGTAAAGCGGCTGTGTGCCATAGAGTATGCGAGATGGCGGTACTTTGAGTGTTCTCTAGATGGACGCACGTACGGACGCACAGACAGATAGACAGACAGACTGGCAGACAGACGGACAGGAAGACGGACGTATAAAGTGGCTATGTGCCACAGGGTATGTGAGATGGCGGTACTTTGAGTGTTCTCTAAATGGACGCACAGACGGACAGACATATACACTGGCAGACAGACGGACAGGTAGACGGACGTGTAAAGCGGCTATGTGCCACAGGGTATGGGAGGTGGCGGTACTTTGAGTGTTCTCTAGATCGACGTACGGACGGACGCACGGATGGAGAGACATACAGACTGGCAGACAGACGAACAGGTAGACGGACTTGTAAAGCGGTGACGTGCCACAGGGTATGCGAGATGGCAGTACTTTTAGTGTTCTCTAGATGAACGCACGGACGGAAGCACGGACGGACAGACAGACAGACTGGCAGACAGGTGGACAGGTAGACGGAAATCTAAAGTGGTAATGTGCAACAGGGTATGCGAGATGGCGGTACTTTGAGTGTTCTCTAGATGAACACACGGACGGACGCACGGACGGACAGACAGACAGACTGGCAGACAGACGGACTGGTAGACGGACGTGAAAAGCGGCTAGGTGCCAAGGGGTATTCGAGATGGCGGTACTTTGAGAGTTCTCTAGATGGACGCATGGACGGACGCACAGACGGACAAGCAGAGAGACTGGCAGACAGAGCGACAGGTAGACGGTCGTGTAAAGTGGCTATGTGCCACAGGGTATGCGAGATGGCGGTACTTTGAGTGTTCTCTAGACGGACGCACGGATGGACGCATGGATGAACAGAGAGACAGACTGGCAGACAGACGGACAGGTAGACGGACGCGTAAAGCGGGTATGTGCCACAGGGTATACGACGCGCGAAATGGTGGTACTGAGAGTGTTCTCTAAATGGATGCATGGACGGATGCACGGACAGCCAGACAGACAGGCTAGCAGACGGACGGACAGGTAGACGGACGCGTAAAGGGGTATTTGCCACAGGGCATAGGAGATGTGAGATGGCGGTACTTTAAATGTTTTCTGGATGGACGCACGGACGGACGCACGGACGGACAGACTGGCAGACAGACGGACAGGTGGACGGACGAGTAGAGCGGCTATGTGCCACAGGGTATGCGAGATGGTGGTAGTTTGTTCTCTAGATGAACGCGCGGATAGACGCATGGACGAACAGACAGACAGACTGGCAGACAAACGGAGAGTTAGATGTACGAGTAAAGCGGGTACGTGCCACAGGGTATACGACGCGCAAAATTGTGGTACTCAGAGTGTTCTCTAGATTGACCCACGAATGGACGCATGGACGGAGAGACAGACAGACTGGCAGCTAGACGGACAGTTAGACGGACGTGTAAAGCGGCTATGTGCCACAGGGTATGCGAGATGGCGAAACTTCGAGTGTTCTCTAGATGGACGCACGGACGGATGCACGGACAGCCAGAAAGACAGGCTAGGAGGGGGACGGAGAGGTAGACGAACGCGTAAAGGGGTATTTGCCACAGGGTATAGGAGATGCGAGATGACGGTACTTTAAAAGTTCTCTAGATGGACGCACAGACGGACGCACGGACGGACAGACAGACAGACTGGCAGACAGACGGACAGGTAGCGGCCGAGTAAAGCGACTATGTGCCACAGGGTATACGATATGGTGGTACTCTGAGTGTTCTCTAGATGGACGCACGGATGGACGCATGGACAAACAGACAGACTGACTGGCAGACAGAAGGACAGGTAGACAGACGTGTAAAGTGGCTATGTGCCCCAGGGTATGCGAGATGGCGGTACTTTAAATGTTCTCCAGAAGGACGCACGAACGGGTGCATTGACGAACAGACAGACTGGCAGACAGACGGACAGGTAGACAGACGTGTAAAGCGGGTACGTGCCACAAGGTATACGATGCGCGAAATGGCGGTACTCAGAGTGTTCTCTAGATTGACGCACGAACGGACGCATGAACGGAGAGACAGAGAGACTGGCAGACAGACGGACAGGTAGACGGGCATGTAAAAAGGCAATGTGCCACAGGGTATGCGAGATGGCGGTACTTTGAGTGTTCTCTAGATGGACGCACGGACGGACGCACGGATGGACAGACAGACAGGCAGACTGGCAGACAGACGGACAGGTAGACGGACGTGTGAAGTGGCTATGTGCCACAGGGTATGCGAGATGGCGGTACTTTGAGTGTTCTCTTGATGGACGCTTGGAGGGGCTCACGGACGGACAGACAGACAGACTGCAGACAGACGGACAGGTAGACGGACGTGTAAAGCGGCTGTGTGCCATAGAGTATGCGAGATGGCGGTACTTTGAGTGTTCTCTAGATGGACGCACGTACGGACGCACAGACAGATAGACAGACAGACTGGCAGACAGACGGACAGGAAGACGGACGTATAAAGTGGCTATGTGCCACAGGGTATGTGAGATGGCGGTACTTTGAGTGTTCTCTAAATGGACGCACAGACGGACAGACATATACACTGGCAGACAGACGGACAGGTAGACGGACGTGTAAAGCGGCTATGTGCCACAGGGTATGCGAGATGGCGGTACTTTGAGTGTTCTCTATATGGACGCACGGATGGACACACGGATGGACGCACGGACGGACAGACAGACAGACTGGCAGACAGAGGGACAGGTAGACCGACGTGTAAAGTTGCTATGTGCACAGGGCATGCGAGATGGCAGTACTCAAAGTAATCTCTAGATTGACGCACGAACGGACGCTTGGACGGAGAAACATACTGGCAGACAGACGGACAGGTAGACGGACGCGTTAAGCGGGTATGTGCGACAGGGTATACGACGCGCGAGATGGCGGTACTCAGTGTTCTCTAAATGGACACATGGACGGATGCACGGAGAGCCAGACAGACAGGCTAGCAGACGGACGGACAGTTAGACAGACGCGTAAAGGGGTATTTGCCAAAGGGTATAGGAGATGCGAGATGGCGGTACTTTAAATGTTCTCTAGATGGACGCACGGACGGACAGACAGACTGGCAGACAGACGGAGAGGTAGACGGACGAGTAAAGCGGCTATGTGCCACAGGGTGTTTGAGATGGTGGTACTTTGAGTGTTCTCTAGATGGACGCACGGATGGACGCATGGACGAACAGACAGACAGACTGGCAGACAAACGGAGAGGTAGATGGACGAGTAAAGCGGGTATGTACCACAGGGTATACGACGCGCGAGATTGCGGTACTCAGTGTGTTCTCTAGATTGACGCACGAATGGACGCATGGACGAAGAGACATATAGAATATCAGACAGACGGGCAGGTAAACGGACGTGTAGAGCGGCTATGTGCCACAGGGTATGTGAGATGGCGGTACTTTGAGTGTTCTCCAGATGGACGCACGAACGGATGCATGGACGAACAGACAGACAGACTGACAGACAGACGGACAGGCAGACTTGTAAAGTGCCTATGTGCCACAGGGTATGCGAGATGGCGGTACTTCGAGTGTTCTCTAGATGTACACATGGACGGAAGCACGGACAGACAGACAGACAAACTGGCAGACAGACGGGCAGGTAGACGGACGTGTAAAGCGGCTATGTGCCACAGGGTATGCGAGATGGCGGTACTTTGAGTGTTCTCTAGAGGAACGTACGGACGGACGCACGGACGGACAGACATACAGACTGGCAGATAGACGGACAGGTAGACGGACGTAAAAAGTGGCTATGTGCCACAGGGTATTCGAGATGGCAGTAGTTTGAGTGTTCTCTAGATTGACGCACGGACGGACGCACGGACGGACAGACAGACTGTCAGACAGACGGTCCGGTAGATGGACGTGTAAAGTGGCTATGTGCCACAGGGTATGCGAGATGGTGGTACTTTGAGTGTTCTCTAGATGGACGCACGGACGGCCGCACGGACGAACAGACAGACAGACTGGGAGACAGACGGACAGGTAGACGGACGTGTAAAGTGTCTATGTGCCACAGGGTATGTGAGATGGCAGTACTTTGAGTGTTCTCTAGATGGGCGCACGGACGGACGCACGGAAAGACAGACAGACAGCTGGCAGACAGACGGACAGGTAGACAGACGTGTAATGTGGCTCTGTGCCACAGGGTATGCGAGATAGCGGTACTTTGAGTGTTCTCTAGATGAACGCACGGACGGAAGCACGGACGGACAGACAGACAGACTGGCAGACAGGCGGACAGGTAGACGGAAATGTAAAGTGGTAATGTGCAACAGGGTATGCGAGATGGCGGTACTTTGAGTGTTCTCTAGATGAACACACGGACGGACGCACGGACGGACAGACAGACAGACTGGCAGACAGACGGACTGGTAGACGAACGTGTAAAGCGGCTAGGTGCCACAGGGTATTTGAGATGGCAGTACTTTGAGAGTTCTCTAGATGGACGCATGGACGGAATCACGGACGGACAGACAGACAAACTGACAAACAGACGGACAGGTAGACGGACGTGAAAGTGGCTATGTGCCACAGGGTAAGCGAGATGGCGGTATTTTGAGTGTTCTCTAGATGGACGCACGCACGGACACACGGACGGACAGACAGGCAGACTGGCAGACAGACGGACAGGTAGACGGACGTGTAAAGTGGCCATGTGCCACAGGGCATGCGAGTTGGCGGTACTCTGAGTGTTCTCTAGATGGATGCACGGACAGACGCACGGACGGACAGTAAGACTGGCAGACAGACGGTCAGGTAGACGGACGTGTAAAGTGGCTATGTGCCACAGGGTATGCGAGATGGCGGTACTTTGAGCGTTCTCTAGACGGACGCACGGATGGACGCATGGACGAACAGACAGACAGACTGGCAGACAAACGGAGAGTTAGATGTACGAGTAAAGCGGGTACGTGCCACAGGGTATACGACGCGCGAAATTGTGGTACTCAGAGTGTTCTCTAGATTGACGCACGAATGGACGCATGGACGGAGAGACAGACAGGCTAGAAGACGGACGGACAGGTAGACGGACGCGTAAAGGGGTATTTGCCACAGGGTATAGGAGATGCGAGATGGCGGTACTTTAAAAGTTCTCAGGATGGACGCACGGACGGACGCACGGACGGACAGACAGACAGACTGGCACACAGACGGACAGGTAGCGGACGAGTAAAGCGACTATGTGCCACAGGGTATACGATATGGTGGTACTCTGAGTGTTCTCTAGATGGACGCACGGATGGACGCATGGACAAACAGACAGACAGACTGGCAGACAGAAGGACAGGTAGACAGACGTGTAAAGTGGCTATGTGCCACAGGGTATGCGAGATGGCGGTACTTTAAATGTTCTCCAGAAGGACGCACGAACGGGTGCATTGACGAACAGACAGACTGGCAGACAGACGGACAGGTAGACAGACGTGTGAAGCGCGTACGTGCCACAAGGTATACGATGCGCGAAATGGCGGTACTCAGAGTTTTCTCTAGATTGACGCACGAACGGACGCATGAACGGAGAGACAGAGAGACTGGCAGACAGACGGACAGGTAGACGGACGTGTAAAGCGGCTATGTGCCACAGGGTATTCGAGATGGCGGTACTTTGAGTGTTCTCTAGATTGACGCACGGACGGACACATGGACGGACAGACAGACTGGCAGACAGACGGACAGGTAGACGGACGTGTAAAGTGGCTATGTGCCACAGGGTATGCGAGATGGCGGTACTTTGAGTGTTCTCTAGATGGACGTGCGGACGGACGCACGGATGGAGAGACATACAGACTGGCAGACAGGCGAACAGGTAGACGGACGTGTAAAGCGGCGACGTGCCACAGGGTATGCGAGATGGCGGTACTTTGAGTGTTCTCTAAATGGACGCACAGACGGACAGACTTATACACTGGCAGACAGACGGACAGGTAGACGGACGTGTAAAGCGGCTATGTGCCACAGGGTATGCGAGATGGCGGTACTTTGAGTGTTCTCTAGATGGACGTGCGGACGGACGCACGGATGGAGAGACATACAGACTGGCAGACAGACGAACAGGTAGACGGACGTGTAAAGCGGCGACGTGCCACAGGGTATGCGAGATGGCGGTACTTTGAGTGTTCTCTAGATGGACGCACGGATGGACGCACGGACGGACAGACAGACAGACTGGCAGACAGAGGGACAGGTAGACCGACGTGTAAAGTTGCTATGTGCACAGGGCATGCGAGATGGCAGTACTCAAAGTAATCTCTAGATTGACGCACGAACGGACGCTTGGACGGAGAAACATACTGGCAGACAGACGGACAGGTAGACGGACGCGTTAAGCGGGTATGTGCGACAGGGTATACGACGCGCGAGATGGCGGTACTCAGTGTTCTCTAAATGGACGCATGGACGGATGCACGGAGAGCCAGACAGACAGGCTAGCAGACGGACGGACAGTTAGACGGACGCGTAAAGGGGTATTTGCCAAAGGGTATAGGAAATGCGAGATGGCGGTACTTTAAAAGTTCTTTAGATGGACGCACGGATGGACGCACGGACGGACAGACAGACTGGCAGACAGACGGAGAGGTAGACGGACGAGTAAAGCGGCTATGTGCCACAGGGTGTGCGAGATGGTGGTACTTTGAGTGTTCTCTAGATGGACGCACGGATGGACGCATGGACGAACAGACAGACAAACGGAGAGGTAGATGAACGAGTAAAGCGGGTATGTACCACAGGGTATACGACGCGCGAGATTGCGGTACTCAGTGTGTTCTCTAGAATGACGCACGAATGGACGCATGGACGAAGAGACATATAGAATATCAGACAGACGGGCAGGTAGACGGACGTGTAGAGCGGCTACGTGCCACAGGGTATGTGAGATGGCGGTACTTTGAGTGTTCTCCAGATGGACGCACGAACGGATGCATGGACGAACAGATAGACTGGCAGACAGACGAACAGGCAGACGTGTAAAGTGGCTATGTGCCACAGGGTATGCGAGATGGCGGTACTTCGAGTGTTCTCTAGATGTACACATGGACGGAAGCACGGACAGACAGACAGAAAAACTGGCAGACAGACGGACAGGTAGACGGACGTGTAAAGCGGCTATGTGCCACAGGGTATGCGAGATGCAGTACTTTGAGTGTTCTCTAGAGGAACGTACGGACGGACGCACGGACGGACAGACATACAGACTGGCAGATAGACGGACAGGTAGACGGACGTAAAAAGTGGCTATGTGCCACAGGGTATGCGAGATGGCGGTACTTTGAGTGTTCTCTAGATGGACGCTCGGACGGACGCACGGACGGACAGACAGACTGGCGGACAGAGCGACAGGTAGACGGACGTGTAAAGTGGCTATGTGCCACAGGGTATTCGAGATGGCGGTACTTTGAGTGTTCTCTAGATTGACGCACGGACGGACACATGGACGGACAGACAGACTGTCAGACAGACGAACAGGTAGACGGACGTGTAAAGTGGCTATGTGCCACAGGGTATGCGAGATGGCGGTACTTGTAGTGTTCTCTAGAAGTACGCACGGACGGACGCACGGACGAACAGACAGACAGCTGGCAGACAGACGGACAGGTAGACAGACGTGTAATGTGGCTTGTGCCACAGGGTATGCGAGATAGCGATACTTTGAGTGTTCTCTAGATGGACGCATGGACAGACGCACGGACGGACAGACAGACAGACTGGCAAACAGATGGACAGGTAGAAGGACGTGTAAAGTGGCTATGTGCCACAGGGTATGCGAGATGGCGGTATTTTTAGTGTTCTCTAGATGGACGCACGGACGGACGCACGGACGAACAGACTGACAGACTGGCAGACAGACGGACAGGTAGACGGACGTGTAAAGTGGCTATGTGCCACTAGGTATGCGAGATGGCGGTACTCAGAGTGTTCTCAAGATTGACACACGAACGGACGCACGGACGGAGAGACAGACAGACTGGCAAACAGATGGACAGGTAGAAGGACGTGTAAAGTGGCTATGTGCCACAGGGTATGCGAGATGGCGGTATTTTTAGTGTTCTCTAGATGGACGCACGGACGGACGCACGGACGAACAGACTGACAGACTGGCAGACAGACGGACAGGTAGACGGACGTGTAAAGTGGCTATGTGCCACTAGGTATGCGAGATGGCGGTACTCAGAGTGTTCTCAAGATTGACACACGAACGGACGCATGGACGGAGAGACAGACTGGCAGACAAACGGCCAGGTAGACGGACGCGTAAAGCGGCTATGTGCCACAGGGTATATGAGATGCGAGATGGCGGTACTTTGATTGTTCTCTAGACGGTTGCATGGATGGACGCATGGACGAACAGACAGACAGACTGGCAGGCAGACGGACAGGTAGACGGAAGCGTAAAGCGGGTATATGCCACAGGGTATACGAGATGGCGGTACTTTGAGTGTTCTCTAGATGGATGCACGGAGGGACAGACAGACAGACTGGCAGACAGACGGACAGGTTGACGGACGTGTAAAGCGGCAATGTGCCACAGGGTATGCGAGATGGCGGTACTTTGAGTGTTCTCTAGATGGACGCGTGGACGGACGCATGGACGGAGAGACAGACTGGCAGACAAACGGCCAGGTAGACGGA
The DNA here is from genome assembly GCF_043290135.1 of Rhipicephalus microplus. Classification (NCBI taxonomy): domain Eukaryota; kingdom Metazoa; phylum Arthropoda; class Arachnida; order Ixodida; family Ixodidae; genus Rhipicephalus; species Rhipicephalus microplus. The sequence goes on along the minus strand of NW_027464586.1, from coordinate 9,992,296 downwards.
CGCGTAAAGCGGCTATGTGCCACAGGGTATGCGAGATGGCGGTACTTTGAGTGTTCTCTAGATGGATGCACGAACGAACGCATGGACGGACAGACAGACAGACAAACTGGCAGACAGATGGACAGGTAGACGGACGCGTAAAGCGGCTATGTGCTACAGCGTACGCGAGATGGCGGTACTCGGAGTGTTCTCTGGATTGACGAACGAACGGACGCATGGATGGACAGCCAGACAAACTGGTAGACAGATGGACGGGTAGACGGAAATGTAAAGTGGTAATGTGCAACAGGGTATGCGAGATGGCGGTACTTCGAGTGTTCTCTAGATGGACGCACGGACGGATGCACAGACAGCGAGAAAGACAGGCTAGCAGATGGACGGACAGGTAGATGGACGCGTAAAGGGGTGTTTGCCACAGGGTATAGGAGATGCGAGATGGCGGTACTTTAAAAGTTCTCTAGATGGACGCACGGACGGACAGACAGACAGACTGGCAGACAGACGCACAGGTAGACGGACGAGTAAAGCGACTATGTGCCACAGGGTATACAATATGGTGGTACTCTGAGTGTTCTCTAGATGGACGCACGGATGGACGCATGGACAAACAGACAGACAGACTGGCAGACAGACGGACAGGTAGACAGACGTGTAAAGTGGCTATGTGCCACAGGGTATGCGAGATGGCGATACTTTAAATGTTCTCCAGATGGACGCACGAACGGGTGCCTGGACGAACAGACAGACTGGCAGACAGACGGACAGCTAGACAGACGTGTAAAGCGGGTACGTGCCACAAGGTATACGATGCGTGAAATGGCGGTACTCAGAGTGTTCTCTAGATTGACGCACGAACGGACGCAAGAACGGAGAGACAGAGAGACTAGCAGACAGACGGACAGGTAGACGGACGTGTAAAGCGGCTATGTGCCACAGGGTATTCGAGATGGCGGTACTTTGAGTGTTCTCTAGATTGACGCACGGACTGACACATGGACGGACAGACAGACTGGCAGACAGACGGACAGGTAGACGGACGTGTAAAGTGGCTATGTGCCACAGGGTATGCGAGATGGCGGTACTTTGAGTGTTCTCTAGATGTACGCACGGACGGACGCACGGACAGACAGACAGACAGGCTGGCAGACAGACGGACAGGTAGACAGACGTGTAAAGTGGCTATGTGCCACTAGGTATGCGAGATGGCGGTACTTTCAGTGTTCTCTAGATGGACGCATGGATGGACGCACGGACGGACAGACAGACAGACTGGCAAACAGATGGACAGGTAGACGGACATATAAAAAGGCAATGTTCCGGAGGGTATGCGAGATGGCGGTACTTTGAGTGTTCTCTAGATGGACGCACGGACGGACGCACGGACGGACAGACAGACAGACAGACTGGCAGACAGATGGACAGGCAGACGGACGTGTGAATTGGCTATGTGCCACAGGGTATGCGAGATGGCGGTACTTTGAGTGTTCTCTTGATGGACGCTTGGAGGGGCTCACGGACGGACAGACAGACAGACTGCAGACAGACGGACAGGTAGACGGACGTGTAAAGCGGCTGTGTGCCATAGAGTATGCGAGATGGCGGTACTTTGAGTGTTCTCTAGATGGACGCACGTACGGACGCACAGACAGATAGACAGACAGACTGGCAGACAGACGGACAGGAAGACGGATGAATAAAGTGGCTGTGTGCCACAGAGTATGTGAGATGCCGGTACTTTGAGTGTTCTCTAAATGGACGCACAGACGGACAGACATATACACTGGCAGACAGACGGACAGGTAGACCGACGTGTAAAGTTGCTATGTGCACAGGGCATGCGAGATGGCAGTACTCAAAGTAATCTCTAGATTGACGCACGAACGGATGCTTGGACGGAGAAACATACTGGCAGACAGACGGACAGGTAGACTGACGCATTAAGCGGGTATGTGCGACAGGGTATACGACGCGCGAGATGGCGGTACTCAGTGTTCTCTAAATGGACGCATGGACGGATGCACGGAGAGCCAGACAGACAGGCTAGCAGACGGACGGGCAGTTAGACGGACGCGTAAAGGGGTATTTGCCAAAGGGTATAGGAGATGCGAGATGGCGGTACTTTAAAGGTTCTCTAGATGAACGCACAGATGGACGCACGGACGGACAGACAGACTGGCAGACAGACGGAGAGGTAGACGGACAAGTAAAGCGGCTATGTGCCACAGGGTGTGCGAGATGGTGGTACTTTGAGTGTCCTCTAGATGGACGCACGGATGGACGCATGGACGAACAGACAGACAGACTGGCAGACAAACGGAGAGGTAGATGGACGAGTAAAGCGGGTATGTACCACAGGGTATACGACGCGCGATATTGCGGTACTCAGTGTGTTCTCTAGATTGACGCACGAACGGACGCATGGACGAAGAGACATATAGAATATCAGACAGACGGGCGGGTAGACGGACGTGTAGAGCGGCTATGTGACACAGGGTATGTGAGATGGCGGTACTTTGAGTGTTCTCCAGATGGACGCACGAACGGATGCATGGACGAACAGACAGACAGACTGGCAGACAGACGGACAGGCAGACGTGTAAAGTGGCTATGTGCTACAGGGTATGTGAGATGGCGGTACTTTGAGTGTTCTCTAGATGTACACATGGACGGAAGCACGGACAGACAGACAGACAAACTGGCAGATAGGCGGACAGGTAGACGGACGTGAAAAGTGGCTATGTGCCACAGGGTATGCGAGATGGCGGTATTTTGAGTGTTCTCTAGATGGACGCCCGGACGGACGCACGGACGAACAGACTGACAGACTGGCAGACAGACGGACAGGTAGACGGACGTGTAAAGTGGCTATGTGCCACTAGGTATGCGAGATGGCGGTACTTTGAGTGTTCTAGAAATGGACGCACGGACGGACGCACGGACGGACAGACATACAGACTGGCAGACAGACGGACAGGTAGACGGACGTGTAAATCGGCTATGTGCCACAGGGTATGCAAGTTGGCGGTACTCAGAGTGTTCTCAAGATTGACGCACGAACGGATGCATGGACGGAGACAGACAGAGTGGCAGACAGACAGACATGTAGACGGAAGCGTAAAGCGAGTATGTGCAACAGGGTATACGAGATGGCGGTACTTTGAGTGTTCTCTAGATGGATGCACGGAGGGACAGACAGACAGACTGGCAGACAGACGGACTGGTTGACGGACGTGTAGAGCGGCAATGTGCCGCAGGGTAAGCGAGATGGCGGTACTTTGAGTGTTCTCTAGATGGACGCGTGGACGGACGCATGGACGGAGAGACAGACTGGCAGACAAACGGCCAGGTAGACGGACGCGTAAAGCGGCTATGTGCCACAGGGTATATGAGATGCGAGATGGCGGTACTTTGAGTGTTCTCTAGACGGATGCACGGATGGACGCTTGGACGAACAGACAGACAGACTGGCAGGCAGACGGACAGGTAGACGGAAGCGTAAAGCGGGTATATGCCACAGGGTATACGACGCGCGAGATGGCGGTACTCGGAGTGTTCTCTAGATGGACGCACGAACGGACGCATGGACGGACAGACAGACAGACAAACTGGCAGACAGATGGCAAGGTAGACGGACGCGTAAAGCGGCTATGTGCTACAGCGTACGCGAGATGGCGGTACTCGGAGTGTTCTCTGGATTGACGAACGAACGGACGCATGGATGGACAGACAGACAAACTGGTAGACAGATGGACGGGTAGACGGAAATGTAAAGTGGTAATGTGCAACAATGCGAGATGGCGGTACTTCGAGTGTTCTCTAGATGGACGCACGGACGGATGCACGGACAGCCAGAAAGACAGGCTAGCAGACGGACGGACAGGTAGACGGACGCGTAAAGGGGTATTTGCCACAGGGTATAAGAGATGCGATATGGCGATACTATATAAGTTCTCTAGATGGACGCACGGACGGACGCACGGACGGACAGACAGACAGACTGGCAGACAGACGGACAGGTAGACGGACGTGTAAAGTGGCTCTGTGCCACAGGGTATGCGAGATGGCAGTACTTTGAGTGTTCTCTAGATGGACGCACGGACGGACAGACAGACTGGCAGAAAGATGGTCCGGTAGACGGACGTGTAAAGTGGCTATGTGCCACAGGGTATGCGAGATGGCGGTACTTTGTGTGTTCTCCAGATGGACGCACGGATGGACGCATGGACGAACAGACAGACAGACTGGCAGACAGACGAACAGGTAGACGGACGCGTAAAGCGGGTACGTGCCACAGGGTATGCGAGATGGCGGTACTTTGAGTGTTCTCTCGATGGACGCACGGAAGGACAGACAGACTGGCAGACAGATGGACAGGTAGAAGCTCGTGTAAAGTGGCTATGTGCCACAGGGTATGCGAGATGGCGGTACTTTGAGTGTTCTCTAGATGGACGCACGGACAGAGTGGCAGACAGACGGACAGGTAGACGGACGCGTAAAGCGGGTATGTGCCACAGGGTATACGACGTGCGAGATGGCGGTACTCAGTGTTCTCTAAATGGACGCATGGACGGATGCACGGACAGCCACACAGACAGGCTAGCAGACAAACGGAGAGGTAGACGGACGCGGAAAGATGGTATGTACCACAGGGTATACGACGCGTGAGATGGCAGTACTCAGAGTGTTCTCTAGATAAACGCACGGACGGACGCATGGAGGAACAGACAGACAGACTGGCAGACAGACGGACAGGTAAACGAACGAGTAAAGCGGGTATGCACCACAGGGTATACGACGCGCGAGATGGCGGTACTTAGAGTGTTCTCTAGATGGACGCACGGACGGACGCATGAACGAACAGACAGACAGACTGGCAGACAGACGGACAGGTAGACGGACGCGTAAAGCGGATTTGTGCCACAGGGTATACGACGCGCGAGATGGCGGTACTCAGAGTAATCTCTAGATTGACGCACGAATGGACGCATGGACGGAGAGACAGACAGACTGCAGACAGACGGACAGAAAGATGGACTTGTAAAGTGGCTATGCGCCACAGGGTATGCGAGATTGCTGTACTTTGAGTGTTCTATAGATGGACGCACGGATCGACGCATGGACGAACAGACAGACAGACTGGCAGACAGACGGAAAGTAAGGCGGACGCGTAAAGCGGGTATTTGCCACAGGGTATATGACGCGCGAAATGGTGGTACTCAGAGTGTTCTCTAGATTGACGCATGGACGGACGCACGGACGGACAGACAGACTGTCAGACAGACGGTCCGGTAGACGGACGTGTAAAGTGGCTATGTGCCACAGGGTATGCGAGATGGTGGTACTTTGAGTGTTCTCTAGATGGACGCATGGACGGACGCACGGACGGACAGACAGACAGACTGGCAGACAGACGGACAGGTAGACGGACGTGTAAAGCGGCTATGTGCCACAGGGTATGCAAGTTGGCGGTACTCAGAGTGTTCTCAAGATTGACGCACGAATGGACACATGGACGGAGAGACAGACAGAGTGGCAGACAGACGGACAGGTAGACGGACGTGTAAAGCGGCTATGTGCCACAGGGTATTCGAGATGGCGGTACTTTGAGTGTTCTCTAGATTGACGCACGAATGGACGCATGGACGAAGAGACATAACGACTTGCAGACATACGGACAGGTAGACGGACGTGTAAAGTGGCTATGTGCCACAGGGTATGCAAGTTGCCGGTACTTTGAGTGTTCTCCAGATGGACGCACGGACGGACGCATGGACAAACAGACAGACAGACTGGCAGACAGACGGATAGGTAGACAGACGTGTAAGTGGCTATGTGCTACAGGGTATGCGAGATGGCGGTACTTTGAGTGTTTCTAGATGGACGCACGGAAGGACAAACAGACAGACTGGCAGACAGACGGACAGGTAGAAGGTCGCGTAAAGTGGCTATGTGCCACAGGGTATGCGAGATGGCGGTACTTAGAGTGTTCTCTAGATGGACGCACGGATGGACGCACGGACGGACAGACGGACAGGCTGGCAGACAAACGGACAGGTAGACAGACGTGTAAAGTGGCTATGTGCCACAGGGTATGCGAGATTGCTGTACTTTGAGTGTTCTATAGATGGACGCACGGATGGACGCATGGACGAACAGACAGACAGACTGGCAGACAGACGAACAGGTAGACGGACGCGTAAAGCGGGTACGTGCCACAGGTATGCGAGCTGGCGGTATTTTGAGTGTTCTCTAGATGGACGCACGGACGGACGCACGGACGAAGAGACTGACAGACTGGCAGACAGACGGATAGGTGGACGGACGTGCATACCTAGTGGCTATGTGCCACTAGGTATGCGAGATGGCGGTACTTTGAGTGTTCTCGAAAAGGACGAATGGACGGACGCACGGACGGACAGACAGACAGACTGGCAGACAGGCGGACAGGTAGACGGACGTGTAAAGTGGCTATGTGCCACAGGGTATACAAGTTGGCGGTACTCAGAGTGTTCTCAAGATTGACGCACGAACGGACGCATGGACGGAGAGACAGACAGAGTGGCAGACAGACGGATAGGTAGACGGACGTGTAAAGCGGCTATGTGCCACAGGGTATTCGATATGGCGGTACTTTGAGTGTTCTCTAGATTGACGCACGAACGGACGCATGGACGAAGAGACATACAGACTTGCAGACATACGGACAGGTAGACGGACGTGTAAAGTGGCTATGTGCCACAGGGTATGCAAGTTGCCGGTACTTTGAGTGTTCTCCAGATGGACGCACGGACAGACGCATGGACAAAGAGACAGACAGACTGGCAGACAGACGGACAGGTAGACAGACGTGTAAGTGGCTATGTGCCACAGGGTATGCGAGATGGTGGTACTTTGAGTGTTCTCTAGATGGATGCACGGATGGACGCATGGACGAACAGACAGACAGACTGGCAGACAGACGAACAGGTAGACGGACGCGTAAAGCGGGTACGTGCCACAGGGTATGCGAGGTGGCAGTACTTTGAGTGTTCTTTAGAGAGACGCATGGATGGACGCACGGACAACCAGACAGACAGACTGGGACACAGATGGACAGGTAGACGGACATGTAAAAAGGCTATGTGCCACAGGGTATGCGAGATGGCGGTACCTTGAGTGTTCTCTAGATGGACGCACGGTCGGACGCTCGGACGGACAGACAGACAGCCTGGCAGACAGACGGACAGGTAGACGGACGTGTAAAGTGGCTATGTGCCACAGGGTATGCGAGATGGTGGTACTTTGAGTGTTCTCTAGATGGACACACGGACGGACGCATGGACGAACAGACAGACAGACTGGCAAAAAGACGGTCCGCTAGACGGACGCGTAAAGCGGGTATTTGCCACAGGGCATACGACGCGCGAATTGGCGGTACTCAGAGTGTTCTCTAGATTGACGCACAAACGGATGCATGGACAGAGAGACAGACAGACTGGCAGACAGACGGACAGGTAGACAGACGTGTAAAGCGACTATGTGCCACAGGGTATGCGAGATGGCGGTACTTTGAGTGTTCTCTAGTTGAACGTACGGATGGACGCACGGACGGACAGACATACAGACTGGCAGATAGACAGACAGGTAGACGGACGTAAAAAGTGGCTATGTGCCACAGGGTATGCGAGATGGCGGTTCTTTGAGTGATCTCTAGATTGACGCACGAACGGACGCATGGACGGAGAAACAGACAGACTGGCAGACAGACGGACAGGTAGACGGACGTGTAAAGCGACTATATGCCACAGGGTATGCGGGATGACGGTACTTTGAGTGTTCTCCAGATGAACGCACGGATGGACGCATTGACGAACAGACAGACAGACTGGCAGACAAACGGAGTGGTAGACAGACGCGTAAAGATAGTATGTACCACAGGGTATATGACGCGTGAGATGGCAGTACTCAGAGTGTTCTCTAGATGAACGCACGGACAGACGCATGGAGGAACAGACAGACAGACTGGCAGACAGACGGACAGGTAAACGAAAGAGTAAAGCGGGTATGTACCACAGGGTATACGACGCGCGAGATGGCGGTACTTAGAGTGTTCTCTAGATGAACGCACGGACGGACGCATGAACGAACAGACAGACAGACTGGCAGACAGACAGACAGGTAGACGGACGCGTAAAGCGGGTATTTGCCACAGGGTATACGACGCGCGAGATGGCGGTACTCAGAGTAATCTCTAGATTGACGCACGAACGGACGCGTGGACGGAAAGACAGACAGACTGCAGACAGAAAGACAGAAAGACGGACGTGTAAAGTGGCTATGTGCCACAGGGTATGCGAGATTGCTGTACTTTCAGTGTTCTATAGATGGACGCACGGATTGACGCATGGACGAACAGACAGACTGACAGGCACACGGACCGGTAGACGGACGCGTAAAGCGGGTATTTGCCACAGGGTATACGACGCGCGAAATGGCGGTACTCAGAGTTTCTCTAGATTGACGCACAAACGGATGCATGGGCGGAGAGACAGACAGAAGGACTGGTAGACAGACGTGTAAAGCGGCTATGTGCCACAGGGTATTCGAGATGGCGGTAGTTTGAGTGTTCTCTAGATTGACGCACGGATGGACGCACGGACGGACAGACAGACTGGCAGACAGACGGACAGGTAGACGGACGTGTAAAGTGGCTATGTGCCACAGGGTATGCGAGAAGGTGGTACTTTGAGTGTTCTCTGGATGGACGCACGGATGGACGCATGGTCGGACAGACAGACAGACTGGCAGACAGACGGACGTGTAAAGTGGCTATGTGCCACAGGGTATGCGAGATGGTGGTACTTTGAGTGTTCTCTAGATGGATGCACGGATGGACGCATGGATGAACAGACAGACAGACTGGCAGACAGACGAACAGGTAGACGGACGCGTAAAGCGGGTACGTGCCACAGGGTATGCGAGATGGCGGTACTTTGAGTGTTCTCTAGATGGACGCACGGAAGGGCAAACAGAGACTGGCAGACAGACGGACAGGTAGAGGGTCGTGTAAAGTGGCTATGTGCCACGGGGTATGCGAGATGGCGGTACTTTGAGTGTTCTCTAGATGAACGGGCGGATGGACGCACGGACAGACAGACGGACAGGCTGGCAGAAAAACGGACAGGTAGACAGACGTGTGAAGTGGCTATGTGCCACAAGGTATGCGAGGTGGCAGTACTTTGAGTGTTCTTTAGAGAGACGCATGGACGGACGCACGGACAACCAGACAGACAGACTGGCAAACAGATGGACAGGTAGACGGACATGTAAAAAGGCTATGAGCCACAGGGTATGCGAGATGGCGGTACTTTGAGTGTTCTCTAGATGGACGCACGGACCGACGCTTGGACGGAGAGACAGACAGACTGGCAGACAGACGGACAGGTAGACGGACGTGTAAAGTGGCTCTGTGCTACAGGGTATGCGAGATGGCAGTACTTTAAGTGTTCTCTAGATGGACGCACGGACGGACGCACGGACAGACAGACAGACAGCTGGCAGACGGACGGACAGGTAGACAGACGTGTAAAGTTGCTATGTGCCACAGGGTATGCGAGATAGCGGTACTTTGAGTGTTCTCTAGATGGACGCATGGACAGACGCACGGACGAACAGACAGACAGACTGGCAAACAGATGGACAGGTAGACGGACGTGTAAAGCCAGACGGACAGGTGGACGGACGTGCATACCTAGTGGCTATGTGCCACTAGGTATGCGAGATGGTGGTACTTTGAGTGTTCTCGAAATGGACGAACGGACGGACGAATGGACGGACAGACAGACAGACTGGCAGACAGGCGGACAGGTAGACGGACGTGTAAAGCGGCTATGTGCCACAGGGTATGCAAGTTGGCGGTACTCAGAGTGTTCTCAAGATTGACGCACGAACGGACGCATGGACGAAGAGACATACAGACTTGCAGACATACGGACAGGTAGACGGACGTGTAAAGTGGCTATGTGCCACAGAGTATGCAAGTTGCCGGTACTTTGAGTGTTCTCCAGATGGACGCACGGACAGACGCATGGACAAAGAGACAGACAGACTGGCAGACAGACGGACAGCCAGACAGACGTGTAAGTGGCTATGTGCCACAGGGTATGCGAGATGGTGGTACTTTGAGTGTTCTCTAGATGGATGCACGGATGGACGCATGGACGAACAGACAGACAGACTGGCAGACAGACGAACAGGTAGACGGACGCGTAAAGCGGGTACGTGCCACAGGGTATGCGGGATGGCAGTACTTTGAGTGTTCTCTAGATGGACGGACGGATGGACGCACGGACAGACAGACGGACAGGCTGGCGGAAAAACGGACAGGTAGACAGACGTGTAAAGTGGCTATGTGCCACAATGTATGCGAGGGGCAGTACTTTGAGTGTTCTTTAGAGAGACGCATGGATGGACGCACGGACAACCAGACAGACAGACTGGCACACAGATGGACAGGTAGACGGACATGTAAAAAGGCTATGTGCCACATGAATGCGAGATGGTGGTACTTTGAGTGTTCTCTAGATGGACGCACGGACGGACGCACGGACGAACAGACAGACAGACTGGCAGAAAGACGGTCCGGTAGACGGACGTGTAAAGTGGCTATGTGCCACAGGGTATGCGAGATGGCGGTACTTTGTGTGTTCTCTGGATGGACGCATGGAGGGACGCACCGACGGACAGACAGACAGACAGGCAGGTAGACGCACAAGTAGACGGACGTGTAAATCGGCTATGTGCCACAAGGTATGCGAGATGGCGGTACTTTGAGTGTTCTCTAGTTGGACGTACAGACGGACGCACGGACGGACAGACATACAGACTGGCAGATAGACGGACAGGTAGACGGACGTAAAAAGTGGCTATGTGCCACAGGGTATGCGAGATGGCGGTACTTTGAGTGTTCTCTAGATGGACGCACGGACAGACGCACGGACGGACAGACAGACTGGCAGACAGAGGGACAGGTAGACGGACGTGTAAAGTGGCTATGTGCCACAGGGTATGCGAGAAGGTGGTACTTTGAGTGTTCTCTGGATGGACGCACGGATGGACGCACGGTCGGACAGACAGACAGACTGGCAGACAGACGGACGTGTAAAGTGGCTATGTGCCACAGGGTATGCGAGATGGTGGTACTTTGAGTGTTCTCTAGATGGATGCACGGATGGACGCATGGACGAACAGACAGACAGACTGGCAGACAGACGAACAGGTAGACGGACGCGTAAAGCGGGTACGTGCCACAGGGTATGCGAGATGGCGGTACTTTGAGTGTTTTCTAGATGGACGCACGGAAGGGCAAACAGACAGACTGGCAGACAGACGGACAGGTAGAGGGTCGTGTAAAGTGGCTATGTGCCACAGGGTATGCGAGATGGCGGTACTTCGAGTGTTCTCTAGATGATCGGACGGATGGACGCACGGAATGACAGACAGACAGGCTGGCATAAAAACGGACAGGTAGACAGACGTGTAAAGTGGCTATGTGCCACAAGGTATGCGAGGTGGCAGTACTTTGAGTGTTCTTTAGAGAGACGCATGGATCGACGCACGGACAACCAGACAGACAGACTGGGACACAGATGGGCAGGTAGACGGACATGTAAAAAGGCTATGTGCCACAGGGTATGCGAGATGGCGGTACCTTGAGTGTTCTCTAGATGGACGCACGGTCGGACGCTCGCTCGGACGGACAGACAGACAGACTGGCAGACAGACGGACAGGTAGACGGACGTGTAAAGTGGCTATGTACCACAGGGTATGCGAGATGGTGGTACTTTGAGTGTTCTCTAGATGGATGCACGGACGGACGCACGGATGAACAGACAGGCAGACTGGCAGAAAGACGGTCCGGTAGACGGACGTGTAAAGTGGCTATGTGCCACAGGGTATGCGAGATGGTGGTACTTTGTGTGTTCTCTGGATGGACACATGGAGGGACGCACCGACGGACAGACAGACGGACAGGCAGGCAGACGCACAGGTAGACAGACGTGTAAATCGGCTATGTGCCACAGGGTATGCGAGATGGCGGCAATTGAGTGTTCTCTAGTTGGACGTACGGACGGACGCACGGACGGACAGACATACAGACTGGCAGATAGACGTACAGGTAGACGGACGTAAATAGTGGCTATGTGCCACAGGGTATGCGAGATGGCGGTTCTTTGAGTGATCTCTAGATGGACACACTGACGGACGCACGGACGGACAGACAGACTTGCAGACAGAGAGACAGGTAGACGGACGTGTAAAGCGGCTATGTGCCACAGAGTATGCGAGATGGCGGTACTTTGAGTGTTCTCTAGTTGGACGCACCGACGGACGCATGGATGGACAGACAGACAGACTGGCAGACAGACGGACAAGTAGACGGACTAGTAAAGCAGCTATGTGCCACAAGGTATACGACGCGCGATATGGCGGTACTCAGAGTAATCTCTAGATTGACGCACGAACGGACGCATGGACGGAGAAACAGACAGACTTGCAGACAGACGGACAGGTAGACGGACGTGTAAAGCGACTATGTGCCACAGGGTATGCGAGATGACGGTACTTTGAGTGTTCTCCAGATGAACGCACGGATGGACGCATTGACGAACAGACAGACAGACTGGCAGACAAACGGAAAGGTAGACAGACGCGTAAAGATGGTTTGTACCACAGGGTATACGACGCGTGAGATGGCAGTACTCAGAGTGTTCTCTAGATGAACGCACGGACGGACGCATGGAGGAACAGACAGACAGACTGGCAGACAGACGGACAGGTAAACGAAAGAGTAAAGCGGGTATGTACCACAGGGTATACGACGCGCGAGATGGCGGTACTTAGAGTGTTCTCTAGATGAACGCACGGACGGACGCATGAACGAACAGACAGACAGACTGGCAGACAGACAGACAGGTAGACGGACGCGTAAAGCGAGTATGTGCCCCAGGGTATACGACGCGCGAGATGGCAGTACTCAGAGTAATCTCTAGATTGACGCACGAACGGACGCGTGGACGGAAAGACAGACAGACTGCAGACAGACAGACAGAAAGACGGACGTGTAAAGTGGCTATGTGCCACAGGGTATGCGAGATTGCTGTACTTTCAGTGTTCTATAGATGGACGTACGGACGGACGCACGGACGGACAGACATACAGACTGGCAGATAGACGGACAGGTAGACGGACGTAAAAAGTGGCTATGTGCCACAGGGTATGCGAGATGGCGGCACTTTGAGTGTTCTCTACATGAACGCACCGATGGACGCACGGATGGACGGACAGACAGACTGGCAGACAGACGGACAAGTAGACGGACTTGTAAAGCAGCTATGTGCCACAGGGTATACGACGCACGAGATGGCGGTACTCAGAGTAATCTCTAGATTGACGCACGAACGGACGCATGGACGGAGAAACAGACAGACTGGCAGACAGACGGACAGGTAGACGGACGTGTAAAGCGACTATGTGCCACAGGGTATGCGAGATGACGGTACTTTGAGTGTTCTCCAGAAGGACGCACGGATGGCCGCATTGACGAACAGACAGACAGACTGCCAGACAAACGGAGAGGTAGACAGACGCGTAAAGATGGTATGTACCACAGGGTATACGACGCGTGAGATGGCAGTACTCAGTGTGTTCTCTAGATGAATGCACGGACGGACGCATGGAGGAACAGACAGACAGACTGGCAGACAGACGGACAGGTAAACGAAAGAGTAAAGTGGGTATGTGCCCCAGGGTATACGAGCCGCGAGATGGCGGTACTCAGAGTAATCTCTATATGGACAGATAACCATTACATCGGTACTATACAGGTTGGCGATGCAAGCAGTAAAAATGAAAATAGAAACATGGGCCGAACATAACGATATTTTGGGAGAACTTCAGAACGGATTTCGAGTCGACAGGCGGTTAGACGATAACCTGTTTGTTCTCACTCAGTGTATAGAAATATCTAAAATAGAGAATAGGCCCTTGTATGTGGCTTTTCTAGACATCACTGGGGCATACGACAACGTTAATCAGGAAATTTTGTGGGATATATTGAAAGGAATGGGCATGGGCGACGACTGTATACAGCTTTTGAGGGAGATATACCGAGAAAATACAGTTTGCATAGAGTGGGAAGGAATGCGTAGCAAAGAGAACGTTGAGGTTAGCAGGGGTCTGAGACAGGGATGCCCTTTGTCCCCACTGTTATTCATGCTGTACATGGTGAGTATGGAAAAAGCGCTAGAAGGTAGCAACATTGGTTTTAATCTGTCACACAAACAGGGCGGCATGATGATTGAGCAGAAGCTTCCAGGTTTATTTTATGCGGACGATATCGTCTTATTTGCGGACAGTCGAGATGATATACAGCAGCTGGCGAATATATGCGGAAGGGAAGGTGAAGCTCTTGGACTAGGATTCAGTGTAACGAAGTGTGGATTGATGGTATTCAATGATCCCTGTGATCAGACGGTGTCCATACAAGGCCAAGAAATACCGAGGGTAAGTGAATACAAGTACCTTGGAGTATGGGTAAATGAGAGTGATAGATACATGGAGGTACAGGAAAAAGCCTCGGCAGCAAAAGGAAAGAGGAATGCGGCAATAATGAAGCACAGAGCGTTGTGGGGATACAATAGGTATGAGGTGCTTCGAGGTCTGTGGAAGGGTGTAATGGTTCCAGGGCTTACTTTTGGGAACTCAGTGGTGTGCATGAGGGCAGAGGTGCAATCGGGAATGGATGTAAATCAAAGGACTGTGGGACGCCTCGCGTTGGGTGCTCATGGGAAGACGACAAACGAGGCTGTAAAGGGCGATATGGGGTGGGCAGGTTTTGAGGCGAGGGAAGCGCAGAGCAAAATAAGGTTCGAAGAAAGGCTAAGAAATATGAAGGAGAGTAGATGGGCAGAGAAGGTGTTCCGTTATTTGTATAGGAAGAGCGTGGACACACAGTGGAGAAAAAGAACTAGAAGACTCACTAGTAAATATACGGCTGGTAATGTGAGCCATATGTCAACAAAGAGCGTTAAGGGAAAGGTCAGGGAGGCGGAGAGGATTTACTGGATGGCAGCTATGGAGAAAAAAACCGGCTCTGAGTAACTACCGAAAGGGCAAAAATCAAATAAGGAGGGAGGCATTTTACGATAATTCAAGGGGAAGCGCTTTACTGTTTGAAGCGAGATCGGGTTGCCTTAGAACGCGTAGTTATAAAGCAAGATTCAGTAAAGAAGAAGAACAATGCACATGCTGCGGGAAAAATAAGGAAACGGCGGAGCATGTTCTGATTGAATGTGGAGCTATCCACCCAGGTGTACGTTTGGGCACGAGCCTACAGGAAGCCTTGGGTTTTAGGGACAACAATGGAAAGCTGAACACACCCGTGATTGAAATAAGTAAGAGACGGTTAGAGTATTGGTGGCAGAAAATTAGAGAGAAAGGACAAAAATAAATATTGGAAAAATAAAATATGGACAGTGTGCCGTAAATGGCAGAGAACTTAAGCTGAAAGTTTACCTTTTTTTTCATTAAGATAGAATTTATCGAAGTAGAGGCATTAGGCCAACATAAAAAAAAGGAAAAAAAGTTTTTTTTTGTCGAGCCTGGTGGCATACTTGTCACCACCCAGTTATAAAGGGGACGCTCATAGCATCCATCCATCCATCCATCTAGATTGACGCACGAACGGACGCATGGACGGAAAGACAGAAAGACTGCAAACAGACAGACAGAAAGACGGACGTGTAAAGTGGCTATGTGCCACAGGGTATGCGAGATTGCTGTACTTTGAGTGTTCTATAGATGGACGCACGGATTGACGCATGGATGAACAGACAGACAGACTGGCAGGCAGACGGACAGGTAGACGGACGCGTAAAGCGGGTATTTGCCACAGGGCATACGACGCGCGAAATGGCGGTACTCAGAGTGTTCTCTAGATTGACGCACAAACGGATGCATGGACGGAGAGACAGACAGAAGGACAGGTAGACAGACGTGTAAAGCGGCTATTTGCCACAGGGTATTCGAGATGGCGGTAGTTTGAGTGTTCTCTAGATTGACGCACGGACGGACGCACGAACGGACAGACAGACTGCCAGACAGACGGACAGGTAGACGGACGTGTAAAGTGGCTATGTGCCACAGGGTATGCGAGATGGCGGTACTTTGAGTGTTCTCTAGATGGGCGCACGGACGGACGCACGGACATACAGACAGACAGCTGGCAGACAGACGGACAGGTAGACAGACGTGTAAAGTGGCTATGTGCCACAGGGTATGCGAGATAGCGGTACTTTGAGTGTTCTCTAGATGGACGCATGGACAGACGCACGGACGAACAGACAGACAGACTGGCAAACAGATGGACAAGTAGACGGACGTGTAAAGTGGCTATGTGCCACAGGGTATGCGAGATGGCGGTATTTTGAGTGTTCTCTAGATGGACGCACGGACGGACGCACGGACGAACAGACTGACAGACTGGCAGACAGACGGACAGGTGGACGGACGTGCATACCTAGTGGCTATGTGCCACTAGGTATGCGAGATGGTGGTACTTTGAGTGTTCTCGAAATGGACGAACGGACGGACGAATGGACGGACAGACAGACAGACTGGCAGACAGGCGGACAGGTAGACGGACGTGTAAAGCGGCTATGTGCCACAGGGTATGCAAGTTGGCGGTACTCAGAGTGTTCTCAAGATTGACGCACGAACGGATGCATGGACGGAGAGACAGACAGAGTGGCAGACAGACGGACAGGTAGACGGACGTGTAAAGCGGCTATGTGCCACAGGGTATTCGATATGGCGGTACTTTGAGTGTTCTCTAGATTGACGCACGAACGGACGCATGGACGAAGAGACATACAGACTTGCAGACATACGGACAGGTAGACGGACGTGTAAAGTGGTTATGTGCCACAGTGTATGCAAGTTGCCGGTACTTTGAGTGTTCTCCAGATGGACGCACGGACAGACGCATGGACAAAGAGACAGACAGACTGGCAGACAGACGGACAGGTAGACAGACGTGTAAGTGGCTATGTGCCACAGGGTATGCGAGATGGTGGTACTTTGAGTGTTCTCTAGATGGATGCACGGATGGACGCATGGACGAACAGACAGACAAACTGGCAGACAGACGAACAGGTAGACGGACGCGTAAAGCGGGTACGTGCCACAGGGTATGCGAGATGGCGGTACTTTGAGTGTTCTCTAGATGGACGCACGGAAGGGCAAACAGACAGACTGGCAGACAGACGGACAGGTAGAGGGTCGTGTAAAGTGGCTATGTGCCACAGGGTATGCGAGATGGCGGTACTTTGAGTGTTCTCTAGATGAACGGACGGATGGACGCACGGACAGACAGACGGACAGGCTGGCGGAAAAACGGACAGGTAGACGGACATGTGAAAAGGCTATGTGCCACAGGGTATGCGAGATGGTGGTACTTTGAGTGTTCTCTAGATGGACGCACGGACGGACGCACGGATGAACAGACAGACAGACTGGCAGAAAGACGGTCCGGTAGACGGACGTGTAAAGTGGCTATGTGCCACAGGGTATGCGAGATGGCGGTACTTTGTGTGTTCTCTGGATGGACGCATGGAGGGACGCACCGACGGACAGACAGACGGACAGGCAGGTAGACGCACAAGTAGACGGACGTGTAAATCGGCTATGTGCCACAAGGTATGCGAGATGGCGGTACTTTGAGTGTTCTCTAGTTGGACGTACGGACGGACGCACGGACGGACAGACATACAGACTGGCAGATAGACGGACAGGTAGACGGACGTAAAAAGTGGCTATGTGCCACAGGGTATGCGAGATTGCGGTACTTTGAGTGTTCTCTAGATGGACGCACGGACAGACGCACGGACGGACAGACAGACTGGCAGACAGAGGGACAGGTAGACGGACGTGTAAAGTGGCTATGTGCCACAGGGTATGCGAGAAGGTGGTACTTTGAGTGTTCTCTGGATGGACGCACGGATGGACCCACGGTCGGACAGACAGACAGACTGGCAGACAGACGGACGTGTAAAAAGGCTATGTGCCACAGGGTATGCGAGATGGTGGTACTTTGAGTGTTCTCTAGATGGATGCACGGTTGGACGCATGGACGAACAGACAGACAGACTGGCAGACAGACGAACAGGTAGACGGACGCGTAAAGCGGGTACGTGCCACAGGGTATGCGAGATGGCGGTACTTTGAGTGTTCTCTAGATGGACGCACGGAAGGGCAAACAGACAGACTGGCAGACAGACGGACAGGTAGAGGGTCGTGTAAAGTGGCTATGTGCCACAGGGTATGCGAGATGGCGGTACTTTGAGTATCCTCTAGATGAACGGACGGATGGACGCACGGACAGACAGACAGACAGGCTGGCAAAAAAACGGACAGGTAGACAGACGTGTAAAGTGGCTATGTGCCACAAGGTATGCGAGGTGGCAGTACTTTGAGTGTTCTTTAGAGAGACGCATGGATCGACGCACGGACAACCAGACAGACAGACTGGGACACAGATGGACAGGTAGACGGACATGTAAAAAGGTTATGTGCCACAGGGTATGCGAGATGGCGGTACCTTGAGTGTTCTCTAGATGGACGCACGGTCGGACGCTCGCTCGGACGGACAGACAGACAGACTGGCAGACAGACGGACAGGTAGACGGACGTGTAAAGTGGCTATGTACCACAGGGTATGCGAGATGGTGGTACTTTGAGTGTTCTCTAGATGGATGCACGGACGGACGCACGGACGAACAGACAGACAGACTGGCAGAAAGACGGTCCGGTAGACGGACATGTAAAGTGGCTATGTGCCACAGGGTATGCGAGATGGTGGTACTTTGTGTGTTCTCTGGATGGACACATGGAGGGACGCACCGACGGACAGACAGACGGACAGGTAGGCAGACGCACAGGTAGACGGACGTGTAAATCGGCTATGTGCCACAGGGTATGCGAGATGGCGGTTCATTGAGTGATCTCTAGATGGACGCATGGAGGGACGCATGGACGGACAGACGGACAGACTGGCAGACAGACGGACAGGTAGACAGACGTGTAAAGTGGCTATGTGCCACAAGGTATACGACGCGCGATATGGCGGTACTCAGAGTAATCTCTAGATTGACGCACGAACGGACGCATGGACGGAGAAACAGACAGACTGGCAGACAGACGGACAGGTAGACGGACGTGTAAAGCGACTATGTGCCACAGGGTATGCGAGATGATGGTAGTTTGAGTGTTCTCCAGATGAACGCACGGATAGACGCATTGACGAACAGACAGACAGACTGGCAGACAAACGGAAAGGTAGACAGACGCGTAAAGATGGTTTGTACCACAGGGTATACGACGCGTGAGATGGCAGTACTCAGAGTGTTCTCTAGATGAACGCACGGACGGACGCATGGAGGAACAGACAGACAGACTGGCAGACAGACGGACAGGTAAACGAAAGAGTAAAGCGGGTATGTACCACAAGGTATACGACGCGCGAGATGGCGGCACTTAGGGCGTTCTCTAGATGAACGCACGGACGGACGCATGAACGAACAGACAGACAGACTGGCAGACAGACAGACAGGTAGACGGACGCGTAAAGCGAGTATGTGCCCCAGGGTATACGACGCGCGAGATGGCGGTACTCAGAGTAATCTCTAGATTGACGCACGAACGGACGCATGGACGGAAAGACAGACAGACTGCAGACAGACAGACAGAAAGACGGACGTGTAAAGTGGCTATGTGCCACAGGGTATGCGAGATTGCTGTACTTTCAGTGTTCTATAGATGGACGCACGGATTGACGCATGGACGAACAGACAGACTGGCAGGCAGACGGACAGGTAGACGGACGCGTAAAGCGGGTATTTGCCACAGGGTATACGACGCGCGAAATGGCGGTACTCAGAGTTTCTCTAGATTGACGCACAAACGGATGCATGGACGGAGAGACAGACAGAAGGACAGGTAGACAGACGTGTAAAGCGGCTATGTGCCACAGGGTATTCGAGATGGCGGTAGTTTGAGTGTTCTCTAGATTCACGCACGGATGGACGCACGAACGGACAGACAGACTGGCAGACAGACGGACAGGTAGACGGACGTGTAAAGTGGCTATGTGCCACAGGGTATGCGAGAAGACGGTGCTTTGAGTGTTCTCTAGATGGACGTACGGACGGACGCACGGACGGACAGACATACAGACTGGCAGATAGATGGACAGGTAGACGGACGTAAAAAGTGGCTATGTGCCACAGGGTATGCGAGATGGCGGTACTTTGAGTGTTCTCTAGATGGACGCACGGACAGACGCACGGACGGGCAGACAGACTGGCAGACAGAGGAACAGGTAGACGGACGTGTAAAGTGGCTATGTGCCACAGGGTATGCGAGAAGGTGGTACTTTGAGTGTTCTCTGGATGGACGCACGGATGGACGCACGGTCAGACAGACAGACAGACTGGCAGACAGACGGACGTGTAAAGTGGCTATGTGCCACAGGGTATGTGAGATGGCGGTACCTTGAGTGTTCTCCAGATGGACGCACGGATGGACGCATGGACGAACAGACAGACAGACTGGCAGACAGAAGAAGTAGACGGACGTGTAAAGTAGCTATGTGCCACAAGGTATGCGAGATGGCGGTACTTCGAGTGTTCTCCAGATGGACGCACGGACGGACGCACGGACGGACAGAGAGACTGAATGGCAGACGGAAAGGTAGACGGACGTTTAAAGTGGCTATGTGCCACAGGGTATGCGAGATGGCGGTACTTTGAGTGTTCTCTAGACGGACGCACGGGTGGACGCATGGACGAACAGACAGACTGGCAGACAGACGGGCAGGTAGACGGACGCGTAAAGCGGGTATGTGCCACAGGGTATACGACGCGCGAGATGGCGGTACTCAGTGTTCTCTAAATGGACGCATGGACGGATGCACGGACAGCCAGACAGACAGGCTAGCAGACGGACGGACAGTTAGACGGACGCGTAAAGGGGTATTTGGCACAGGGTATAGGAGATGTGAGATGGCGGTACTTTAAAAGTTCTCTAGATGGACGCACAGACGGACAAACAGACAGACTGGCAGACAGATGGACAGGTAGAAGGTCGTGTAAAGTGGCTGTGCCACAGGGTATGCGAGATGGCGGTACTTTGAGTGTTCTCTAGATTGACGCACGGACGGACGCATGGACGGACAGACGGACAGGCTGGCAGACAGACGGACAGGCAGACGGACAGGTAAAGTGGCTATGTGCCACAGGGTATGCGAGATGGCGGTACTTTGAGTGTTCTCTAGATGGATGCACGGATGGACGCAATGGCGAACAGACAGACAGACTGGCAGACAGACGGACAGGGAGACGGACGTGTAAAGCGGCTATGTGCCACAGGGTATTCGAGATGGCGGTACTTTGAGTGTTCTCTAGAGTGACGCACGGACGGACACATGGACAGACAGACGGACAGACTGGCAGACAGACGGACAGGTAGACGGACAGGTAAAGTGGCTATGTGCCACAGGGTATGCGAGATGGCGGTACTTCGAGTGTTCTCTAGATGTACACATGGACGGAAGCACGGACGGACAGACAAACTGGCAGACAGACGAACAGGTAGACGGACGTGTAAAGTGGCTATGTGCCACAGGGTATGCGAGAAGGCGGTACTTTGAGTGTTCTCTAGATGGACGCATGGAGGGACGCATGGACGGACAGACGGACAGGCTGGCAGACAGACGGACAGGTAGACAGACGTGTAAAGTGGCTATGTGCCACAAGGTATGCGAGGTGGCAGTACTTCGAGTGTTCTCTAGATGTACACATGGACGGAAGCACGGACGGACAGACAGACAAACTGGCAGACAGACGGACAGGTAGACGGACGTGTAAAGTGGCTGTGTGCCACAGGGTATGCGAGAAGGCGGTACTTTGAGTGTTCTCTATATGGACGCATGGAGGGACGCACGCACGGACGGACGGACAGACGGACAGGCAGACAGACGGACAGGTAGACGGACGTGTAAAGCGGCTATGTGCCACAGGGTATGCGAGATGGCGGTACTTTGAGTGTTCTCTAGATGGACGCACGGACGGACAGACAGACTGGCAGACAGAGGGACAGGTATACGGACATGTAAAGTGGCTATGTGTCACAGGGTATGCGAGAAGGTGGTACTTTGAGTGTTCTCTATATGGACGCACGGACGGACACACGGTCGGACAGACAGACAGACTGGCAGACAGATGGTCAGGTAGACGGACGTGTAAAGTGGCTATGTGCCACAGGGTATGCAAGATGGTGGTACTTTGAGTGTTCTCTAGATGGATGCACGGATGGACGCATGGATGAACAGACAGACAGACTGGCAGACAGACGAACAGGTAGACGGACGCGTAAAGCGGGTACGTGCCACAGGGTATGCGAGATGGCGGTACTATGAGTGTTCTCTGGATGGACGCACGGAAGGGCAAACAGAGACTGGCAGACAGACGGACAGGTAGAGGGTCGTGTAAAGTGGCTATGTGCCACGGGGTATGCGAGATGGCGGTACTTTGAGTGTTCTCTAGATGAACGGACGGATGGACGCACGGACAGACAGACGGACAGGCTGGCAGAAAAACGGACAGGTAGACAGACGTGTGAAGTGGCTATGTGCCACAAGGTATGCGAGGTGGCAGTACTTTGAGTGTTCTTTAGAGAGACGCATGGACGGACGCACGGACAACCAGACAGACAGACTGGCAAACAGATGGACAGGTAGACGGACATGTAAAATGCTATGAGCCACAGGGTATGCGAGATGGCGGTACTTTGAGTGTTCTCTAGATGAACGCACGGACCGACGCTTGGACGGACAGACAGACAGACTGGCAGACAGACGGACAGGTAGACGGACGTGTAAAGTGGCTCTGTGCTACAGGGTATGCGAGATGGCAGTACTTTAAGTGTTCTCTATATGGACGCACGGACGGACGCACGGACGGACAGACAGACAGACTGGCAGAAAGACGGTCCGGTAGACGGACGTGTAAAGTGGCTATGTGCCCCAGGGTATGCGAGATGGCTGTACTTTGTGTGTTCTCTAGATGGACGCATGGAGGGACGCACGGACGGACAGACAGACGGACAGGCAGGCAGACGCACACGTACACGGACGTGTAAATCGGCTATGTGCCACAGGGTATGCGAGATGCGGTACTTTGAGTGTTCTCTAGATGGACGTACGGACGGACGCACGGACGGACAGACATACAGACTGGCAGATAGACGGACAGGTAGACGGACGTAAAAAGTGGCTATGTGCCACAGGGTATGCGAGATGGCGGCACTTTGAGTGTTCTCTACATGAACGCACCGATGGACGCACGGATGGACGGACAGACAGACTGGCAGACAGACGGACAAGTAGACGGACTTGTAAAGCAGCTATGTGCCACAGGGTATACGACGCACGAGATGGCGGTACTCAGAGTAATCTCTAGATTGACGCACGAACGGACGCATGGACGGAGAAACAGACAGACTGGCAGACAGACGGACAGGTAGACGGACGTGTAAAGCGACTATGTGCCACAGGGTATGCGAGATGACGGTACTTTGAGTGTTCTCCAGATGGACGCACGGATGGCCGCATTGACGAACAGACAGACAGACTGCCAGACAAACGGAGAGGTAGACAGACGCGTAAAGATGGTATGTACCACAGGGTATACGACGCGTGAGATGGCAGTACTCAGTGTGTTCTCTAGATGAATGCACGGACGGACGCATGGAGGAACAGACAGACAGACTGGCAGACAGACGGACAGGTAAACGAAAGAGTAAAGTGGGTATGTGCCCCAGGGTATACGAGCCGCGAGATGGCGGTACTCAGAGTAATCTCTATATGGACAGATAACCATTACATCGGTACTATACAGGTTGGCGATGCAAGCAGTAAAAATGAAAATAGAAACATGGGCCGAACATAACGATATTTTGGGAGAACTTCAGAACGGATTTCGAGTCGACAGGCGGTTAGACGATAACCTGTTTGTTCTCACTCAGTGTATAGAAATATCTAAAATAGAGAATAGGCCCTTGTATGTGGCTTTTCTAGACATCACTGGGGCATACGACAACGTTAATCAGGAAATTTTGTGGGATATATTGAAAGGAATGGGCATGGGCGACGACTGTATACAGCTTTTGAGGGAGATATACCGAGAAAATACAGTTTGCATAGAGTGGGAAGGAATGCGTAGCAAAGAGAACGTTGAGGTTAGCAGGGGTCTGAGACAGGGATGCCCTTTGTCCCCACTGTTATTCATGCTGTACATGGTGAGTATGGAAAAAGCGCTAGAAGGTAGCAACATTGGTTTTAATCTGTCACACAAACAGGGCGGCATGATGATTGAGCAGAAGCTTCCAGGTTTATTTTATGCGGACGATATCGTCTTATTTGCGGACAGTCGAGATGATATACAGCAGCTGGCGAATATATGCGGAAGGGAAGGTGCAGCTCTTGGACTAGGATTCAGTGTAACGAAGTGTGGATTGATGGTATTCAATGATCCCTGTGATCAGACGGTGTCCATACAAGGCCAAGCAATACCGAGGGTAAGTGAATACAAGTACCTTGGAGTATGGGTAAATGAGAGTGATAGATACATGGAGGTACAGGAAAAAGCCTCGGCAGCAAAAGGAAAGAGGAATGCGGCAATAATGAAGCACAGAGCGTTGTGGGGATACAATAGGTATGAGGTGCTTCGAGGTCTGTGGAAGGGTGTAATGGTTCCAGGGCTTACTTTTGGGAACTCAGTGGTGTGCATGAGGGCAGAGGTGCAATCGGGAATGGATGTAAATCAAAGGACTGTGGGACGCCTCGCGTTGGGTGCTCATGGGAAGACGACAAACGAGGCTGTAAAGGGCGATATGGGGTGGGCAGGTTTTGAGGCGAGGGAAGCGCAGAGCAAAATAAGGTTCGAAGAAAGGCTAAGAAATATGAAGGAGAGTAGATGGGCAGAGAAGGTGTTCCGTTATTTGTATAGGAAGAGCGTGGACACACAGTGGAGAAAAAGAACTAGAAGACTCACTAGTAAATATACGGCTGGTATTGTGAGCCATATGTCAACAAAGAGCGTTAATGGAAAAGTCAGGGAGGCGGAGAGGATTTACTGGATGGCAGCTATGGAGAAAAAAACCGGCTCTGAGTAACTACCGAAAGGGCAAAAATCAAATAAGGAGGGAGGCATTTTACGATAATTCAAGGGGAAGCGCTTTACTGTTTGAAGCGAGATCGGGTTGCCTTAGAACGCGTAGTTATAAAGCAAGATTCAGTAAAGAAGAAGAACAATGCACATGCTGCGGGAAAGATAAGGAAACGGCGGAGCATGTTCTGATTGAATGTGGAGATATCCACCCAGGTGTACGTTTGGGCACGAGCCTACAGGAAGCCTTGGGTTTTAGGGACAACAATGGAAAGCTGAACACACCCGCGATTGAAATAAGTAAGAGACGGTTAGAGTATTGGTGGCAGATAATTAGAGAGAAAGGACAAAAATAAATATTGGAAAAATAAAATATGGACAGTGTGCCGTAAATGGCAGAGAACTTAAGCTGAAAATTTACCTTTTTTTCCATTAAGATAGAATTTATCGAAGTAGAGGCATTAGGCCAACATAAACAAAGGAAAAAAGTTTTTTTTGTCGAGCCTGGTGGCATACTTGTCACCACCCAGTTATAAAGGGGACGCTCATAGCATCCATCCATCCATTCATCTAGATTGACGCACGAACGGACGCATGGACGGAAAGACAGACAGACTGCAAACAGACAGACAGAAAGACGGACGTGTAAAGTGGCTATGTGCCACAGGGTATGCGAGATTGCTGTACTTTGAGTGTTCTATAGATGGACGCACGGATTGACGCATGGATGAACAGACAGACAGACTGGCAGGCAGACGGACAGGTAGACGGACGCGTAAAGCGGGTTTTTGCCACAGGGCATACGACGCGCGAAATGGCAGTACTCAGAGTGTTCTCTAGATTGATGCACAAACGGATGCATGGACGGAGAGACAGACAGAAGGACAGGTAGACAGACGTGTAAAGCGGCTATTTGCCACAGGGTATTCGAGATGGCGGTAGTTTGAGTGTTCTCTAGATTGACGCACGGACGGACGCACGAACGGACAGACAGACTGCCAGACAGACGGACAGGTAGACGGACGTGTAAAGTGGCTATATGGCACAGGGTATGAGAGATGGTGGTACTTTGAGTGTTCTCTAGATGGCCGCACGGACGGCCGCACGGACGAACAGACAGACAGACTGGGAGACAGACGGACAGGTAGACGGACGTGTAAAGTGGCTATGTGCCACAGGGTATGCGAGATGGCGGTACTTTGAGTGTTCTCTAGATGGGCGCACGGACGGACGCACGGACATACAGACAGACAGCTGGCAGACAGACGGACAGGTAGACAGACGTGTAAAGTGGCTATGTGCCACAGGGTATGCGAGATAGCGGTACTTTGAGTGTTCTCTAGATGGACGCATGGACAGACGCACGGACGAACAGACAGACAGACTGGCAAACAGATGGACAAGTAAACGGACGTGTAAAGTGGCTATGTGCCACAGGGTATGCGAGATGGTGGTACTTTGAGTGTTCTCGAAATGGACGAACGGACGGACGAATGGACGGACAGACAGACAGACTGGCAGACAGGCGGACAGGTAGACGGACGTGTAAAGCGGCTATGTGCCACAGGGTATGCAAGTTGGCGGTACTCAGAGTGTTCTCAAGATTGACGCACGAACGGATGCATGGACGGAGAGACAGACAGAGTGGCAGACAGACGGACAGGTAGACGGACGTGTAAAGCGGCTATGTGCCACAGGGTATTCGATATGGCGGTACTTTGAGTGTTCTCTAGATTGACGCACGAACGGACGCATGGACGAAGAGACCTACAGACTTGCAGACATACGGACAGGTAGACGGACGTGTAAAGTGGTTATGTGCCACAGTGTATGCAAGTTGCCGGTACTTTGAGTGTTCTCCAGATGGACGCACGGACAGACGCATGGACAAAGAGACAGACAGACTGGCAGACAGACGGACAGGTAGACAGACGTGTAAGTGGCTATGTGCCACAGGGTATGCGAGATGGTGGTACTTTGAGTGTTCTCTAGATGGATGCACGGATGGACGCATGGACGAACAGACAGACAAACTGGCAGACAGACGAACAGGTAGACGGACGCGTAAAGCGGGTACGTGCCACAGGGTATGCGAGATGGCGGTACTTTGAGTGTTCTCTAGATGGACGCACGGAAGGGCAAACAGACAGACTGGCAGACAGACGGACAGGTAGAGGGTCGTGTAAAGTGGCTATGTGCCACAGGGTATGCGAGATGGTGGTACTTTGAGTGTTCTCTAGATGAACGGACGGATGGACGCACGGACAGAGAGACGGACAGGCTGGCGGAAAAACGGACAGGTAGACGGACATGTAAAAAGGCTATGTGCCACAGGGTATGCGAGATGGTGGTACTTTGAGTGTTCTCTAGATGGACGCACGGACGGACGCACGGACGAACAGAGAGACAGACTGGCAGAAAGACGGTCCGGTAGACGGACGTGTAAAGTGGCTATGTGCCACAGGGTATGCGAGATGGCGGTACTTTGTGTGTTCTCTGGATGGACGCATGGAGGGACGCACCGACGGACAGACAGACGGACAGGCAGGTAGACGCACAAGTAGACGGACGTGTAAATCGGCTATGTGCCACAAGGTATGCGAGATGGCGGTACTTTGAGTGTTCTCTAGTTGGACGTACGGACGGACGCACGGACGGACAGACATACAGACTGGCAGATAGACGGACAGGTAGACGGACGTAAAAAGTGGCTATGTGCCACAGGGTATGCGAGATGGCGGTACTTTGAGTGTTCTCTAGATGGACGCACGGACAGACGCACGGACGGACAGACAGACTGGCAGACAGAGGGACAGGTAGACGGACGTGTAAAGTGGCTATGTGCCACAGGGTATGCGAGAAGGTGGTACTTTGAGTGTTCTCTGGATGGACGCACGGATGGACGCACGGTCGGACAGACAGACAGACTGGCAGACAGACGGACGTGTAAAGTGGCTATGTGCCACAGGGTATGCGAGATGGTGGTACTTTGAGTGTTCTCTAGATGGATGCACGGATGGACGCATGGACGAACAGACAGACAGACTGGCAGACAGACGAACAGGTAGACGGACGCGTAAAGCGGGTACGTGCCACAGGGTATGCGAGATGGCGGTACTTTGAGTGTTCTCTAGATGGACGCACGGAAGGGCAAACAGACAGACTGGCAGACAGACGGACAGGTAGAGGGTCGTGTAAAGTGGCTATGTGCCACAGGTTATGCGAGATGGCGGTACTTTGAGTGTCCTCTAGATGAACGGACGGATGGACGCACGGACAGACAGACAGACAGGCTGGCAGAAAAACGGACAGGTAGACAGACGTGTAAAGTGGCTATGTGCCACAAGGTATGCGAGGTGGCAGTACTTTGAGTGTTCTTTAGAGAGATGCATGGATCGACGCACGGACAACCAGACAGACAGACTGGGACACAGATGGACAGGTAGACGGACATGTAAAAAGGTTATGTGCCACAGGGTATGCGAGATGGCGGTACCTTGAGTGTTCTCTAGATGGACGCACGGTCGGACGCTCGCTCGGACGGACAGACAGACAGACTGGCAGACAGACGGACAGGTAGACGGACGTGTAAAGTGGCTATGTACCACAGGGTATGCGAGATGGTGGTACTTTGAGTGTTCTCTAGATGGATGCACGGACGGACGCACGGACGAACAGACAGACAGACTGGCAGAAAGACGGTCCGGTAGACGGACGTGTAAAGTGGCTATGTGCCACAGGGTATGCGAGATGGTGGTACTTTGTGTGTTCTCTGGATGGACACATGGAGGGACGCACCGATGGACAGACAGACGGACAGGCAGGCAGACGAACAGGTAGACGGACGTGTAAATCGGCTATGTGCCACAGGGTATGCGAGATGGCGGCTCATTGAGTGATCTCTAGATGGACGCACGGACGGACGCACGGACGGACAGACAGACTTGCAGACAGAGGGACAGGTAGACGGACGTGTAAAGCGGCTATGTGCCACAGGGTATGCGAGATGGCGGTACTTTGAGTGTTCTCTAGATGGACGCACCAACGGACGCACGGATGGAGAGACAGACAGACTGGCAGACAGACGGACAAGTAGACGGACTAGTAAAGCAGCTATGTGCCACAAGGTATACGACGCGCGATATGGCGGTACTCAGAGTAATCTCTAGATTGACGCACGAACGGACGCATGGACGGAGAAACAGACAGACTGGCAGACAGACGGACAGGTAGACGGACGTGTAAAGCGACTATGTGCCACAGGGTATGCGAGATGACGGTAGTTTGAGTGTTCTCCAGATGAACGCACGGATGGACGCATTGACGAACAGACAGACAGACTGGCAGACAAACGGAATTGTAGACAGACGCGTAAAGATGGTTTGTACCACAGGGTATACGACGCGTGAGATGGCAGTACTCAGAGTGTTCTCTAGATGAACGCACGGACGGATGCATGGAGGAACAGACAGGCAGACTGGCAGACAGACGGACAGGTAAACGAAAGAGTAAAGCGGGTATGTACCACAGGGTATACGACGCGCGAGATGGTGGTACTTAGGGCGTTTCTAGATGAACGCACGGACGGACGCATGAACGAACAGACAGACAGACTGGCAGACAGACAGACAGGTAGACGGACGCGTAAAGCGAGTATGTGCCCCAGGGTATACGACGCGCGAGATGGCGGTACTCAGAGTAATCTCTAGATTGACGCACGAACGGACGCATGGACGGAAAGACAGACAGACTGCAGACAGACAGACAGAAAGACGGACGTGTAAAGTGGCTATGTGCCACAGGGTATGCGAGATTGCTGTACTTTCAGTGTTCTATAGATGGACGCACGGATTGACGCATGGACGAACAGACAGACTGGCAGGCAGACGGACAGGTAGACGGACGCGTAAAGCGGGTATTTGCCACAGGGTATACGACGCGTGAAATGGCGGTACTCAGAGTTTCTCTAGATTGACGCACAAACGGATGCATGGACGGAGAGACAGACAGAAGGACAGGTAGACAGACGTGTAAAGCGGCTATGTGCCACAGGGTATTCGAGATGGCGGTAGTTTGAGTGTTCTCTAGATTCACGCACGGATGGACGCACGAACGGACAGACAGACTGGCAGACAGACGGACAGGTAGACGGACGTGTAAAGTGGCTATGTGCCACAGGGTATGCGAGAAGACGGTGCTTTGAGTGTTCTCTAGATGGACGTACGGACGGATGCACGGACGGACAGACATACAGACTGGCAGATAGATGGACAGGTAGACGGACGTAAAAAGTGGCTATGTGCCACAGGGTATGCGAGATGGCGGTACTTTGAGTGTTCTCTAGATGGACGCACGGACAGACGCACGGACGGGCAGACAGACTGGCAGACAGAGGAACAGGTAGACGGACGTGTAAAGTGGCT
The DNA here is from genome assembly GCF_043290135.1 of Rhipicephalus microplus. Classification (NCBI taxonomy): domain Eukaryota; kingdom Metazoa; phylum Arthropoda; class Arachnida; order Ixodida; family Ixodidae; genus Rhipicephalus; species Rhipicephalus microplus. The sequence continues at coordinate 9,961,610 of NW_027464586.1, read as the reverse complement.
ATGTGCCACAGGGTATGCGAGAAGGTGGTACTTTGAGTGTTCTCTGGATGGACGCACGGATGGACGCACGGTCAGACAGACAGACAGACTGGCAGACAGACGGACGTGTAAAGTGGCTATGTGCCACAGGGTATGTGAGATGGCGGTACCTTCAGTGTTCTCCAGATGGACGCACGGATGGACGCATGGACGAACAGACAGACAGACTGGCAGACAGAAGAAGTAGACGGACGTGTAAAGTAGCTATGTGCCACAAGGTATGCGAGATGGCGGTACTTCGAGTGTTTTCCAGATGGACGCACGGACGGACGCACGGACGGACAGACAGACTGAATGGCAGACGGAAAGGTAGACGGACGTTTAAAGTGGCTATGTGCCACAGGGTATGCGAGATGGCGGTACTTTGAGTGTTCTCTAGACGGACGCACGGGTGGACGCATGGACGAACAGACAGACTGGCAGACAGACGGGCAGGTAGACGGACGCGTAAAGCGGGTATGTGCCACAGGGTATACGACGCGCGAGATGGCGGTACTCAGTGTTCTCTAAATGGACGCATGGACGGATGCACGGACAGCCAGACAGACAGGCTAGCAGACGGACGGACAGTTAGACGGACGCGTAAAGGGGTATTTGGCACAGGGTATAGGAGATGTGAGATGGCGGTACTTTAAAAGTTCTCTAGATGGACGCACAGACGGACAAACAGACAGACTGGCAGACAGATGGACAGGTAGAAGGTCGTGTAAAGTGGCTGTGCCACAGGGTATGCGAGATGGCGGTACTTTGAGTGTTCTCTAGATTGACGCACGGACGGACGCATGGACGGACAGACGGACAGGCTGGCAGACAGACGGACAGGTAGACAGACGTGTAAAGTGTCTATGTGCCACAAGGTATGCGAGGTGGCAGTACTTCGAGTGTTCTCTAGATGTACACATGGACGGAAGCACGGACGGACAGACAGACAAACTGGCAGACAGACGGACAGGTAGACGGACGTGTAAAGTGGCTGTGTGCCACAGGGTATGCGAGAAGGCGGTACTTTGAGTGTTCTCTATATGGACGCATGGAGGGACGCACGCACGGACGGACGGACAGACGGACAGGCAGACAGACGGACAGGTAGACGGACGTGTAAAGCGGCTATGTGCCACAGGGTATGCGAGATGGCGGTACTTTGAGTGTTCTCTAGATGAACGTACGGACGGACGCGCGGACGGACAGACATACAGACTGGCAGATAGACGGACAGGTAGACGGACGTAAAAAGTGGCTATGTGCGATAGGGTATGCGAGATGGCGGTACTTTGAGTGTTCTCTAGATGGACGCACGGACGGACAGACAGACTGGCAGACAGAGGGACAGGTATACGGACATGTAAAGTGGCTATGTGTCACATGGTATGCGAGAAGGTGGTACTTTGAGTGTTCTCTAGATGGACGCACGGACGGACACACGGTCGGACAGACAGACAGACTGGCAGACAGATGGTCAGGTAGACGGACGTTAAAAGTGGCTATGTGCCACAGGGTATGTGAGATGGCGGTACTTTGAGTGTTCTCTAGATGGACGCACCGACGGACGCACGGACGGACAGACAGACAGACTGGCAGACAGACGGACAAGTAGACGGACTTGTAAAGCAACTATGTGCCACACGTTATACGACGCGCCAGATGGCGGTACTCAGAGTAATCTCTAGATTGACGCACGAACGGACGCATGGACGGAGAAACAGACAGACTGACAGACAGACGGACAGGTAGACGGACGTGTAAAGCGATTATGTGCCACAGGGTATGAGAGATGACGGTACTTAGAGTGTTCTCTAGATGGACGCACGGACGGACGCATGAACGAACAGACAGACAGACTGGCAGACAGACGGACAGGTAGACGGACGCGTAAAGCGGATATGTGCCACAGGGTATACGACGCGCGAGATGGCCTTACTCAGAGTAATCTCTAGTATGACGCACGAACGGACGCATGGACGGAGAGACAGACAGACTGCAGACAGACGGACAGAAAGATGGACTTGTAAAGTGGCTATGCGCCACAGGGTATGCGAGATTGCTGTACTTTGAGTGTTCTATAGATGGACGCACGGATTGACGCATGGACGAACAGACAGACAGACTGGCAGACAGACGGACAGGTAGGCGGACGCGTAAAGCGGGTATTTGCCACAGGGTATATGACGCGCGAAATGGCGGTACTCAGAGTGTTCTCTAGATTGACGCACGGACGGACGCACGGACGGACAGACGGACTGTCAGACAGACGGACAGGTAGACGGACGTGTAAAGTGGCTATGTGCCACAGGGTATGCGAGATGGTGGTACTTTGAGTGTTCTCTAGATGGACGCACGGATGGACGCACGGACGGACAGACAGACAGACTGGACCACAGACGGACAGGTAGACGGACGTGTAAAGCGGCTATGTGCCACAGGGTATGCAAGTTGGCGGTACTCAGAGTGTTCTCAAGATTGACGCACGAATGGACGCATGGACGGAGAGACAGACAGAGTGGCAGACAGACGGACAGGTAGACGGACGTGTAAAGCGGCTATGTGCCACAGGGTATTCGAGATGGCGGTACTTTGAGTGTTCTCTAGATTGACGCACGAATGGACGCATGGACGAAGAGACATACAGACTTGCAGACATACGGACAGGTAGACGGACGTGTAAAGTGGCTATATGCCACAGGGTATGCAAGTTGCCGGTACTTTGAGTGTTCTCCAGATGGACGCACGGACGGACGCATGGACAAACAGACAGACAGACCGGCAGACAGACGAACAGGTAGACGGACGCGTAAAGCGGGTACGTGCCACAGGGTATGCGAGATGGCGGTACTTTGAGTGTTCTCTAGATGGACGCACGGAAGGACAAACAGACAGACTGGCAGACAGACGGACAGGTAGAAGGTCGTGTAAAGTGGCTATGTGCCACAGGGTATGCGAGATGGCGGTACTTAGAGTGTTCTCTAGATGGATGCACGGATGGACGCATGGACGGACAGACGGACAGGCTGGCAGACAAACGGACAGGTAGACAGACATGTAAAGTGGCTATGTGCCACAAGGTATGCGAGGTGGCAGTACTTTGAGTGTTCTTTAGAGAGACGCATGGACGGACGCACGGACAACCAGACAGACAGACTGGCAAACAGATGGACAGGTAGACGGACATGTAAAAAGGCTATGTGCTACAGGGTATGCGAGATGGCGGTACTTTGAGTGTTCTCTAGATGGACGCACGGACGGAAGCTCGGACGGACAGACAGACAGACTGGCAGACAGACGGACAGGTAGGCGGACGTGTAAAGTGGCTCTGTGCCACAGGGTATGCGAGATGGCAGTACTTTGAGTGTTCTCTAGATGGACGCACGGACGGACGCACGGACGGACAGACAGACGGACAGGCAGGCAGACGCACACGTAGACGGACGTGTAAATCGGTTATGTGCCACGGGGTATGCGAGATGGCGGTACTTTGAGTGTTCTCTAGATGGACGTATGGACGGACGCACGGACGGACAGACATACAGACTGGCAGATAGACGGACAGGTAGACTGACGTAAAAAGTGGCTATGTGCCACAGGGTATGCGAGATGGCGGCACTTTTAGTGTTCTATACATGAACGCACCGACGGACGCACGGATGGACGGACAGACAGACAGACTGGCAGACACACGGACAAGTAGACGGACTTGTAAAGCAGCTATGTGCCACAGGGTATACGACGCGCGAGATGCCGGTACTCAGAGTAATCTCTAGATTGACGCACGAACGGACGCATGGACGGAGAAACAGAAAGACTGGCAGACAGACGGAAAGGTAGACAGACGTGTAAAGCGACTATGTGCCACAGGGTATGCGAGATGACGGTACTTTGAGTGTTCTCCAGATGGACGCACGGATGGACGCATTGACGAACAGACAGACAGACTGGCAGACAAACGGAGAGGTAAACGAAAGAGTAAAGCGGGTATGTACCACAGGGTATACGACGCGCGAGATGATGGTACTTAGAGTTTTCTCTAGATGAACGCACGGACGGACGCATGAACGAACAGACAGACGGACAGGTAGACGGACGCGTAAAGCGGGTATGTGCCCCAGGGTATACGAGGCGCGAGATGGTGGTACTCAGAGTAATCTCTAGATTGACGCACGAACGGACGCATGGACGGAAAGACAGACAGACTGCAAACAGACAGACAGAAGGACGGACGTGTAAAGCGGCTATGTGCCACAGGGTATTCGAGATGGCGGTAGTTTGAGTGTTCTCTAGATTGACGCACGGACGGACGCACGGACGGACAGACAGACTGTCAGACAGACGGACAGGTAGACGGACGTGTAAAGTGGCTATGTGGCACAGGGTATGGGAGATGGTGGTACTTTGAGTGTTTTCTAGATGGACGCACGGACGGCCGCACGGACAAACAGACAGACAGAATGGCAGACAAACGGAGAGGTAGACGGACGCGTAAAGATGGTATGTACCACAAGGTATACGACGCGCGAGATGGCGGTACTTAGAGTGTTCTCTAGATGGACGCACGGACGGACGCATGAACGAACAGACAGACAGACTGGCAGACAGACGGACAGGTAGACGGACGTGTAAAGTGGCTATGTGCCACATGGTATGCGAGATTGCTGTACTTTGAGTGTTCTATAGATGGACGCACGGATTGACCCATGGACGAACAGACAGACAGACTGGCAGGCAGACGGACAGGTAGACGGACGCGTAAAGCGGGTATTTGCCACAGGGCATACGACGCGCGAAATGGCGGTACTCAGAGTGTTCTCTAGATTGACGCACAAACGGATGCATGGACGGAGAGACAGACAGAAGGACAGGTAGACAGACGTGTATAGCGGCTATGTGCCACAGGGTATTCGAGATGGCGGTAGTTTGAGTGTTCTCTAGATTGACGCACGGACGGACGCACGGATGGACAGACAGACTGTCAGACAGACGGACAGGTAGACGGACGTGTAAAGTGGCTATGTGCCACAGGGTATGCGAGATGGTGGTATTTTGAGTGTTCTCTAGATGGACGCACGGACGGCCGCACGGACGAACAGACAGACAGACTGGCAGACACACGGACAGGTAGACGGACGCGTAAAGCGGGTATGTGCCACAGGGTATACGACGCGCGAGATGGCGGTACTCAGTGTTCTCTAAATGGACGCATGGACGGATGCACGGAGAGCCAGATAGACAGGCTAGCAGACGGACGGACACTTAGACGGACGCGTAAAGGGGTATTTGGCACAGGGTATAGGAGATGCGAGATGGCGGTACATTAGAAGTTCTCTAGATGGACGCACGGACGGACAGATAGACTGGCAGACAGACGGAGAGGTAGATGGACGAGTAAAGTGGCTATGTGCCACAGGGTGTGCGAGATGGTGGTACTTTGAGTGTTCTCCAGATGGACGCACGGATGGACGCATGGACGAACAGACAGACAGACTGGCAGACAAACGGAGAGGTAGACGGACGAGTAAAGCGGATGTGTACCACAGAGTATACAACGCGCGAGATGGTGGTACTGAGAGTGTTCTCTAGATTGACGCACGGACGGACACATGGATGGACGGACGGACAGACTGGCAGACAGACGGACAGGTAGACGGACAGGTAAAGTGGCTATGTGCCACAGGGTATGCGAGAAGGCGGTACTTTGAGTGTTCTCTAGATGGACGCACGGACAGACGCACGGTCGGACAGACAGACAGACTGGCAGACAGACGGTCAGGTAGACGGACGTGTAAAGTGGCTATGTGCCACAGGGTATGCGAGAGTCCGGTACTTTGAGTGTTCTCCAGATGGACGCACCGACGGACGCACGGACGGACAGACAGACAGACTGACAGACAAACGGAGAGGTAGACGGACGCGTAAAGATGGTATGTACCACAGGGTATACGACGCGTGAGATGGCGGTACTCAGAGTGTTCTCTAGATGAACGCGCGGACGGACGCATGGAGGAACAGACAGACAGACAGACTGTCAGACAGACGGACAGGTAAACGAAGGAGTAAAGCGGGTATGTACCACAGGGTATACGACGCGCGAGATGGCGGTACTTAGAGTGTTCTCTAGATGGATGCACGGACGGACGCATGAACGAACAGACAGACTGGCAGACTGACGGACAGGTAGACGGACGCATAAAGCGGATATGTGCCACAGGGTATACTATTATTTATTATTATTTATTTAGTACCCACAGCGCCAGAGGCATTACAGTGGGGGAGGGGTTTACAGTCAGTCTGGACAGTTCAATATTTTGTCATATATAAAGCGTGGAAAACGGTAATAGCAACAACAACAGCTACAGCAGATCGACAACATAAGTTATTCACAGCAGTATGCAGTCTATGTGAGAAACAAGAACACTACAAGGTTGAGTCACTTCAACAGGAAAAATAAGTGATTTGATACCGGAGTATAGCCGCAATTCCCTTCTGCATACAGTGTGAGGACAAAAGAAAGAAGAACAAAAGATAAGAACAGTAATACATACAGTACGTCCTAAAAAGATCAAAGAAACAATCATTTCAGCAGGGCAAAAAACATCTCATTCGAAACTACGTTGACGATGTCAGCAGGTAACCTATTCCAGTCGTGGATTGTTTTTGGAAAGAAAGATTTCTTAAAAAGTTCCGTGCGGCATAGGACCTCTCTTACTTTTCGCTCATGGTCCACGCGTTGGGACCTATAGTTAGGCGGTATTATATATATGTCTCTCTGTATGTTAATCGTACCATAGTAAATGGAATGAAAAAGCTTCAGGCGCAGCTTTCTGCGTCGTTCTACCAGGGTATCCCATTTGAGTTCTTCCTTAGTTCTTGTTGCACTGAGATTAATTGTGTATTGACGGGACACGTACCTCGCACCGAGATTCTGAACTCTTTCAAGTTTAATAACGTCGCGCGCCGTCGTAGGGTCCCACACTACACAAGCGTACTCGAGGACGGACCTCACGTACGTCTTGTAGAGTAGCTCACGTGTGGACTGACTGAATGCACCAGAGTTCCTGCGAATGAAGCCCAGCATTTTTCCCGCCTTTCCGGTTACGTAGTTAACCTGCTTCTGCCACGATAATTCTGGGGTATACCAAACACCTGAGTATTTAAATTCGGTTACTTTACCAATTACAATGTTATTCAGGGTGTAGCAGTAATTTAGAGGGTTCTTCTTTCGAGTGAATGTCATATTGACAGTTTTCGTGAGGTTTAGCTGCATGCGCCACCTAGCGCACCATGTGCTGATTCGATCGAGGTCTTGCTGAATCAGGTTGAGGTCTTCCGTACCGTTAGTGATCCTATAAACCACACAGTCATCTGCAAACAGCCTCAACTGCGATGTCAAACCGTCGCCAATATCATTGATGTACAATAAGAACAGCAAAGGTCCCAGGACGGAGCCCTGGGGTACACCAGATGAAACGCTTTGTGCCCGTGACCGAACCCCATTTACAACCACGAATTGCCGGCGTAACGTTAGATATTCTTTAATCCATGAGACAACCGCCGGATTTATTTTATATGTGAGCATCTTTTCAATGAGTAATGAATGGGGTACTGTGTCGAAAGCTTTCCTGAAATCGAGGAAAATACATAAAACCGCAAGCCGTTTATCTAATGCAGAAGCAATATCATTTGTGAATTCCAATAATTGGGTAACACAGGAAAAACCTTTACGAAATCCATGTTGGGCTGACGTAATCGCAGAATGAGTATTCAAGTGAGCTACAATACTCGTGAATAGAATGTGCTCCATTATTTTACATACAACGGATGTCAGCGATATCGGGCGGTAGTTTGAAACGTCGCTTCTAGGGCCGGACTTATGAGTAGGGACCACAATACCTGCTTTCCAATCATCAGGAAGAGAAGCTTCGAGTAGTGACATATCAAATATAACTTTCAAGTACTTTGCTATCGATTCAGCGCATGATTTAAGCAGGAAATTGGGTAAGTCGTCAGGACCACACGCTTTAGAAGAGTCGAGCCTTCGAAGCAACGATTCAATGCCGTGTGTACATATGACAACATCATCCATGTCGCTTATCGTTTCAAGTACCGGTGGGACGTCTTCAGAAGGCATTACTGCAGGAGTGAAGACGGAGCAGAAGTAGGCGTTAAAGCATTCTGCCTTGTCAGCGTCTTCGCGAACAATGACGTCACCAGACACGAGTGGAGGGATAGTTACAACATCCTTGCCATTCTGCTTCACGTGCTTCCAGAACACTTTCGGTTTATCTTTTAGTCTTGTTTGAATAGTTCCCGAATAACTGTCTTTGGCAATGCGTGTTGCTTCTTTAACTTCACGAGTTATTTCTTTCAGTTTTTTCTCTGTCTCTTTTGAAGGTTTTCTGCAATAAGCGCGATAAGTTCGTTGTCTTTTTTGTGTGAGCTGGCGCAAGGTTTTCGTAAACCAAGGCTTGCTTCTACCCTGTCTCGCCGTCAACACCCAAGTTGGGACGAACAGCTCACGTAATTCGAGTATTTTCTGCTTAAATAACGCCACAGCCCGTCCACACTCCTACACTCGGCTTCCGTTTCGAACACTACTAAATAAGCCTGTAATGCTTGATTTATACAATCAAAATTGGCCTTTTTATAATTGTACAGTTTTCTGTTAGCATGGTTTTTTGTTTTAACATAGGCCAGCGACATCGTCGACACGACAGCGTGATGGTCGCTTATGCCAGGAATCACAAGCGTTGACTGAACAAGTTCTGGTCGATTGGTAAGCAGAAGGTCTAAAATGTTGTTTCCCCGCGTTGGGGTGAGGACTAGCTGATGCAGAGCATGCAGGTTGACCATGTTCATCATTTCTGTATTGCATATTCCAGTAACTGTGGCGGTGTTCGATGCATCCCATTTCAAGTCCGGTAAATTGAAGTCTCCCCCAATGACCACGGTATCTGAGTGAACTTCATCAATCGCACTTTGAAGTCGAGTGAGAACATCCGGCGATGCATTAGGGGGACGATAAAAGCTACATACTGTTAAGGCGATGCGGTTCGGAAGTTCTAGTTTGCACAACACTACTTCACTCACGCCAGCATCAACGTCAATCTGGGAGGACCTAATGCTACTATCAATGAGAATGAACACACCCCCTCCATGACCGTTCCTGTCTTTTCTGTAGCAGGTGTAACCAGTTGGAAATACCTCGTGGTCACCAATGTCAGGATCTAACCAGGATTCCGTACCGAGAATCACGGAAGGCTCAACAGTTTCTACTAAGGCGGAAAATTCATCTCTCTTATTCTTTATGCTCCTGCAATTCAGCAGAAGAATACTAATGTTCACAGAACTAGACTGGCACGGTCACTTCTGTGGGGTCACATGCATTGTTGCATCATCGCAGACAAACTTCTGCCCGTTCAAAAGAAGGTAATCGTACCTAAGCATAGCTTTCGCGCCATCCTGTTTTTGTGCTTTTGCATATTCCCACAAAATTTTTCTTTTCTTTCGTACTGCTTCGGAGAAATCTTCGGAAATGCTAGTCGTAGTGCCTTTTAACTTTCTTGCGTTGCTTAGGACATGCTGTTTTTCTTTGAAAGATGAAAATTTTGCGATGATGGGTCTGCTCCTCCCAGCTCGAAAACGTCCCAACCGGTGTGCCCTTTCTATTCCTATAGTGGGAATTCCTAACTTCGAAGAACAGATATCCAAGATCTGTTTCTCACACTCCGCATTTGTTTCGTTGGCTCCTTCGTCGGGTATACCGTGAAAGATGAGGTTGCACCTTCTGCTGCGGTTTTCAAGGTCGTCAACCTTTGACGTTAGAGACTTCAACACTCGTGCTTGAGTCTCACATTGTACAACGCACTCTGCTAAAGACGATTTCATTTCATCAAGGTTTGTGAACTTAGTTTCAAGGGATTTGATACGATCACCTAGATCGTTTATAGCGAGCTTGTTTGCAGCTTGAACGGTTTCAATAGCATTTAGTTTATCCTTAATTATGCTTTGACCTGCTAAGAGCTGCTGCAGTGTCGCCTCGGTGGACGGTCCCGGATTCACCTCTACGTCGCCACATATTAGCAGAAGTAAAAAATAAAAAGAGAAGCGACGCAGCAAGCGAAACTGTTTCCGCGAACGGTATTGCGTGCATGAATGTGACAGAATGCAGTCAAACAACTTTTGGGGTGAAACCGGCAAGAAAAAGGGGAGCAAGAAAGGGGGTTCCATATGACTAACCTGCATAAGCAGTAGGAACAGCGTGAAGCGTACTGCTGCAGCCATGCCGGTTTCACGCCCCACTGACGCACTGAAGAGTCCCGCTTTATGAAGCTGAGCGTTATCGTCGAGCCGGTAATCACTCAGATTTTCACTGGCAGGAATCGCACATGCGCCGGATACCGGAACGTCTGGTGGCGTCATCCCGCTGTCGTCATCAGGTGCTACGTTGGTTTTAAGGGTTGTTCCTCGTAGTCCTTGCGTTGTGGCTCCTTCCGGTGGAAGAAACGCTGCGGCTTTCCTGGGACACTGTCTTGCAGAAGCGCCGTTAACCTGCATAAGCAGTAGGAACAGCGTGAAGCGTACTGCTGCAGCCATGCCGGTTTCACGCCCCGATGCGCGAGATGGCAGTACTCAGAGTAATCTCTAGATTGACGCACGAACGGATGCATGGACGGAGAGACAGACAGACTGCAGACAGACGGACAGAAAGATGGACTCTTAAAGTGGCTATGCGCCACAGGGTATGCGAGATTGCTGTACTTTGAGTGTTCTATAGATGGACGCATGGATTGACGCATGGACGAACAGACAGAGAGACTGGCAGACAGACGGACAGGTAGGCGGACGCGTAAAGCGGGTATTTGCCACAGGGTATAACGCGCGAAATGGCGGTACTCAGAGTGTTCTCTAGATTGACGCACAACTGATGCATGGACGGAGAGACAGACAGAAGGACAGGTAGACAGATGTGTTAAGCGGCTATGTGCGACAGGGTATTCGAGATGGCGGTAGTTTGACTGTTCTCTAGATTGACGCACGGACGGACGCACGGACGGACGCACGGACGGACAGACAGACTGTCAGACAGATGGACAGGTAGACGGACGTGTAAAGTGGCTATGTGCCACAGGGTATGCGAGATGGTGGTACTTTGATTGTTCTCTAGATGGACGCACGGACGAACAGAAAGACAGATTGGCAGACAGACGGACAGGTAGACGGACGCGTAAAGCGGGTATGTGCCACAGGGTATACGACGCGCGAGATGGCGGTACTCAGTGTTCTCTAAATGGACGCATGGACGGATGCACGGACAGCCACACAGACAGGCTAGCAGACAAACGGAGAGGTAGACGGACGCGTAAAGATGGTATGTACCACAGGGTATACGAAGCGTGAGATGGCAGTACTCAGAGTGTTCTCTAGATGAACGCATGGGCGGACGCATGGAGGAACACACCGACAGACTGGCAGACAGACGGACAGGTACACGAACGAGTAAAGCGGGTATGTACCACAGGGTATACGACGCGCGAGATGGCGGTACTTAGAGTGTTCTCTAGATGGACGCACGGACGGACGCATGAACGAACAGACAGACAGACTGGCAGACAGACGGACAGGTAGACGGACGCGTAAAGCGGATATGTGCCACAGGGTATACGACGCGCGAGATGGCGGTACACAGAGTAATCTCTAGATTGACGCACGAACGGACGCATGGACGGAGAGACAGACAGACTGATGACAGACGGACAGAAAGATGGACTTGTAAAGTGGCTATGCGCCACAGGGTATGCGAGATTGCTGTACTTTGAGTGTTCTCTAGATTGACGCACGGACGGACGCACGAACGGACAGACAGACTGCCAGACAGACGGACAGGTAGACGGACGTGTAAAGTGGCTATATGGCACAGGGTATGAGAGATGGTGGTACTTTGAGTGTTCTCTAGATGGACGCACGGACGGCCGCACGGACGAACAGACAGAAAGACTGGGAGACAGACGGACAGGTAGACGGACGTGTAAAGTGGCTATGTGCCACAGGGTATGCGAGATGGCGGTACTTTGAGTGTTCTCTAGATGGGCGCACGGACGGACGCACGGACAGACAGACAGACAGCTGGCAGACAGACGGACAGGTAGACAGACGTGTAAAGTGGCTATGTGCCACAGGGTATGCGAGATAGCGGTACTTTGAGTGTTCTCTAGATGGACGCATGGACAGACGCACGGACGAACAGACAGACAGACTGGCAAACAGATGGACAAGTAGACGGACGTGTAAAGTGGCTATGTGCCACAGGGTATGCGAGATGGCGGTATTTTGAGTGTTCTCTAGATGGACGCACGGACGGACGCACGGACGAACAGACTGACAGACTGGCAGACAGACGGACAGGTGGACGGACGTGCATACCTAGTGGCTATGTGCCACTAGGTATGCGAGATGGTGGTACTTTGAGTGTTCTCGAAATGGACGAACGGACGGACGAATGGACGGACAGACAGACAGACTGGCAGACAGGCGGACAGGTAGACGGACGTGTAAAGCGGCTATGTGCCACAGGGTATGCAAGTTGGCGGTACTCAGAGTGTTCTCAAGATTGACGCACGAACGGATGCATGGACGGAGAGACAGACAGAGTGGCAGACAGACGGACAGGTAGACGGACGTGTAAAGCGGCTATGTGCCACAGGGTATTCGATATGGCGGTACTTTGAGTGTTCTCTAGATTGACGCACGAACGGACGCATGGACGAAGAGACATACAGACTTGCAGACATACGGACAGGTAGACGGACGTGTAAAGTGGTTATGTGCCACAGTGTATGCAAGTTGCCGGTACTTTGAGTGTTCTCCAGATGGACGCACGGACAGACGCATGGACAAAGAGACAGACAGACTGGCAGACAGACGGACAGGTAGACAGACGTGTAAGTGGCTATGTGCCACAGGGTATGCGAGATGGTGGTACTTTGAGTGTTCTCTAGATGGATGCACGGATGGACGCATGGACGAACAGACAGACAAACTGGCAGACACACGAACAGGTAGACGGACGCGTAAAGCGGGTACGTGCCACAGGGTATGCGAGATGGCGGTACTTTGAGTGTTCTCTAGATGGACGCACGGAAGGGCAAACAGACAGACTGGCAGACAGACGGACAGGTAGAGGGTCGTGTAAAGTGGCTATGTGCCACAGGGTATGCGAGATGGCGGTACTTTGAGTGTTCTCTAGATGAACGGACGGATGGACGCACGGACAGACAGACGGACAGGCTGGCGGAAAAACGGACAGGTAGACGGACATGTAAAAAGGATATGTGCCACAGGGTATGCGAGATGGTGGTACTTTGAGTGTTCTCTAGATGGACGCACGGACGGACGCACGGACGAACAGACAGACAGACTGGCAGAAAGACGGTCCGGTAGACGGACGTGTAAAGTGGCTATGTGCCACAGGGTATGCGAGATGGCGGTACTTTGTGTGTTCTCTGGATGGACGCATGGAGGGACGCACCGACGGACAGACAGACGGACAGGCAGGTAGACGCAAAAGTAGACGGACGTGTAAATCGGCTATGTGCCACAAGGTATGCGAGATGGCGGTACTTTGAGTGTTCTCTAGTTGGACGTACGGACGGACGCACGGACGGACAGACATACAGACTGGCAGATAGACGGACAGGTAGACGGACGTAAAAAGTGGCTATGTGCCACAGGGTATGCGAGATGGCGGTACTTTGAGTGTTCTCTAGATGGACGCACGGACAGACGCACGGACGGACAGACAGACTGGCAGACAGAGGGACAGGTAGACGGACGTGTAAAGTGGCTATGTGCCACAGGGTATGCGAGAAGGTGGTACTTTGAGTGTTCTCTGGATGGACGCACGGATGGACGCACGGTCGGACAGACAGACAGACTGGCAGACAGACGGACGTGTAAAGTGGCTATGTGCCACAGGGTATGCGAGATGGTGGTACTTTGAGTGTTCTCTAGAAGGATGCACGGATGGACGCATGGACGAACAGACAGACAGACTGGCAGACAGACGAACAGGCAGACGGACGCGTAAAGCGGGTACGTGCCACAGGGTATGCGAGATGGCGGTACTTTGAGTGTTCTCTAGATGGACGCACGGAAGGGCAAACAGACAGACTGGCAGACAGACGGACAGGTAGAGGGTCGTGTAAAGTGGCTATGTGCCACAGGGTATGCGAGATGGCGGTACTTTGAGTGTCCTCTAGATGAACGGACGGATGGACGCACGGACAGACAGGCAGACAGGCTGGCAGAAAAACGGACAGGTAGACAGACGTGTAAAGTGGCTATGTGCCACAAGGTATGCGAGGTGGCAGTACTTTGAGTGTTCTTTAGAGAGACGCATGGATCGACGCACGGACAACCAGACAGACAGACTGGGACACAGATGGACAGGTAGACAGACATGTAAAAAGGTTATGTGCCACAGGGTATGCGAGATGGCGGTACCTTGAGTGTTCTCTAGATGGACGCACGGTCGGACGCTCGCTCGGACGGACAGACAGACAGACTGGCAGACAGACGGACAGGTAGACGGACGTGTAAAATGGCTATGTACCACAGGGTATGCGAGATGGTGGTACTTTGAGTGTTCTCTAGATGGATGCACGGACGGACGCACGGACGAACAGACAGACAGACTGGCAGAAAGACGGTCCGGTAGACGGACGTGTAAAGTGGCTATGTGCCACAGGGTATGCGAGATGGTGGTACTTTGTGTGTTCTCTGGATGGACACATGGAGGGACGCACCGACGGACAGACAGACGGACAGGCAGGCAGACGCACAGGTAGACGGACGTGTAAATCGGCTATGTGCCACAGGGTATGCGAGATGGCGGTTCTTTGAGTGATCTCTAGATGGACGCACGGACGGACGCACGGACGGACAGACAGACTTGCAGACAGAGGGACAGGTAGACGGACGTGTAAAGCGGCTATGAGCCACAGGGTATGCGAGATGGCGGTACTTTGAGTGTTCTCTAGATGGACGCACCGACGGACGCACGGATGGACAGACAGACAGACTGGCAGACAGACGGACAAGTAGACGGACTAGTAAAGCAGCTATGTGCCACAAGGTATACGACGCGCGATATGGCGGTACTCAGAGTAATCTCTAGATTGACGCACGAACGGACGCATGGACGGAGAAACAGACAGACTGGCAGACAGACGGACAGGTAGACGGACGTGTAAAGCGACTATGTGCCACAGGGTATGCGAGATGACGGTAGTTTGAGTGTTCTCCAGATGAACGCACGGATGGACGCATTGACGAACAGACAGACAGACTGGCAGACAAACGGAAAGGTAGACAGACGCGTAAAGATGGTTTGTACCACAGGGTATACGACGCGTGAGATGGCAGTACTCAGAGTGTTCTCTAGATGAACGCACGGACGGACGCATGGAGGAACAGACAGACAGACTGACAGACAGACGGACAGGTAAACGAAAGAGTAAAGCGGGTATGTACCACAGGGTATACGACGCGCGAGATGGCGGTACTTAGGGTGTTCTCTAGATGAACGCACGGACGGACGCATGAACGAACAGACAGACAGACTGGCAGACAGACAGACAGGTAGACGGACGCGTAAAGCGAGTATGTGCCCCCGGGTATACGACGCGCGAGATGGCGGTACTCAGAGTAATCTCTAGATTGACGCACGAACGGACGCATGGACGGAAAGACAGACACACTGCAGACAGACAGACAGAAAGACGGACGTGTAAAGTGGCTATGTGCCACAGGGTATGCGAGATTGCTGTACTTTCAGTGTTCTATAGATGGACGCACGGATTGACGCATGGACGAACAGACAGACTGGCAGGCAGACGGACAGGTAGACGGACGCGTAAAGCGGGTATTTGCCACAGGGTATACGACGCGCAAAATGGCGGTACTCAGAGTTTCTCTAGATTGACGCACAAACGGATGCATGGACGGAGAGACAGACAGAAGGACAGGTAGACAGACGTGTAAAGCGGCTATGTGCCACAGGGTATTCGAGATGGCGGTAGTTTGAGTGTTCTCTAGATTCACGCACGGATGGACGCACGAACGGACAGACAGACTGGCAGACAGACGGACAGGTAGACGGACGTGTAAAGTGGCTATGTGCCACAGGGTATGCGAGAAGACGGTGCTTTGAGTGTTCTCTAGATGGACGTACGGACGGACGCACGGACGGACAGACATACAGACTGGCAGATAGATGGACAGGTAGACGGACGTAAAAAGTGGCTATGTGCCACAGGGTATGCGAGATGGCGGTACCTTGAGTGTTCTCCAGATGGACGCACGGATGGACGCATGGACGAACAGACAGACAGACTGGCAGACAGAAGAAGTAGACGGACGTGTAAAGTAGCTATGTGCCACAAGGTATGCGAGATGGCGGTACTTCGAGTGTTCTCCAGATGGACGCACGGACGGACGCACGGACGGACAGACAGACTCAATGGCAGACTGAAAGGTAGATGGGCGTTTAAAGTGGCTATGTGCCACAGGGTATGCGAGATGGCGGTACTTTGAGTGTTCTCTAGACGGACGCACGGGTGGACGCATGGACGAACAGACAGACTGGCAGACAGACGGACAGGTAGACGGACGCGTAAAGCGGGTATGTGCCACAGGGTATACGACGCGCGAGATGGCGGTACTCAGTGTTCTCTAAATGGACGCATGGACGGATGCACGGACAGCCAGACAGACAGGCTAGCAGACGGACGGACAGTTAGACGGACGCGTAAAGGGGTATTTGGCACAGGGTATAGGAGATGTGAGATGGCGGTACTTTAAAAGTTCTCTAGATGGACGCACAGACGGACAAACAGACAGACTGGCAGACAGATGGACAGGTAGAAGGTCGTGTAAAGTGGCTGTGCCACAGGGTATGCGAGATGGCGGTACTTTGAGTGTTCTCTAGATTGACGCACGGACGGACGCATGGACGGACAGACGGACAGGCTGGCAGACAGACGGACAGGCAGACGGACAGGTAAAGTGGCTATGTGCCACAGGGTATGCGAGATGGCGGTACTTTGAGTGTTCTCTAGATGGATGCACGGATGGACGCAATGGCGAACAGACAGACAGACTGGCAGACAGACGGACAGGGAGACGGACGTGTAAAGCGGCTATGTGCCACAGGGTATTCGAGATGGCGGTACTTTGAGTGTTCTCTAGAGTGACGCACGGACGGACACATGGACAGACAGACGGGCAGACTGGCAGACAGACGGACAGGTAGACGGACAGGTAAAGTGGCTATGTGCCACAGGGTATGCGAGATGGCGGTACTTCGAGTGTTCTCTAGATGTACACATGGACGGAAGCACGGACGGACAGACAAACTGGCAGACAGACAAACAGGTAGACGGACGTGTAAAGTGGCTATGTGCCACAGGGTATGCGAGAAGGCGGTACTTTGAGTGTTCTCTAGATGGACGCATGGAGGGACGCATGGACGGACAGACGGACAGGCTGGCAGACAGACGGACAGGTAGACAGACGTGTAAAGTGGCTATGTGCCACAAGGTATGCGAGGTGGCAGTACTTCGAGTGTTCTCTAGATGTACACATGGACGGAAGCACGGACGGACAGACAGACAAACTGGCAGACAGACGGACAGGTAGACGGACGTGTAAAGTGGCTGTGTGCCACAGGGTATGCGAGAAGGCGGTACTTTGAGTGTTCTCTATATGGACGCATGGAGGGACGCACGCACGGACGGACGGACAGACGGACAGGCAGACAGACGGACAGGTAGACGGACGTGTAAAGCGGCTATGTGCCACAGGGTATGCGAGATGGCGGTACTTTGAGTGTTCTCTAGATGAACGTACGGACGGACGCGCGGACGGACAGACATACAGACTGGCAGACAGACGGACAGGTAGACGGACGTAAAAAGTGGCTATGTGCGATAGGGTATGCGAGATGGCGGTACTTTGAGTGTTCTCTAGATGGACGCACGGACGGACAGACAGACTGGCAGACAGAGGGACAGGTATACGGACATGTAAAGTGGCTATGTGTCACAGGGTATGCTAGAATGTGGTACTTTGAGTGTTCTCTAGATGGACGCACGGACGGACACACGGTCGGACAGACAGACAGACTGGCAGACAGATGGTCAGGTAGACGGACGTTAAAAGTGGCTATGCGCCACAGGGTATGCGAGATTGCTGTACTTTGAGTGTTCTATAGATGGATGCACGGATTGACGCATGGACGAACAGACAGAGAGACTGGCAGACAGACGGACAGGTAGGCGGACGCGTAAAGCGGGTATTTGCCACAGGGTATAACGCGCGAAATGGCGGTACTCAGAGTGTTCTCTAGATTGACGCACAACTGATTCATGGACGGAGAGACAGACAGAAGGACAGGTAGACAGATGTGTTAAGCGGCTATGTGCGACAGGGTATTCGAGATGGCGGTAGTTTGACTGTTCTCTAGATTGACGCACGGACGGACGCACGGACAGACAGACAGACTGTCAGACAGATGGACAGGTGGACGGACGTGTAAAGTGGCTATGTGCCACAGGGTATGCGAGATGGTGGTACTTTGATTGTTCTCTAGATGGACGCACGGACGAACAGAAAGACAGATTGGCAGACAGACGGACAGGTAGACGGACGCGTAAAGCGGGTATGTGCCACAGGGTATACGACGCGCGAGATGGCGGTACTCAGTGTTCTCTAAATGGACGCATGGACGGATGCACGGACAGCCACACAGACAGGCTAGCAGACAAACGGAGAGGTAGACGGACGCGTAAAGATGGTATGTACCACAGGGTATACGAAGCGTGAGATGGCAGTACTCAGAGTGTTCTCTAGATGAACGCATGGGCGGACGCATGGAGGAACAGACCGACAGACTGGCAGACAGACGGACAGGTAAACGAACGAGTAAAGCGGGTATGTACCACAGGGTATACGACGCGCGAGATGGCGGTACTTAGAGTGTTCTCTAGATGGACGCACGGACGGACGCATGAACGAACAGACAGACAGACTGGCAGACAGACGGACAGGTAGACGGACGCGTAAAGCGGATATGTGCCACAGGGTATACGACGCGCGAGATGGCGGTACTCAGAGTAATCTCTAGATTGACGCACGAACGGACGCATGGACGGAGAGACAGACAGACTGATGACAGACGGACAGAAAGATGGACTTGTAAAGTGGCTATGCGCCAGAGGGTATGCGAGATTGCTGTACTTTGAGTGTTCTCTAGATTGACGCACGGACGGACGCACGAACGGACAGACAGACTGCCAGACAGACGGACAGGTAGACGGACGTGTAAAGTGGCTATATGGCACAGGGTATGAGAGATGGTGGTACTTTGAGTGTTCTCTAGATGGACGCACGGACGGCCGCACGGACGAACAGACAGACAGACTGGGAGACAGACGGAAAGGTAGACGGACGTGTAAAGTGGCTATGTGCCACAGGGTATGCGAGATGGCGGTACTTTGAGTGTTCTCTAGATGGGCGCACGGACGGACGCACGGACAGACAGACAGACAGCTGGCAGACAGACGGACAGGTAGACAGACGTGTAAAGTGGCTATGTGCCACAGGGTATGCGAGATAGCGGTACTTTGAGTGTTCTCTAGATGGACGCATGGACAGACGCACGGACGAACAGACAGACACACTGGCAAACAGATGGACAAGTAGACGGACGTGTAAAGTGGCTATGTGCCACAGGGTATGCGAGATGGCGGTATTTTGAGTGTTCTCTAGATGGACGCACGGACGGACGCACGGACGAACAGACTGACAGACTGGCAGACAGACGGACAGGTGGACGGACGTGCATACCTAGTGGCTATGTGCCACTAGGTATGCGAGATGGTGGTACTTTGAGTGTTCTCGAAATGGACGAACGGACGGACGAATGGACGGACAGACAGACAGACTGGCAGACAGGCGGACAGGTAGACGGACGTGTAAAGCGGCTATGTGCCACAGGGTATGCAAGTTGGCGGTACTCAGAGTGTTCTCAAGATTGACGCACGAACGGATGCATGGACGGAGAGACAGACAGAGTGGCAGACAGACGGACAGGTAGACGGACGTGTAAAGCGACTATGTGCCACAGGGTATTCGATATGGCGGTACTTTGAGTGTTCTCTAGATTGACGCACGAACGGACGCATGGACGAAGAGACATACAGACTTGCAGACATACAGACAGGTAGACGGACGTGTAAAGTGGTTATGTGCCACAGTGTATGCAAGTTGCCGGTACTTTGAGTGTTCTCCAGATGGACGCACGGACAGACGCATGGACAAAGAGACAGACAGACTGGCAGACAGACGGACAGGTAGACAGACGTGTAAGTGGCTATGTGCCACAGGGTATGCGAGATGGTGGTACTTTGAGTGTTCTCTAGATGGATGCACGGATGGACGCATGGACGAACAGACAGACAAACTGGCAGACAGACGAACAGGTAGACGGACGCGTAAAGCGGGTACGTGCCACAGGGTATGCGAGATGGCGGTACTTTGAGTGTTCTCTAGATGGACGCACGGAAGGGCAAACAGACAGACTGGCAGACAGACGGACAGGTAGAGGGTCGTGTAAAGTGGCTATGTGCCACAGGGTATGCGAGATGGCGGTACTTTGAGTGTTCTCTAGATGAACGGACGGATGGACGCACGGACAGACAGATGGACAGGCTGGCGGAAAAACGGACAGGTAGATGGACATGTAAAAAGGCTATGTGCCACAGGGTATGCGAGATGGTGGTACTTTGAGTGTTCTCTAGATGGACGCACGGACGGACGCACGAACGAACAGACAGACAGACTGGCAGAAAGACGGTCAGGTAGACGGACGTGTAAAGTGGCTATGTGCCACAGGGTATGCGAGATGGCGGTACTTTGTGTGTTCTCTGGATGGACGCATGGAGGGACGCACCGACGGACAGACAGATGGACAGGCAGGTAGACGCACAAGTAGACGGACGTGTAAATCGGCTATGTGCCACAAGGTATGCGAGATGGCGGTACTTTGAGTGTTCTCTAGTTGGACGTACGGACGGACGCACGGACGGACAGACATACAGACTGGCAGATAGACGGACAGGTAGACGGACGTAAAAAGTGGCTATGTGCCACAGGGTATGCGAGATGGCGGTACTTTGAGTGTTCTCTAGATGGACGCACGGACAGACGCACGGACGGACAGACAGACTGGCAGACAGAGGGACAGGTAGACGGACGTGTAAAGTGGCTATGTGCCACAGGGTATGCGAGAAGGTGGTACTTTGAGTGTTCTCTGGATGGACGCACGGATGGACGCACGGTCGGACAGACAGACAGACTGGCAGACAGACGGACGTGTAAAGTGGCTATGTGCCACAGGGTATGCGAGATGGTGGTACTTTGAGTGTTCTCTAGATGGATGCATGGATGGACGCATGGACGAACAGACAGTCAGACTGGCAGACAGACGAACAGGTAGACGGACGCGTAAAGCGGGTACGTGCCACAGGGTATGCGAGATGGCGGTACTTTGAGTGTTCTCTAGATGGACGCACGGAAGGGCAAACAGACAGACTGGCAGACAGACGGACAGGTAGAGGGTCGTGTAAAGTTGCTATGTGCCACAGGGTATGCGAGATGGCGGTACTTTGAGTGTCCTCTAGATGAACGGACGGATGGACGCACGGACAGACAGACAGACAGGCTGGCAGAAAAACGGACAGGTAGACAGACGTGTAAAGT
Source organism: Rhipicephalus microplus (assembly GCF_043290135.1). Taxonomy (NCBI): domain Eukaryota; kingdom Metazoa; phylum Arthropoda; class Arachnida; order Ixodida; family Ixodidae; genus Rhipicephalus; species Rhipicephalus microplus. The sequence continues at coordinate 9,939,767 of NW_027464586.1, read as the reverse complement.
GGCTATGTGCCACAAGGTATGCGAGGTGGCAGTACTTTGAGTGTTCTTTAGAGAGACGCATGGATCGACGCACGGACAACCAGACAGACAGACTGGGACACAGATGGACAGGTAGACGGACATGTAAAAAGGTTATGTGCCACAGGGTATGCGAGATGGCGGTACCTTGAGTGTTCTCTAGATGGACGCACGGTCAGACGCTCGCTCGGACGGACAGACAGACAGACTGGCAGACAGACGGACAGGTAGACGGACGTGTAAAGTGGCTATGTACCACAGGGTATGCGAGATGGTGGTACTTTGAGTGTTCTCTAGATGGATGCACGGACGGACGCACGGACGAACAGACAGACAGACTGGCAGAAAGACGGTCCGGTAGACGGACGTGTAAAGTGGCTATGTGCCACAGGGTATGCGAGATGGCGGTTCTTTGAGTGATCTCTAGATGGACGCACGGACGGACGCACGGACGGACAGACAGACTTGCAGACAGAGGGACAGGTAGACGGACGTGTAAAGCGGCTATGAGCCACAGGGTATGCGAGATGGCGGTACTTTGAGTGTTCTCCAGATGAACGCACCGACGGACGCACGGATGGACATACAGACGGACTGGCAGACAGACTGACAAGTAGACGGACTAGTAAAGCAGCTATGTGCCACAAGGTATACGACGCGCGATATGGCGGTACTCAGAGTAATCTCTAGATTGACGCACGAACGGACGCATGGACGGAGAAACAGACAGACTGGCAGACAGACGGACAGGTAGACGGACGTGTAAAGCGACTATGTGCCACAGGGTATGCGAGATGACGGTAGTTTGAGTGTTCTCCAGATGAACGCACGGATGGACGCATTGACGAACAGACAGACAGACTGGCAGACAAACGGAAAGGTAGACAGACGCGTAAAGATGGTTTGTACCACAGGGTATACGACGCGTGAGATGGCAGTACTCAGAGTGTTCTCTAGATGAACGCACGGACGGACGCATGGAGGAACAGACAGACAGACTGACAGACAGACGGACAGGTAAACGAAAGAGTAAAGCGGGTATGTACCACAGGGTATACGACGCGCGAGATGGCGGTACTTAGGGTGTTCTCTAGATGAACGCACGGACGGACGCATGAACGAACAGACAGACAGACTGGCAGACAGACAGACAGGTAGACGGACGCGTAAAGCGAGTATGTGCCCCAGGGTATACGACGCGCGAGATGGCGGTACTCAGAGTAATCTCTAGATTGATGCACGAACGGACGCATGGACGGAAAGACAGACAGACTGCAGACAGACAGACAGAAAGACGGACGTGTAAAGTGGCTATGTGCCACAGGGTATGCGAGATTGCTGTACTTTCAGTGTTCTATAGATGGACGCACGGATTGACGCATGGACGAACAGACAGACTGGCAGGCAGACGGACAGGTAGACGGACGCGTAAAGCGGGTATTTGCCACAGGGTATACGACGCGCGAAATGGCGGTACTCAGAGTTTCTCTAGATTGACGCACAAACGGATGCATGGACGGAGAGACAGACAGAAGGACAGGTAGACAGACGTGTAAAGCGGCTATGTGCCACAGGGTATTCGAGATGGCGGTAGTTTGAGTGTTCTCTAGATTCACGCACGGATGGACGCACGAACGGACAGACAGACTGGCAGACAGACGGACAGGTAGACGGACGTGTAAAGTGGATATGTGCCACAGGGTATGCGAGAAGACGGTGCTTTGAGTGTTCTCTAGATGTACGTACGGACGGACGCACGGACGGACAGACATACAGACTGGCAGATAGATGCACAGGTAGACGGACGTAAAAAGTGGCTATGTGCCACAGGGTATGCGAGATGGCGGTACTTTGAGTGTTCTCTAGATGGACGCACGGACAGACGCACGGACGGGCAGACAGACTGGCAGACAGAGGAACAGGTAGACGGACGTGTAAAGTGGCTATGTGCCACAGGGTATGCGAGAAGGTGGTACTTTGAGTGTTCTTTGGATGGACGCACGGATGGACGCACGGTCAGACAGACAGACAGACTGGCAGACAGACGGACGTGTAAAGTGGCTATGTGCCACAGGGTATGCGAGATGGCGGTACATTGAGTGTTCTCCAGATGGACGCACGGATGGACGCATGGACGAACAGACAGACAGACTGGCAGACAGAAGAAGTACACGGACGTGTAAAGTAGCTATGTGCCACAAGGTATGCGAGATGGCGGTACTTCGAGTGTTCTCCAGATGGACGCACGGACGGACGCACGGACGGACAGACAGACTGGCAGACAGACGGACAGGTAGACGGACGCGTAAAGCGGGTATGTGCCACAGGGAATACGACGCGCGAGATGGCGGTACTCAGTGTTCTCTAAATGGACGCATGGACGGATGCACGGACAGCCAGACAGACAGGCTAGCAGACGGACGGACAGTTAGACGGACGCGTAAAGGGGTATTTGGCACAGGGTATAGGAGATGTGAGATGGCGGTACTTTAAAAGTTCTCTAGATGGACGCACAGACGGACAAACAGACAGACTGGCAGACAGATGGACAGGTAGAAGGTCGTATAAAGTGGCTGTGCCACAGGGTATGCGAGATGGCGGTACTTTGAGTGTTCTCTAGATTGACGCACGGACGGACGCATGGACGGACAGACGGACAGGCTGGCAGACAGACGGACAGGCAGACGGACAGGTAAAGTGGCTATGTGCCACAGGGTATGCGAGATGGCGGTACTTTGAGTGTTCTCTAGATGGATGCACGGATGGACGCAATGGCGAACAGACAGACAGACTGGCAGACAGACGGACAGGGAGACGGACGTGTAAAGCGGCTATGTGCCACAGGGTATTCGAGATGGCAGTACTTTGAGTGTTCTCTAGAGTGACGCACGGACGGACACATGGACAGACAGACGGACAGACTGGCAGACAGACGGACAGGTAAAGTGGCTATGTGCCACAGGGTATGCGAGATGGCGGTATTTCGAGTGTTCTCTAGATGTACACATGGACGGAAGCATGGACGGACAGACAAACTGGCAGACAGACGAACAGGTAGACGGACGTGTAAAGTGGCTATGTGCCACAGGGTATGCGAGAAGGCGGTACTTTGAGTGTTCTCTAGATGGACGCATGGAGGGACGCATGGACGGACAGACGGGCAGGCTGGCAGACAGACGGACAGGTAGACAGACGTGTAAAGTGGCTATGTGCCACAAGGTATGCGAGGTGGCAGTACTTCGAGTGTTCTCTAGATGTACACATGGACGGAAGCACGGACGGACAGACAGACAAACTGGCAGACAGACGGACAGGTAGACGGACGTGTAAAGTGGCTGTGTGCCACAGGGTATGCGAGAAGGCGGTACTTTGAGTGTTCTCTATATGGACGCATGGAGGGACGCACGCACGGACGGACGGACAGACGGACAAACAGACAGACGGACAGGTAGACGGACGTGTAAAGCGGCTATGTGCCACAGGGTATGCGAGATGGCGGTACTTTGAGTGTTCTCTAGATGAACGTACGGACTGACGCGCGGACGGACAGACATACAGACTGGCAGATAGACGGACAGGTTGACGGACGTAAAAAGTGGCTATGTGCGATAGGGTATGCGAGATGGCGGTACTTTGAGTGTTCTCTAGATGGACGCACGGACGGACAGACAGACTGGCAGACAGAGGGACAGGTATACGGACATGTAAAGTGGCTATGTGTCACAGGGTATGCGAGGAGGTGGTACTTTGAGTGTTCTCTAGATGGACGCACGGACGGACACACGGTCGGACAGACAGACAGACTGGCAGACAGATGGTCAGGTAGACGGACGTTAAAAGTGGCTATGTGCCACAGGGTATGTGAGATGGCGGTACTTTGAGTGTTCTCTAGATGGACGCACCGACGGACGCACGGACGGACAGACAGACAGACTGGCAGAAAGACGGACAAGTAGACGGACTTGTAAACAACTATGTGCCACAGGTTATACGACGCGCCAGATGGCGGTACTCAGAGTTATCTCTAGATTGACGCACGAACGGACGCATGGACGGAGAAACAGACAGACTGACAGACAGACGGACAGGTAGACGGACGTGTAAAGCGATTATGTGCCACAGGGTATGAGAGATGACGGTACTTAGAGTGTTCTCTAGATGGACGCACGGACGGACGCATGAACGAACAGACAGACAGACTGGCAGACAGACGGACAGGTAGATGGACGCGTAAAGCGGATATGTGCCACAGGGTATACGACGCGCGAGATGGCCTTACTCAGAGTAATCTCTAGATTGACGCACGAACGGACGCATGGACGGAGAGACAGACAGACTGCAGACAGACGGACAGAAAGATGGACTTGTAAAGTGGCTATGCGCCACAGGGTATGCGAGATTGCTGTACTTTGAGTGTTCTATAGATGGACGCACCGATTGACGCATGGACGAACAGACAGACAGACTGGCAGACAGACGGACAGGTAGGCGGACGCGTAAAGCGGGTATTTGCCACAGGGTATATGACGCGCGAAATGGCGGTACTCAGAGTGTTCTCTAGATTGACGCACGGACGGACGCACGGACGGACAGACGGACTGTCAGACAGACGGACAGGTAGACGGACGTGTAAAGTGGCTATGTGCCACAGGGTATGCGAGATGGTGGTACTTTGAGTGTTCTCTAGATGGACGCACGGATGGACGCACGGACGGACAGACAGACAGACTGGCAGACAGACGGACAGGTAGACGGACGTGTAAAGCGGCTATGTGCCACAGGGTATGCAAGTTGGCGGTACTCAGAGTGTTCTCAAGATTGACGCACGAACGGACGCATGGACGGAGAGACAGACAGAGTGGCAGACAGACGGACAGGTAGACGGACGTGTAAAGCGGCTATGTGCCACAGGGTATTCGAGATGGCGGTACTTCGAGTGTTCTCTAAATTGACGCACGAACGGACGCATGGACGAAGAGACATACAGACTTGCAGACATACGGACAGGTAGACGGACGTGTAAAGTGGCTATATGCCACAGGGTATGCAAGTTGCCGGTACTTTGAGTGTTCTCCAGATGGACGCACGGACGGACGCATGGACAAACAGACAGACAGACCGGCAGACAGACAAACAGGTAGACGGACGCGTAAAGCGGGTACGTGCCACAGGGTATGCGAGATGGCGGTACTTTGAGTGTTCTCTAGATGGACGCACGGAAGGACAAACAGACAGACTGGCAGACAGACGGACAGGTAGAAAGTCGTGTAAAGTGGCTATGTGCCACAGGGTATGCGAGATGGCGGTACTTAGAGTGTTCTCTAGATGGATGCACGGATGGACGCACGGACGGACAGACGGACAGGCTGGCAGACAAACGGACAGGTAGACAGACATGTAAAGTGGCTATGTGCCACAAGGTGTGCGAGGTGGCAGTACTTTGAGTGTTCTTTAGAGAGACGCATGGACGGACGCACGGACAACCAGACAGACAGACTGGCAAACAGATGGACAGGTAGACAGACATGTAAAAAGGCTATGTGCTACAGGGTATGCGAGATGGCGGTACTTTGAGTGTTCTCTAGATGGACGCACGGACGGACGCTCGGACGGACAGACAGACAGACTGGCAGACAGACGGACAGGTAGACGGACGTGTAAAGTGGCTCTGTGCCACAGGGTATGCGAGATGGCAGTACTTTGAGTGTTCTCTAGATGGACGCACGGACGGACGCACGGACGGACAGACAGACAGACTGGCAGAAAGACGGTCCGGTAGACGGACGTGTAAAGTGGCTATGTGCCACAGGGTATGCGAGATGGTGGTACTTTGTGTGTTCTCTAGATGGACGCATGGAGGGACGCACGGACGGACAGACAGACGGACAGGCAGGCAGACGCACACGTAGACGGATGTGTAAATCGGTTATGTGCCACAGGGTATGCGAGATGGCGGTACTTTGAGTGTTCTCTAGATGGACGTATGGACGGACGCACGGACGGACAGACATACAGACTGGCAGATAGACGGACAGGTAGACTGACGTAAAAAGTGGCTATGTGCCACAGGGTATGCGAGATGGCGGCACTTTGAGTGTTCTATACATGAACGCACCGACGGACGCACGGATGGACGGACAGACAGACAGACTGGCAGACACACGGACAAGTAGACGGACTTGTAAAGCAGCTATGTGCCACAGGGTATACGACGCGCGAGATGCCGGTACTCAGAGTAATCTCTAGATTGACGCACGAACGGACGCATGGACGGAGAATCAGAAAGACTGGCAGACAGACGGAAAGGTAGACGGACGTGTAAAGCGACTATGTTCCACAGGGTATGCGAGATGACGGTACTTTGAGTGTTCTCCAGATGGACGCACGGATGGACGCATTGACGAACAGACAGACAGACTGGCAGACAAACGGAGAGGTAAACGAAAGAGTAAAGCGGGTATGTACCACAGGGTATACGACGCGCGACATGATGGTACTTAGAGTTTTCTCTAGATGAACGCACGGACGGACGCATGAACGAACAGACAGACGGACAGGTAGACGGACGCGTAAAGCGGGTATGCGCCCCAGGGTATACGAGGCGCGAGATGGTGGTACTCAGAGTAATCTCTAGATTGACGCACGAACGGACGCATGGACGGAAAGACAGACAGACTGCAAACAGACAGACAGAAAGACGGACGTGTAAAGCGGCTATGTGCCACAGGGTATTCGAGATGGCGGTAGTTTGAGTGTTCTCTAGATTGACGCACGGACGGACGCACGGACGAACAGACAGACTGTCAGACAGACGGACAGGTAGACGGACGTGTAAAGTGGCTATGTGGCACAGGGTATGGGAGATGGTGGTACTTTGAGTGTTTTCTAGATGGACGCACGGACGGCCGCACGGACAAACAGACAGACAGAATGGCAGACAAACGGAGAGGTAGACGCACGCGTAAAGATGGTATGTACCACAAGGTATACGACGCGCGAGATGGCGGTACTTAGAGTGTTCTCTAGATGGACGCACGGACGGACGCATGAACGAACAGACAGACAGACTGGCAGACAGACGGACAGGTAGACGGACGTGTAAAGTGGCTATGTGCCACATGGTATGCGAGATTGCTGTACTTTGAGTGTTCTATAGATGGACGCACGGATTGACGCATGGACGAACAGACAGACAGACTGGCAGGCAGAGGACAGGTAGACGGACGCGTAAAGCGGGTATTTGCCACAGGGCATACGACGCGCGAAATGGCGGTACTCAGAGTGTTCTCTAGATTGACGCACAAACGGATGCATGGACGGAGAGACAGACAGAAGGACAGGTAGACAGACGTGTATAGCGGCTATGTGCCACAGGGTATTCGAGATGGCGGTAGTTTGAGTGTTCTCTAGATTGACGCACGGACGGACGCACGGATGGACAGACAGACTGTCAGACAGACGGACAGGTAGACGGACGTGTAAAGTGGCTATGTGCCACAGGGTATGCGAGATGGTGGTATTTTGAGTGTTCTCTAGATGGACGCACGGACGGCCGCACGGACGAACAGACAGACAGACTGGCAGACACACGGACAGGTAGACGGACGCGTAAAGCGGGCATGTGCCACAGGGTATACGACGCGCGAGATGGCGGTACTCAGTGTTCTCTAAATGGACGCATGGACGGATGCACGGACAGCCAGATAGACAGGCTAGCAGACGGACGGACACTTAGACGGACGCGTAAAGGGGTATTTGGCACAGGGTATAGGAGATGCGAGATGGCGGTACATTAGAAGTTCTCTAGATGGACGCACGGACGGACAGATAGACTGGCAGACAGACGGAGAGGTAGATGGACGAGTAAAGTGGCTATGTGCCACAGGGTGTGCGAGATGGTGGTACTTTGAGTGTTCTCCAGATGGACGCACGGATGGACGCATGGACGAACAGACAGACAGACTGGCAGACAAACGGAGAGGTAGACGGACGAGTAAAGCGGATGTGTACCACAGAGTATACAACGCGCGAGATGGTGGTACTGAGAGTGTTCTCTAGATTGACGCACGGACGGACACATGAATGGACGGACGGACAGACTGGCAGACAGACGGACAGGTAGACGGACAGGTAAAGTGGCTATGTGCCACAGGGTATGCGAGAAGGCGGTACTTTGAGTGTTCTCTAGATGGACGCACGGACAGACGCACGGTCGGACAGACAGACAGACTGGCAGACAGACGGTCAGGTAGACGGACGTGTAAAGTGGCTATGTGCCACAGGGTATGCGAGAGTCCGGTACTTTGAGTGTTCTCCAGATGGACGCACCGACGGACGCACGGACGGACAGACAGACAGACTGACAGACAAACGGAGAGGTAGACGGACGCGTAAAGATGGTATGTACCACAGGGTATACGACGCGTGAGATGGCGGTACTCAGAGTGTTCTCTAGATGAACGCGCGGACGGACGCATGGAGGAACAGACAGACAGACTGTCAGACAGACGGACAGGTAAACGAACGAGTAAAGCGGGTATGTACCACAGGGTATACGACGCGCGAGATGGCGGTACTTAGAGTGTTCTCTAGATGGACGCACGGACGGACGCATGAACGAACAGACAGACTGGCAGACTGACGGACAGGTAGACGGACGCATAAAGCGGATATGTGCCACAGGGTATACGATGCGCGAGATGGCAGTACTCAGAGTAATCTCTAGATTGACGCACGAACGGATGCATGGACGGAGAGACAGACAGACTGCAGACAGACGGACAGAAAGATGGACTCTTAAAGTGGCTATGCGCCACAGGGTATGCGAGATTGCTGTACTTTGAGTGTTCTATAGATGGACGCACGGATTGACGCATGGACGAACAGACAGAGAGACTGGCAGACAGACGGACAGGTAGGCGGACGCGTAAAGCGGGTATTTGCCACAGGGTATAACGCGCGAAATGGCGGTACTCAGAGTGTTCTCTAGATTGACGCACAACTGATGCATGGACGGAGAGACAGACAGAAGGACAGGTAGACAGATGTGTTAAGCGGCTATGTGCGACAGGGTATTCGAGATGGCGGTAGTTTGACTGTTCTCTAGATTGACGCACGGACGGACGCACGGACGGACAGACAGACTGTCAGACAGATGGACAGGTAGACGGACGTGTAAAGTGGCTATGTGCCACAGGGTATGCGAGATGGTGGTACTTTGATTGTTCTCTAGATGGACGCACGGACGAACAGAAAGACAGATTGGCAGACAGACGGACAGGTAGACGGACGCGTAAAGCGGGTATGTGCCACAGGGTATACGACGCGCGAGATGGCGGTACTCAGTGTTCTCTAAATGGACGCATGGACAGATGCACGGACAGCCACACAGACAGGCTAGCAGACAAACGGAGAGGTAGACGGACGCGTAAAGATGGTATGTACCACAGGGTATACGAAGCGTGAGATGGCAGTACTCAGAGTGTTCTCTAGATGAACGCATGGACGGACGCATGGAGGAACAGACCGACAGACTGGCAGACAGACGTACAGGTAAACGAACGAGTAAAGCGGGTATGTACCACAGGGTATACGACGCGCGAGATGGCGGTACTTAGAGTGTTCTCTAGATGGACGCACGGACGGACGCATGAACGAACAGACAGACAGACTGGCAGACAGACGGACAGGGAGACGGACGCGTAAAGCGGATATGTGCCACAGGGTATACGACGCGCGAGATGGCGGTACTCAGAGTAATCTCTAGATTGACGCACGAACGGACGCATGGACGGAGAGACAGACAGACTGATGACACCCGGACAGAAAGATGGACTTGTAAAGTGGCTATGCGCCACAGGGTATGCGAGATTGCTGTACTTTGAGTGTTCTATAGATAGACGCACGGATTGACGCATGGACGAACAGACAGACAGACTGGCAGACAGACGGACAGGTAGGCGGACGCGTAAAGCGGGTATTTGCCACAGGGTATATGACGCGCGAAATGGCGGTACTCAGAGTGTTCTCTAGATTGACGCACGGACGAACGCATGGACGGACAGACAGACTGTCAGACAGACGGATAGGTAGACGGACGTGTAAAGTGGCTATGTGCCACAGGGTATGCGAGATGGTGGTACTGTGAGTGTTCTCTAGATGGACGCACGGACGGACGCACGGACGGAGAGACAGACAGACTGGCAGACAGACGGACAGGTAGACGGACGTGTAAAGCGGCTATGTGCCACAGGCTATGCAAGTTGGCGGTACTCAGAGTGTTCTCAAGATTGACGCACGAACGAACGCATGGACGGAGAGACAGACAGAGTGGCAGACAGACGGATAGGTAGACGGATGTGTAAAGTGGCTATGTGCCACAGGGTATGCGAGATGGTGGTACTTTGAGTGTTCTCTAGATGGACGCACGGATGGACGCACGGACGGACAGACGGACAGGCTGGCAGACAAACGGACAGGTAGACAGACGTGTAAAGTGGCTATGTGCCACAAGGTATGCGAGGTGGCAGTACTTTGATTGTTCTTTAGAGAGACCCATGGACGGACGCACGGACAACCAGACAGACAGGCTGGCAAACAGATGGACAGGTAGACGGACATGTAAAAAGGCTATGTGCCACAGGGTATGCGAGATGGCGGTACTTTGAGTGTTCTCTGGATGGACGCACGGACGGACGCTCGGACGGACAGACAGACAGACTGGCAGAAAGACGGTCCGGTAGACGGACGTGTAAAGTGGCTATGTGCCACAGGGTATGCGAGATGGCGGCACTTTGAGTGTTCTCTACGTGAACGCACCGACGGACGCACGGATGGACGGACAGACAGACTGGCAGACAGACAGACAAGTAGACGGACTTGTAAAGCAGCTATGTGCCACAGGGTATACGACGCGCGAGATGCCGGTACTCAGAGTAATCTCTAGATTGACGCACGAACGGACGCATGGACGGACAAACAGAAAGACTGGCAGACAGACGGAAAGGTAGACGCACGTGTAAAGCGACTATGTGCCACAGGGTATGCGAAATGACGGTACTTTGAGTGTTCTCCAGATGGACGCACGGATGGACGCATTGACGAACAGACAGACAGACTGGCAGACAAACGGACAGGTAAACGAGAGAGTAAAGCGGGTATGTACCACAGGGTATACGACGCGCGAGATGATGGTACTTAGAGTGTTCTCTAGAGGAACGCACGGACGAACGCATGAACGAACAGACAGACAGACTGGCAGACAGACGGACAGGTAGACGGACGCGTAAAGCGCGTATGTGCCCCAGGGTATACAAGGCGCGAGATGGTGGTACTCAGAGTAATCTCTAGATTGACGCACGAACGGATGCATAGACGGAAAGACAGACAGACTGCAAACAGACAGACAGAAAGACGGACGTGTAAAGTGGCTATGTGCCACAGGGTATGCGAGATCGCTGTACTTTGAGTGTTCTATAGATGGACGCACGGATTGACGCATGGACGAACAGACAGACAGACTGGCAGGCAGACGGACAGGTAGACGGACGCGTAAAGCGCGTATGTGCCCCAGGGTATACAAGGCGCGAGATGGTGGTACTCAGAGTAATCTCTAGATTGACGCACGAACGGATGCATGGACGGAACGACAGACAGACTGCAAACAGACAGACAGAAAGACGGACGTGTAAAGTGGCTATGTGCCACAGGGTATGCGAGATCGCTGTACTTTGAGTGTTCTATAGATGGACGCACGGATTGACGCATGGACGAACAGACAGACAGACTGGCAGGCAGACGGACAGGTAGACGGACGCGTAAAGCGGGTATTTGCCGCAGGGCATACGACGCGCGAAATGGCGGTACTCAGAGTGTTCTCTAGATTGACGCACAAACGGATGCATGGACGGAGAGACAGACAGAAGGACAGGTAGACAGACGTGTAAAGCGGCTATGTGCCACAGGGTATTCGAGATGGCGGTAGTTTGAGTGTTCTCTAGATTGACGCACGGACGGACGCACGGGCGGACAGACAGACTGTCAGACAGACGGACAGGTAGACGGACGTGTAAGTGGCTATGTGCCACAGGGTATGCGAGATGGTGGTACTTTGAGTGTTCTCTAGATGGATGCACGGATGGACGCATGGACGAACAGACAGACAGACTGGCAGACAGACGAACAGGTAGACGGACGCGTAAAGCGGGTACGTGCCACAGGGTATGCGAGATGGCGGTACTTTGAGTGTTCTCTAGATGGGCGCACGGACGGACGCACGGACAGACAGACAGCTGGCAGACAGATGGACAGGTAGACAGACGTGTAAAGTGGCTATGTGCCACAGTGTATGCGAGATAGCAGTACTTTGAGTGTTCTCTAGATGGACGCACGGACAGACGCACGGACGAACAGACAGACAGACTGGAAAACAGACGGACAAGTAGACGGACGTGTAAAGTGGCTATGTGCCACTAGGTATGCGAGATGGCGGTACTTTGAGTGTTCTCGAAATGGACGAACGGAGGGACGCACGGACGGACAGACAGACAGACTGGCAGACAGACGAACAGGTAGACGGACGCGTAAAGCGGGTACTTGCCACAGGGTATGCGAGATGGCGGTACTTGAGTGTTCTCTAGATGGACGCACGGAAGGGCATACAGACAGACTGGCAGACAGACGGACAGGTAGAGGGTCGTGTTAAGTGGCTATGTGCCACAAGGTATGCGAGGTGGCAGTACTTTGAGTGTTCTTTAGAGAGACGCATGGATGGACGCACGGACAACCAGACAGACAGACTGGGACACAGATGGACAGGTAGACGGACATGTAAAAAGGATATGTGCCACAGGGTATGCGAGATGGCGGTGCTTTGAGTGTTCTCTAGATGGACGCACGGACGGACGCTCGGACGGACAGACAGACAGACTGGCAGACAGACGGACAGGTAGACGGACGTGTAAAGTGGCTATGTGCCACAGGGTATGTAAGATGGTGGTACTTTGAGTGTTCTCTAGATGGACGCACGGACGGACGCACGGACGGACAGACAGACTTGCAGACAGAGGGACAGGTAGACGGACTTGTAAAGCGGCTATGTGCCACAGGGTATGCGAGATGGCGGTACTTTGAGTGTTCTCTAGATGGACGCACCGACGGACGCACGGATGGACAGACAGACAGACTGGCAGACAGACGGACAAGTAGACGGACGTGTAAATCGGCTATGTGCCACAGGGTATGCGAGATGGCGGTACTTTGAGTGTTCTCTGGATGCACGTACGGACGGACGCACGGACGGACAGACATACAGACTGGCAGACAGAGGGACAGGTAGACAGACGTGTAAAGCGGCTATGTGCCACAGGGTATGCGAGATGGCGGTACTTTGAGTGTTCTCTAGATGGACGCACCGACGGACGCACGGATGGACAGACAGACAGACTGGAAAACAGATAGACAAGTAGACGGACGTATAAAGTGGCTATGTGCCACAGGGTATGCGAGATGGCGGTATTTTGAGTGTTCTCTAGATGGACGCACGGACGGACGCACGGACGAACAGACTGACAGACTGGCAGACAGACGGACAGGTGGACAGACGTGTAAAGTGGCTATGTGCCACTAGGTATGCGAGATGGCGGTACTTTGAGTGTTCTCGAAATGGACGAACGGACGGACGCACGGACGGAACGACAGACAGACTGGCAGACAGACGGACAGGTAGACGGATGTGTAAAGCGGCTATGTGCCACAGGAATGCAAGTTGGTGGTACTCAGAGTGTTCTCAAGATTGACGCACGGACAGACGCATGGACAAAGAGACAGAAGACTGGCAGACAGACGGACAGGTAGACAGACGTGTAAGTGGCTATGTGCCACAGGGTATGCGAGATGGTGGTACTTTGAGTGTTCTCAGATGGATGCACGGATGGACGCATGGACGAACAGACAGACAGACTGGCAGACAGACGAACAGGTAGACGGACGCGTAAAGGCGGGTACTTGCCACAGGGTATGCGAGATGGCGGTACTTTGAGTGTTCTCTAGATGGACGCACGGAAGGGCAAACAGACAGACTGGCAGACAGACGGACAGGTAGAGGGTCGTGTAAAGTGGCTATGTGCCACAGGGTATGCGAGATGGCGGTACTTTGAGTGTTCTCTAGATGAACGGACGGATGGACGCACGGACAGACAGACGGACAGGCTGGCAGACAAACGGACAGGTAGACAGACGTGTAAAGTGGCTATGTGCCACAAGTTATGCGAGGTGGCAGTACTATGAGTGTTCTTTAGAGAGACGCATGGATGGACGCACGGACAACCAGACAGACAGACTGGGACACAGATGGACAGGTAGACGGACATGTAAAAAGGCTATGTGCCACAGGGTATGCGAGATGGCGGTACTTTGAGTGTTCTCTAGATGGACGCACGGACGGATGCTCGGACGGACAGACAGAGAGACTGGCAGACAGACGGACAGGTACACGGACGTGTAAAGTGGCTATGTGCCACAGGGTATATGAGATGGTGGTTCTTTGAGTTATCTCTAGATAGACGCACGGACGGACGCACGGACGAACAGACAGACAGACTGGCAGAAAGACGGTCTGGTAGACGGACGTGTAAAGTGGCTATGTGCCACAGGGTATGTGAGATGGCGGTACTTTGTGTGTTCTCTGGATGGACGCATGGAGGGACGCACCGACGGACAGACAGACGGACAGGCAGGCAGACGCACAGGTAGACGGACGTGTAAATCGGCTATAAGCCACAGGGTATGCGAGATGGCGGTACTTTGAGTGTTCTCTAGTTGGACGTACGGACGGACGCACGGACGGACAGACATACAGACTGGCAGATAGACGGACAGGTAGACGGACGTAAAAAGTGCCTATGTGCCACAGGGTATGTGAGATGGCGGTACTTTGTGTGTTCTCTGGATGGACGCATGGAGGGACGCACCGACGGACAGACAGACGGACAGGCAGGCAGACGCACAGGTAGACGGACGTGTAAAGTGGCTATGTGCCACAGGGTATGCGAGATGGCGGTACTTTGAGTGTTCTCTAGATGGACGCACCGACGGACGCACGGATGGACAGACAGACAGACTGGCAGACAGACGGACAAGTAGACGGACTTGTAAAGCAGCTATGTGCCACAGGGTATACGACGCGCGATATGGCGGTACTCAGAGTAATCTCTAGATTGACGCACGAACGGACGCATGGACGGAGAAACAGACAGACTGGCAGACAGACGGACAGGTAGACGGACGTGTAAAGCGACTATGTGCCACAGGGTATGCGAGATGACGGTACTTTGAGTGTTCTCCAGATGAACGCACGGATGGACGCATTGACGAACAGACAGACAGACTGGCAGACAAACGGAGAGGTAGACATACGCGTAAAGATGGTATGTACCACAGGGTATACGACGCGTGAGATGGCAGTACTCAGAGTGTTCTCTAGATGAACGCACGGACGGACGCATGGAGGAACAGACAGACAGATTGGCAGACAGACGGACAGGTAAACGAAAGAGTAAAGCGGGTATGTACCACAGGGTATACGACGCGCGAGATGGCGGTACTTAGAGTGTTCTCTAGATGAACGCACGGACGGACGCATGAACGAACAGACAGACAGACTGGCAGACAGACAGATAGGTAGACGGACGCGTAAAGCGGGTATGTGCCCCAGGGTATACGACGCGCGAGATGGTGGTACTCAAAGTAATCTCTAGATTGACGCACGAACGGACGAACGGACGGAGAAACAGACAGACTGGCAGACAGACGGACAGATAGACGGACGTGTAAAGCGAATATGTGCCACAGGGTATGAGAGATGACAGTACTTTGAGTGTTCTCTAGATGGACGCACGGATGGACGCATGGACGAACAGACAGACAGACTGGCAGACAAACGGAGAGGTAGACGGACGCGTAAAGATGGTATGTACCACAAGGTATACGACAAAATACAGGTAGCGCTTGTCCCTGTCTTTCCGTCTGCTTCTACGTTGTGCGCTTCCATTTCATAATTAGTCAAGGTATACGACGCGCGAAAAGGCGGTACTCAGAGTAATCTCTAGATTGACGCACAAACGGATGCATGGACGGAGAGACAGACAGAAGGACAGGTAGACAGACGTGTAAAGCGGCTATGTGCCACAGGGTATTCGAGATGGCGGTAGTTTGAGTGTTCTCTAGATATACGCACGGACGGACGCACGGACGGACAGACAGATGGTGAGACAGACGGACAGGTAGACGGACGGGTAAAGTGGCTATGTGCCACAGGGTATGCGAGATGGTGGTACTTTGAGTGTTCTCTAGATGGACGCACGGACGGCCGCACGGACGAACAGACAGACTGGGAGACTGACGGACAGGTAGACGGACGTGTAAAGTGGCTATGTGCCACAGGGTATGCGAGATGGCGGTACTTTGAGTGTTCTCTCGATGGGCGCACGGACGGACGCACGGACAGACAGACAGACAGCTGGCATACAGACGAACAGGTAGACAGACGTGTAAAGTGGCTATGTGCCACTAGGTATGCGAGATGGCGGTACTTTGAGTGTTCTCGAAATGGACGCACGGACGGACGCACGGACGGACAGACAGACAGACTGGCAGACAGACGGACAGGTAGACGGACGTGTAAAGCGGCTATGTGCCACAGGGTATGCAAGTTGGCAGTACTGAGAGTGTTCTCAAGATTGACGCACGAATGGACGCATGGACGGAGAGACAGACTGGCAGACAGACGGACAGGTAGACGGACGTGTAAAGCGGCTATGTGCCACAGGGTATTTGAGATGGCGGTACTTTGAGTGTTCTCTAGATTAACCCACGAACAGACGCATGGACGAAGAGACAGACAGACTGGCAGACAGACGGACAGGTAGACAGACGTGTAAGTGGCTATGTGCCACAGGGTATGCGAGATGGTGGTACTTTGAGTGTTCTCTGGATGGATGCACGGATGGACGCATGGACGAACAGACAGACAGACTGGCAGACAGACGAACAGGTAGACGGACGCGTAAAGCAGGTACGTGCCACAAGGTATGCGAGGTGGCAGTACTTTGAGTGTTCTTTAGAGAGACGCATGGATAGACGCACGGACAACCAGACAGACAGACTGGCAAACAGATGGACAGGTAGACGGACATGTAAAAAGGCTATGTGCCACAGGGTATGCGAGTTTGCGGTACTTTGAGGGTTCTCTAGATGGACGCACGGAAGGACGCTTGGACGGTCAGACATACAGACTGGCAGACAGACGGACAGGTAGACGGACGTGTAAAGTGGCTATGTGCCACAGGGCATGCGAGATGGCGGTAGTTTGATTGTTCCCTAGATGGACACACGGACGGACGCACGGACGGACAGACAGACAGACTGGCAGAAAGACGGACCGGTAGACGGACATGTAAAGCAGCTATGTGCCACAGGGTATGCGTGATGGCGGTACTCAGAGTAATCTCTAGATTGACGCACGAACGGACGCATGGACGGAGAAACAGACAGACTGGCAGACAGACGGACAGGTAGACGGACGTGTAAATCGGCTATGTGCCACAGGGTATGCGAGATGACGGTACTTTGAGTGTTCTCCAGATGGACGCACGGATGGACGCTTTGACGAACAGACAGACAGACTGGCACACAAACGGAGAGGTAGACAGACGCGTAAAGATGGTATGCACCACAGGGTATACGACGCGTGAGGCAGTACTCAGAGTGTTCTCTAGATGAACGACCGGACGGACGCATGGAGGAACAGACAGACAGACTGGCAGACAGACTGACAGGTAAACGAAAGAGTAAAGCGGGTATGTACCACAGGGTATACGACGCGCGAGATGGCGGCACTTAGAGTGTTCTCTAGATGAACGCACGGACGGACGCATAAACGAACAGACAGACAGACTGGCAGACAGACGTACAGGTAGACGGACGCGTAAAGCGGGTATGTGCCCCAGGGTATACGACGCGCGAGATGGCGGTACTCAGAGTAATCTCAGGATTGACGCACGGACGGACGCATGGACGGAAAGACAGACAGACTGCAGACAGACAGACAGAAAGACGGAAGCGTAAAGCGGGTATTTGCAACAGGGTATACGACGCGCGAAATGGCAGTACTCAGAGTGTTCTCTAGATTGACACACAAACGGATGCATGGACGGAGAGACAGACAGAAGGACAGGTAGACAGACGTGTAAAGGGGCTATGTGCCACACGGTATTCGAGATGGCGGTAGTTTGAGTGTTCTCTAGACATACGCACGGACGGACGCACGGACGGACAGACAGATGGTGAAACAGACGGACAGGTAGACGACGGGTAAAGTGGCTATGTGCCACAGGGTATGCGAGATGGTGGTACTTTGAGTGTTCTCTAGATGGACGCACGGACGGCCGCACGGACGAACAGACAGACTGGGAGACAGACGGACAGGTAGACGGACGTGTAAAGTGGCTATGTGCCACAGGGTATGCGAGATGGCGGTACTTTGAGTGTTCTCTAGATTAACGCACGAACAGACGCATGGACGAAGAGACAGACAGCTGGCAGACAGACGAACAGGTAGACAGACGTGTAAAGTGGCTATGTGCCACTAGGTATGCGAGATGGCGGTACTTTGAGTGTTCTCGAAATGCACGCACGGACGGACGCACGGACGGACAGACAGACAGACTGGCAGACAGACGGACAGGTAGACGGACGTGTAAAGCGGCTATGTGCCACAGGGTATGCAAGTTGGCAGTACTGAGAGTGTTCTCAAGATTGACGCACGAATGGACGCATGGACGGAGAGACAGACAGACTGGCAGACAGACGGACAGGTAGACGGACGTGTAAAGCGGCTATGTGCCACAGGGTATTTGAGATGGCGGTACTTTGAGTGTTCTCTAGATTAACGCACGAACAGACGCATGGACGAAGAGACAGACAGACTGGCAGACAGACGGACAGGTAGACAGACGTGTAAGTGGCTATGTGCCACAGGGTATGCGAGATGGTGGTACTTTGAGTGTTCTCTAGATGGATGCACGGATGGACCCATGGACGAACAGACAGACAGACTGGCAGACAGACGAACAGGTAGACGGACGCGTAAAGCGGGTACGTGCCACAGGGTATGCGAGATGGCGGTACTTTGAGTGTTCTCTAGATGGACGCACGGAAGGACAAACAGACAGACTGGCAGACAGACGGACAGGTAGAAGGTCGTGTAAAGTGGCTATGTGCCACAGGGTATGCGAGATGGCGGTACTTTGAGTGTTCTCTAGATGGACGCACCGACGGACGCACGGATGGACAGACAGACAGACTGGCAGACAGACGGACAAGTGGACGGACTTGTAAAGCAGCTATGTGCCACAGGGTATACGACGCGCGAGATGGCGGTACTCAGAGTAATCTCTAGATTGACGCACGAACGGACGCATGGACGGAGAAACAGACAGACTGGCAGACAGACGGACAGGTAGACGGACGTGTAAAGCGACTATGTGCCACAGGGTATGCGAGATGACGGTACTTTGAGTGTTCTCTAGATGGACGCATGGACAGACGCATGGACGAACAGACAGACAGACTGGAAAACAGATAGACAAGTAGACGGACGTATAAAGTGGCTATGTGCCACAGGGTATGCGAGATGGCGGTATTTTGAGTGTTCTCTAGATGGACGCACGGACGGACGCACGGACGAACAGACTGACAGACTGGCAGACAGACGGACAGGTGGACAGACGTGTAAAGTGGCTATGTGCCACTAGGTATGCGAGATGGCGGTACTTTGAGTGTTCTCGAAATGGACGAACGGACGGACGCACGGACGGAACGACAGACAGACTGGCAGACAGACGGACAGGTAGACGGACGTGTAAAGCGGCTATGTGCCACAGGAATGCAAGTTGGTGGTACTCAGAGTGTTCTCAAGATTGACGCACGGACAGACGCATGGACAAAGAGACAGACAGCCTGGCAGACAGACGGACAGGTAGACAGACGTGTAAGTGGCTATGTGCCACAGGGTATGCGAGATGGTGGTACTTTGAGTGTTCTCAGATGGATGCACGGATGGACGCATGGACGAACAGACAGAAAGACTGGCAGACAGACGAACAGGTAGACGGACGCGTAAAGCGGGTACTTGCCACAGGGTATGCGAGATGGCGGTACTTTGAGTGTTCTCTAGATGGACGCACGGAAGGGCAAACAGACAGCCTGGCAGACAGACGGACAGGTAGAGGGTCGTGTAAAGTGGCTATGTGCCACAGGGTATGCGAGATGGCGGTACTTTGAGTGTTCTCCAGATGAACGGACGGATGGACGCACGGACAGACAGACGGACAGGCTGGCAGACAAACGGACAGGTAGACAGACGTGTAAAGTGGCTATGTGCCACAAGTTATGCGAGGTGGCAGTACTATGAGTGTTCTTTAGAGAGACGCATGGATGGACGCACGGACAACCAGACAGACAGACTGGGACACAGATGGACAGGTAGACGGACATGTAAAAAGGCTATGTGCCACAGGGTATGCGAGATGGCGGTACTTTGAGTGTTCTCTAGATGGACGCACGGACGGATGCTCGGACGGACAGACAGACAGACTGGCAGACAGACGGACAGGTAGACGGACGTGTAAAGTGGCTATGTGCCACAGGGTATATGAGATGGTGGTTCTTTGAGTTATCTCTAGATGGACGCACGGACGGACGCACGGACGAACAGACAGACAGACTGGCAGAAAGACGGTCCGGTAGACGGATGTGTAAAGTGGCTATGTGCCACAGGGTATGTGAGATGGCGGTACTTTGTGTGTTCTCTGGATGGACGCATGGAGGGACGCACCGACGGACAGACAGACGAACAGGCAGGCAGACGCACAGGTAGACGGACGTGTAAATCGGCTATGTGCCACAGGGTATGCGAGATGGCGGTACTTTGAGTGTTCTCTAGTTGGACGTACGGACGGACGCACGGACGGACAGACATACAGACTGGCAGATAGACGGAAAGTAGACGGACGTAAAAAGTGCCTATGTGCCACAGGGTATGTGAGATGGCGGTACTTTGTGGGTTCTCTGGATGGACGCATGGAGGGACGCACTGACGGACAGACAGACGGACAGGCAGGCAGACGCACAGGTAGACGGACGTGTAAAGTGGCTATGTGCCACAGGGTATGCGAGATGGCGGTACTTTGAGTGTTCTCTAGATGGACGCACCGACGGACGCACGGATGGACAGACAGACAGACTGGCAGACAAACGGAGAGGTAGACATACGCGTAAAGATGGTATGTACCACAGGGTATACGACGCGTGAGATGGCAGTACTCAGAGTGTTCTCTAGATGAACGCACGGACGGACGCATGGAGGAACAGACAGACAGATTGGCAGAGAGACGGACAGGTAAACGAAAGAGTAAAGCGGGTATGTACCACAGGGTATACGACGCGCGAGATGGCGGTACTTAGAGTGTTCTCTAGATGAACGCACGGACGGACGCATGAACGAACAGACAGACAGACTGGCAGACAGACAGACAGGTAGACGGACGCGTAAAGCGGGTATGTGCCCCAGGGTATACGACGCGCGAGATGGTGGTACTCAGAGTAATCTCTAGATTGACGCACGAACGGACGAACGGACGGAGAAACAGACAGACTGGCAGACAGACGGACAGATAGATGGACGTGTAAAGTGGCTATGTGCCACAGGGCATGCGAGATGGCGGTACTTTGATTGTTGCCTAGATGGACGCACGGACGGACAGACAGACAGACTGGCAGAAAGATGGACCGGTAGACGGACATGTAAAGTGGCTATGTGCCACAGGGTATGCGTGATGGCGGTACTTTGTGTGTTCTCTAGATGGACGCATGGAGGAACGCATGGACGGACAGACAGACGGACAGGCAGGCAGACGCACAGGTAGACGGACGTGTAAATCGGCTATGTGCCACAGGGTATGCGAGATGGCGGTACTTTGAGTGTTCTCTGGATGGACGTACGGACGGACGCACGGACGGACAGAGATACAGACTGGCAGACAGAGGGACAGGTAGACAGACGTGTAAAGCGGCTATTTCCCACAGGGTATGCGAGATGGCGGCACTTTGAGTGTTCTCTAGATGGACGCACCGACGGACGCACGGATGGACAGACAGACAGACTGGCAGACAGACGGACAAGTGGACGGACTTGTAAAGCAGCTTTGTGCCACAGGGTATACGACGCGCGAGATGGCGGTACTCAGAGTAATCTCTAGATTGACGCACGAACGGACGCATGGACGGAGAAACAGACAGACTGGCAGACAGACGGACAGGTAGACGGACGTGTAAAGCGACTATGTGCCACAGGGTAGGCGAGATGACGGTACTTTGAGTGTTCTCTAGATGGACGCATGGACAGACGCATGGACGAACAGACAGACAGACTGGAAAACAGACAAGTAGACGGACGTATAAAGTGGCTATGTGCCACAGGGTATGCGAGATGGCGGTATTTTGAGTGTTCTCTAGATGGACGCACGGACGGACGCACGGACGAACAGACTGACAGACTGGCAGACAGACGGACAGGTGGACAGACGTGTAAAGTGGCTATGTGCCACTAGGTATGCGAGATGGCGGTACTTTGAGTGTTCTCGAAATGGACGAACGGACGGACGCACGGACGGAACGACAGACAGACTGGCAGACAGACGGACAGGTAGACGGACGTGTAAAGCGGCTATGTGCCACAGGAATGCAAGTTGGTGGTACTCAGAGTGTTCTCAAGATTGACGCACGGACAGACGCATGGACAAAGAGACAGACAGACTGGCAGACAGACGGACAGGTAGAGAGACGTGTAAGTGGCTATGTGCCACAGGGTATGCGAGATGGTGGTACTTTGAGTGTTCTCAGATGGATGCACGGATGGACGCATGGACGAACAGACAGACAGACTGGCAGACAGACGAACAGGTAGACGGACGCGTAAAGCGGGTACTTGCCACAGGGTATGCGAGATGGCGGTACTTTGAGTGTTCTCTAGATGGACGCACGGAAGGGCAAACAGACAGCCTGGCAGACAGACGGACAGGTAGAGGGTCGTGTAAAGTGGCTATGTGCCACAGGGTATGCGAGATGGCGGTACTTTGAGTGTTCTCTAGATGAACGGACGGATGGACGCACGGACAGACAGACGGACAGGCTGGCAGACAAACGGACAGGTAGACAGACGTGTAAAGTGGCTATGTGCCACAAGTTATGCGAGGTGGCAGTACTATGAGTGTTCTTTAGAGAGACGCATGGATGGACGCACGGACAACCAGACAGACAGACTGTGACACAGATGGACAGGTAGACGGACATGTAAAAAGGCTATGTGCCACAGGGTATGCGAGATGGCGGTACTTTGAGTGTTCTCTAGATGGACGCACGGACGGATGCTCGGACGGACAGACAGACAGACTGGCAGACAGACGGACAGGTAGACGGACGTGTAAAGTGGCTATGTGCCACAGGGTATATGAGATGGTGGTTCTTTGAGTTATCTCTGGATGGACGCACGGACGGACGCACGGACGAACAGACAGACAGACTGGCAGAAAGACGGTCCGGTAGACGGACGTGTAAAGTGGCTATGTGCCACAGGGTATGTGAGATGGCGGTACTTTGTGTGTTCTCTGGATGGACGCATGGAGGGACGCACCGACGGACAGACAGACGGACAGGCAGGCAGACGCACAGGTAGACGGACGTGTAAATCGGCTATGTGCCACAGGGTATGCGAGATGGCGGTACTTTGAGTGTTCTCTAGTTGGACGTACGGACGGACGCACGGACGGACAGACATACAGACTGGCAGATAGACGGACAGGTAGACGGACGTAAAAAGTGCCTATGTGCCACAGGGTATGTGAGATGGCGGTACTTTTTGTGTTCTCTGGATGGACGCATGGAGGGACGCACCGACGGACAGACAGACGGACAGGCTGGCAGACGCACAGGTAGACGGACGTGTAAAGTGGCTATGTGCCACAGGGTATGCGAGATGGCGGTACTTTGAGTGTTCTCTAGATGGACGCACCGACGGACGCACGGATGGACAGACAGACAGACTGGCAGACAGACGGACAAGTAGACGGACTTGTAAAGCAGCTATGTGCCACAGGGTATACGACGCGCGATATGGCGGTACTCAGAGTAATCTCTAGATTGACGCACGAACGGACGCATGGACGGAGAAACAGACAGACTGGCAGACAGACGGACAGGTAGACGGACGTGTAAAGCGACTATGTGCCACAGGGTATGCGAGATGACGGTACTTTGAGTGTTCTCCAGATGAACGCACGGATGGACGCATTGACGAACAGACAGACAGACTGGCAGACAAACGGAGAGGTAGACATACGCGTAAAGATGGTATGTACCACAGGGTATACGACGCGTGAGATGGCAGTACTCAGAGTGTTCTCTAGATGAACGCACGGACGGACGCATGGAGGAACAGACAGACAGATTGGCAGACAGACGGACAGGTAAACGAAAGAGTAAAGCGGGTATGTACCACAGGGTATACGACGCGCGAGATGGCGGTACTTAGAGTGTTCTCTAGATGAACGCACGGACGGACGCATGAACGAACAGACAGACAGACTGGCAGACAGACAGACAGGTAGACGGACGCGTAAAGCGGGTATGTGCCCCAGGGTATACGACGCGCGAGATGGTGGTACTCAGAGTAATCTCTAGATTGACGCACGAACGGACGAACGGACGGAGAAACAGACAGACTGGCAGACAGACGGACAGATAGACGGACGTGTAAAGTGGCTATGTGCCACAGGGCATGCGAGATGGCGGTACTTTGATTGTTGCCTAGATGGACGCACGGACGGACGCACGGACGGACAGACAGACAGACTGGCAGAAAGATGGACCGGTAGACGGACATGTAAAGTGGCTATGTGCCACAGGGTATGCGTGATGGCGGTACTTTCTGTGTTCTCTAGATGGACGCATGGAGGAACGCATGGACGGACAGACAGACGGACAGGCAGGCAGACGCACAGGTAGACGGACGTGTAAATCGGCTATGTGCCACAGGGTATGCGAGATGGCGGTACTTTGAGTGTTCTCTGGATGGACGTACGGACGGACGCACGGACGGACAGACATACAGACTGGCAGACAGAGGGACAGGTAGACAGACGTGTAAAGCGGCTATTTGCCACAGGGTATGCGAGATGGCGGTACTTTGAGTGTTCTCTAGATGGACGCACCGACGGACGCACGGATGGACAGACAGACAGACTGGCAGACAGACGGACAAGTGGACGGACTTGTAAAGCAGCTTTGTGCCACAGGGTATACGACGCGCGAGATGGCGGTACTCAGAGTAATCTCTAGATGGACGCACGGACGGACGCACGGACGAACAGACTGACAGACTGGCAGACAGACGGACAGGTGGACAGACGTGTAAAGTGGCTATGTGCCACTAGGTATGCGAGATGGCGGTACTTTGAGTGTTCTCGAAATGGACGAACGGACGGACGCACGGACGGAACGACAGACAGACTGGCAGACAGACGAACAGGTAGACGGACGTGTAAAGCGGCTATGTGCCACAGGAATGCAAGTTGCTGGTACTCAGAGTGTTCTCAAGATTGACGCACGGACAGACGCATGGACAAAGAGACAGACAGACTGGCAGACAGACGGACAGGTAGACAGACGTGTAAGTGGCTATGTGCCACAGGGTATGCGAGATGGTGGTACTTTGAGTGTTCTCAGATGGATGCACGGATGGACGCATGGACGAACAGACAGACAGACTGGCAGACAGACGAACAGGTAGACGGACGCGTAAAGCGGGTACTTGCCACAGGGTATGCGAGATGGCGGTACTTAGAGTGTTCTCTAGATGAACGCACGGACGGACGCATGAACGAACAGACAGACAGACTGGCAGACAGACAGACAGGTAGACGGACGCGTAAAGCGGGTATGTGCCCCAGGGTATACGACGCGCGAGATGGTGGTACTCAGAGTAATCTCTAGATTGACGCACGAACGGACGAACGGACGGAGAAACAGACAGACTGGCAGACAGACGGACAGATAGATGGACGTGTAAAGTGGCTATGTGCCACAGGGCATGCGAGATGGCGGTACTTTGATTGTTGCCTAGATATGACGCACGGACGGACAGACAGACAGACTGGCAGAAAGATGGACCGGTAGACGGACATGTAAAGTGGCTATGTGCCACAGGGTATGCGTGATGGCGGTACTTTGTGTGTTCTCTAGATGGACGCATGGAGGAACGCATGGACGGACAGACAGACGGACAGGCAGGCAGACGCACAGGTAGACGGACGTGTAAATCGGCTATGTGCCACAGGGTATGCGAGATGGCGGTACTTTGAGTGTTCTCTGGATGGACGTACGGACGGACGCACGGACGGACAGAGATACAGACTGGCAGACAGAGGGACAGGTAGACAGACGTGTAAAGCGGCTATTTCCCACAGGGTATGCGAGATGGCGGTACTTTGAGTGTTCTCTAGATGGACGCACCGACGGACGCACGGATGGACAGACAGACAGACTGGCAGACAGACGGACAAGTGGACGGACTTGTAAAGCAGCTTTGTGCCACAGGGTATACGACGCGCGAGATGGCGGTACTCAGAGTAATCTCTAGATTGACGCACGAACGGACGCATGGACGGAGAAACAGACAGACTGGCAGACAGACGGACAGGTAGACGGACGTGTAAAGCGACTATGTGCCACAGGGTAGGCGAGATGACGGTACTTTGAGTGTTCTCTAGATGGACGCATGGACAGACGCATGGACGAACAGACAGACAGACTGGAAAACAGATAGACAAGTAGACGGACGTATAAAGTGGCTATGTGCCACAGGGTATGCGAGATGGCGGTATTTTGAGTGTTCTCTAGATGGACGCACGGACGGACGCACGGACGAACAGACTGACAGACTGGCAGACAGACGGACAGGTGGACAGACGTGTAAAGTGGCTATGTGCCACTAGGTATGCGAGATGGCGGTACTTTGAGTGTTCTCGAAATGGACGAACGGACGGACGCACGGACGGAACGACAGACAGACTGGCAGACAGACGGACAGGTAGACGGACGTGTAAAGCGGCTATGTGCCACAGGAATGCAAGTTGGTGGTACTCAGAGTGTTCTCAAGATTGACGCACGGACAGACGCATGGACAAAGAGACAGACAGACTGGCAGACAGACGGACAGGTAGAGAGACGTGTAAAGCGGGTACTTGCCACAGGGTATGCGAGATGGCGGTACTTTGAGTGTTCTCTAGATGGACGCACGGAAGGGCAAACAGACAGCCTGGCAGACAGACGGACAGGTAGAGGGTCGTGTAAAGTGGCTATGTGCCACAGGGTATGCGAGATGGCGGTACTTTGAGTGTTCTCTAGATGAACGGACGGATGGACGCACGGACAGACAGACGGACAGGCTGGCAGACAAACGGACAGGTAGACAGACGTGTAAAGTGGCTATGTGCCACAAGTTATGCGAGGTGGCAGTACTATGAGTGTTCTTTAGAGAGACGCATGGATGGACGCACGGACAACCAGACAGACAGACTGTGACACAGATGGACAGGTAGACGGACATGTAAAAAGGCTATGTGCCACAGGGTATGCGAGATGGCGGTACTTTGAGTGTTCTCTAGATGGACGCATGGACGGATGCTCGGACGGACAGACAGACAGACTGGCAGACAGACGGACAGGTAGACGGACGTGTAAAGTGGCTATGTGCCACAGGGTATATGAGATGGTGGTTCTTTGAGTTATCTCTGGATGGACGCACGGACGGACGCACGGACGAACAGACAGACAGACTGGCAGAAAGACGGTCCGGTAGACGGACGTGTAAAGTGGCTATGTGCCACAGGGTATGTGAGATGGCGGTACTTTGTGTGTTCTCTGGATGGACGCATGGAGGGACGCACCGACGGACAGACAGACGGACAGGCAGGCAGACGCACAGGTAGACGGACGTGTAAATCGGCTATGTGCCACAGGGTATGCGAGATGGCGGTACTTTGAGTGTTCTCTAGTTGGACGTACGGACGGACGCACGGACGGACAGACATACAGACTGGCAGATAGACGGACAGGTAGACGGACGTAAAAAGTGCCTATGTGCCACAGGGTATGTGAGATGGCGGTACTTTGTGTGTTCTCTGGATGGACGCATGGAGGGACGCACCGACGGACAGACAGACGGACAGGCTGGCAGACGCACAGGTAGACGGACGTGTAAAGTGGCTATGTGCCACAGGGTATGCGAGATGGCGGTACTTTGAGTGTTCTCTAGATGGACGCACCGACGGACGCACGGATGGACAGACAGACAGACTGGCAGACAGACGGACAAGTAGACGGACTTGTAAAGCAGCTATGTGCCACAGGGTATACGACGCGCGTAATGGCGGTACTCAGAGTAATCTCTAGATTGACGCACGAACGGACGCATGGACGGAGAAACAGACAGACTGGCAGACAGACGGACAGGTAGACGGACGTGTAAAGCGACTATGTGCCACAGGGTATGCGAGATGACGGTACTTTGAGTGTTCTCCAGATGAACGCACGGATGGATGCATTGACGAACAGACAGACAGACTGGCAGACAAACGGAGAGGTAGACATACGCGTAAAGATGGTATGTACCACAGGGTATACGACGCGTGAGATGGCAGTACTCAGAGTGTTCTCTAGATGAACGCACGGACGGACGCATGGAGGAACAGACAGACAGATTGGCAGACAGACGGACAGGTAAACGAAAGAGTAAAGCGGGTATGTACCACAGGGTATACGACGCGCGAGATGGCGGTACTTAGAGTGTTCTCTAGATGAACGCACGGACGGACGCATGAACGAACAGACAGACAGACTGGCAGACAGACAGACAGGTAGACGGACGCGTAAAGCGGGTATGTGCCCCAGGGTATACGACGCGCGAGATGGTGGTACTCAGAGTAATCTCTAGATTGACGCACGAACGGACGAACGGACGGAGAAACAGACAGACTGGCAGACAGACGGACAGATAGACGGACGTGTAAAGTGGCTATGTGCCACAGGGCATGCGAGATGGCGGTACTTTGATTGTTGCCTAGATGGACGCACGGACGGACGCACGGACGGACAGACAGACAGACTGGCAGAAAGATGGACCGGTAGACGGACATGTAAAGTGGCTATGTGCCACAGGGTATGCGTGATGGCGGTACTTTCTGTGTTCTCTAGATGGACGCATGGAGGAACGCATGGACGGACAGACAGACGGACAGGCAGGCAGACGCACAGGTAGACGGACGTGTAAATCGGCTATGTGCCACAGGGTATGCGAGATGGCGGTACTTTGAGTGTTCTCTGGATGGACGTACGGACGGACGCACGGACGGACAGACATACAGACTGGCAGACAGAGGGACAGGTAGACAGACGTGTAAAGCGGCTATTTGCCACAGGGTATGCGAGATGGCGGTACTTTGAGTGTTCTCTAGATGGACGCACCGACGGACGCACGGATGGACAGACAGACAGACTGGCAGACAGACGGACAAGTGGACGGACTTGTAAAGCAGCTTTGTGCCACAGGGTATACGACGCGCGAGATGGCGGTACTCAGAGTAATCTCTAGATTGACGCACGAACGGACGCATGGACGGAGAAACAGACAGACTGGCAGACAGACGGACAGGTAGACGGACGTGTAAAGCGACTATGTGCCACAGGGTATGCGAGATGACGGTACTTTGAGTGTTCTCTAGATGGACGCATGGACAGACGCATGGACGAACAGACAGACAGACTGGAAAACAGATAGACAAGTAGACGGACGTATAAAGTGGCTATGTGCCACAGGGTATGCGAGATGGCGGTATTTTGAGTGTTCTCTAGATGGACGCACGGACGGACGCACGGACGAACAGACTGACAGACTGGCAGACAGACGGACAGGTGGACAGACGTGTAAAGTGGCTATGTGCCACTAGGTATGCGAGATGGCGGTACTTTGAGTGTTCTCGAAATGGACGAACGGACGGACGCACGGACGGAACGACAGACAGACTGGCAGACAGACGAACAGGTAGACGGACGTGTAAAGCGGCTATGTGCCACAGGAATGCAAGTTGGTGGTACTCAGAGTGTTCTCAAGATTGACGCACGGACAGACGCATGGACAAAGAGACAGACAGACTGGCAGACAGACGGACAGGTAGACAGACATGTAAGTGGCTATGTGCCACAGGGTATGCGAGATGGTGGTACTTTGAGTGTTCTCAGATGGATGCACGGATGGAGGCATGGACAAACAGACAGACAGACTGGCAGACAGACGAACAGGTAGACGGACGCGTAAAGCGGGTACTTGCCACAGGGTATGCGAGATGGCGGTACTTTGAGTGTTCTCTAGATGGACGCACGGAAGGGCAAACAGACAGCCTGGCAGACAGACGGACAGGTAGAGGGTCGTGTAAAGTGGCTATGTGCCACAGGGTATGCGAGATGGCGGTACTTTGAGTGTTCTCTAGATGAACGGACGGATGGACGCACGGACAGACAGACGGACAGGCTGGCAGACAAACGGACAGGTAGACAGACGTGTAAAGTGGCTATGTGCCACAAGTTATGCGAGGTGGCACTACTATGAGTGTTCTTTAGAGAGACGCATGGATGGACGCACGGACAACCAGACAGACAGACTGGGACACAGATGGACAGGTAGACGGACATGTAAAAAGGCTATGTGCCACAGGGTATGCGAGATGGCGGTACTTTGAGTGTTCTCTAGATGGACGCACGGACGGATGCTCGGACGGACAGACAGACAGACTGGCAGACAGACGGACAGGTAGACGGACGTGTAAAGTGGCTATGTGCCACAGGGTATATGAGATGGTGGTTCTTTGAGTTATCTCTAGATGGACGCACGGACGGACGCACGGACGAACAGACAGACAGACTGGCAGAAAGACGGTCCGGTAGACGGACGTGTAAAGTGGCTATGTGCCACAGGGTATGTGAGATGGCGGTACTTTGTGTGTTCTCTGGATGGACGCATGGAGGGACGCACCGACGGACAGACAGACGGACAGGCAGGCAGACGCACAGGTAGACGGACGTGTAAATCGGCTATGTGCCACAGGGTATGCGAGATGGCGGTACTTTGAGTGTTCTCTAGTTGGACGTACGGACGGACGCACGGACGGACAGACATACAGACTGGCAGATAGACGGACAGGTAGACGGACGTAAAAAGTGCCTATGTGCCACAGGGTATGTGAGATGGCGGTACTTTGTGTGTTCTCTGGATGGACGCATGGAGGGACGCACCGACGGACAGACAGACGGACAGGCTGGCAGACGCACAGGTAGACGGACGTGTAAAGTGGCTATGTGCCACAGGGTATGCGAGATGGCGGTACTTTGAGTGTTCTCTAGATGGACGCACCGACGGACGCACGGATGGACAGACAGACAGACTGGCAGACAGACGGACAAGTAGACGGACTTGTAAAGCAGCTATGTGCCACAGGGTATACGACGCGCGATATGGCGGTACTCAGAGTAATCTCTAGATTGACGCACGAACGGACGCATGGACGGAGAAACAGACAGACTGGCAGACAGACGGACAGGTAGACGGACGTGTAAAGCGACTATGTGCCACAGGGTATGCGAGATGACGGTACTTTGAGTGTTCTCCAGATGAACGCACGGATGGACGCATTGACGAACAGACAGACAGACTGGCAGACAAACGGAGAGGTAGACATACGCGTAAAGATGGTATGTACCACAGGGTATACGACGCGTGAGATGGCAGTACTCAGAGTGTTCTCTAGATGAACGCACGGACGGACGCATGGAGGAACAGACAGACAGATTGGCAGACAGACGGACAGGTAAACGAAAGAGTAAAGCGGGTATGTACCACAGGGTATACGACGCGCGAGATGGCGGTACTTAGAGTGTTCTCTAGATGAACGCACGGACGGACGCATGAACGAACAGACAGACAGACTGGCAGACAGACAGACAGGTAGACGGACGCGTAAAGCGGGTATGTGCCCCAGGGTATACGACGCGCGAGATGGTGGTACTCAGAGTAATCTCTAGATTGACGCACGAACGAACGAACGGACGGAGAAACAGACAGACTGGCAGACAGACGGACAGATAGACGGACGTGTAAAGTGGCTATGTGCCACAGGGCATGCGAGATGGCGGTACTTTGATTGTTGCCTAGATGGACGCACGGACGGACGCACGGACGGACAGACAGACAGACTGGCAGAAAGATGGACCGGTAGACGGACATGTAAAGTGGCTATGTGCCACAGGGTATGCGTGATGGCGGTACTTTGTGTGTTCTCTAGATGGACGCATGGAGGAACGCATGGACGGACAGACAGACGGACAGGCAGGCAGACGCACAGGTAGACGGACGTGTGAATCGGCTATGTGCCACAGGGTATGCGAGATGGCGGTACTTTGAGTGTTCTCTGGATGGACGTACGGACGGACGCACGGACGGACAGACATACAGACTGGCAGACAGAGGGACAGGTAGACAGACGTGTAAAGCGGCTATTTGCCACAGGGTATGCGAGATGGCGGTACTTTGAGTGTTCTCTAGATGGACGCACCGACGGACGCACGGATGGACAGACAGACAGACTGGCAGACAGACGGACAAGTGGACGGACTTGTAAAGCAGCTTTGTGCCACAGGGTATACGACGCGCGAGATGGCGGTACTCAGAGTAATCTCTAGATTGACGCACGAACGGACGCATGGACGGAGAAACAGACAGACTGGCAGACAGACGGACAGGTAGACGGACGTGTAAAGCGACTATGTGCCACAGGGTATGCGAGATGACGGTACTTTGAGTGTTCTCTAGATGGACGCATGGACAGACGCATGGACGAACAGACAGACAGACTGGAAAACAGATAGACAAGTAGACGGACGTATAAAGTGGCTATGTGCCACAGGGTATGCGAGATGGCGGTATTTTGAGTGTTCTCTAGATGGACGCACGGACGGACGCACGGACGAACAGACTGACAGACTGGCAGACAGACGGACAGGTGGACAGACGTGTAAAGTGGCTATGTGCCACTAGGTATGCGAGATGGCGGTACTTTGAGTGTTCTCGAAATGGACGAACGGACGGACGCACAGACGGAACGACAGACAGACTGGCAGACAGACGAACAGGTAGACGGACGTGTAAAGCGGCTATGTGCCACAGGAATGCAAGTTGGTGGTACTCAGAGTGTTCTCAAGATTGACGCACGGACAGACGCATGGACAAAGAGACAGACAGACTGGCAGACAGACGGACAGGTAGACAGACGTGTAAGTGGCTATGTGCCACAGGGTATGCGAGATGGTGGTACTTTGAGTGTTCTCAGATGGATGCACGGATGGACGCATGGACGAACAGACAGACAGACTGGCAGACAGACGAACAGGTAGACGGACGCGTAAAGCGGGTACTTGCCACAGGGTATGCGAGATGGCGGTACTTTGAGTGTTCTCTAGATGGACGCACGGAAGGGCAAACAGACAGCCTGGCAGACAGACGGACAGGTAGAGGGTCGTGTAAAGTGGCTATGTGCCACAGGGTATGCGAGATGGCGGTACTTTGAGTGTTCTCTAGATGAACGGACGGATGGACGCACGGACAGACAGACGGACAGGCTGGCAGACAAACGGACAGGTAGACAGACGTGTAAAGTGGCTATGTGCCACAAGTTATGCGAGGTGGCACTACTATGAGTGTTCTTTAGAGAGACGCATGGATGGACGCACGGACAACCAGACAGACAGACTGGGACACAGATGGACAGGTAGACGGACATGTAAAAAGGCTATGTGCCACAGGATATGCGAGATGGCGGTACTTTGAGTGTTCTCTAGATGGACGCACGGACGGATGCTCGGACGGACAGACAGACAGACTGGCAGACAGACGGACAGGTAGACGGACGTGTAAAGTGGCTATGTGCCACAGGGTATATGAGATGGTGGTTCTTTGAGTTATGTCTAGATGGACGCACGGACGGACGCACGGACGAACAGACAGACAGACTGGCAGAAAGACGGTCCGGTAGACGGACGTGTAAAGTGGCTATGTGCCACAGGGTATGTGAGATGGCGGTACTTTGTGTGTTTTCTGGATGGACGCATGGAGGGACGCACCGACGGACAGACAGACGGACAGGCAGGCAGACGCACAGGTAGACGGACGTGTAAATCGGCTATGTGCCACAGGGTATGCGAGATGGCGGTACTTTGAGTGTTCTCTAGTTGGACGTACGGACGGACGCACGGACGGACAGACATACAGACTGGCAGATAGACGGACAGGTAGACGGACGTAAAAAGTGCCTATGTGCCACAGGGTATGTGAGATGGCGGTACTTTGTGTGTTCTCTGGATGGACGCATGGAGGGACGCACCGACGGACAGACAGACGGACAGGCAGGCAGACGCACAGGTAGACGGACGTGTAAAGTGGCTATGTGCCACAGGGTATGCGAGATGGCGGTACTTTGAGTGTTCTCTAGATGGACGCACCGACGGACGCACGGATGGACAGACAGACAGACTGGCAGACAGACGGACAAGTAGACGGACTTGTAAAGCAGCTATGTGCCACAGGGTATACGACGCGCGATATGGCGGTACTCAGAGTAATCTCTAGATTGACGCACGAACGGACGCATGGACGGAGAAACAGACAGACTGGCAGACAGACGGACAGGTAGACGGACGTGTAAAGCGACTATGTGCCACAGGGTATGCGAGATGACGGTACTTTGAGTGTTCTCCAGATGAACGCACGGATGGACGCATTGACGAACAGACAGACAGACTGGCAGACAAACGGAGAGGTAGACATACGCGTAAAGATGGTATGTACCACAGGGTATACGACGCGTGAGATGGCAGTACTCAGAGTGTTCTCTAGATGAACGCACGGACGGACGCATGGAGGAACAGACAGACAGATTGGCAGACAGACGGACAGGTAAAGGAAAGAGTAAAGCGGGTATGTACCACAGGGTATACGACGCGCGAGATGGCGGTACTTAGAGTGTTCTCTAGATGAACGCACGGACGGACGCATGAACGAACAGACAGACAGACTGGCAGACAGACAGACAGGTAGACGGACGCGTAAAGCGGGTATGTGCCCCAGGGTATACGACGCGCGAGATGGTGGTACTCAGAGTAATCTCTAGATTGACGCACGAACGGACGAACGGACGGAGAAACAGACAGACTGGCAGACAGATGGTCAGGTAGACGGACGTGTAAAGATGGTATGTACCACAAGGTATACGACGCGCGAAAAGGCGGTACTCAGAGTAATCTCTAGATTGACGCACAAACGGATGCATGGACGGAGAGACAGACAGAAGGACAGGTAGACAGACGTGTAAAGCGGCTATGTGCCACAGGGTATTCGAGATGGCGGTAGTTTGAGTGTTCTCTAGATATACGCACGGACGGACGCACGGACGGACAGACAGATGGTGAGACAGACGGACAGGTAGACGGACGGGCAAAGTGGCTATGTGCCACAGGGTATGCGAGATGGTGGTACTTTGAGTGTTCTCTAGATGGACGCACGGACGGCCGCACGGACGAACAGACAGACTGGGAGACAGACGGACAGGTAGACGGACGTGTAAAGTGGCTATGTGCCACAGGGTATGCGAGATGGCGGTACTTTGAGTGTTCTCTCGATGGGCGCACGGACGGACGCACGGACAGACAGACAGCTGGCAGACAGACGAACAGGTAGACAGACGTGTAAAGTGGCTATGTGCCACTAGGTATGCGAGATGGCGGTACTTTGAGTGTTCTCGAAATGGACGCACGGACGGACGCACGGACGGACAGACAGACAGACTGGCAGACAGACGGACAGGTAGACGGACGTGTAAAGCGGCTATGTGCCACAGGGTATGCAAGTTGGCAGTACTGAGAGTGTTCTAGAGATTGACGCATGAATGGACGCATGGACGGAGAGACAGACAGACTGGCAGACAGACGGACAGGTAGACGGACGTGTAAAGCGGCTATGTGCCACAGGGTATTTGAGATGGCGGTACTTTGAGTGTTCTCTAGATTAACGCACGGATGGACGCACGGACGGACAGACAGACTGGCAGACAGACGGACAGGTAGACGGACGTGTAAAGTGGCTATGTGCCACAGGGTATGCGAGAAGACGGTGCTTTGAGTGTTCTCTAGATGGACGTACGGACGGACGCACGGACGGACAGACATACAGACTGGCAGATAGACGGACAGGTAGACGAACGTAAAAAGTGGCTATGTGCCACAGGTTATGCGAGATGGCGGTACTTTGAGTGTTCTCTAGATGGACGCACGGACAGACACACGGACGGACAGACAGACTGGCAGACAGAGGGACAGGTAGACGGTTGTGTAAAGTGGCTATGTGCCACAGGGTATGCGAGATGGCGGTACTTTGAGTGTTCTCTGGATGGACGCACAGATGGATGCACGGTCGGACAGACACACAGACTGGCAGACAGACGGACGTGTAAAGTGGCTATGTGCCACAGGGTATGCGAGATGGCGGTACCTTGAGTGTTCTCTAGATGGACACACCGACGGACGCACGGACGGACAGACAGACAGACTGGCAGACAGAGGGACAGGTAGACTGACGTGTAAAGTGGCTATGTGCCACAAGGTATGCGAGATGGCGGTACTTCGAGTGTTCTCCAGATGGACGCACGGACGGACGCACGGACGGACAGACAGACAGAATGGCAGACGGACAGGTAGACGGACGTGTAAAGTGGCTATGTGCCACAAGGTATGCGAGATGGCGGTACTTTGAGTGTTCTCTAGACGGACGCATGGGTGGACGCATGGACGAACAGACAGACTGGCAGACAGACGGACAGGTAGACGGACTTATAAAGCGGGTATGTGCCACAGGGTATACGACGCGCGAGATGGCGGTACTCAGTGTTTTCTAAATGGACGCATGGACAGATGCACGGACAGCCAGACAGACAGGCTAGCAGACGGACGGACAGTTAGACGGACGCGTAAAGGGGTATTTGGCACAGGGTATAGGAGATGTGAGATGGCGGTACTTTAAAAGTTCTCTAGATGGACGCACGGACGGACGCACGGACGGACAGACAGACTGGCAGACAGACGGAGAGGTAGACGGACGAGTAAAGCGGTTATGTGCCACAGGGTGTGCAAGATGGTGGTAGTTTGAGTGTTCTCTAGATTGACGCGCTGACGGACACATGGATGGACAGACGGACAGACTGGCAGACAGACGCACAGGTAGACGGACACGTAAAGTGGCTATGTGCCACAGGGTATGCGAGATGGCGGTACTTTAAGTGTTGTCTAGATGGACGCACAGACGGACAAACAGACAGACTGGCAGACAGATGGACAGGTAGAAGGTCGTGTAAAGTGGCTGTGCCACTGGGTATGCGAGATGGCGGTACTTTGAGTGTTCTCTAGATGGACGCACGGACGGACGCATGGACGGACAGATGGACAGGCTGGCAGACAGACGGACAGGCAGACGTGTAAAGTGGCTATGTGCCACAGGGTATGCGAGATGGCGGTACTTTGAGTGTTCTCTAGATGGATGCACGGATGGACGCAATGGCGAACAGACAGACAGACTGGCAGACAGACGGACAGGGAGACGGACGTGTAAAGCGGCTATGTGCCACAGGGTATTCGAGATGGCAGTACTTTGAGTGTTCTCTAGAGTGACGCACGGACGGACACATGGACAGACAGACGGACAGACTGGCAGACAGACGGACAGGTAGACGGACAGGTAAAGTGGCTATGTGCCACAGGGTATGCGAGATGGCGGTACTTCGAGTGTTCTCTAGATGTACACATGGACGGAAGCACGGACGGACAGACAGACAAACTGGCAGACAGACGGACAGGTAGACGGACGTGTAAAGTGGCTATGTGCCACAGGGTATGCGAGAAGGCGGTACTTTGAGTGTTCTCTAGATGGACGTACGGACGGACGCACGGACGGACGGACATACAGACTGGCAGATAGACGGACAGGTAGACGGACGTTAAAAGTGGCTATGTGCCACAGGGTATGCGAGATGGCGGTATTTTGAGTGTTCTCTAGATGGACGCACCGACGGACGCACGGACGGACAGACAGACAGACTGGCAGACAGACGGACAGGTAGACGGACTTGTGAAGCAACTATGTGCCACAGGTTATACGACGCGCCAGATGGCGGTACTCAGAGTAATCTCTAGATTGACGCACGAACGGACGAACGGACGGAGAAACAGACAGACTGGCAGACAGACGGACAGGTAGACGGACGTGTAAAGCGAATATGTGCCACAGGGTATGAGAGATGACGGTACTTTGAGTGTTCTCTAGATGGACGCACGGATGGACGCATGGACGAACAGACAGACAGACTGGCAGACAAACGGAGAGGTAGACGGACGGGTAAAGATGGTATGTACCACAAGGTATACGACGCGCGAAAAGGCGGTACTCAGAGTAATCTCTAGATTGACGCACAAACGGATGCATGGACGGAGAGACAGACAGAAGGACAGGTAGACAGACGTGTAAAGCGGCTATGTGCCACAGGGTATTCGAGATGGCGGTAGTTTGAGTGTTCTCTAGATATACGCACGGACGGACGCACGGACGGACAGACAGATGGTGAGACAGACGGACAGGTAGACGGACGGGCAAAGTGGCTATGTGCCACAGGGTATGCGAGATGGCGGTACTTTGAGTGTTCTCGAAATGGACGCACGGACGGACGCACGGACGGACAGACAGACAGACTGGCAGACAGACGGACAGGTAGACGGACGTGTAAAGCGGCTATGTGCCACAGGGTATGCAAGTTGGCAGTACTGAGAGTGTTCTCAAGATTGACGCACGAATGGACGCATGGACGGAGAGACAGACAGACTGGCAGACAGACGGACAGGTAGACGGACGTCTAAAGCGGCTATGTGCCACAGGGTATTTGAGATGGCGGTACTTTGAGTGTTCTCTAGATTAACGCACGAACAGACGCATGGACGAAGAGACAGACTGGCAGACAGACGGACAGGTAGACAGACGTGTAAGTGGCTATGTGCCACAGGGTATGCGAGATGGTGGTACTTTGAGTGTTCTCTAGATGGATGCACGGATGGACGCATGGACGAACAGACAGACACACTGGCAGACAGACGAACAGGTAGACGGACGCGTAAAGCGGGTACGTGCCACAGGGTATGCGAGATGGCAGTACTTTGAGTGTTCTCTAGATGGACGCTCGGACGGACAGACGGACAGGCTGGAAGACAAACGGACAGGTAGACAG
The DNA here is from genome assembly GCF_043290135.1 of Rhipicephalus microplus. Classification (NCBI taxonomy): domain Eukaryota; kingdom Metazoa; phylum Arthropoda; class Arachnida; order Ixodida; family Ixodidae; genus Rhipicephalus; species Rhipicephalus microplus. The sequence continues at coordinate 9,900,210 of NW_027464586.1, read as the reverse complement.
ACGTGTAAAGTGGCTATGTGCCACAAGGTATGCGATGTGGCAGTACTTTGAGTGTTCTTTAGAGAGACGCATGGATAGACGCACGGACCACCAGACAGACCGACTGGCAAACAGATTGACAGGTAGACGGACATGTAAAAAGGCGATGTGCCACAGGGTATGCGAGATGGCGGTACTTTGAGGGTTCTCTAGATGGACGCACGGAAGGACGCTTGGACGGTCAGACAGACAGACTGGCAGACAGACGGACAGGTAGACGGACGTGTAAAGTGGCTATGTGCCACAGGGTATGCGAGATGGCGGTACTTTGAGTGTTCTCTGGATGGACGTACGGACGGACGCACGGACGGACAGACATACAGACTGGCAGACAGAGGGACAGGTAGACGGACGTGTAAAGAGGCTATGAGCCACAGGGTATGCGAGATGGCGGTACTTTGAGTGTTCTCTAGATGGACGCACCGACGGACGCACGGATGGACAGACAGACAGACTGGCAGACAGACGGACAAGTGGACGGACTTGTAAAGCAGCTATGTGCCACAGTGTATACGACGCGCGAGATGGCGGTACTCAATGTAATCTCTAGATTGACGCACGAACGGACGCATGGACGGAGAAACAGACAGACTGGCAGACAGACGGACAGGTAGACGGACGTGTAAAGCGACTATGTGCCACAGGGTATGCGAGATGACGGTACTTTGAGTGTTCTCCAGATGGACGCACGGATGGACGCATTGACGAACAGACAGACAGACTGGCACACAAACGGAGAGGTAGACAGACGCGTGAAGATGGTATGTACCACAGGGTATACGACGCGTGAGGCAGTACTCAGAGTGTTCTCTAGATGAACGACCGGACGGACGCATGGAGGAACAGACAGACATACTGGCAGACAGACGGACAGGTAAACGAAAGAGTAAAGCGGGTATGTACCACAGGGTATACGACGCGCAAGATGGCGGTACTTAGAGTGTTCTCTAGATGAACGCACGGACGGACGCATAAACGAACAGACAGACTGGCAGACAGACGTACAGGTAGACGGACGCGTAAAGCGGGTATGTGCCCCAGGGTATACGACGCGCGAGATGGCGGTACTCAGAGTAATCTCTAGATTGACGCACGGACGGACGCATGGACGGAAAGACAGACAGACTGCAGACAGACAGACAGAAAGACGGAAGCGTAAAGCGGGTATTTGCAACAGGGTATACGACGCGCGAAATGGCGGTACTCAGAGTGTTCTCTAGATTGACACACAAACGGATGCATGGACGGAGAGACAGACAGAAGGACAGGTAGACAGACGTGTAAAGGGGCTATGTGCCACAGGGTATTCGAGATGGCGGTAGTTTGAGTGTTCTCTAGATTGATGCACGGACGGACGCACAGACGGACAGACAGACTGGCAGACAGACGGACAGGTAGACGGACGTGGAAAGTGGCTATGTGCCACAAGGTATGCGAGAAGGCGGTACTTTGAGTGTTCTCTAGATGGACGTACGGATGGACGCACGGACGGACAGACATACAGACTGGCAGATAGACGGACAGGTAGACGGACGTAAAATGTGGCTATGTGCCACAGGGTATGCGAGATGGCGGTACTTTGAGTGTTCTCTAGATGGACGCACCGACGGACGCACGGACGGACAGACAGACAGACTGGCAGACAGAGGGACAGATAGACCGACGTGTAAAGTTGCTATGTGCACAGGGTATGCGAGATGGCGGTGCTCAAAGTAATCTCTAGATTGACGCACGAACGGACGCATGGATGGAGAAACAGACAGACTGGCAGACAGACGGACAAGTGGACGGACGTGTAAAGCGACTATGTGCCACAGGGTAGGCGAGATGGCGGTACATGGAGTGTTCTCCAGATGGACGCACGGATGGACGCATGGAGGAACAGACAGACAGACTGGCAGACAGACGGAGAAGTAGACGGACGTGTAAAGTGGCTATGTGCCCCAGGGTATGCGAGATGGCGGTATTTTGAGTGTTCTCTAGATGGACGCACGGACGGACGCACGGACGAACAGACTGACAGACTGGCAGACAGACGGACAGGTGGACGGACGTGTAAAGTGGCTATGTGCCACTAGGTATGCGAGATGGCGGTACTTTGAGTGTTCTCGAAATGGACGAACGGACGGACGCACGGACGGACAGACAGACAGACTGGCAGACAGACGGACAGGTAGACGGACGTGTAAAGCGGCTATGTGCCACAGGGTATGCAAGTTGGCGGTACTCAGAGTGTTCTCAAGATTGACGCACGAACGGACGCATGGACGGAGAGACAGACAGATTGGCAGACAGACGGACAGGTAGACGGACGTGTAAAGCGGCTATGTGCCACAGGGTATTCGATAAGGCGCTACTTTGAGTGTTCTCTAGATTGACGCACGAACAGACGCATGGACGAAGAACATACAGACTTGCAGACATACGGACAGGTAGACGGACGTGTAAAGTGGCTATGTGCCACAGGGTATGCAAGTTGCCGGTACTTTGAGTGTTCTCCAGATGGACGCACGAGCAGACGCATGGACAAGGAGACAGACAGACTGGCAGACAGACGGACAGGTAGACAGACGTGTAAGTGGCTATGCGCCACGGGGTATGCGGGATGGTGGTACTTTGAGTGTTCTCTAGATGGATGCACGGATGGACGCATGGACGAACAGACAGACAGACTGGCAGACAGACGAACAGGTAGACGGACGCGTAAAGCGGGTACGTGCCACAGGGTATGCGAGATGGCGGTACTTTGAGTGTTCTCTAGATGGACGCACGGAAGGGCAAACAGACAGACTGGCAGACAGACGGACAGGTAGAGGGTCGTTTAAAGTGGCTATGTGCCACAGGGTATGCGAGATGGCGGTACTTTGAGTGTTCTCTAGATGAACGGACGGATGGACGCACGGTCGAACAGACGGACAGGCTGGCAGACAAACGGACAGGTAGAGAGACGTGTAAAGTGGCTATGTGCCACAAGGTATGCGAGGTGGCAGTACTTTGAGTGTTCTCCAGATGGACGCACGGATGGACGCATGGACGAACAGACAGACAGACTGGCAGACAGATGGAGAAGTAGACGGACGTGTAAAGTGGCTATGTGCCACAAGGTATGCGAGATGGTGGTAATTTGAGTGTTCTCTAGATGGACGCACGGACAGACGCACGGACGGACAGTAAGACTGGCAGACAGACGGACAGGTAGACGGACGTGTAAAGTGGCTATGTGCCACTGGGTATGCGAGATGGCAATATTTTGAGTGTTGTCTAGATGGATGAATGGACGGACGCACAGACGGACAGACAGACAGACTGGCAGCCAGACGGACAGTTAGACGGACGTGTAAAGCGGCTATGTGCCACAGGGTATGCGAGATTGTGGTACTTCGGGTGTTCTTCAGATGGACGCACGGACGGATGCACGGACGAACAGACCGACAGAATGGAAGACGGACAGGTAGACGGACGTGTAAAGCGGCTATGTGCCACAGGGTATGCGAGATGGCGGTACTTTGAGTGTTCTCTAGACGGACGCACGGGTGGACGCATGGACGAACAGACAGAATGGCAGACAGACGGACAGGTAGACGGACGCGTAAAGCGGGTATGTGCCACAGGGTATACGACGCGCGAGATCACGGTACTCAGTGTTCTCTAAATGGACGCATGGACGGATGCACGGACAGCCAGACAGACAGGCTAGCAGACGGACGGACAGTTAGACGGACGCGTAAAGGGGTATTTGGCACAGGGTATAGGAGATGTGAGATGGCGGTACTTTAAAAGTTCTCTAGATGGACGCACGGACGGATGCACGGACGGACAGACAGGCTGGCAGACAGACGGAGAGGTAGACGGACGAGTAAAGCGGCTATGTGCCACAGGGTGTGCAAGATGGTGTTACTTTGAGTTTTCTCTAGATGGACGCACGGATGGACGCAATGGCGAACAGACAGACAGACTGGCAGACAGACGGAGAGGGAGATGGACGTGTAAAGCGGCTATGTGCCACAGGGTATTCGAGATGGAGGTACTTTGAGTGTTCTCTAGATTGACGCACGGACGGACACATGGACGGACAGACGGACAGACTGGTAGACAGACGAACAGGTAGACGGACGCGTAAAGCGGGTACGTGCCACAGGGTATGCGAGATGGCGGTACTTTGAGTGTTCTCTAGATGGATGCACGGAAGGACAAATAGACAGACTGGCAGACAGACGGACAGGTAGAAGGTCGTGTAAAGTGGCTATGTGCCACAGGGTATGCGAGATGGCGGTACTTTGAGTGTTCTCTAGATGGACGCACGGACGGACGCAGGGACGGACAGACGAACAGGCTGGCAGACAAACGGACAGGTAGACAGACGTGTAAAGTGGCTATGTGCCACAAGGTATCCGAGGTGGCAGTACTTTGAGTGTTCTTTAGAGAGACGCATGGACGGATGCACGGACAACCAGACAGACAGACTGGCAAACAGATGGAGAGGTAGACGGACATGTAAAAAGGCTATGTGCCACAGGGTATGCGAGATGGCGGTACTTTGAGTGTTCTCTAGATGGACGCACAAAAGGACGCTCGGACGGACAGACACACAGACTGGCAGACAGACGGACAGGTAGACGGACGTGTAAAGTGGCTATGTGCCACAGGGTATGCGAGATGGCGGTACTTTGAGTGTTCTCTAGATGGACGCACGGACGGACGCACGGACGGACAGACAGACAGACTGGCAGAAAGACGGTCCGGTAGACGGACGTGTAAAGTGGTTATGTGCCATAGGGTATGCGAGAAGGCGGTACTTTGAGTGTTCTCTGGATGGATGCACGGACGGACGCACGGTCGGACGGACAGAGAGACTGGCAGACAGACAGTCAGGTAGACGGACGTGTAAAGTGGCTATGTGCCACAGGGTATGCGAGATGGCGGTTCTTTGAGTGTTCTCTAGATGGACGCACCGACGGACGCACGGACGGACAGACAGACAGACTGGCAGACAGAAGGACAGGTAGACCGACGTGTAAAGTTGCTATGTGCACAGGGTATGCGAGATGGCGGTACTCAAAGTAATCTCTAGATTGATGCACGAATGGACGCATGGACGGAAGAACAGACAGACTGGCAGACAGACGGAAAGGTAGACGGACGTGTAAAGCGACTATGTGCCACAGGGTATGCGAGATGACGGTACTTTGAGTGTTCTCCAGATGGACGCACGGATGGACGCATTGACGAACAGACAGACAGACGGACAGGTAGACGGACGCGTAAAGCGGGTATTTGCCACAAGGCATACGACGCGCGAAATGGCGGTACTCAGAGTGTTCTCTAGATTGATGCACAAACGGATGCATGGACGGAGAGACAGACAGAAGGACAGGTAGACAGACGTGTAAAGCAGCTATGTGCCACAGGGTATTCGAGATGACGGTAGTTTGAGTGTTCTCTAGATTGACGCACGGACGGACGCACGGACGGACAGACAGACTGTCAGACAGATGGACAGGTAGACGGACGTGTAAAGTGGCTATGTGGCACAGGGTATGGGAGATGGTGGTACTTTGAGTGTTCTCTAGATGGACGCACGGACGGCCACACGGACGAACAGACAGACAGACTGGGAGACAGACGGACAGGTAGACGGACGTAAAAAGTGGCTATGTGCCACAGGGTATGCGAGATGGCAGTACTTTGAGTGTTCTCTCGATGGACGCACCGACGGACGCACGGACGGACAGACAGACAGACTGGCAGACAAAGGGACAGGTAGGCCGACGTGTAAAGCGGCTATGTGCCACAGGGTATGCGAGATGGCGGTACTTCGAGTGTTTTCCAGATGGACGCACGGACGGATGCACGGACGGACAGACAGACAGAATGGCAGACTGACAGGTAGACGGACGTGTAAAGTGGCTATGTGCCACAGGGTATGCGAGATGGCGGTACTTTGAGTGTTCTCTAGAGTGACGCACGGACGGACGCACGGACGGACAGACAGACAGACTGGCAGTAAGACGGTCCGGTAGACGGACGTGCAAAGTGGCTATGTGCCACAGGGCATGCGAGAAGGCGGTACTTAGTGTGTTCTCTAGATGAACGCACGGACGGACGCATGGAGGAACAGACAGACAGACTGGCAGACAGACGGACAGGTAAACGAACGAGTAAAGCAGGTATATACCACAGGGTATACGACGCGCGAGATGGCGGTACTTAGAGTGTTCTCTAGATGGACGCACGGACGGACGCATGAACGAACAGACAGACAGACTGGCAGACAGACGGACAGGTAGACGGACGCGTAAAGCGGATATGTACCACAGGGTATACGACGCGCGAGATGGCGGTACTCAGAGTAATCTCTAGATTGACGCACGAACGGACGCATGGACGGAGAGACAGACTGACTGCAGACAGACGGACAGATAGATGGACGTGTAAAGTGGCTATGCGCCACAGGGTATGCGAGATTGCTGTACTTTCAGTGTTCTATAGATGGACGCACGGATTGACGCATGGACGAACAGACAGACAGACTGGCAGACAGACGGACAGGTAGGCGGACGCGTAAAGCGGGTATTTGCCACAGGGTATACGACGCGCGAAATGGCGGTACTGAGAGTGTTCTCTAGATTGACGCACAAACGGATGCATGGACGGAGAGACAGACAGAAGGACAGGTAGACAGACGTGTAAAGCGGCTATGTGCCACAGGGTATTCGAGATAGCGGTAGTTTGAGTGTTCTCTAGAATGATGCATGGACGGACGCACGGACGGACAGACAGATGGTGAGACAGATGGACAGGTAGACAGACGTGTAAAGAGGCTATGTGCCACAGGGTATGCGAGATGGTGGTACTTTGAGTGTTCTCTAGATGGACGCCCGGACGGCCGCACGGACGATCAGACAGACAGAATGGGAGACAGACGGACAGGTAGACGGACGTGTAGAGTGGCTATGTGCCACAGGGTATGCAGATGGCGGTACTTTGAGTGTTCTCTAGATGGGCGCACGGACGGACGCACGGACAGACAGACAGACAGCTGGCAGACAGACGTACAGGTAGACAGATGTGTAAAGTGGCTATGTGCCACAGGGTATGCGAGATAGCGGTACTTTGAGTGTTCTCTAGATGGACGCATGGACAGACGCACGGACAGACAGACAGACAGACTGGCAAACAGATGGACAGGTAGACGGACGTGTAAAGTGGCTATGTGCCACAGGGTATGCGAGATGGCGGTACTTTGAGTGTTCTCTAGATGGACGCACGGACGGACGCACGGACAGACAGACAGACAGCTGGCAGACAGACGTACAGGTAGACAGATGTGTAAAGTGGCTATGTGCCACAGGGTATGCGAGATAGCGGTACTTTGAGTGTTCTCTAGATGGACGCACGGACGGACGCATGAACGAACAGACAGACAGACTGGCAGACAGACGGACAGGTAGACGGACGCGTAAAGCGGATATGTACCACAGGGTATACGACGCGCGAGATGGCGGTACTCAGAGTAATCTCTAGATTGACGCACGAACGGACGCATGGAAGGAGAGACAGACTGACTGCAGACAGACGGACAGATAGATGGACGTGTAAAGTGGCTATGCGCCACAGGGTATCCGAGATTGCTGTACTTTCAGTGTTCTATAGATGGACGCACGGATTGACGCATGGACGAACAGACAGACAGACTGGCAGACAGATGGACAGGTAGGCGGACGCGTAAAGCGGGTATTTGCCACAGGGTATACGACGCGCGAAATGGCGGTACTCAAAGTGTTCTCTAGATTGACGCACAAACGGATGCATGGACGGAGAAACAGACAGACTGGCAGACAGACGGACAGGTAGACGGACGTGTAAAGCGACTATGTGCCACAGGGTATGAGAGATGACGGTACTTTGAGTGTTCTCTAGATGGACGCACGGATGGACGCACGGACGAACAGACAGACAGACTGGCAGACAAACGGAGAGGTAGACGGACGCGTAAAGATGGTATGTACCACAGGTATACGACACGTGAGATGGCAGTACTCAGAGTGTTCTCTAGATGAACGCACGGACGGACGCATGGAGGAACAGACAGACAGACTTGCAGACAGACGGACAGGTAAACGAACGAGTAAAGCGGGTATATACCACAGGGTATACGACGCGCGAGATGGCGGTACTTAGAGTGTTCTCTAGATGGACGCACGGACCGACGCATGAACGAACAGACAGACAGACGGGCAGACAGACGGAAAGGTAGACGGACGCGTAAAGCGGATATGTACCACAGGGTATACGATGCGCGAGATGGCGGTACTCAGAGTAATCTCTAGATTGACGCACGAACGGACGCATGGACGGAGAGACAGACTGACTGCAGACAGACGGACAGATAGATGGACGTGTAAAGTGGCTATGCGCCACAAGGTATGCGAGATTGCTGTACTTTCAGTGTTCTATAGATGGACGCACGGATTGACGCATGGACGAACAGACAGACAGACTGGCAGACAGACGGACAGGTAGGCGGACGCGTAAAGCGGGTATTTGCCACAGGGTATACGACGCGCGAAATGGCGGTACTCAGAGTGTTCTCTAGATTGACGCACAAACGGATGCATGGACGGAGAGACAGACAGAAGGACAGGTAGACAGACGTGTAAAGCGGCTATGTGCCACAGGGTATTCGAGATAGCGGTAGTTTGAGTGTTCTCTAGAATGACGCATGGACGGACGCACGGACGGACAGACAGATGGTGAGACAGATGGACAGGTAGACAGACGTGTAAAGAGGCTATGTGCCACAGGGTATGCGAGATGGTGGTACTTTGAGTGTTCTCTAGATGGACGCCCGGACGGCCGCACGGACGATCAGACAGACAGAATGGGAGACAGACGGACAGGTAGACGGACGTGTAGAGTGGCTATGTGCCACAGGGTATGCAGATGGCGGTACTTTGAGTGTTCTCTAGATGGGCGCACGGACGGACGCACGGACAGACAGACAGACAGCTGGCAGACAGACGTACAGGTAGACAGATGTGTAAAGTGGCTATGTGCCACAGGGTATGCGAGATAGCGGTACTTTGAGTGTTCTCTAGATGGACGCATGGACAGACGCACGGACAGACAGACAGACAGACTGGCAAACAGATGGACAGGTAGACGGACGTGTAAAGTGGCTATGTGCCACAGGGTATGCGAGATGGCGGTACTTTGAGTGTTCTCTAGATGGACGCACGGACGGACGCACGGACAGACAGACAGACAGCTGGCAGACAGACGTACAGGTAGACAGATGTGTAAAGTGGCTATGTGCCACAGGGTATGCGAGATAGCGGTACTTTGAGTGTTCTCTAGATGGACGCACGGACGGACGCATGAACGAACAGACAGACAGACTGGCAGACAGACGGACAGGTAGACGGACGCGTAAAGCGGATATGTACCACAGGGTATACGACGCGCGAGATGGCGGTACTCAGAGTAATCTCTAGATTGACGCACGAACGGACGCATGGAAGGAGAGACAGACTGACTGCAGACAGACGGACAGATAGATGGACGTGTAAAGTGGCTATGCGCCACAGGGTATCCGAGATTGCTGTACTTTCAGTGTTCTATAGATGGACGCACGGATTGACGCATGGACGAACAGACAGACAGACTGGCAGACAGATGGACAGGTAGGCGGACGCGTAAAGCGGGTATTTGCCACAGGGTATACGACGCGCGAAATGGCGGTACTCAAAGTGTTCTCTAGATTGACGCACAAACGGATGCATGGACGGAGAAACAGACAGACTGGCAGACAGACGGACAGGTAGACGGACGTGTAAAGCGACTATGTGCCACAGGGTATGAGAGATGACGGTACTTTGAGTGTTCTCTAGATGGACGCACGGATGGACGCACGGACGAACAGACAGACAGACTGGCAGACAAACGGAGAGGTAGACGGACGCGTAAAGATGGTATGTACCACAGGTATACGACACGTGAGATGGCAGTACTCAGAGTGTTCTCTAGATGAACGCACGGACGGACGCATGGAGGAACAGACAGACAGACTTGCAGACAGACGGACAGGTAAACGAACGAGTAAAGCGGGTATATACCACAGGGTATACGACGCGCGAGATGGCGGTACTTAGAGTGTTCTCTAGATGGACGCACGGACCGACGCATGAACGAACAGACAGACAGACGGGCAGACAGACGGAAAGGTAGACGGACGCGTAAAGCGGATATGTACCACAGGGTATACGATGCGCGAGATGGCGGTACTCAGAGTAATCTCTAGATTGACGCACGAACGGACGCATGGACGGAGAGACAGACTGACTGCAGACAGACGGACAGATAGATGGACGTGTAAAGTGGCTATGCGCCACAGGGTATGCGAGATTGCTGTACTTTCAGTGTTCTATAGATGGACGCACGGATTGACGCATGGACGAACAGACAGACAGACTGGCAGACAGACGGACAGGTAGGCGGACGCGTAAAGCGGGTATTTGCCACAGGGTATACGACGCGCGAAATGGCGGTACTCAGAGTGTTCTCTAGATTGACGCACAAACGGATGCATGGACGGAGAGATAGACAGAAGGACAGGTAGACAGACGTGTAAAGCGGCTATGTGCCACAGGGTATTCGAGATAGCGGTAGTTTGAGTGTTCTCTAGAATGACGCATGGACAGACGCACGGACGGACAGACAGATGGTGAGAGAGATGGACAGGTAGACAGACGTGTAAAGAGGCTATGTGCCACAGGGTATGCGAGATGGTGGTACTTTGAGTGTTCTCTAGATCGTCCATCTGAGTGTCTGATCGTCCGTGCGGCCCGGACGGCCGCACGGACGATCAGACAGACAGAATGGGAGACAGACGGACGTGTAAAGTGGCTATGTGCCACAGGGTATGCGAGATGGCGGTACTTTGAGTGTTCTCTAGATGGGCGCACGGACGGACGCACGGACAGACACACAGACAGCTGGCAGACAGACGTACAGGTAGACAGATATGTAAAGTGGCTATGTGCCACAGGGTATGCGAGATAGCGGTACTTTGAGTGTTCTCTAGATGGACGCATGGACAGACGGACGGACAGACAGACAGACAGACTGGCAAACAGATGGACAGGTAGACGGACGTGTAAAGTGGCTATGTGCCACAGGGTATGCGAGATGGCGGTACTTTGAGTGTTCTCCAGATGGATGCACGGACGGACGCACGGACAGACAGACAGACAGCTGGCAGACAGACGTACAGGTAGACAGATGTGTAAAGTGGCTATGTGCCACAGGGTATGCGAGATAGCGGTACTTTGAGTGTTCTCTAGATGGACGCACGGACGGACGCATGAACGAACAGACAGACAGACTGGCAGACAGACGGACAGGTAGACGGACGCGTAAAGCGGATATGTACCACAGGGTATACGACGCGCGAGATGGCGGTACTTAGAGTAATCTCTAGATTGACGCACGAACGGACGCATGGACGGAGAGACAGACTGACTGCAGACAGACGGACAGGTAGACGGACGTGTAAAGTGGCTATGTGCCACAGGGTATGCGAGATGGCGGTACTTTGAGTGTTCTCTAGATGGGCGCACGGACGGACGCACGGACAGACAGACAGACAGCTGGCAGACAGACGTACAGGTAGACAGATGTGTAAAGTGGCTATGTGCCACTAAATATGCGAGATGGCGGTACTTTGAGTGTTCTCGAAATGGACGCACGGACGGACAGACAGAAAGACTGGAACACAGACGGACAGGTAGACGGACGTGTAAAGCGGCTATGTGCCACAGGGCATGCAAGTTGGCAGTACTCAGAGTGTTCTCAAGATTGACGCACGAACGGACGCATGAACGGAGACACAGACAGACTGGCCGACAGACGGACAGGTAGACGAACGTGTGAAGCGGCTATGTGCCACAGGGTATTTGAGATGGCGGTACTTCGAGTGTTCTCTAGATTGACGCACGAACGGACGCATGGACGAAGAGACATACAGACTTGCAGACATACGGACAGGTAGACGGACGTGTAAAGTGGCTATGTGCCACAGGGTATGCAAGTCCGGTACTTTGAGTGTTCTCCAGATGGACGCACGGACGGACGCATGGACAAACAGACAGACAGACTGGCAGACAGACGGACAGGTAGACGGACGCTTAAAGCGGGTACGTGCCACAGGGTATGCGAGATGGCGGTACTTTGAGTGTTCTCTAGATGGACGCACGGAAGGACAAACAGACAGACTGGCAGACAGACGGACAGGTAGAAGGTCGTGTAAAGTGGCTGTGTGCCACAGGGTATGCGAGATGGCAGTACTTTGAGTGTTCTCTAGATGGACGCACGGACGGACGCACGGACGGACAGACGGACAGGCTGGCAGACAAACGAACAGGTAGACAGACGTGTAAAGTGGCTATGTGCCACAAGGTATGCGAGGTGGCAGTACTTTGAGTGTTCTTTAGAGAGACGCATGGACGGACGCACGGACAACCAGACAGACAGACTGGCAAACAGATGGACAGGTAGACGGACATGTAAAAAGTCTATGTGCCACAGGGTATGCGAGATGGCGGTACTTTGAGTGTTCTCTAGATGGACGCACGGAAGGACGCTCGGACGGACAGACAGACAGACTGGCAGATAGACGGACAGGTAGACGGACGTAAAAAGTGGCTATTTGCCACAGGGTATGCGAGATGGCCGTACTTTGAGTGATCTCTAGATGGACGCACGGACGGACGCACGGACGGACACACAGACTGGCAGACAGAGGGACAGGTAGACGGACCTGTAAAGTGGCTATGTGCCACAGGGTATGCGAGATGGCGGTACTTTGTGTGTTCTCTAGATGGATGCACGGAGGGACACACGGACGGACAGACAGACGGACAGGCAGGCAGACGCACAGGTAGACGGACGTGTAAATCGGCCATGTGCCACAGGGTATACGACGCGCGAGATGGCGGTACTCAGAATAATCTCTAGATTGACGCACGAACGGACGCATGGACGGAGAAACAGACAGACTGGCAGACAGACGGACAGGTAGACGGACGTGTAAAGCGACTATGTGCCACAGGGTATGCGAGATGACGGTACTTTGAGTGTTCTCCAGATGGACGCACGGATGGACGCATTGACGAACAGACAGACAGACTGGCAGACAAACGGAGAGGTAGACAGACGCGTAAAGATGGTATGTACCACAGGGTATACGACGCGTGAGATGGCAGTACTCAGAGTGTTCTCTAGATGAACGCACGGACGGACGCATGGAGGAACAGACAGACAGACTGGCAGACAGACGGACAGGTAAACGAAAGAGTAAAGCGGGTATGTGCCCCAGGGTATACGACGCGCGAGATGGCGGTACTCAGAGTAATCTCTAGATTGAAGCACGAACGGACGCATGGACGGAAAGACAGACAGACTGCAGACAGACAGACAGAAAGACGGACGTGTAAAGTGGCTATGTGCCACAGGGTATGCGAGATTGCTGTACTTTGAGTGTTCTATAGATGGACGCACGGATTGACGCATGGACGAACAGTCAGACAGACTGGCAGGCAGACGGACAGGTAGACGGACGTGTAAAGTGGCTATGTGCCACAGGGTATGCGAGATGGCGGTACTTTGAGTGTTCTCTAGATGGACGCACGGATTGACGCATGGACGAACAGACAGACTGGCAGGCAGACGGACAGGTAGACGGACAGGTAAAGCGGGTATTTGCCACAGGGTATACGACGCGCGAAATGGCGGTACTCAGAGTTTTTCTAGATTGACGCACAAACGGATGAATGGACGGAGAGACAGATAGAAGGACAGGTAGACAGACGTGTAAAACGGCTATGTGCCACAGGGTATTCGAGATGGCGGTAGTTTGAGTGTTCTCTAGATTGACGCACGGATGGACGCACGGACGGACAGACAGACTGGCAGACAGACGGACAGAAAGACGGACGTGTAAAGTGGCTATGTGCCACAGGGTATGCGAGATTGCTGTACTTTCAGTGTTCTATAGATGGACGCACGGATTGACGCATGGACGAACAGACAGACTGGCAGGCAGACGGACAGGTAGACGGACGCGTAAAGCGGGTATTTGCCACAGGGTATACGACGCGCGAAATGGCGGTACTCAGAGTGTTCTCTAGATTGACGCACAAACGGATGCATGGACGGAGAGACAGACAGAAGGACAGGTAGACAGACGTGTAAAGCGGCTATGTGCCACAGGGTATTCGAGATAGCGGTAGTTTGAGTGTTCTCTAGAATGACGCATGGACGGACGCACGGACGGACAGACAGACTGGCAGACAGACGGACAGGTAGACGGACGTGTAAAGTGGCTATGTGCCACAGGGTATGCGAGATGGCAGTACTCAAAGTAATCTCTAGATTGACGCACGAACGGACGCATGGACGGAGAAACAGACAGACTGGCAGACAGACCGAGAGGTAGACGGACGTGTAAAGCGACTATGTGCCACAGGGTAGGCGAGATGGCGGTACTTTGAGTGTTCTCCAGATGGACGCACGGATGGACGCATGGACGAACAGACAGACAGACTGGCAGACAAACGGAGAGGTAGACAGACGCGTAAAGATGGTATGTACCACAGGGTATACGACGCGTGAGGCAGTACTCAGAGTGTTCTCTAGATGAACGCACGGACGGACGCATGGAGGAACAGACAGACAGACTGGCAGACAGATGGACAGGTAAACGAAAGAGTAAAGCGGGTATGTACCACCGGGTATACGACGCGCGAGATGGCGGTACTTAGAGTGTTCTCTAGATGAACGCACGGACGGACGCATAAACGAACAGACAGACAGACTGGCAGACAGACGTACAGGTAGACGGACGCGTAAAGCGGGTACGTGCCACAGGGTATGCGAGATGGCGGTACTTTGAGTGTTCTCTAGATGGACGCACGGAAGGGCAAACAGACAGACTGGCAGACAGACGGACAGGTAGAGGGTCGTTTAAAGTGGCTATGTGCCACAGGGTATGCGAGATGGCGGTACTTTGAGTGTTCTCTAGATGAACGGACGGATGGACGCACGGTCGAACAGACGGACAGGCTGGCAGACAAACGGACAGGTAGAGAGACGTGTAAAGTGGCTATGTGCCACAAGGTATGCGAGGTGGCAGTACTTTGAGTGTTCTCCAGATGGACGCACGGATGGACGCATGGACGAACAGACAGACAGACTGGCAGACAGATGGAGAAGTAGACGGACGTGTAAAGTGGCTATGTGCCACAAGGTATGCGAGATGGTGGTAATTTGAGTGTTCTCTAGATGGACGCACGGACAGACGCACGGACGGACAGTAAGACTGGCAGACAGACGGACAGGTAGACGGACGTGTAAAGTGGCTATGTGCCACTGGGTATGCGAGATGGCAATATTTTGAGTGTTGTCTAGATGGATGAATGGACGGACGCACAGACGGACAGACAGACAGACTGGCAGCCAGACGGACAGTTAGACGGACGTGTAAAGCGGCTATGTGCCACAGGGTATGCGAGATTGTGGTACTTCGGGTGTTCTTCAGATGGACGCACGGACGGATGCACGGACGAACAGACCGACAGAATGGAAGACGGACAGGTAGACGGACGTGTAAAGCGGCTATGTGCCACAGGGTATGCGAGATGGCGGTACTTTGAGTGTTCTCTAGACGGACGCACGGGTGGACGCATGGACGAACAGACAGAATGGCAGACAGACGGACAGGTAGACGGACGCGTAAAGCGGGTATGTGCCACAGGGTATACGACGCGCGAGATCACGGTACTCAGTGTTCTCTAAATGGACGCATGGACGGATGCACGGACAGCCAGACAGACAGGCTAGCAGACGGACGGACAGTTAGACGGACGCGTAAAGGGGTATTTGGCACAGGGTATAGGAGATGTGAGATGGCGGTACTTTAAAAGTTCTCTAGATGGACGCACGGACGGATGCACGGACGGACAGACAGGCTGGCAGACAGACGGAGAGGTAGACGGACGAGTAAAGCGGCTATGTGCCACAGGGTGTGCAAGATGGTGTTACTTTGAGTTTTCTCTAGATGGACGCACGGATGGACGCAATGGCGAACAGACAGACAGACTGGCAGACAGACGGAGAGGGAGATGGACGTGTAAAGCGGCTATGTGCCACAGGGTATTCGAGATGGAGGTACTTTGAGTGTTCTCTAGATTGACGCACGGACGGACACATGGACGGACAGACGGACAGACTGGTAGACAGACGAACAGGTAGACGGACGCGTAAAGCGGGTACGTGCCACAGGGTATGCGAGATGGCGGTACTTTGAGTGTTCTCTAGATGGATGCACGGAAGGACAAATAGACAGACTGGCAGACAGACGGACAGGTAGAAGGTCGTGTAAAGTGACTATGTGCCACAGGGTATGCGAGATGGCGGTACTTTGAGTGTTCTCTAGATGGACGCACGGACGGACGCAGGGACGGACAGACGAACAGGCTGGCAGACATACGGACAGGTAGACAGACGTGTAAAGTGGCTATGTGCCACAAGGTATCCGAGGTGGCAGTACTTTGAGTGTTCTTTAGAGAGACACATGGACGGATGCACGGACAACCAGACAGACAGACTGGCAAACAGATGGAGAGGTAGACGGACATGTAAAAAGGCTATGTGCCACAGGGTATGCGAGATGGCGGTACTTTGAGTGTTCTCTAGATGGACGCACAAAAGGACGCTCGGACGGACAGACACACAGACTGGCAGACAGACGGACAGGTAGACGGACGTGTAAAGTGGCTATGTGCCACAGGGTATGCGAGATGGCGGTACTTTGAGTGTTCTCTAGATGGACGCACGGACGGACGCACGGACGGACAGACAGACAGACTGGCAGAAAGACGGTCCGGTAGACGGACGTGTAAAGTGGTTATGTGCCATAGGGTATGCGAGAAGGCGGTACTTTGAGTGTTCTCTGGATGGATGCACGGACGGACGCACGGTCGGACAGACAGAGAGACTGGCAGACAGACAGTCAGGTAGACGGACGTGTAAAGTGGCTATGTGCCACAGGGTATGCGAGATGGCGGTTCTTTGAGTGTTCTCTAGATGGACGCACCGACGGACGCACGGACGGACAGACAGACAGACTGGCAGACAGAAGGACAGGTAGACCGACGTGTAAAGTTGCTATGTGCACAGGGTATGCGAGATGGCGGTACTCAAAGTAATCTCTAGATTGATGCACGAATGGACGCATGGACGGAAGAACAGACAGACTGGCAGACAGACGGAAAGGTAGACGGACGTGTAAAGCGACTATGTGCCACAGGGTATGCGAGATGACGGTACTTTGAGTGTTCTCCAGATGGACGCACGGATGGACGCATTGACGAACAGACAGACAGACGGACAGGTAGACGGACGCGTAAAGCGGGTATTTGCCACAAGGCATACGACGCGCGAAATGGCGGTACTCAGAGTGTTCTCTAGATTGATGCACAAACGGATGCATGGACGGAGAGACAGACAGAAGGACAGGTAGACAGACGTGTAAAGCAGCTATGTGCCACAGGGTATTCGAGATGACGGTAGTTTGAGTGTTCTCTAGATTGACGCACGGACGGACGCACGGACGGACAGACAGACTGTCAGACAGATGGACAGGTAGACGGACGTGTAAAGTGGCTATGTGGCACAGGGTATGGGAGATGGTGGTACTTTGAGTGTTCTCTAGATGGACGCACGGACGGCCACACGGACGAACAGACAGACAGACTGGGAGACAGACGGAGAGGTAGACGGACGTAAAAAGTGGCTATGTGCCACAGGGTATGCGAGATGGCAGTACTTTGAGTGTTCTCTCGATGGACGCACCGACGGACGCACGGACGGACAGACTGACAGACTGGCAGACAAAGGGACAGGTAGGCCGACGTGTAAAGCGGCTATGTGCCACAGGGTATGCGAGATGGCGGTACTTCGAGTGTTTTCCAGATGAACGCACGGACGGATGCACGGACGGACAGACAGACAGAATGGCAGACGGACAGGTAGACGGACGTGTAAAGTGGCTATGTGCCACAGGGTATGCGAGATGGCGGAACTTTGAGTGTTCTCTAGAGTGACGCACGGACGGACGCACGGACGGACAGACAGACAGACTGGCAGTAAGACGGTCCGGTAGACGGACGTGCAAAGTGGCTATGTGCCACAGGGCATGCGAGAAGGCGGTACTTAGTGTGTTCTCTAGATGAACGCACGGACGGACGCATGGAGGAACAGACAGACAGACTGGCAGACAGACGGACAGGTAAACGAACGAGTAAAGCAGGTATATACCACAGGGTATACGACGCGCGAGATGGCGGTACTTAGAGTGTTCTCTAGATGGACGCACGGACGGACGCATGAACGAACAGACAGACAGACTGGCAGACAGACGGACAGGTAGACGGACGCGTAAAGCGGATATGTACCACAGGGTATACGACGCGCGAGATGGCGGTACTCAGAGTAATCTCTAGATTGACGCACGAACGGACGCATGGACGGAGAGACAGACTGACTGCAGACAGACGGACAGATAGATGGACGTGTAAAGTGGCTATGCGCCACAGGGTATGCGAGATTGCTGTACTTTCAGTGTTCTATAGATGGACGCACGGATTGACGCATGGACGAACAGACAGACAGACTGGCAGACAGACGGACAGGTAGGCGGACGCGTAAAGCGGGTATTTGCCACAGGGTATACGACGCGCGAAATGGCGGTACTGAGAGTGTTCTCTAGATTGACGCACAAACGGATGCATGGACGGAGAGACAGACAGAAGGACAGGTAGACAGACGTGTAAAGCGGCTATGTGCCACAGGGTATTCGAGATAGCGGTAGTTTAAGTGTTCTCTAGAATGACGCATGGACGGACGCACGGACGGACAGACAGATGGTGAGACAGATGGACAGGTAGACAGACGTGTAAAGAGGCTATGTGCCACCGGGTATGCGAGATGGTGGTACTTTGAGTGTTCTCTAGATGGACGCCCGGACGGCCGCACGGACGATCAGACAGACAGAATGGGAGACAGACGGACAGGTAGACGGACGTGTAGAGTGGCTATGTGCCACAGGGTATGCAGATGGCGGTACTTTGAGTGTTCTCTAGATGGGCGCACGGACGGACGCACGGACAGACAGACAGACAGCTGGCAGACAGACGTACAGGTAGACAGATGTGTAAAGTGGCTATGTGCCACAGGGTATGCGAGATAGCGGTACTTTGAGTGTTCTCTAGATGGACGCATCGACAGACGCACGGACAGACAGACAGACAGACTGGCAAACAGATGGACAGGTAGACGGACGTGTAAAGTGGCTATGTGCCACAGGGTATGCGAGATGGCGGTACTTTGAGTGTTCTCTAGATGGACGCACGGACGGACGCACGGACAGACAGACAGACAGCTGGCAGACAGACGTACAGGTAGACAGATGTGTAAAGTGGCTATGTGCCACAGGGTATGCGAGATAGCGGTACTTTGAGTGTTCTCTAGATGGACGCACGGACGGACGCATGAACGAACAGACAGACAGACTGGCAGACAGACGGACAGGTAGACGGACGCGTAAAGCGGATATGTACCACAGGGTATACGACGCGCGAGATGGCGGTACTCAGAGTAATCTCTAGATTGACGCACGAACGGACGCATGGAAGGAGAGACAGACTGACTGCAGACAGACGGACAGATAGATGGACGTGTAAAGTGGCTATGCGCCACAGGGTATCCGAGATTGCTGTACTTTCAGTGTTCTATAGATGGACGCACGGATTGACGCATGGACGAACAGACAGACAGACTGGCAGACAGATGGACAGGTAGGCGGACGCGTAAAGCGGGTATTTGCCACAGGGTATACGACGCGCGAAATGGCGGTACTCAAAGTGTTCTCTAGATTGACGCACAAACGGATGCATGGACGGAGAAACAGACAGACTGGCAGACAGACGGACAGGTAGACGGACGTGTAAAGCGACTATGTGCCACAGGGTATGAGAGATGACGGTACTTTGAGTGTTCTCTAGATGGACGCACGGATGGACGCACGGACGAACAGACAGACAGACTGGCAGACAAACGGAGAGGTAGACGGACGCGTAAAGATGGTATGTACCACAGGTATACGACACGTGAGATGGCAGTACTCAGAGTGTTCTCTAGATGAACGCACGGACGGACGCATGGAGGAACAGACAGACAGACTTGCAGACAGACGGACAGGTAAACGAACGAGTAAAGCGGGTATATACCACAGGGTATACGACGCGCGAGATGGCGGTACTTAGAGTGTTCTCTAGATGGACGCACGGACCGACGCATGAACGAACAGACAGACAGACGGGCAGACAGACGGAAAGGTAGACGGACGCGTAAAGCGGATATGTACCACAGGGTATACGATGCGCGAGATGGCGGTACTCAGAGTAATCTCTAGATTGACGCACGAACGGACGCATGGACGGAGAGACAGACTGACTGCAGACAGACGGACAGATAGATGGACGTGTAAAGTGGCTATGCGCCACAGGGTATGCGAGATTGCTGTACTTTCAGTGTTCTATAGATGGACGCACGGATTGACGCATGGACGAACAGACAGACAGACTGGCAGACAGACGGACAGGTAGGCGGACGCGTAAAGCGGGTATTTGCCACAGGGTATACGACGCGCGAAATGGCGGTACTCAGAGTGTTCTCTAGATTGACGCACAAACGGATGCATGGACGGAGAGACAGACAGAAGGACAGGTAGACAGACGTGTAAAGCGGCTATGTGCCTGTGATGCGATGGTGATGCGACTGGTGCGCGTAATTGTGAATGATTGAAAAGTGCGCGAAATTAAAGGATGACCGAGTGCACGTGCTGGGTCGCCTGAACAACGACGAAGCCGAGGACCGGTACACGTGAGAGCGTGGAGCGCAAGCATCCAAGACCATAAAGCAAACAAGGGCCAATGGCTGATCACCACGGAGTTTTGAAAGGCCAATCGGGACGAGACAAGTGTGCCCCAGAGGAAGCCAATCCTGAAGGGCAAAAGAGCTAGTAGTTCGAGGTGAACGAGGCAAGAGGAAGGTCACAGCTGGGAGCTGAAGACAGGCAGTCGGGTGGCAGACCTGAGCCTTCTGGACTTCACCCGGTCTGGACCTCCGGACAACGCCTTCCAAGGACGGCGAGCTGCCTCAACGGTCGAGACCAAGGCCTGCAGATTCCGGTGCGGGTGCAGCAACGGCAGTTCGGGTCACGGGCCTGAGCCTTGCAACCAGCCACCTCATCGGGCGAATCTGGGCCGCCACAGGCATCACCGAGCGAGTCCCGTTCCATCGTCGCCGCCAGCGAGCATCGGTACACGCCGTCGCCACCATTACAGCAGCAACGTTTTGGTGAGATCGAACTTGCTCTCTTCCCTGCACCGCCGAATCACCGCGTCAGAACTGCATCATGTAGCTGTGACTTTCCGTCGGCAGTTTCGGGACTTTAGATGTTTGTTTTCCTTCTAAATCCCGCTTTTAGCCAGCTACTCATTTCTTGTAGTTTGTGTTTGAGTTTTGCTTCAGTTCTGCAGTAAATATTTAGGTGTTGTTTGTTAAGCAAACGGCTTTGTCCTTATTAGAAAAACTCTCCGGGGCTCAACCAGGAGGAACAAATCAGCAACAAGAACCCGCATCACAAACTGGCGTCCGCAGCGACAGGACAAAGCCGTTGGTTTGACACCTTCATTTATTGACGCGGTTGACATCATGTCGAATATGCGAGAGCTAATGGCCTTGGCGGATCGCATGGGAATTGATGGGGCGGATTTTAAAGCATGGTACGAGGAGAAGGAGGCACGAGCACGAGAGGAACGGGCTGCGGAACGAGAAGCTCGAAAGGAACAGTTGGAACGGGAGACGCAGGCCAAGAAGGAGCAGCTTGAGCTCGAGACGCGCGAAAAAGAAAAACAGCTCGAACTGGAGACACGCGCAAAGAAGGAGCAGCTGGAATTAGAGAACCAAAACCTGCAACTGCGTCTTAGACTTGCCGAAGCTGAGAATAGCCGTGTAGAGACAAGAACTGTTGACTCAGCACCAGGCTCAGCACAAGAAAGGAGTGTTTCATGCAGCGTGAATCCTCATAAGTTGATACCGGGATTTAATGAAAGCCGGGACGACTTGGACGCCTATTTAAAAAGGTTCGAGAGAGTCGCCATCGGTCAAGAATGGCCTAGGGACAAATGGGCCACAGCTCTAAGTTTATGTTTGAGCGGAGAAGCCTTAAAGGTGTTTGGAAGACTTTCGCCGGAGGATTCACTCGATTATGATAAAGCCAAGTTGGCGTTGCTCCAGCGTTTCCGTTTTACGGCCGAAGGGTATCGGGAAAAGTTCCGACAAAGCAAGCCACAGGACGGCGAAACAGGCAAGCAGTACGCAACTAGGCTACTGAGTTTTTTCGATCGTTGGGTCGAAATGTCGAGGACCGGAAAAGAATATTCGGCTCTTCGTAACTTGATAGTTACAGAACAGTTCTTAAGAAACTGTCATCACCGTTTGGCACTTTTCCTGCGAGAAAAGAACTTCAACAAGCTAGAGGACATGGCCGAGGCCTCAGATAACTTTTTAGAAGCTCAGAGGCAAGTCAACCTGTTAGTTTTCCGAGAAAAAGTGGAATCTAAAAGCAATACGGAAAAAAGTGGTAGTTACTCGGAGAGAGGAGCAGTACGTTGTTTTGTATGTGGCAAAATGGGTCACAGGGCATCGGAGTGCCGATCAAGGCCAAAACAACCTTTCTGTGGATATTGTCAGAAGGTGGGGCATGATTCCAAAACTTGCTCAAAGAAGAACGGTTCAGCCAACAAGACGTCATGTTTTTTGAAGCTTTCACCGGACAAAGAAGAGGACATGGCGGGCGCCGTGAATACTCACCCGAAGTTGGCCACACACAAAATGCCCGTGTTACAGGGCCGAATCTTTGGCCGAACCGTCTCAGTGTTGCGGGATACGGGTAGCAATACACTGGTGGTGCGTCGTTCTCTGGTACCCGATGAAGCCCTCATAGGTACTACCGCTACGCTATTCTTAGCCGATGGCAGTAGCATCATCGTTCCTGAGGCGGAGGTGGAAATTCATTCACCTTATTTTTCTGGTACATCTATTGTCAAATGCATGACAAACCCACTCTACGACCTTATCGTCGGAAATGTACCAGGTTCACGTGAAGTCCATGACCCCGATACCAAGTGGGAGGAAAGGATTCCGGTAAAAACCTACCCCAACTATATAGCGAGTGGAAAAGGAGCAGATAGAGAGGATGGTACCCTGAAGTCTTCAGTGGTTGGTATCAAAATCCGAGAGCAACGGTCAATCTCCTCTGAAATCGATGTACCCACCTTGAAGACGACCCGAAAGGATCTTAGTGCCGCTCAAAAACAGGACAAGACCCTAGATTCTTGCAGGAGTAAAGTAGGTCAAGGGCTACAGGGAGGATCAAAGTCCTATTCGTTCGAGATAGAAAAGGGGCTGCTATACCGCTATTATCACCTACCATCTGGTAAGGTGATTCAACAAGTAGTAGTGCCCCAAAGATTGCGCAGCCAAGTGCTTACTTTGGCGCATGAAACCCTGATGTCGGGGCATCAAGGAATAAAAAGAACGATTGATCGTGTTCTACAATCATTTTACTGGCCAGGAGTTCAAGAGGCAGTGAGGAGATACGTGCGCTCTTGTGACGCATGCCAACGAACCTACCCCAAGAGCAGAGTTGGTAAGGCACCACTAGGTCGAATGCCTTTGATAGACACCCCATTCGAAAGAGTGGCAGTGGACATTATCGGGCCTTTAAAGCCAATATCACACATGGGTAATCGATATATACTAACACTAGTGGACTTCGCTACTAGATACCCAGATGCAATAGCCCTGCCATCCATCGATTCAGCCACAGTAGCCGAGGCACTGGTAGAGATGTTTTCTCGAATCGGGTTCCCGCGTGAGGTACTTTGTGATCAGGCATCATGCTTTACATCGGAGCTAATGAGAGAGGTCAATGACTTGTTGGCGATCAAGCATCTCAGCTCCACACCCTATCATCCCATGTGTAATGGCTTAGTGGAGAGATTTAATGGCACACTAAAGCAAATGTTGCGTAAATTGTGCCAAGAGGAGCCCAAGACATGGGACCGACTATTAGCCCCACTCCTGTTTGCGTACCGGGAAGTCCCGCAAGCCAGCTTGGGATTTTCGCCTTTTGAGCTGATCTACGGTAGAAATGTTCGAGGACCTCTCAGTCTACTTAAAGAATTATGGACCGGAGACAATCAAAGCGAGGAAGTGAAGACAACATATGGGTATGTCCTGGATCTCAGAGATCGCCTAGAAAAAACATTGCAGTTGGCACAAGAAAACCTGTCACGAGCTAAAACAACGCAGAAGAAATACTATGACCGGGGAAGTCGGATGCGTCGGCTAAAGGTTGGAGACCGCGCCCTCGTACTACTTCCCACGACGGAAAACAAGCTTATGATGCATTGGAAAGGACCTTTCAGGGTCACAGGAAAGAAGGGTGACTCTGACTACTGGCTGGATATGGGACATACTACCAAGCTGTTCCATATAAACATGTTAAAACGCTACGAAGAGCGTCCTCCAGAAATATCACCCCAGTCCGCATCTTTCATTGTAGTGGAAGAGGAAGAGACAGACACGCCAGTGCCTACCTTTAAAGCTACTGAGGGCTTTGGTACTGAAGCTATCAAGCTTGGTCCTAACCTCAGGAATAGACAAAGGGAAGAAATTGACGAGCTCCTAGCCACCCATAAAGACGTCTTTTCCGAAGTCCCCGGCAAGACAAACTTGTTAGAGTGTCGTCTTAAACTGACAACGTCCGAGCCTATCAACACTCCACAATATCCGTTACCATTCGCAATGAAAGAGGTAGTTGAGAAAGAAGTCGGAGAAATGCTGCGACTCGGAGTGATTGAAAGGTCCGACTCACCTTACAACTCACCATTGGTGCTGGTGAAGAAGCCCGATAAGAGTTACCGTACTTGCATCGACTTCCGTCGCATCAATGATGTGTTGGTCTCCGACGCAGAACCAATTCCGAGAACGGATGTATTGTTTACAGAGATCGGCACTAGAAAATTCTTCTCCAAGTTTGACCTTACGAAAGGATACTGGCAGGTGCCCTTGGACAAAGAATCCCGGCTAAAAACGGCATTCTCCACCCAATCGGGACACTACCATTTCCTCTATATGCCATTCGGTATCAAAACAGCGTCCGCAGTGTTTACCCGGCTAATGAGACGTCTCCTTCAGGGCATCCCGAACGTCGTTCATTATATCGATGATGTTCTCGTCGCTACGACAACCTGGGAGGAACACATGCAGACTCTGAGTGAACTGATGAATAGGATTCGAGAAGCAGGACTCAAAATTAAGCCCCAGAAATCGGAGATTGGAATGACGTCGATTGTGTTCCTGGGTCATCGACTGGGAGATGGAACAATTCAGCCGGTAGAGGACACGATCATAAAAATCGCCAAAGCCCCATTACCCACTACGAAGAAACAACTACGTTCGTTTCTTGGCTTGGCAGGATATTATCGTGATCTAATCCCTCACTACGCTGAGAAGGCACTGCCTCTGACAGAGATGACAAAGAAAAGGGAGAGTAACAAGATCAATTGGAATATTGAAGGGCAGACAGCTTTCGAAACACTAAAGCAAGCTCTGGCGTCTGGACCTATTTTAAAGGCTCCGGATCTCAAACGTGGATTTGTACTCCGCAGTGACGCCTCCGATTCTTGCATCGGTGCAGTCCTTATGCAAGAGCACGACGGTGTTTTATACCCGGTAAAATACGCCAGTCGTCAGCTACTGCCTCGAGAACAGAACTACTCAACAATCGAGCGGGAGTGTCTCGCGTTGGTGTGGGCAGTGGAAAAGTTCCACATATTTTTATATGGGACATATTTCACGGTTCAAACAGATCACCAACCGTTGCAGTACTTATCTCGAGCAAAACACCTCAACAGCAGAGTTCTGCGGTGGAGTTTAGTACTGCAAGAGTACAACTTTCACGTAGAACATATAAAGGGATCCGAGAATGTTGGAGCCGACTACATGAGTAGGTTGCAGTGAATATGTTCTGTGTGTTATTATTACAAGGTTATGCTTGTGTGGTGGACTGTTACTGGAGTTAATGACTGTATTTGTACTGTTCTTAGTTGCTGCCAAAAACTTTTCTTATTGTTGTTGGTTGAATGTTACGTTCTGTGGACTCGGTGTTTCGACGTGAGACATGTCAACGAAGAAGCAGTGTGGTGCCATCGGTGTGTTGTGATAGCTTGTGTGGTGCGCATCGAACGACAGTTTTTCAACGGGAAAAACTTCTTCGAAAGGGGGCCATTGTGATGCGATGGTGATGCGACTGGTGCGCGTAATTGTGAATGATTGAAAAGTGCGCGAAATTAAAGGATGACCGAGTGCACGTGCTGGGTCGCCTGAACAACGACGACGCCGAGGACCGGTACACGTGAGAGCGTGGAGCGCAAGCATCCAAGACCATAAAGCAAACAAGGGCCAATGGCTGATCACCACGGAGTTTTGAAAGGCCAATCGGGACGAGACAAGTGTGCCCCAGAGGAAGCCAATCCTGAAGGGCAAAAGAGCTAGTAGTTCGAGGTGAACGAGGCAAGAGGAAGGTCACAGCTGGGAGCTGAAGACAGGCAGTCGGGTGGCAGACCTGAGCCTTCTGGACTTCACCCGGTCTGGACCTCCGGACAACGCCTTCCAAGGACGGCGAGCTGCCTCAACGGTCGAGACCAAGGCCTGCAGATTCCGGTGCGGGTGCAGCAACGGCAGTTCGGGTCACGGGCCTGAGCCTTGCAACCAGCCACCTCATCGGGCGAATCTGGGCCGCCACAGGCATCACCGAGCGAGTCCCGTTCCATCGTCGCCGCCAGCGAGCATCGGTACACGCCGTCGCCACCATTACAGCAGCAACGTTTTGGTGAGATCGAACTTGCTCTCTTCCCTGCACCGCCGAATCACCGCGTCAGAACTGCATCATGTAGCTGTGACTTTCCGTCGGCAGTTTCGGGACTTTAGATGTTTGTTTTCCTTCTAAATCCCGCTTTTAGCCAGCTACTCATTTCTTGTAGTTTGTGTTTGAGTTTTGCTTCAGTTCTGCAGTAAATATTTAGGTGTTGTTTGTTAAGCAAACGGCTTTGTCCTTATTAGAAAAACTCTCCGGGGCTCAACCAGGAGGAACAAATCAGCAACAAGAACCCGCATCACAGTGCCACAGGGTATTCGAGATAGCGGTAGTTTGAGTGTTCTCTAGAATGACGCATGGACGGACGCACGGACGGACAGACAGATGGTGAGACAGATGGACAGGTAGACAGACGTGTAAAGAGGCTATGTGCCACAGGGTATGCGAGATGGTGGTACTTTGAGTGTTCTCTAGATGGACGCCCGGACGGCCGCACGGACGATCAGACAGACAGAATGGGAGACAGACGGACAGGTAGACGGACGTGTAGAGTGGCTATGTGCCACAGGGTATGCAGATGGCGGTACTTTGAGTGTTCTCTAGATGGGCGCACGGACGGACGCACGGACAGACAGACAGACAGCTGGCAGACAGACGTACAGGTAGACAGATGTGTAAAGTGGCTATGTGCCACAGGGTATGCGAGATAGCGGTACTTTGAGTGTTCTCTAGATGGACGCATGGACAGACGCACGGACAGACAGACAGACAGACTGGCAAACAGATGGACAGGTAGACGGACGTGTAAAGTGGCTATGTGCCACAGGGTATGCGAGATGGCGGTACTTTGAGTGTTCTCTAGATGGACGCACGGACGGACGCACGGACAGACAGACAGACAGCTGGCAGACAGACGTACAGGTAGACAGATGTGTAAAGTGGCTATGTGCCACAGGGTATGCGAGATAGCGGTACTTTGAGTGTTCTCTAGATGGACGCACGGACGGACGCATGAACGAACAGACAGACAGACTGGCAGACAGACGGACAGGTAGACGGACGCGTAAAGCGGATATGTACCACAGGGTATACGACGCGCGAGATGGCGGTACTCAGAGTAATCTCTAGATTGACGCACGAACGGACGCATGGAAGGAGAGACAGACTGACTGCAGACAGACGGACAGATAGATGGACGTGTAAAGTGGCTATGCGCCACAGGGTATCCGAGATTGCTGTACTTTCAGTGTTCTATAGATGGACGCACGGATTGACGCATGGACGAACAGACAGACAGACTGGCAGACAGATGGACAGGTAGGCGGACGCGTAAAGCGGGTATTTGCCACAGGGTATACGACGCGCGAAATGGCGGTACTCAAAGTGTTCTCTAGATTGACGCACAAACGGATGCATGGACGGAGAAACAGACAGACTGGCAGACAGACGGACAGGTAGACGGACGTGTAAAGCGACTATGTGCCACAGGGTATGAGAGATGACGGTACTTTGAGTGTTCTCTAGATGGACGCACGGATGGACGCACGGACGAACAGACAGACAGACTGGCAGACAAACGGAGAGGTAGACGGACGCGTAAAGATGGTATGTACCACAGGTATACGACACGTGAGATGGCAGTACTCAGAGTGTTCTCTAGATGAACGCACGGACGGACGCATGGAGGAACAGACAGACAGACTTGCAGACAGACGGACAGGTAAACGAACGAGTAAAGCGGGTATATACCACAGGGTATACGACGCGCGAGATGGCGGTACTTAGAGTGTTCTCTAGATGGACGCACGGACCGACGCATGAACGAACAGACAGACAGACGGGCAGACAGACGGAAAGGTAGACGGACGCGTAAAGCGGATATGTACCACAGGGTATACGATGCGCGAGATGGCGGTACTCAGAGTAATCTCTAGATTGACGCACGAACGGACGCATGGACGGAGAGACAGACTGACTGCAGACAGACGGACAGATAGATGGACGTGTAAAGTGGCTATGCGCCACAGGGTATGCGAGATTGCTGTACTTTCAGTGTTCTATAGATGGACGCACGGATTGACGCATGGACGAACAGACAGACAGACTGGCAGACAGACGGACAGGTAGGCGGACGCGTAAAGCGGGTATTTGCCACAGGGTATACGACGCGCGAAATGGCGGTACTCAGAGTGTTCTCTAGATTGACGCACAAACGGATGCATGAACGGAGAGATAGACAGAAGGACAGGTAGACAGACGTGTAAAGCGGCTATGTGCCACAGGGTATTCGAGATAGCGGTAGTTTGAGTGTTCTCTAGAATGACGCATGGACAGACGCACGGACGGACAGACAGATGGTGAGAGAGATGGACAGGTAGACAGACGTGTAAAGAGGCTATGTGCCACAGGGTATGCGAGATGGTGGTACTTTGAGTGTTCTCTAGATCGTCCATCTGAGTGTCTGATCGTCCGTGCGGCCCGGACGGCCGCACGGACGATCAGACAGACAGAATGGGAGACAGACGGACGTGTAAAGTGGCTATGTGCCACAGGGTATGCGAGATGGCGGTACTTTGAGTGTTCTCTAGATGGGCGCACGGACGGACGCACGGACAGACACACAGACAGCTGGCAGACAGACGTACAGGTAGACAGATATGTAAAGTGGCTATGTGCCACAGGGTATGCGAGATAGCGGTACTTTGAGTGTTCTCTAGATGGACGCATGGACAGACGGACGGACAGACAGACAGACAGACTGGCAAACAGATGGACAGGTAGACGGACGTGTAAAGTGGCTATGTGCCACAGGGTATGCGAGATGGCGGTACTTTGAGTGTTCTCTAGATGGATGCACGGACGGACGCACGGACAGACAGACAGACAGCTGGCAGACAGACGTACAGGTAGACAGATGTGTAAAGTGGCTATGTGCCACAGGGTATGCGAGATAGCGGTACTTTGAGTGTTCTCTAGATGGACGCACGGACGGACGCATGAACGAACAGACAGACAGACTGGCAGACAGACGGACAGGTAGACGGACGCGTAAAGCGGATATGTACCACAGGGTATACGACGCGCGAGATGGCGGTACTTAGAGTAATCTCTAGATTGACGCACGAACGGACGCATGGACGGAGAGACAGACTGACTGCAGACAGACGGACAGATAGATGGACGTGTAAAGTGGCTATGCGCCACAGGGTATGCGAGATTGCTGTACTTTCAGTGTTCTATAGATAGACGCACGGATTGACGCATGGACGAACAGACAGACAGACTGGCAGACAGACGGACAGGTAGGCGGACGCGTAAAGCGGGTATTTGCCACAGGGTATACGACGCGCGAAATGGCGGTACTCAGAGTGTTCTCTAGATTGACGC
This sequence comes from Rhipicephalus microplus, assembly GCF_043290135.1. Lineage (NCBI taxonomy): Eukaryota > Metazoa > Arthropoda > Arachnida > Ixodida > Ixodidae > Rhipicephalus > Rhipicephalus microplus. Next base: position 9,869,717 of record NW_027464586.1, on the reverse strand, counting down.
ACAAACGGATGCATGGACGGAGAGACAGACAGAAGGACAGGTAGACAGACGTGTAAAGCGGCTATGTGCCACAGGGTATTCGAGATAGCGGTAGTTTGAGTGTTCTCTAGAATGACGCATGGACGGACGCACGGACGGACAGACAGATGGTGAGACAGATGGACAGGTAGACAGACGTGTAAAGAGGCTATGTGCCACAGGGTATGCGAGATGGTGGTACTTTGAGTGTTCTCTAGATGGACGCCCGGACGGCCGCACGGACGAACAGACAGACAGAATGGGAGACAGACGGACAGGTAGACGGACGTGTAAAGTGGCTATGTGCCACAGGGTATGCGAGATGGCGGTACTTTGAGTGTTCTCTAGATGGGCGCACGGACGGACGCACGGACAGACAGACAGACAGCTGGCAGACAGACGTACAGGTAGACAGATGTGTAAAGTGGCTATGTGCCACTAAATATGCGAGATGGCGGTACTTTGAGTGTTCTCGAAATGGACGCACGGACGGACAGACAGAAAGACTGGAACACAGACGGACAGGTAGACGGACGTGTAAAGCGGCTATGTGCCACAGGGCATGCAAGTTGGCAGTACTCAGAGTGTTCTCAAGATTGACGCACGAACGGACGCATGAACGGAGACACAGACAGACTGGCCGACAGACGGACAGGTAGACGAACGTGTGAAGCGGCTATGTGCCACAGGGTATTTGAGATGGCGGTACTTCGAGTGTTCTCTAGATTGACGCACGAACGGACGCATGGACGAAGAGACATACAGACTTGCAGACATACGGACAGGTAGACGGACGTGTAAAGTGGCTATGTGCCACAGGGTATGCAAGTCCGGTACTTTGAGTGTTCTCCAGATGGACGCACGGACGGACGCATGGACAAACAGACAGACAGACTGGCAGACAGACGGACAGGTAGACGGACGCGTAAAGCGGGTACGTGCCACAGGGTATGCGAGATGGCGGTACTTTGAGTGTTCTCTAGATGGACGCACGGAAGGACAAACAGACAGACTGGCAGACAGACGGACAGGTAGAAGGTCGTGTAAAGTGGCTGTGTGCCACAGGGTATGCGAGATGGCAGTACTTTGAGTGTTCTCTAGATGGACGCACGGACGGACGCACGGACGGACAGACGGACAGGCTGGCAGACAAACGAACAGGTAGACAGACGTGTAAAGTGGCTATGTGCCACAAGGTATGCGAGGTGGCAGTACTTTGAGTGTTCTTTAGAGAGACGCATGGACGGACGCACGGACAACCAGACAGACAGACTGGCAAACAGATGGACAGGTAGACGGACATGTAAAAAGTCTATGTGCCACAGGGTATGCGAGATGGCGGTACTTTGAGTGTTCTCTAGATGGACGCACGGAAGGACGCTCGGACGGACAGACAGACAGACTGGCAGATAGACGGACAGGTAGACGGACGTAAAAAGTGGCTATTTGCCACAGGGTATGCGAGATGGCCGTACTTTGAGTGATCTCTAGATTGACGCACGAACGGACGCATGGACGGAGAAACAGACAGACTGGCAGACAGACGGACAGGTAGACGGACGTGTAAAGCGACTATGTGCCACAGGGTATGCGAGATGACGGTACTTTGAGTGTTCTCCAGATGGACGCACGGATGGACGCATTGACGAACAGACAGACAGACTGGCAGACAAACGGAGAGGTAGACAGACGCGTAAAGATGGTATGTACCACAGGGTATACGACGCGTGAGATGGCAGTACTCAGAGTGTTCTCTAGATGAACGCACGGACGGACGCATGGAGGAACAGACAGACAGACTGGCAGACAGACGGACAGAAAGACGGACGTGTAAAGTGGCTATGTGCCACAGGGTATGCGAGATTGCTGTACTTTGAGTGTTCTATAGATGGACGCACGGATTGACGCATGGACGAACAGTCAGACAGACTGGCAGGCAGACGGACAGGTAGACGGACGTGTAAAGTGGCTATGTGCCACAGGGTATGCGAGATGGCGGTACTTTGAGTGTTCTCTAGATGGACGCACGGATTGACGCATGGACGAACAGACAGACTGGCAGGCAGACGGACAGGTAGACGGACAGGTAAAGCGGGTATTTGCCACAGGGTATACGACGCGCGAAATGGCGGTACTCAGAGTTTTTCTAGATTGACGCACAAACGGATGAATGGACGGAGAGACAGACAGAAGGACAGGTAGACAGACGTGTAAAACGGCTATGTGCCACAGGGTATTCGAGATGGCGGTAGTTTGAGTGTTCTCTAGATTGACGCACGGATGGACGCACGGACGGACAGACAGACTGGCAGACAGACGGACAGAAAGACGGACGTGTAAAGTGGCTATGTGCCACAGGGTATGCGAGATTGCTGTACTTTCAGTGTTCTATAGATGGACGCACGGATTGACGCATGGACGAACAGACAGACTGGCAGGCAGACGGACAGGTAGACGGACGCGTAAAGCGGGTATTTGCCACAGGGTATACGACGCGCGAAATGGCGGTACTCAGAGTGTTCTCTAGATTGACGCACAAACGGATGCATGGACGGAGAGACAGACAGAAGGACATGTAGACAGACGTGTAAAGCGGCTATGTGCCACAGGGTATTCGAGATAGCGGTAGTTTGAGTGTTCTCTAGAATGACGCATGGACGGACGCACGGACGGACAGACAGACTGGCAGACAGACGGACAGGTAGACGGACGTGTAAAGTGGCTATGTGCCACAGGGTATGCGAGATGGCAGTACTCAAAGTAATCTCTAGATTGACGCACGAACGGACGCATGGACGGAGAAACAGACAGACTGGCAGACAGACCGAGAGGTAGACGGACGTGTAAAGCGACTATGTGCCACAGGGTAGGCGAGATGGCGGTACTTTGAGTGTTCTCCAGATGGACGCACGGATGGACGCATGGACGAACAGACAGACAGACTGGCAGACAAACGGAGAGGTAGACAGACGCGTAAAGATGGTATGTACCACAGGGTATACGACGCGTGAGGCAGTACTCAGAGTGTTCTCTAGATGAACGCACGGACGGACGCATGGAGGAACAGACAGACAGACTGGCAGACAGATGGACAGGTAGATGGACGCGTAAAGCGGGTATGTGCCCCAGGGTATATGACGCGCGAGATGGCGGTACTCAGAGTAATCTCTAGATTGACGCACGAACGGACGCATGGACGGAAAGACAGACAGACTGCAGACAGATAGACAGAAAGACGGAAGCGTAAAGCGCGTATTTGCAACAGGGTATACGACGCGCGAAATGGCGGTACTCAGAGTGTTCTCTAGATTGACGCACAAACGGATGCATGAACGGAGAGACAGACAGAAGGACATGTAGACAGACGTTAAAGGGGCTATGTGCCACAGGGTATTCGAGATGGCGGTAGTTTGAGTGTTCTCTAGATTGACGCACGGACGGACGCACAGACGGACAGACAGACTGGCAGAGAGACGGACAGGTAGACGGACGTGGAAAGTGGCTATGTGCCACAGGGTATGCGAGAAGGCGGTACTTTGCGTGTTCTCTAGATGGACGTACGGACGGACGCACGGACGGACAGACAGACAGACAGACAGACTGGCAGACAGAGGGACAGGTAGACGGACGTGTAAGGTGGCTATGTGCCACAGGGTATGCGAGAAGGCGGTACTTTGAGTGTTCTCTAGATGGACGCACGGACAGACGCACGGTCGGACAGACAGACAGACTGGCAGACAGACGGTCAGGTAGACGGACGTGTAAAGTGGCTATGTGCCACAGGGTATTCGAGATGGCGGTACTTTGAGTGTTCTCTAGATGGACGCACCGACGGACGCACGGACGGACAGACAGACAGACTGGCAGACAGAGGGACAGGTAGACCGACGTGTAAAGTTGCTATGTGCACAGGGTATGCGAGATGGCGGTACTCAAAGTAATCTCTAGATTGACGCACGAACGGACGCATGGACGGAGAAACAGACAGACTGGCAGACAGCTGGACAGGTAGACGGACGTGTAAAGCGACTATGTGCCACAGGGTAGGCGAGATGGCGGTACTTTGAGTGTTCTCCAGATGGACGCACGGACAGACCCACGGACGGACAGTAAGACTGGCAGACAGACGGACAGTTAGACGGACGTGTAAAGCAGCTATGTGCCACAGGGTATGCGAGATGGCGGTGCTTCGAGTGTTCTCCAGATGGACGCACGGACGGATGCACGGATGGACAGACAGACAGAATGGCAGACGGACAGGTAGACGGACGTGTAAAGTGGCTATGTGCCACAGGGTATGCGAGATGGCGGTACTTTGAGTGTTCCCTAGATGGACGCACGGACGGACGCACGGACGGACAGAAAGACAGACTGGCAGAAAGACGGTCCGGTAGACGGACGTGCAAAGTGGCTATGTGCCACAGGGCATGCGAGAAGGCGGTACTTTGTGTGTTCTCTAGATGGACGCATGGAGGGACGCACAGACGGACAGACAGACGGACAGGCAGGCAGACGCACAGGTAGACGGACGTGTAAATCGGCTATGTGCCACAGGGTATGCGAGATGGCGGTACTTTAAGTGTTCTCTAGATGGACGTACGGACGGACGCACGGACGGACAGACATACAGACTGGCAGATAGACGGACAGGTAGACGGACGTAAAAAGTGGCTATGTGCCACAGGGTATGCGAGATGGCGGTACTTTGAGCGATCTCTAGATGGATGCACGGACGGACAGACAGACTGGCAGACAGAGGGACAGGTAGACGGACGTGCAAAGCGGCTATGTGCCACAGGGTATGCGAGATGGCGGTACTTTGAGTGTTCTCTAGATGGACGCACCGACGGACGCACGGATGGACAGACAGACAGACTGGCAGACAGATGGACAAGTAGATGGACTTGTAAAGCAGCTATGTGCCACAGGGTATACGACGCGCGAGATGGCGGTACTCAGAGTAATCTCTAGATTGACGCACGAACGGACGCATGGACGAAGAGACATACAGACTTGCAGACATACGGACAGGTAGACGGACGTGTAAAGTGGCTATGTGCCACAGGGTATGCAAGTCCGGTACTTTGAGTGTTCTCCAGATGGACGCACGGACGGACGCATGGACAAACAGACAGACAGACTGGCAGACAGACGGACAGGTAGACGGACGCGTAAAGCGGGTACGTGCCACAGGGTATGCGAGATGGCGGTGCTTTGAGTGTTCTCTAGATGGACGCACAGAAGGACAAACAGACAGACTGGCAGACAGACGGACAGGTAGAAGGTCGTGTAAAGTGGCTATGTGCCACAGGGTATGCGAGATGGCAGTACTTTGAGTGTTCTCTAGATGGACGCACGGACGAACGCACGGACGGACAGACGGACAGGCTGGCAGACAAACGAACAGGTAGACAGACGTGTAAAGTGGCTATGTGCCACAAGGTATGCGAGGTGGCAGTACTTTGAGTGTTCTTTAGAGAGACGCATGGACGGACGCACGGACAACCAGACAGACAGACTGGCAAACAGATGGACAGGTAGACGGACATGTAAAAAGTCTATGTGCCACAGGGTATGCGAGATGGCGTTACTTTGAGTGTTATCTAGATGGACGCACGGAAGGACGCTCGGACGGACAGACAGACAGACTGGCAGACAGACGGACAGGTAGACGGACGTGTAAAGTGGCTATGGGCCACAGGGTATGCAAGATGGCGGTACTTTGATTGTTCTCTAGATAGACGCATGGACGGACGCACGGACGGACAGACAGACAGACTGGAAGAAAGACGGTCCGGTAGACGGACGTGTAAAGTGGCTATGTGCCACAGGGTATGCGAGATGGCGGTACTTTGTGTGTTCTCTAGATGGACGCATGGAGGGACGCATGGACGAACAGACATACAGACTGGCAGATAGAGGGACAGGTAGACGGACGTAAAAAGTGGCTATTTGCCACAGGGTATGCGAGATGGCCGTACTTTGAGTGATCTCTAGATGGACGCACGGAGGGACGCACGGACGGACAGACAGACTGGCAGACAGAGGGACAGGTAGACGGACGTGTAAAGCGGCTATGTGCCACAGGGTATGCGAGATGGCCGTACTTTGAGTGATCTCTAGATGGACGCACGGACGGACAGACAGACTGGCAGACAGAGGGACAAGTAGACGGACGTGTAAAGCAGCTATGTGCCACAGGGTATACGACGCTGGAGATGGCGGTACTCAGAGTAGTCTCTAGATTGACGCACGAACGGACGCATGGACGGAAAGACAGAAAGACTGCAGACAGACAGACAGAAAGACGGAAGCGTAAAGCGGGTATTTCAACAGGGTATACGACGCGCGAAATGGCGGTACTCAGAGTGTTCTCTAGATTGACGCACAAACGGATGCATGGACGGAGAGACAGACAGAAGGACAGGTAGACAGACGTGTAAAGGGGCTATGTGCCACAGGGTATTCGAGAACTGCGGTAGTTTGAGTGTTCTCTAGATTGACGCACGGACGGACGCACAGACGGCAGACAGACTGGCAGACAGACGGACAGGTAGACGGACGTGGAAAGTGGCTATGTGCCACAAGGTATGCGAGAAGGCGGTACTTTGAGTGTTCTCTAGATGGACTTACGGACGGACGCACGGACGGACAGACATACAGACTGGCATATAGACGGACAGGTAGACGGACGTAAAATGTGGCTATGTGCCACAGGGTATGCGAGATGGCGGTACTTTGAGTGTTCTCTAGATGGACGCACCGACGGACGCACGGACGGACAGACAGACAGACTGGCAGACAGAGGGACAGATAGACCGACGTGTAAAGTTGCTATGTGCACAGGGTATGCGAGATGGCGGTACTCAAAGTAATCTCTAGATTGACGCACGAACGGACGCATGGATGGAGAAACAGACAGACTGGCAGACAGACGGACAAGTAGACGGACGTGTAAAGCGACTATGTGCCACAGGGTAGGCGAGATGGCGGTACATGGAGTGTTCTCCAGATGGACGCACGGATGGACGCATGGAGGAACAGACAGACAGACTGGCAGACAGACGGAGAAGTAGACGGACGTGTAAAGTGGCTATGTGCCACAAGGTATGCGAGATGGCGGTAATTTGAGTGTTCTCTAGATGGACGCACGGACAGACGCACGGACGGACAGTAAGACTGGCAGACAGACGGACAGGTAGACGGACGTGTAAAGTGGCTATGTGCCACAGGGTATGCGAGATGACGGTAGTTTGAGTGTTCTCCAGATGGACGCACGGATGGACGCATTGACGAACAGACAGACAGACTGGCAGACAAACGGAGAGGTAGACAGACGCGTAAAGATGGTATGTACCACACGGTATACGACGCGTGAGATGGCAGTACTCAGTGTGTTCTCTAGATGAACGCACGGACGGACGCATGGAGGAACAGACAGACAGACTGGCAGACAGACGGACAGGTAAACGAAAGAGTAAAGCGGGTATGTACCACAGGGTATACGACGCGCGAGATGACGGTACTTAGTGTTCTCTAGATGAACGCACGGACGGACGCATGAATGAACAGACAGGCAGACTGGAAGACAGACGGACAGGTAGACGGACGCGTAAAGCGGGTATGTGCCCCAGGGTATACGAGGCGCGAGATGGCGGCACTCAGAGTAATCTCTAGATTGACGCATGAACAGACGCATGGACGGAAAGACAGACTGCAAACAGACAGACAGAAAGACGGACGTGTAAAGTGGCTATGTGCCACAGGGTATGCGAGATTGCTGTACTTTGAGTGTTCTATAGATGGACGCACGGATTGACGCATGGACGAACAGACAGACAGATTGGCAGGCAGACGGACAGGTAGACGGACGCGTAAAGCGGGTATTTGCCACAGGGCATACGACGCGCGAAATGGCGGTACTCAGAGTGTTCTCTAGATTGACGCACAAACGGATGCATGGATGGAGAGACAGACAGAAGGACAGGTAGACAGACGTGTAAAGCGGCTATGTGCCACAGGGTATTCGAGATGGCGGTAGTTTGAGTGTTCTCTAGATTGACGCACGGACGGACGCAAGGACGGACAGACAGACTGTCAGACAGACGGACAGGTAGACGGACGTGTAAAGTGGCTATGTGGCACAGGGTATGGGAGATGGTGGTACTTTGAGTGTTCTCTAGATGGACGCACGGACGGCCGCACGGACGAACAGACAGACAGACTGGGAGACAGACGGACAAGTACACAGACGTGTAAAGTGGCTATGTGCCACAAGGTATGCGAGGTGGTAGTACTTTGAGTGTTCTTTAGAGAGACGCATGGACGGACGCACGGACAACCAGACAGACAGACTGGCAAACAGATGGACAGGTAGACGGACATGTAAAAAGGCTATGTGCCACAGGGTATGCGAGATGGCGGTACTTTGAGTGTTCTCTAGATGGACGCACGGAAGGACGCTCGGACGGACAGACAGACAGACTGGCAGACAGACGGACCGGTAGACGGACGTGTAAAGTGGCTATGTGCCACAGGGTATGCGAGATGGCGGTACTTTGAGTGTTCCCTAGATGGATGCACGGACGGACGCACGGACGGAGAGACAGACAGACTGGCAGAAAGACGGTCCGGTAGACGGACCTGTAAAGTGGCTATGTGCCACAGGGTATGCGAGATGGCGGTACTTTGTGTGTTCTCTAGATGGATGCACGGAGGGACACACGGACGGACAGACAGACGGACAGGCAGGCAGACGCACAGGTAGACGGACGTGTAAATCGGCCATGTGCCACAGGGTATACGACGCGCGAGATGGCGGTACTCAGAATAATCTCTAGATTGACGCACGAACGGACGCATGGACGGAGAAACAGACAGACTGGCAGACAGACGGACAGGTAGACGGACGTGTAAAGCGACTATGTGCCACAGGGTATGCGAGATGACGGTACTTTGAGTGTTCTCCACCAGATGGACGCACGGATGGACGCATTGACGAACAGACAGACAGACTGGCAGACAAACGGAGAGGTAGACAGACGCGTAAAGATGGTATGTACCACAGGGTATACGACGCGTGAGATGGCAGTACTCAGAGTGTTCTCTAGATGAACGCACGGACGGACGCATGGAGGAACAGACAACAGACTGGCAGACAGACGGACAGGTAAACGAAAGAGTAAAGCGGGTATGTGCCCCAGGGTATACGACGCGCGAGATGGCGGTACTCAGAGTAATCTCTAGATTGAAGCACGAACGGACGCATGGACGGAAAGACAGACAGACTGCAGACAGACAGACAGAAAGACGGACGTGTAAAGTGGCTATGTGCCACAGGGTATGCGAGATTGCTGTACTTTGAGTGTTCTATAGATGGAAGCACGGATTGACGCATGGACGAACAGTCAGACAGACTGGCAGGCAGACGGACAGGTAGACGGACGTGTAAAGTGGCTATGTGCCACAGGGTATGCGAGATGGCGGTACTTTGAGTGTTCTCTAGATGGACGCACGGATTGACGCATGGACGAACAGACAGACTGGCAGGCAGACGGACAGGTAGACGGACAGGTAAAGCGGGTATTTGCCACAGGGTATACGACGCGCGAAATGGCGGTACTCAGAGTTTCTCTAGATTGACGCACAAACGGATGCATGGACGGAGAGACAGACAGAAGGACAGGTAGACAGACGTGTAAAGCGGCTATGTGCCACAGGGTATTCGAGATGGCGGTAGTTTGAGTGTTCTCTAGATTGACGCACGGATGGACGCACGGACGGACAGACAGACTGGCAGACAGACGGACAGAAAGACGGACGTGTAAAGTGGCTATGTGCCACAGGGTATGCCAGATTGCTGTACTTTCAGTGTTCTATAGATGGACGCACGGATTGACGCATGGACGAACAGACAGACTGGCAGGCAGACGGACAGGTAGACGGACGCGTAAAGCGGGTATTTGCCACAGGGTATACGACGCGCGAAATGGCGGTACTCAGAGTGTTCTCTAGATTGACGCACAAACGGATGCATGGACGGAGAGACAGACAGAAGGACAGGTAGACAGACGTGTGAAGCGGCTATGTGCCACAGGGTATTCGAGATAGCGGTAGTTTGAGTGTTCTCTAGAATGACGCATGGACGGACGCACGGACGGACAGACAGACTGGCAGACAGACGGACAGGCAGACGGACGTGTAAAGTGGCTATGTGCCACAGGGTATGCGAGATGGCAGTACTCAAAGTAATCTCTAGATTGACGCACGAACGGACGCATGGACGGAGAAACAGACAGACTGGCAGACAGACCGAGAGGTAGACGGACGTGTAAAGCGACTATGTGCCACAGGGTAGGCGAGATGGCGGTACTTTGAGTGTTCTCCAGATGGACGCACGGATGGACGCATGGACGAACAGACAGACAGACTGGCAGACAAACGGAGAGGTAGACAGACGCGTAAAGATGGTATGTACCACAGGGTATACGACCTGTGAGGCAGTACTCAGAGTGTTCTCTAGATGAACGCACGGACGGACGCATGGAGGAACAGACAGACAGACTGGCAGACAGATGGACAGGTAAACGAAAGAGTAAAGCGGGTATGTACCACCGGGTATACGACGCGCGAGATGGCGGTACTTAGAGTGTTCTCTAGATGAACGCACGGACGGACGCATAAACGAACAGACAGACAGACTGGCAGACAGACGTACAGGTAGATGGACGCGTAAAGCGGGTATGTGCCCCAGGGTATATGACGCGCGAGATGGCGGTACTCAGAGTAATCTCTAGATTGACGCACGAACGGACGCATGGACGGAAAGACAGACAGACTGCAGACAGATAGACAGAAAGACGGAAGCGTAAAGCGCGTATTTGCAACAGGGTATACGACGCGCGAAATGGCGGTACTCAGAGTGTTCTCTAGATTCACGCACAAACGGATGCATGAACGGAGAGACAGACAGAAGGACATGTAGACAGACGTGTAAAGGGGCTATGTGCCACAGGGTATTCGAGATGGCGGTAGTTTGTGTGTTCTCTAGATTGACGCACGGACGGACGCACAGACGGACAGACAGACTGGCAGAGAGACGGACAGGTAGACGGACGTGGAAAGTGGCTATGTGCCACAGGGTATGCGAGAAGGCGGTACTTTGCGTGTTCTCTAGATGGACGTATGGACGGACGCACGGACGGACAGACAGACAGACAGACAGACAGACTGGCAGACAGAGGGACAGGTAGACGGACGTGTAAGGTGGCTATGTGCCACAGGGTATGCGAGAAGGCGGTACTTTGAGTGTTCTCTAGGTGGACGCACGGACAGACGCACGGTCGGACAGACAGACAGACTGGCAGACAGACGGTCAGGTAGACGGACGTGTAAAGTGGCTATGTGCCACAGGGTATTCGAGATGGCGGTACTTTGAGTGTTCTCTAGATGGACGCACCGACGGACGCACGGACGGACAGACAGACAGACTGGCAGACAGAGGGACAGGTAGACCGACGTGTAAAGTTGCTATGTGCACAGGGTATGCGAGATGGCGGTACTCAAAGTAATCTCTAGATTGACGCACGAACGGACGCATGGACGGAGAAACAGACAGACTGGCAGACAGCTGGACAAGTAGACGGACGTGTAAAGCGACTATGTGCCACAGGGTAGGCGAGATGGCGGTACTTTGAGTGTTCTCCAGATGGACGCACGGACAGACCCACGGACGGACAGTAAGACTGGCAGACAGACGGACAGTTAGACGGACGTGTAAAGCAGCTATGTGCCACAGGGTATGCGAGATGGCGGTGCTTCGAGTGTTCTCCAGATGGACGCACGGACGGATGCACGGATGGACAGACAGACAGAATGGCAGACGGACAGGTAGACGGACGTGTAAAGTGGCTATGTGCCACAGGGTATGCGAGATGGCGGTACTTTGAGTGTTCCCTAGATGGACGCACGGACGGACGCACGGACGGACAGAAAGACAGACTGGCAGAAAGACGGTCCGGTAGACGGACGTGCAAAGTGGCTATGTGCCACAGGGCATGCGAGAAGGCGGTACTTTGTGTGTTCTCTAGATGGACGCATGGAGGGACGCACAGACGGACAGACAGACGGACAGGCAGGCAGACGCACAGGTAGACGGACGTGTAAATCGGCTATGTGCCACAGGGTATGCGAGATGGCGGAACTTTAAGTGTTCATAGATGGACGTCAGACGGACGCACGGACGGACAGACATACAGTTTGGCAGATAGACGGACAGGTAGACGGACGTAAAAAGTGGCTATGTGCCACAGGGTATGCGAGATGGCGGTACTTTGAGTGATCTCTAGATGGATGCACGGACGGACAGACAGACTGGCAGACAGAGGGACAGGTAGACGGACGTGCAAAGCGGCTATGTGCCACAGGGTATGCGAGATGGCGGTACTTTGAGTGTTCTCTAGATGGACGCACCGACGGACGCACGGATGGACAGACAGACAGACTGGCAGACAGATGGACAAGTAGATGGACTTGTAAAGCAGCTATGTGCCACAGGGTATACGACGCGCGAGATGGCGGTACTCAGAGTAATCTCTAGATTGACGCACGAACGGACGCATGGACGAAGAGACATACAGACTTGCAGACATACGGACAGGTAGACGGACGTGTAAAGTGGCTATGTGCCACAGGGTATGCAAGTCCGGTACTTTGAGTGTTCTCCAGATGGACGCACGGACGGACGCATGGACAAACAGACAGACAGACTGGCAGACAGACGGACAGGTAGACGGACGCGTAAAGCGGGTACGTGCCACAGGGTATGCGAGATGGCGGTGCTTTGAGTGTTCTCTAGATGGACGCACGGAAGGACAAACAGACAGACTGGCAGACAGACGGACAGGTAGAAGGTCGTGTAAAGTGGCTATGTGCCACAGGGTATGCGAGATGGCAGTACTTTGAGTGTTCTCTAGATGGACGCAAGGACGGACGCACGGACGGACAGACGGACAGGCTGGCAGACAAACGAACAGGTAGACAGACGTGTAAAGTGGCTATGTGCCACAAGGTATGCGAGGTGGCAGTACTTTGAGTGTTCTTTAGAGAGACGCATGGACGGACGCACGGACAACCAGACAGACAGACTGGCAAACAGATGGACAGGTAGACGGACATGTAAAAAGTCTATGTGCCACAGGGTATGCGAGATGGCGGTACTTTGAGTGTTCTCTAGATGGACGCACGGAAGGACGCTCGGACGGACAGACAGACAGACTGGCAGACAGACGGACAGGTAGACGGACGTGTAAAGTGGCTATGGGCCACAGGGTATGCAAGATGGCGGTACTTTGACTGTTCTCTAGATAGACGCATGGACGGACGCACGGACGGACATACAGACAGACTGGAAGAAAGACGGTCCGGTAGACGGACGTGTAAAGTGGCTATGTGCCACAGGGTATGCGAGATGGCGGTACTTTGTGTGTTCTCTAGATGGACGCATGGAGGGACGCATGGACGGACAGACATACAGACTGGCAGATAGAGGGACAGGTAGACGGACGTAAAAAGTGGCTATTTGCCACAGGGTATGCGAGATGGCCGTACTTTGAGTGATCTCTAGATGGACGCACGGAGGGACGCACGGACGGACAGACAGACTGGCAGACAGAGGGACAGGTAGACGGACGTGTAAAGCGGCTATGTGCCACAGGGTATGCGAGATGGCCGTACTTTGAGTGATCTCTAGATGGACGCACGGACGGACGCATGGACGGACAGACAGACTGGCAGACAGAGGGACAAGTAGACGGACGTGTAAAGCAGCTATGTGCCACAGGGTATACGACGCTGGAGATGGCGGTACTCAGAGTAGTCTCTAGATTGACGCACGAACGGACGCATGGACAGAAAGACAGAAAGACTGCAGACAGACAGACAGAAAGACGGAAGCGTAAAGCGGGTATTTCAACAGGGTATACGACGCGCGAAATGGCGGTACTCAGAGTGTTCTCTAGATTGACGCACAAACGGATGCATGGACGGAGAGACAGACAGAAGGACAGGTAGACAGACGTGTAAAGGGGCTATGTGCCACAGGGTATTCGAGAACTGCGGTAGTTTGAGTGTTCTCTAGATTGACGCACGGACGGACGCACAGACGGACAGACAGACTGGCAGACAGACGGACAGGTAGACGGACGTGGAAAGTGGCTATGTGCCACAAGGTATGCGAGAAGGCGGTACTTTGAGTGTTCTCTAGATGGACGTACGGACGGACGCACGGACGGACAGACATACAGACTGGCATATAGACGGACAGGTAGACGGACGTAAAATGTGGCTATGTGCCACAGGGTATGCGAGATGGCGGTACTTTGAGTGTTCTCTAGATGGACGCACCGACGGACGCACGGACGGACAGACAGACAGACTGGCAGACAGAGGGACAGATAGACCGACGTGTAAAGTTGCTATGTGCACAGGGTATGCGAGATGGCGGTACTCAAAGTAATCTCTAGATTGACGCACGAACGGACGCATGGATGGAGAAACAGACAGACTGGCAGCCAGACGGACAAGTAGACGGACGTCTAAAGCGACTATGTGCCACAGGGTAGGCGAGATGGCGGTACATGGAGTGTTCTCCAGATGGACGCACGGATGGACGCATGGAGGAACAGACAGACAGACTGGCAGACAGACGGAGAAGTACACGGACGTGTAAAGTGGCTATGTGCCACAAGGTATGCGAGATGGCGGTAATTTGAGTGTTCTCTAGATGGACGCACGGACAGACGCACGGACGGACAATAAGACTGGCAGACAGACGGACAGGTAGACGGACGTGTAAAGTGGCTATGTGCCACAGGGTATGCGAGATGACGGTAGTTTGAGTGTTCTCCAGATGGACGCACGGATGGACGCATTGACGAACAGACAGACAGACTGGCAGACAAACGGAGAGGTAGACAGACGCGTAAAGATGGTATGTACCACACGGTATACGACGCGTGAGATGGCAGTACTCAGTGTGTTCTCTAGATGAACGCACGGACGGACGCATGGAGGAACAGACAGACAGACTGGCAGACAGACGGACAGGTAAACGAAAGAGTAAAGCGGGTATGTACCACAGGGTATACGACGCGCGAGATGACGGTACTTAGTGTTCTCTAGATGAACGCACGGACGGACGCATGAATGAACAGACAGGCAGACTGGAAGACAGACGGACAGGTAGACGGACGCGTAAAGCGGGTATGTGCCCCAGGGTATACGAGGCGCGAGATGGCGGCACTCAGAGTAATCTCTAGATTGACGCATGAACGGACGCATGGACGGAAAGACAGACTGCAAACAGACAGACAGAAAGACGGACGTGTAAAGTGGCTATGTGCCACAGGGTATGCGAGATTGCTGTACTTTGAGTGTTCTATAGATGGACGCACGGATTGACGCATGGACGAACAGACAGACAGATTGGCAGGCAGACGGACAGGTAGACGGACGCGTAAAGCGGGTATTTGCCACAGGGCATACGACGCGCGAAATGGCGGTACTCAGAGTGTTCTCTAGATTGACGCACAAACGGATGCATGGATGGAGAGACAGACAGAAGGACAGGTAGACAGACGTGTAAAGCGGCTATGTGCCACAGGGTATTCGAGATGGCGGTAGTTTGAGTGTTCTCTAGATTGACGCACGGAAAGACGCAAGGACGGACAGACAGACTGTCAGACAGACGGACAGGTAGACGGACGTGTAAAGTGGCTATGTGGCACAGGGTATGGGAGATGGTGGTACTTTGAGTGTTCTCTAGATGGACGCACGGACGGCCGCACGGACGAACAGACAGACAGACTGGGAGACAGACGGACAGGAAGACGGACGTGTAAAGTGGCTATGTGCCCCAGGGTATGCGAGATGGCGGTACTTTGAGTGTTCTCTAGATGGACGCACGGAAGGACGCTCGGACGGACAGACAGACAGACTGGCAGACAGACGGACCGGTAGACGGACGTGTAAAGTGGCTATGTGCCACAGGGTATGCGAGATGGCGGTACTTTGAGTGTTCCCTAGATGGATGCACGGACGGACGCACGGACGGAGAGACAGACAGACTGGCAGAAAGACGGTCCGGTAGACGGACCTGTAAAGTGGCTATGTGCCACAGGGTATGCGAGATGGCGGTACTTTGTGTGTTCTCTAGATGGATGCACGGAGGGACACACGGACGGACAGACAGACGGACAGGCAGGCAGACGCACAGGTAGACGGACGTGTAAATCGGCCATGTGCCACAGGGTATACGACGCGCGAGATGGCGGTACTCAGAATAATCTCTAGATTGACGCACGAACGGACGCATGGACGGAGAAACAGACAGACTGGCAGACAGACGGACAGGTAGACGGACGTGTAAAGCGACTATGTGCCACAGGGTATGCGAGATGACGGTACTTTGAGTGTTCTCCACCAGATGGACGCACGGATGGACGCATTGACGAACAGACAGACAGACTGGCAGACAAACGGAGAGGTAGACAGACGCGTAAAGATGGTATGTACCACAGGGTATACGACGCGTGAGATGGCAGTACTCAGAGTGTTCTCTAGATGAAGGCACGGACGGACGCATGGAGGAACAGACAACAGACTGGCAGACAGACGGACAGGTAAACGAAAGAGTAAAGCGGGTATGTGCCCCAGGGTATACGACGCGCGAGATGGCGGTACTCAGAGTAATCTCTAGATTGAAGCACGAACGGACGCATGGACGGAAAGACAGACAGACTGCAGACAGACAGACAGAAAGACGGACGTGTAAAGTGGCTATGTGCCACAGGGTATGCGAGATTGCTGTACTTTGAGTGTTCTATAGATGGAAGCACGGATTGACGCATGGACGAACAGTCAGACAGACTGGCAGGCAGACGGACAGGTAGACGGACGTGTAAAGTGGCTATGTGCCACAGGGTATGCGAGATGGCGGTACTTTGAGTGTTCTCTAGATGGACGCACGGATTGACGCATGGACGAACAGACAGACTGGCAGGCAGACGGACAGGTAGACGGACAGGTAAAGCGGGTATTTGCCACAGGGTATACGACGCGCGAAATGGCGGTACTCAGAGTTTCTCTAGATTGACGCACAAACGGATGCATGGACGGAGAGACAGACAGAAGGACAGGTAGACAGACGTGTAAAGCGGCTATGTGCCACAGGGTATTCGAGATGGCGGTAGTTTGAGTGTTCTCTAGATTGACGCACGGATGGACGCACGGACGGACAGACAGACTGGCAGACAGACGGACAGAAAGACGGACGTGTAAAGTGGCTATGTGCCACAGGGTATGCCAGATTGCTGTACTTTCAGTGTTCTATAGATGGACGCACGGATTGACGCATGGACGAACAGACAGACTGGCAGGCAGACGGACAGGTAGACGGACGCGTAAAGCGGGTATTTGCCACAGGGTATACGACGCGCGAAATGGCGGTACTCAGAGTGTTCTCTAGATTGACGCACAAACGGATGCATGGACGGAGAGACAGACAGAAGGACAGGTAGACAGACGTGTGAAGCGGCTATGTGCCACAGGGTATTCGAGATAGCGGTAGTTTGAGTGTTCTCTAGAATGACGCATGGACGGACGCACGGACGGACAGACAGACTGGCAGACAGACGGACAGGTAGACGGACGTGTAAAGTGGCTATGTGCCACAGGGTATGCGAGATGGCAGTACTCAAAGTAATCTCTAGATTGACGCACGAACGGACGCATGGACGGAGAAACAGACAGACTGGCAGACAGACCGAGAGGTAGACGGACGTGTAAAGCGACTATGTGCCACAGGGTAGGCGAGATGGCGGTACTTTGAGTGTTCTCCAGATGGACGCACGGATGGACGCATGGACGAACAGACAGACAGACTGGCAGACAAACGGAGAGGTAGACAGACGCGTAAAGATGGTATGTACCACAGGGTATACGACCTGTGAGGCAGTACTCAGAGTGTTCTCTAGATGAACGCACGGACGGACGCATGGAGGAACAGACAGACAGACTGGCAGACAGATGGACAGGTAAACGAAAGAGTAAAGCGGGTATGTACCACCGGGTATACGACGCGCGAGATGGCGGTACTTAGAGTGTTCTCTAGATGAACGCACGGACGGACGCATAAACCAACAGACAGACAGACTGGCAGACAGACGTACAGGTAGATGGACGCGTAAAGCGGGTATGTGCCCCAGGGTATATGACGCGCGAGATGGCGGTACTCAGAGTAATCTCTAGATTGACGCACGAACGGACGCATGGACGGAAAGACAGACAGACTGCAGACAGATAGACAGAAAGACGGAAGCGTAAAGCGCGTATTTGCAACAGGGTATACGACGCGCGAAATGGCGGTACTCAGAGTGTTCTCTAGATTCACGCACAAACGGATGCATGAACGGAGAGACAGACAGAAGGACATGTAGACAGACGTGTAAAGGGGCTATGTGCCACAGGGTATTCGAGATGGCGGTAGTTTGTGTATTCTCTAGATTGACGCACGGACGGACGCACAGACGGACAGACAGACTGGCAGAGAGACGGACAGGTAGACGGACGTGGAAAGTGGCTATGTGCCACAGGGTATGCGAGAAGGCGGTACTTTGCGTGTTCTCTAGATGGACGTATGGACGGACGCACGGACGGACAGACAGACAGACAGACAGACTGGCAGACAGAGGGACAGGTAGACGGACGTGTAAGGTGGCTATGTGCCACAGGGTATGCGAGAAGGCGGTACTTTGAGTGTTCTCTAGGTGGACGCACGGACAGACGCACGGTCGGACAGACAGACAGACTGGCAGACAGACGGTCAGGTAGACGGACGTGTAAAGTGGCTATGTGCCACAGGGTATTCGAGATGGCGGTACTTTGAGTGTTCTCTAGATGGACGCACCGACGGACGCACGGACGGACAGACAGACAGACTGGCAGACAGAGGGACAGGTAGACCGACGTGTAAAGTTGCTATGTGCACAGGGTATGCGAGATGGCGGTACTCAAAGTAATCTCTAGATTGACGCACGAACGGACGCATGGATGGAGAAACAGACAGACTGGCAGACAGCTGGACAAGTAGACGGACGTGTAAAGCGACTATGTGCCACAGGGTAGGCGAGATGGCGGTACTTTGAGTGTTCTCCAGATGGACGCACGGACAGACCCACGGACGGACAGTAAGACTGGCAGACAGACGGACAGTTAGACGGACGTGTAAAGCAGCTATGTGCCACAGGGTATGCGAGATGGCGGTGCTTCGAGTGTTCTCCAGATGGACGCACGGACGGATGCACGGATGGACAGACAGACAGAATGGCAGACGGACAGGTAGACGGACGTGTAAAGTGGCTATGTGCCACAGGGTATGCGAGATGGCGGTACTTTGAGTGTTCCCTAGATGGACGCACGGACGGACGCACGGACGGACAGAAAGACAGACTGGCAGAAAGACGGTCCGGTAGACGGACGTGCAAAGTGGCTATGTGCCACAGGGCATGCGAGAAGGCGGTACTTTGTGTGTTCTCTAGATGGACGCATGGAGGGACGCACAGACGGACAGACAGACGGACAGGCAGGCAGACGCACAGGTAGACGGACGTGTAAATCGGCTATGTGCCACAGGGTATGCGAGATGGCGGTACTTTAAGTGTTCATAGATGGACGTACGGACGGACGCACGGACGGACAGACATACAGTTTGGCAGATAGACGGACAGGCAGACGGACGTAAAAAGTGGCTATGTGCCACAGGGTATGCGAGATGGCGGTACTTTGAGTGATCTCTAGATGGATGCACGGACGGACAGACAGACTGGCAGACAGAGGGACAGGTAGACGGACGTGCAAAGCGGCTATGTGCCACAGGGTATGCGAGATGGCGGTACTTTGAGTGTTCTCTAGATGGACGCACCGACGGACGCACGGATGGACAGACAGACAGACTGGCAGACAGATGGACAAGTAGATGGACTTGTAAAGCAGCTATGTGCCACAGGGTATACGACGCGCGAGATGGCGGTACTCAGAGTAATCTCTAGATTGACGCACGAACGGACGCATGGACGAAGAGACATACAGACTTGCAGACATACGGACAGGTAGACGGACGTGTAAAGTGGCTATGTGCCACAGGGTATGCAAGTCCGGTACTTTGAGTGTTCTCCAGATGGACGCACGGACGGACGCATGGACAAACAGACAGACAGACTGGCAGACAGACGGACAGGTAGACGGACGCGTAAAGCGGGTACGTGCCACAGGGTATGCGAGATGGCGGTGCTTTGAGTGTTCTCTAGATGGACGCACGGAAGGACAAACAGACAGACTGGCAGACAGACGGACAGGTAGAAGGTCGTGTAAAGTGGCTATGTGCCACAGGGTATGCGAGATGGCAGTACTTTGAGTGTTCTCTAGATGGACGCAAGGACGGACGCACGGACGGACAGACGGACAGGCTGGCAGACAAACGAACAGGTAGACAGACGTGTAAAGTGGCTATGTGCCACAAGGTATGCGAGGTGGCAGTACTTTGAGTGTTCTTTAGAGAGACGCATGGACGGACGCACGGACAACCAGACAGACAGACTGGCAAACAGATGGACAGGTAGACGGAAATGTAAAAAGTCTATGTGCCACAGGGTATGCGAGATGGCGGTACTTTGAGTGTTCTCTAGATGGACGCACGGAAGGACGCTCGGACGGACAGACAGACAGACTGGCAGACAGACGGACAGGTAGACGGACGTGTAAAGTGGCTATGGGCCACAGGGTATGCAAGATGGCGGTACTTTGATTGTTCTCTAGATAGACGCATGGACGGACGCACGGACGGACATACAGACAGACTGGAAGAAAGACGGTCCGGTAGACGGACGTGTAAAGTGGCTATGTGCCACAGGGTATGCGAGATGGCGGTACTTTGTGTGTTCTCTAGATGGACGCATGGAGGGACGCATGGACGGACAGACATACAGACTGGCAGATAGAGGGACAGGTAGACGGACGTAAAAAGTGGCTATTTGCCACAGGGTATGCGAGATGGCCGTACTTTGAGTGATCTCTAGATGGACGCACGGAGGGACGCACGGACGGACAGACAGACTGGCAGACAGAGGGACAGGTAGACGGACGTGTAAAGCGGCTATGTGCCACAGGGTATGCGAGATGGCCGTACTTTGAGTGATCTCTAGATGGACGCACGGACGGACGCATGGACGGACAGACAGACTGGCAGACAGAGGGACAAGTAGACGGACGTGTAAAGCAGCTATGTGCCACAGGGTATACGACGCTGGAGATGGCGGTACTCAGAGTAGTCTCTAGATTGACGCACGAACGGACGCATGGACAGAAAGACAGAAAGACTGCAGACAGACAGACAGAAAGACGGAAGCGTAAAGCGGGTATTTCAACAGGGTATACGACGCGCGAAATGGCGGTACTCAGAGTGTTCTCTAGATTGACGCACAAACGGATGCATGGACGGAGAGACAGACAGAAGGACAGGTAGACAGACGTGTAAAGGGGCTATGTGCCACAGGGTATTCGAGAACTGCGGTAGTTTGAGTGTTCTCTAGGTTGACGCACGGACGGACGCACAGACGGACAGACAGACTGGCAGACAGACGGACAGGTAGACGGACGTGGAAAGTGGCTATGTGCCACAAGGTATGCGAGAAGGCGGTACTTTGAGTGTTCTCTAGATGGACGTACGAACGGACGCACGGACGGACAGACATACAGACTGGCATATAGACGGACAGGTAGACGGACGTAAAATGTGGCTATGTGCCACAGGGTATGCGAGATGGCGGTACTTTGAGTGTTCTCTAGATGGACGCACCGACGGACGCACGGACGGACAGACAGACAGACTGGCAGACAGAGGGACAGATAGACCGACGTGTAAAGTTGCTATGTGCACAGGGTATGCGAGATGGCGGTACTCAAAGTAATCTCTAGATTGACGCACGAACGGACGCATGGATGGAGAAACAGACAGACTGGCAGACAGACGGACAAGTAGACGGACGTGTAAAGCGACTATGTGCCACAGGGTAGGCGAGATGGCGGTACATGGAGTGTTCTCCAGATGGACGCACGGATGGACGCATGGAGGAACAGACAGACAGACTGGCAGACAGACGGAGAAGTAGACGGACGTGTAAAGTGGCTATGTGCCACAAGGTATGCGAGATGGCGGTAATTTGAGTGTTCTCTAGATGGACGCACGGACAGACGCACGGACGGACAGTAAGACTGGCAGACAGACGGACAGGTAGACGGACGTGTAAAGTGGCTATGTGCCACAGGGTATGCGAGATGACGGTAGTTTGAGTGTTCTCCAGATGGACGCACGGATGGACGCATTGACGAACAGACAGACAGACTGGCAGACAAACGGAGAGGTAGACAGACGCGTAAAGATGGTATGTACCACACGGTATACGACGCGTGAGATGGCAGTACTCAGTGTGTTCTCTAGATGAACGCACGGACGGACGCATGGAGGAACAGACAGACAGACTGGCAGACAGACGGACAGGTAAACGAAAGAGTAAAGCGGGTATGTACCACAGGGTATACGACGCGCGAGATGACGGTACTTAGTGTTCTCTAGATGAACGCACGGACAGACGCATGAATGAACAGACAGGCAGACTGGAAGACAGACGGACAGGTAGACGGACGCGTAAAGCGGGTATGTGCCCCAGGGTATACGAGGCGCGAGATGGCGGCACTCAGAGTAATCTCTAGATTGACGCATGAACGGACGCATGGACGGAAAGACAGACTGTAAACAGACAGACAGAAAGACGGACGTGTAAAGTGGCTATGTGCCACAGGGTATGCGAGATTGCTGTACTTTGAGTGTTCTATAGATGGACGCACGGATTGACGCATGGACGAACAGACAGACAGATTGGCAGGCAGACGGACAGGTAGACGGACGCGTAAAGCGGGTATTTGCCACAGGGCATACGACGCGCGAAATGGCGGTACTCAGAGTGTTCTCTAGATTGACGCACAAACGGATGCATGGATGGAGAGACAGACAGAAGGACAGGTAGACAGACGTGTAAAGCGGCTATGTGCCACAGGGTATTCGAGATGGCGGTAGTTTGAGTGTTCTCTAGATGGACGCACGGACGGCCGCACGGACGAACAGACAGACAGACTGGGAGACAGACGGACAGGAAGACGGACGTGTAAAGTGGCTATGTGCCACAGGGTATGCGAGATAGCGGTACTTTGAGTGTTCTCTAGATGGACGCATGGACAGACGCACGGACGAACAGACAGACAGACTGGCAAACAGATGGACAAGTAGACGGACGTGTAAAGTGGCTATGTGCCCCAGGGTATGCGAGATGGCGGTATTTTGAGTGTTCTGTAGATGGACGCACGGACGGACACACGGACGAACAGACTGACAGACTGGCAGACAGACGGACAGGTGGACGGACGTGTAAAGTGGCTATGTGCCACTAGGTATGCGAGATGGCGGTACTTTGAGTGTTCTCGAAATGGACGAACGGACGGACGCACGGACGGACAGACAGACAGACTGGCAGACAGACGGACAGGTAGACGGACGTGTAAAGCGGCTATGTGCCACAGGGTATGCAAGTTGGCTGTACTCAGAGTGTTCTCAAGATTGACGCATGAACGGACGCATGGACGGAGAGACAGACAGATTGGCAGACAGACGGACAGGTAGACGGACGTGTAAAGCGGCTATGTGCCACAGGGTATTCGATAAGGCGCTACTTTGAGTGTTCTCTAGATTGACGCACGAACAGACGCATGGACGAAGAACATACAGACTTGCAGACATACGGACAGGTAGACGGACGTGTAAAGTGGCTATGTGCCACAGGGTATGCAAGTTGCCGGTACTTTGAGTGTTCTCCAGATGGACGCACGGACAGACGCATGGACAAAGAGACAGACAGACTGGCAGACAGACGGACAGGTAGACAGACGTGTAAGTGGCTATGCGCCACGGGGTATGCGGGATGGTGGTACTTTGAGTGTTCTCTAGATGGATGCACGGATGGACGCATGGACGAACAGACAGACAGACTGGCAGACAGACGAACAGGTAGACGGACGCGTAAAGCGGGTACGTGCCACAGGGTATGCGAGATGGCGGTACTTTGAGTGTTCTCTAGATGGACGCACGGAAGGGCAAACAGACAGACTGGCAGACAGACGGACAGGTAGAGGGTCGTGTAAAGTGGCTATGTGCCACAGGGTATGCGAGATGGCGGTACTTTGAGTGTTCTCTAGATGAACGGAAGGATGGACGCACGGTCGAACAGACGGACAGGCTGGCAGACAAACGGACAGGTAGAGAGACGTGTAAAGTGGCTATGTGCCACAAGGTATGCGAGGTGGCAGTACTTTGAGTGTTCTCCAGATGGACGCACGGATGGACGCATGGACGAACAGACAGACAGACTGGCAGACAGATGGAGAAGTAGACGGACGTGTAAAGTGGCTATGTGCACAGGGTATGCGAGATGGCGGTACTCAAAGTAATCTCTAGATTGATGCACGAATGGACGCATGGACGGAG
This sequence comes from Rhipicephalus microplus, assembly GCF_043290135.1. Taxonomy (NCBI): domain Eukaryota; kingdom Metazoa; phylum Arthropoda; class Arachnida; order Ixodida; family Ixodidae; genus Rhipicephalus; species Rhipicephalus microplus. The sequence goes on along the minus strand of NW_027464586.1, from coordinate 9,845,050 downwards.
AGACAGACAGACTGGCAGACAGACGGACAAGTAGACGGACGTGTAAAGCGACTATGTGCCACAGGGTAGGCGAGATGACGGTACTTTGAGTGTTCTCCAGATGGACGCACGGATGGACGCACGGACGGACAGATATACAGACTGGCAGATAGACGGACAGGTAGATGGACGTAAAAAGTGGCTATGTGCCACAGGGTATGCGAGATGGCGGCACTTTGAGTGTTCTCTACATGAACGCACCGACGGACGCACGGATGGACGGACAGACAGACTGGCAGACAGACGGACAAGTAGACGGACTTGTAAAGCAGCTATGTGCCACACGGTATACGACGCGCGAGATGGCGGTAGTCAGAGTAATCTCTAGATTGACGCACGAACGGACGCATGGACGGAAGAACAGACAGACTGGCAGACAGACGGAAAGGTAGACGGACGTGTAAAGCGACTATGTGCCACAGGGTATGCGAGATGACGGTACTTTGAGTGTTCTCCAGATGAACGCACGGATGGACGCATTGACGAACAGACAGACAGACTGGCAGGCAGACGGACAGGTAGACGGACGCGTAAAGCGGGTATTTGCCACAGGGCATACGACGCGCGAAATGGCGGTACTCAGAGTGTTCTCTAGATTGATGCACAAACGGATGCATGGACGGAGAGACAGACAGAAGGACAGGTAGACAGACGTGTAAAGCGGCTATGTGCCACAGGGTATGCGAGATGGCGGTACTCAAAGTAATCTCTAGATTGACGCACGAACGGACGCATGGATGGAGAAACAGACAGACTGGCAGACAGACGGACAAGTAGACGGACGTGTAAAGCGACTATGTGCCACAGGGTAGGCGAGATGGCGGTACATGGAGTGTTCTCCAGATGGACGCACGGATGGACGCATGGAGGAACAGACAGACAGACTGGCAGACAGACGGAGAAGTAGACGGACGTGTAAAGTGGCTATGTGCCACAAGGTATGCGAGATGGCGGTAATTTGAGTGTTCTCTAGATGGACGCACGGACAGACGCACGGACGGACAGTAAGACTGGCAGACAGACGGACAGGTAGACGGACGTGTAAAGTGGCTATGTGCCACAGGGTATGCGAGATGACGGTAGTTTGAGTGTTCTCCAGATGGACGCACGGATGGACGCATTGACGAACAGACAGACAGACTGGCAGACAAACGGAGAGGTAGACAGACGCGTAAAGATGGTATGTACCACACGGTATACGACGCGTGAGATGGCAGTACTCAGTGTGTTCTCTAGATGAACGCACGGACGGACGCATGGAGGAACAGACAGACAGACTGGCAGACAGACGGACAGGTAAACGAAAGAGTAAAGCGGGTATGTACCACAGGGTATACGACGCGCGAGATGACGGTACTTAGTGTTCTCTAGATGAACGCACGGACAGACGCATGAATGAACAGACAGGCAGACTGGAAGACAGACGGACAGGTAGACGGACGCGTAAAGCGGGTATGTGCCCCAGGGTATACGAGGCGCGAGATGGCGGCACTCAGAGTAATCTCTAGATTGACGCATGAACGGACGCATGGACGGAAAGACAGACTGTAAACAGACAGACAGAAAGACGGACGTGTAAAGTGGCTATGTGCCACAGGGTATGCGAGATTGCTGTACTTTGAGTGTTCTATAGATGGACGCACGGATTGACGCATGGACGAACAGACAGACAGATTGGCAGGCAGACGGACAGGTAGACGGACGCGTAAAGCGGGTATTTGCCACACAGGGCATACGACGCGCGAAATGGCGGTACTCAGAGTGTTCTCTAGATTGACGCACAAACGGATGCATGGATGGAGAGACAGACAGAAGGACAGGTAGACAGACGTGTAAAGCGGCTATGTGCCACAGGGTATTCGAGATGGCGGTAGTTTGAGTGTTCTCTAGATTGACGCACGGAAAGACGCAAGGACGGACAGACAGACTGTCAGACAGACGGACAGGTAGACGGACGTGTAAAGTGGCTATGTGGCACAGGGTATGGGAGATGGTGGTACTTTGAGTGTTCTCTAGATGGACGCACGGACGGCCGCACGGACGAACAGACAGACAGACTGGGAGACAGACGGACAGGAAGACGGACGTGTAAAGTGGCTATGTGCCACAGGGTATGCGAGATAGCGGTACTTTGAGTGTTCTCTAGATGGACGCATGGACAGACGCACGGACGAACAGACAGACAGACTGGCAAACAGATGGACAAGTAGACGGACGTGTAAAGTGGCTATGTGCCCCAGGGTATGCGAGATGGCGGTATTTTGAGTGTTCTGTAGATGGACGCACGGACGGACACACGGACGAACAGACTGACAGACTGGCAGACAGACGGACAGGTGGACGGACGTGTAAAGTGGCTATGTGCCACTAGGTATGCGAGATGGCGGTACTTTGAGTGTTCTCGAAATGGACGAACGGACGGACGCACGGACGGACAGACAGACAGACTGGCAGACAGACGGACAGGTAGACGGACGTGTAAAGCGGCTATGTGCCACAGGGTATGCAAGTTGGCGGTACTCAGAGTGTTCTCAAGATTGACGCATGAACGGACGCATGGACGGAGAGACAGACAGATTGGCAGACAGACGGACAGGTAGACGGACGTGTAAAGCGGCTATGTGCCACAGGGTATTCGATAAGGCGCTACTTTGAGTGTTCTCTAGATTGACGCACGAACAGACGCATGGACGAAGAACATACAGACTTGCAGACATACGGACAGGTAGACGGACGTGTAAAGTGGCTATGGGCCACAGGGTATGCAAGATGGCGGTACTTTGATTGTTCTCTAGATAGACGCATGGACGGACGCACGGACGGACATACAGACAGACTGGAAGAAAGACGGTCCGGTAGACGGACGTGTAAAGTGGCTATGTGCCACAGGGTATGCGAGATGGCGGTACTTTGTGTGTTCTCTAGATGGACGCATGGAGGGACGCATGGACGGACAGACATACAGACTGGCAGATAGAGGGACAGGTAGACGGACGTAAAAAGTGGCTATTTGCCACAGGGTATGCGAGATGGCCGTACTTTGAGTGATCTCTAGATGGACGCACGGAGGGACGCACGGACGGACAGACAGACTGGCAGACAGAGGGACAGGTAGACGGACGTGTAAAGCGGCTATGTGCCACAGGGTATGCGAGATGGCCGTACTTTGAGTGATCTCTAGATGGACGCACGGACGGACGCATGGACGGACAGACAGACTGGCAGACAGAGGGACAAGTAGACGGACGTGTAAAGCAGCTATGTGCCACAGGGTATACGACGCTGGAGATGGCGGTACTCAGAGTAGTCTCTAGATTGACGCACGAACGGACGCATGGACAGAAAGACAGAAAGACTGCAGACAGACAGACAGAAAGACGGAAGCGTAAAGCGGGTATTTCAACAGGGTATACGACGCGCGAAATGGCGGTACTCAGAGTGTTCTCTAGATTGACGCACAAACGGATGCATGGACGGAGAGACAGACAGAAGGACAGGTAGACAGACGTGTAAAGGGGCTATGTGCCACAGGGTATTCGAGAACTGCGGTAGTTTGAGTGTTCTCTAGGTTGACGCACGGACGGACGCACAGACGGACAGACAGACTGGCAGACAGACGGACAGGTAGACGGACGTGGAAAGTGGCTATGTGCCACAAGGTATGCGAGAAGGCGGTACTTTGAGTGTTCTCTAGATGGACGTACGAACGGACGCACGGACGGACAGACATACAGACTGGCATATAGACGGACAGGTAGACGGACGTAAAATGTGGCTATGTGCCACAGGGTATGCGAGATGGCGGTACTTTGAGTGTTCTCTAGATGGACGCACCGACGGACGCACGGACGGACAGACAGACAGACTGGCAGACAGAGGGACAGATAGACCGACGTGTAAAGTTGCTATGTGCACAGGGTATGCGAGATGGCGGTACTCAAAGTAATCTCTAGATTGACGCACGAACGGACGCATGGATGGAGAAACAGACAGACTGGCAGACAGACGGACAAGTAGACGGACGTGTAAAGCGACTATGTGCCACAGGGTAGGCGAGATGGCGGTACATGGAGTGTTCTCCAGATGGACGCACGGATGGACGCATGGAGGAACAGACAGACAGACTGGCAGACAGACGGAGAAGTAGACGGACGTGTAAAGTGGCTATGTGCCACAAGGTATGCGAGATGGCGGTAATTTGAGTGTTCTCTAGATGGACGCACGGACAGACGCACGGACGGACAGTAAGACTGGCAGACAGACGGACAGGTAGACGGACGTGTAAAGTGGCTATGTGCCACAGGGTATGCGAGATGACGGTAGTTTGAGTGTTCTCCAGATGGACGCACGGATGGACGCATTGACGAACAGACAGACAGACTGGCAGACAAACGGAGAGGTAGACAGACGCGTAAAGATGGTATGTACCACACGGTATACGACGCGTGAGATGGCAGTACTCAGTGTGTTCTCTAGATGAACGCACGGACGGACGCATGGAGGAACAGACAGACAGACTGGCAGACAGACGGACAGGTAAACGAAAGAGTAAAGCGGGTATGTACCACAGGGTATACGACGCGCGAGATGACGGTACTTAGTGTTCTCTAGATGAACGCACGGACAGACGCATGAATGAACAGACAGGCAGACTGGAAGACAGACGGACAGGTAGACGGACGCGTAAAGCGGGTATGTGCCCCAGGGTATACGAGGCGCGAGATGGCGGCACTCAGAGTAATCTCTAGATTGACGCATGAACGGACGCATGGACGGAAAGACAGACTGTAAACAGACAGACAGAAAGACGGACGTGTAAAGTGGCTATGTGCCACAGGGTATGCGAGATTGCTGTACTTTGAGTGTTCTATAGATGGACGCACGGATTGACGCATGGACGAACAGACAGACAGATTGGCAGGCAGACGGACAGGTAGACGGACGCGTAAAGCGGGTATTTGCCACAGGGCATACGACGCGCGAAATGGCGGTACTCAGAGTGTTCTCTAGATTGACGCACAAACGGATGCATGGATGGAGAGACAGACAGAAGGACAGGTAGACAGACGTGTAAAGCGGCTATGTGCCACAGGGTATTCGAGATGGCGGTAGTTTGAGTGTTCTCTAGATGGACGCACGGACGGCCGCACGGACGAACAGACAGACAGACTGGGAGACAGACGGACAGGAAGACGGACGTGTAAAGTGGCTATGTGCCACAGGGTATGCGAGATAGCGGTACTTTGAGTGTTCTCTAGATGGACGCATGGACAGACGCACGGACGAACAGACAGACAGACTGGCAAACAGATGGACAAGTAGACGGACGTGTAAAGTGGCTATGTGCCCCAGGGTATGCGAGATGGCGGTATTTTGAGTGTTCTGTAGATGGACGCACGGACGGACACACGGACGAACAGACTGACAGACTGGCAGACAGACGGACAGGTGGACGGACGTGTAAAGTGGCTATGTGCCACTAGGTATGCGAGATGGCGGTACTTTGAGTGTTCTCGAAATGGACGAACGGACGGACGCACGGACGGACAGACAGACAGACTGGCAGACAGACGGACAGGTAGACGGACGTGTAAAGCGGCTATGTGCCACAGGGTATGCAAGTTGGCTGTACTCAGAGTGTTCTCAAGATTGACGCATGAACGGACGCATGGACGGAGAGACAGACAGATTGGCAGACAGACGGACAGGTAGACGGACGTGTAAAGCGGCTATGTGCCACAGGGTATTCGATAAGGCGCTACTTTGAGTGTTCTCTAGATTGACGCACGAACAGACGCATGGACGAAGAACATACAGACTTGCAGACATACGGACAGGTAGACGGACGTGTAAAGTGGCTATGTGCCACAGGGTATGCAAGTTGCCGGTACTTTGAGTGTTCTCCAGATGGACGCACGGACAGACGCATGGACAAAGAGACAGACAGACTGGCAGACAGACGGACAGGTAGACAGACGTGTAAGTGGCTATGCGCCACGGGGTATGCGGGATGGTGGTACTTTGAGTGTTCTCTAGATGGATGCACGGATGGACGCATGGACGAACAGACAGACAGACTGGCAGACAGACGAACAGGTAGACGGACGCGTAAAGCGGGTACGTGCCACAGGGTATGCGAGATGGCGGTACTTTGAGTGTTCTCTAGATGGACGCACGGAAGGGCAAACAGACAGACTGGCAGACAGACGGACAGGTAGAGGGTCGTGTAAAGTGGCTATGTGCCACAGGGTATGCGAGATGGCGGTACTTTGAGTGTTCTCTAGATGAACGGAAGGATGGACGCACGGTCGAACAGACGGACAGGCTGGCAGACAAACGGACAGGTAGAGAGACGTGTAAAGTGGCTATGTGCCACAAGGTATGCGAGGTGGCAGTACTTTGAGTGTTCTCCAGATGGACGCACGGATGGACGCATGGACGAACAGACAGACAGACTGGCAGACAGATGGAGAAGTAGACGGACGTGTAAAGTGGCTATGTGCACAGGGTATGCGAGATGGCGGTACTCAAAGTAATCTCTAGATTGATGCACGAATGGACGCATGGACGGAGAGACAGACAGACTGGCAGACAGACGGACAAGTAGACGGACGTGTAAAGCGACTATGTGCCACAGGGTAGGCGAGATGACGGTACTTTGAGTGTTCTCCAGATGGACGCACGGATGGACGCACGGACGGACAGATATACAGACTGGCAGATAGACGGACAGGTAGATGGACGTAAAAAGTGGCTATGTGCCACAGGGTATGCGAGATGGCGGCACTTTGAGTGTTCTCTACATGAACGCACCGACGGACGCACGGATGGACGGACAGACAGACTGGCAGACAGACGGACAAGTAGACGGACTTGTAAAGCAGCTATGTGCCACACGGTATACGACGCGCGAGATGGCGGTAGTCAGAGTAATCTCTAGATTGACGCACGAACGGACGCATGGACGGAAGAACAGACAGACTGGCAGACAGACGGAAAGGTAGACGGACGTGTAAAGCGACTATGTGCCACAGGGTATGCGAGATGACGGTACTTTGAGTGTTCTCCAGATGAACGCACGGATGGACGCATTGACGAACAGACAGACAGACTGGCAGGCAGACGGACAGGTAGACGGACGCGTAAAGCGGGTATTTGCCACAGGGCATACGACGCGCGAAATGGCGGTACTCAGAGTGTTCTCTAGATTGATGCACAAACGGATGCATGGACGGAGAGACAGACAGAAGGACAGGTAGACAGACGTGTAAAGCGGCTATGTGCCACAGGGTATGCGAGATGGCGGTACTCAAAGTAATCTCTAGATTGACGCACGAACGGACGCATGGATGGAGAAACAGACAGACTGGCAGACAGACGGACAAGTAGACGGACGTGTAAAGCGACTATGTGCCACAGGGTAGGCGAGATGGCGGTACATGGAGTGTTCTCCAGATGGACGCACGGATGGACGCATGGAGGAACAGACAGACAGACTGGCAGACAGACGGAGAAGTAGACGGACGTGTAAAGTGGCTATGTGCCACAAGGTATGCGAGATGGCGGTAATTTGAGTGTTCTCTAGATGGACGCACGGACAGACGCACGGACGGACAGTAAGACTGGCAGACAGACGGACAGGTAGACGGACGTGTAAAGTGGCTATGTGCCACAGGGTATGCGAGATGACGGTAGTTTGAGTGTTCTCCAGATGGACGCACGGATGGACGCATTGACGAACAGACAGACAGACTGGCAGACAAACGGAGAGGTAGACAGACGCGTAAAGATGGTATGTACCACACGGTATACGACGCGTGAGATGGCAGTACTCAGTGTGTTCTCTAGATGAACGCACGGACGGACGCATGGAGGAACAGACAGACAGACTGGCAGACAGACGGACAGGTAAACGAAAGAGTAAAGCGGGTATGTACCACAGGGTATACGACGCGCGAGATGACGGTACTTAGTGTTCTCTAGATGAACGCACGGACAGACGCATGAATGAACAGACAGGCAGACTGGAAGACAGACGGACAGGTAGACGGACGCGTAAAGCGGGTATGTGCCCCAGGGTATACGAGGCGCGAGATGGCGGCACTCAGAGTAATCTCTAGATTGACGCATGAACGGACGCATGGACGGAAAGACAGACTGTAAACAGACAGACAGAAAGACGGACGTGTAAAGTGGCTATGTGCCACAGGGTATGCGAGATTGCTGTACTTTGAGTGTTCTATAGATGGACGCACGGATTGACGCATGGACGAACAGACAGACAGATTGGCAGGCAGACGGACAGGTAGACGGACGCGTAAAGCGGGTATTTGCCACACAGGGCATACGACGCGCGAAATGGCGGTACTCAGAGTGTTCTCTAGATTGACGCACAAACGGATGCATGGATGGAGAGACAGACAGAAGGACAGGTAGACAGACGTGTAAAGCGGCTATGTGCCACAGGGTATTCGAGATGGCGGTAGTTTGAGTGTTCTCTAGATTGACGCACGGAAAGACGCAAGGACGGACAGACAGACTGTCAGACAGACGGACAGGTAGACGGACGTGTAAAGTGGCTATGTGGCACAGGGTATGGGAGATGGTGGTACTTTGAGTGTTCTCTAGATGGACGCACGGACGGCCGCACGGACGAACAGACAGACAGACTGGGAGACAGACGGACAGGAAGACGGACGTGTAAAGTGGCTATGTGCCACAGGGTATGCGAGATAGCGGTACTTTGAGTGTTCTCTAGATGGACGCATGGACAGACGCACGGACGAACAGACAGACAGACTGGCAAACAGATGGACAAGTAGACGGACGTGTAAAGTGGCTATGTGCCCCAGGGTATGCGAGATGGCGGTATTTTGAGTGTTCTGTAGATGGACGCACGGACGGACACACGGACGAACAGACTGACAGACTGGCAGACAGACGGACAGGTGGACGGACGTGTAAAGTGGCTATGTGCCACTAGGTATGCGAGATGGCGGTACTTTGAGTGTTCTCGAAATGGACGAACGGACGGACGCACGGACGGACAGACAGACAGACTGGCAGACAGACGGACAGGTAGACGGACGTGTAAAGCGGCTATGTGCCACAGGGTATGCAAGTTGGCGGTACTCAGAGTGTTCTCAAGATTGACGCATGAACGGACGCATGGACGGAGAGACAGACAGATTGGCAGACAGACGGACAGGTAGACGGACGTGTAAAGCGGCTATGTGCCACAGGGTATTCGATAAGGCGCTACTTTGAGTGTTCTCTAGATTGACGCACGAACAGACGCATGGACGAAGAACATACAGACTTGCAGACATACGGACAGGTAGACGGACGTGTAAAGTGGCTATGGGCCACAGGGTATGCAAGATGGCGGTACTTTGATTGTTCTCTAGATAGACGCATGGACGGACGCACGGACGGACATACAGACAGACTGGAAGAAAGACGGTCCGGTAGACGGACGTGTAAAGTGGCTATGTGCCACAGGGTATGCGAGATGGCGGTACTTTGTGTGTTCTCTAGATGGACGCATGGAGGGACGCATGGACGGACAGACATACAGACTGGCAGATAGAGGGACAGGTAGACGGACGTAAAAAGTGGCTATTTGCCACAGGGTATGCGAGATGGCCGTACTTTGAGTGATCTCTAGATGGACGCACGGAGGGACGCACGGACGGACAGACAGACTGGCAGACAGAGGGACAGGTAGACGGACGTGTAAAGCGGCTATGTGCCACAGGGTATGCGAGATGGCCGTACTTTGAGTGATCTCTAGATGGACGCACGGACGGACGCATGGACGGACAGACAGACTGGCAGACAGAGGGACAAGTAGACGGACGTGTAAAGCAGCTATGTGCCACAGGGTATACGACGCTGGAGATGGCGGTACTCAGAGTAGTCTCTAGATTGACGCACGAACGGACGCATGGACAGAAAGACAGAAAGACTGCAGACAGACAGACAGAAAGACGGAAGCGTAAAGCGGGTATTTCAACAGGGTATACGACGCGCGAAATGGCGGTACTCAGAGTGTTCTCTAGATTGACGCACAAACGGATGCATGGACGGAGAGACAGACAGAAGGACAGGTAGACAGACGTGTAAAGGGGCTATGTGCCACAGGGTATTCGAGAACTGCGGTAGTTTGAGTGTTCTCTAGGTTGACGCACGGACGGACGCACAGACGGACAGACAGACTGGCAGACAGACGGACAGGTAGACGGACGTGGAAAGTGGCTATGTGCCACAAGGTATGCGAGAAGGCGGTACTTTGAGTGTTCTCTAGATGGACGTACGAACGGACGCACGGACGGACAGACATACAGACTGGCATATAGACGGACAGGTAGACGGACGTAAAATGTGGCTATGTGCCACAGGGTATGCGAGATGGCGGTACTTTGAGTGTTCTCTAGATGGACGCACCGACGGACGCACGGACGGACAGACAGACAGACTGGCAGACAGAGGGACAGATAGACCGACGTGTAAAGTTGCTATGTGCACAGGGTATGCGAGATGGCGGTACTCAAAGTAATCTCTAGATTGACGCACGAACGGACGCATGGATGGAGAAACAGACAGACTGGCAGACAGACGGACAAGTAGACGGACGTGTAAAGCGACTATGTGCCACAGGGTAGGCGAGATGGCGGTACATGGAGTGTTCTCCAGATGGACGCACGGATGGACGCATGGAGGAACAGACAGACAGACTGGCAGACAGACGGAGAAGTAGACGGACGTGTAAAGTGGCTATGTGCCACAAGGTATGCGAGATGGCGGTAATTTGAGTGTTCTCTAGATGGACGCACGGACAGACGCACGGACGGACAGTAAGACTGGCAGACAGACGGACAGGTAGACGGACGTGTAAAGTGGCTATGTGCCACAGGGTATGCGAGATGACGGTAGTTTGAGTGTTCTCCAGATGGACGCACGGATGGACGCATTGACGAACAGACAGACAGACTGGCAGACAAACGGAGAGGTAGACAGACGCGTAAAGATGGTATGTACCACACGGTATACGACGCGTGAGATGGCAGTACTCAGTGTGTTCTCTAGATGAACGCACGGACGGACGCATGGAGGAACAGACAGACAGACTGGCAGACAGACGGACAGGTAAACGAAAGAGTAAAGCGGGTATGTACCACAGGGTATACGACGCGCGAGATGACGGTACTTAGTGTTCTCTAGATGAACGCACGGACAGACGCATGAATGAACAGACAGGCAGACTGGAAGACAGACGGACAGGTAGACGGACGCGTAAAGCGGGTATGTGCCCCAGGGTATACGAGGCGCGAGATGGCGGCACTCAGAGTAATCTCTAGATTGACGCATGAACGGACGCATGGACGGAAAGACAGACTGTAAACAGACAGACAGAAAGACGGACGTGTAAAGTGGCTATGTGCCACAGGGTATGCGAGATTGCTGTACTTTGAGTGTTCTATAGATGGACGCACGGATTGACGCATGGACGAACAGACAGACAGATTGGCAGGCAGACGGACAGGTAGACGGACGCGTAAAGCGGGTATTTGCCACAGGGCATACGACGCGCGAAATGGCGGTACTCAGAGTGTTCTCTAGATTGACGCACAAACGGATGCATGGATGGAGAGACAGACAGAAGGACAGGTAGACAGACGTGTAAAGCGGCTATGTGCCACAGGGTATTCGAGATGGCGGTAGTTTGAGTGTTCTCTAGATTGACGCACGGAAAGACGCAAGGACGGACAGACAGACTGTCAGACAGACGGACAGGTAGACGGACGTGTAAAGTGGCTATGTGGCACAGGGTATGGGAGATGGTGGTACTTTGAGTGTTCTCTAGATGGACGCACGGACGGCCGCACGGACGAACAGACAGACAGACTGGGAGACAGACGGACAGGAAGACGGACGTGTAAAGTGGCTATGTGCCACAGGGTATGCGAGATAGCGGTACTTTGAGTGTTCTCTAGATGGACGCATGGACAGACGCACGGACGAACAGACAGACAGACTGGCAAACAGATGGACAAGTAGACGGACGTGTAAAGTGGCTATGTGCCCCAGGGTATGCGAGATGGCGGTATTTTGAGTGTTCTGTAGATGGACGCACGGACGGACACACGGACGAACAGACTGACAGACTGGCAGACAGACGGACAGGTGGACGGACGTGTAAAGTGGCTATGTGCCACTAGGTATGCGAGATGGCGGTACTTTGAGTGTTCTCGAAATGGACGAACGGACGGACGCACGGACGGACAGACAGACAGACTGGCAGACAGACGGACAGGTAGACGGACGTGTAAAGCGGCTATGTGCCACAGGGTATGCAAGTTGGCGGTACTCAGAGTGTTCTCAAGATTGACGCATGAACGGACGCATGGACGGAGAGACAGACAGATTGGCAGACAGACGGACAGGTAGACGGACGTGTAAAGCGGCTATGTGCCACAGGGTATTCGATAAGGCGCTACTTTGAGTGTTCTCTAGATTGACGCACGAACAGACGCATGGACGAAGAACATACAGACTTGCAGACATACGGACAGGTAGACGGACGTGCAAAGTGGCTATGTGCCACAGGGTATGCAAGTTGCCGGTACTTTGAGTGTTCTCCAGATGGACGCACGGACAGACGCATGGACAAAGAGACAGACAGACTGGCAGACAGACGGACAGGTAGACAGACGTGTAAGTGGCTATGCGCCACGGGGTATGCGGGATGGTGGTACTTTGAGTGTTCTCTAGATGGATGCACGGATGGACGCATGGACGAACAGACAGACAGACTGGCAGACAGACGAACAGGTAGACGGACGCGTAAAGCGGGTACGTGCCACAGGGTATGCGAGATGGCGGTACTTTGAGTGTTCTCTAGATGGACGCACGGAAGGGCAAACAGACAGACTGGCAGACAGACGGACAGGTAGAGGGTCGTGTAAAGTGGCTATGTGCCACAGGGTATGCGAGATGGCGGTACTTTGAGTGTTCTCTAGATGAACGGAAGGATGGACGCACGGTCGAACAGACGGACAGGCTGGCAGACAAACGGACAGGTAGAGAGACGTGTAAAGTGGCTATGTGCCACAAGGTATGCGAGGTGGCAGTACTTTGAGTGTTCTCCAGATGGACGCACGGATGGACGCATGGACGAACAGACAGACAGACTGGCAGACAGATGGAGAAGTAGACGGACGTGTAAAGTGGCTATGTGCACAGGGTATGCGAGATGGCGGTACTCAAAGTAATCTCTAGATTGATGCACGAATGGACGCATGGACGGAGAGACAGACAGACTGGCAGACAGACGGACAAGTAGACGGACGTGTAAAGCGACTATGTGCCACAGGGTAGGCGAGATGACGGTACTTTGAGTGTTCTCCAGATGGACGCACGGATGGACGCACGGACGGACAGATATACAGACTGGCAGATAGACGGACAGGTAGATGGACGTAAAAAGTGGCTATGTGCCACAGGGTATGCGAGATGGCGGCACTTTGAGTGTTCTCTACATGAACGCACCGACGGACGCACGGATGGACGGACAGACAGACTGGCAGACAGACGGACAAGTAGACGGACTTGAAAAGCAGCTATGTGCCACAGGGTATACGACGCGCGAGATGGCGGTAGTCAGAGTAATCTCTAGATTGACGCACGAACGGACGCATGGACGGAAGAACAGACAGACTGGCAGACAGACGGAAAGGTAGACGGACGTGTAAAGCGACTATGTGCCACAGGGTATGCGAGATGACGGTACTTTGAGTGTTCTCCAGATGAACGCACGGATGGACGCATTGACGAACAGACAGACAGACTGGCAGGCAGACGGACAGGTAGACGGACGCGTAAAGCGGGTATTTGCCACAGGGCATACGACGCGCGAAATGGCGGTACTCAGAGTGTTCTCTAGATTGATGCACAAACGGATGCATGGACGGAGAGACAGACAGAAGGACAGGTAGACAGACGTGTAAAGCGGCTATGTGCCACAGGGTATGCGAGATGGCGGTACTCAAAGTAATCTCTAGATTGACGCACGAACGGACGCATGGATGGAGAAACAGACAGACTGGCAGACAGACGGACAAGTAGACGGACGTGTAAAGCGACTATGTGCCACAGGGTAGGCGAGATGGCGGTACATGGAGTGTTCTCCAGATGGACGCACGGATGGACGCATGGAGGAACAGACAGACAGACTGGCAGACAGACGGAGAAGTAGACGGACGTGTAAAGTGGCTATGTGCCACAAGGTATGCGAGATGGCGGTAATTTGAGTGTTCTCTAGATGGACGCACGGACAGACGCACGGACGGACAGTAAGACTGGCAGACAGACGGACAGGTAGACGGACGTGTAAAGTGGCTATGTGCCACAGGGTATGCGAGATGACGGTAGTTTGAGTGTTCTCCAGATGGACGCACGGATGGACGCATTGACGAACAGACAGACAGACTGGCAGACAAACGGAGAGGTAGACAGACGCGTAAAGATGGTATGTACCACACGGTATACGACGCGTGAGATGGCAGTACTCAGTGTGTTCTCTAGATGAACGCACGGACGGACGCATGGAGGAACAGACAGACAGACTGGCAGACAGACGGACAGGTAAACGAAAGAGTAAAGCGGGTATGTACCACAGGGTATACGACGCGCGAGATGACGGTACTTAGTGTTCTCTAGATGAACGCACGGACAGACGCATGAATGAACAGACAGGCAGACTGGAAGACAGACGGACAGGTAGACGGACGCGTAAAGCGGGTATGTGCCCCAGGGTATACGAGGCGCGAGATGGCGGCACTCAGAGTAATCTCTAGATTGACGCATGAACGGACGCATGGACGGAAAGACAGACTGTAAACAGACAGACAGAAAGACGGACGTGTAAAGTGGCTATGTGCCACAGGGTATGCGAGATTGCTGTACTTTGAGTGTTCTATAGATGGACGCACGGATTGACGCATGGACGAACAGACAGACAGATTGGCAGGCAGACGGACAGGTAGACGGACGCGTAAAGCGGGTATTTGCCACACAGGGCATACGACGCGCGAAATGGCGGTACTCAGAGTGTTCTCTAGATTGACGCACAAACGGATGCATGGATGGAGAGACAGACAGAAGGACAGGTAGACAGACGTGTAAAGCGGCTATGTGCCACAGGGTATTCGAGATGGCGGTAGTTTGAGTGTTCTCTAGATTGACGCACGGAAAGACGCAAGGACGGACAGACAGACTGTCAGACAGACGGACAGGTAGACGGACGTGTAAAGTGGCTATGTGGCACAGGGTATGGGAGATGGTGGTACTTTGAGTGTTCTCTAGATGGACGCACGGACGGCCGCACGGACGAACAGACAGACAGACTGGGAGACAGACGGACAGGAAGACGGACGTGTAAAGTGGCTATGTGCCACAGGGTATGCGAGATAGCGGTACTTTGAGTGTTCTCTAGATGGACGCATGGACAGACGCACGGACGAACAGACAGACAGACTGGCAAACAGATGGACAAGTAGACGGACGTGTAAAGTGGCTATGTGCCCCAGGGTATGCGAGATGGCGGTATTTTGAGTGTTCTGTAGATGGACGCACGGACGGACACACGGACGAACAGACTGACAGACTGGCAGACAGACGGACAGGTGGACGGACGTGTAAAGTGGCTATGTGCCACTAGGTATGCGAGATGGCGGTACTTTGAGTGTTCTCGAAATGGACGAACGGACGGACGCACGGACGGACAGACAGACAGACTGGCAGACAGACGGACAGGTAGACGGACGTGTAAAGCGGCTATGTGCCACAGGGTATGCAAGTTGGCGGTACTCAGAGTGTTCTCAAGATTGACGCATGAACGGACGCATGGACGGAGAGACAGACAGATTGGCAGACAGACGGACAGGTAGACGGACGTGTAAAGCGGCTATGTGCCACAGGGTATTCGATAAGGCGCTACTTTGAGTGTTCTCTAGATTGACGCACGAACAGACGCATGGACGAAGAACATACAGACTTGCAGACATACGGACAGGTAGACGGACGTGTAAGGTGGCTATGTGCCACAGAGTATGCAAGTTGCCGGTACTTTGAGTGTTCTCCAGATGGACGCACGGACAGACGCATGGACAAAGAGACAGACAGACTGGCAGACAGACGGACAGGTAGACAGACGTGTAAGTGGCTATGCGCCACGGGGTATGCGGGATGGTGGTACTTTGAGTGTTCTCTAGATGGATGCACGGATGGACGCATGGACGAACAGACAGACAGACTGGCAGACAGACGAACAGGTAGACGGACGCGTAAAGCGGGTACGTGCCACAGGGTATGCGAGATGGCGGTACTTTGAGTGTTCTCTAGATGGACGCACGGAAGGGCAAACAGACAGACTGGCAGACAGACGGACAGGTAGAGGGTCGTGTAAAGTGGCTATGTGCCACAGGGTATGCGAGATGGCGGTACTTTGAGTGTTCTCTAGATGAACGGAAGGATGGACGCACGGTCGAACAGACGGACAGGCTGGCAGACAAACGGACAGGTAGAGAGACGTGTAAAGTGGCTATGTGCCACAAGGTATGCGAGGTGGCAGTACTTTGAGTGTTCTCCAGATGGACGCACGGATGGACGCATGGACGAACAGACAGACAGACTGGCAGACAGATGGAGAAGTAGACGGACGTGTAAAGTGGCTATGTGCCACAAGGTATGCGAGATGGTGGTAATTTGAGTGTTCTCTAGATGGACGCACGGACAGACGCACGGACGGACAGTAAGACTGGCAGACAGACGGACAGGTAGACGGACGTGTAAAGCGGCTATGTGCCACAGGGTATGCGAGATTGCGGTACTTCGGGTGTTCTCCAGATGGACGCACGGACGGATGCACGGACGGACAGACCGACAGAATGGAAGACGGACAGGTAGACGGACGTGTAAAGTGGCTATGTGCCACAGGGTATGCGAGATGGCGGTACTTTGAGTGTTCTCTAGACGGACGCACGGGTGGACGCATGGACGAACAGACAGAATGGCAGACAGACGGACAGGTAGACGGACGCGTAAAGCGGGTATGTGCCACAGGGTATACGACGCGCGAGATCACGGTACTCAGTGTTCTCTAAATGGACGCATGGACGGATGCACGGACAGCCAGACAGACAGGCTAGCAGACGGACGGACAGTTAGACGGACGCGTAAAGGGGTATTTGGCACAGGGTATAGGAGATGTGAGATGGCGGTACTTTAAAAGTTCTCTAGATGGACGCACGGACGGACGCACGGACGGACAGACAGACTGGCAGACAGACGGAGAGGTAGACGGACGAGTAAAGCGGCTATGTGCCACAGGGTGTGCAAGATGGTGTTACTTTGAGTTTTCTCTAGATGGACGCACGGATGGACGCAATGGCGAACAGACAGACAGACTGGCAGACAGACGGAGAGGGAGATGGACGTGTAAAGCGGCTATGTGCCACAGGGTATTCGAGATGGAGGTACTTTGAGTGTCCTCTAGATTGACGCACGGACGGACACATGGACGGACAGACGGACAGACTGGTAGACAGACGAACAGGTAGACGGACGCGTAAAGCGGGTACGTGCCACAGGGTATGCGAGATGGCGGTACTTTGAGTGTTCTCTAGATGGATGCACGGAAGGACAAATAGACAGACTGGCAGACAGACGGACAGGTAGAAGGTCGTGTAAAGTGGCTATGTGCCACAGGGTATGCGAGATGGCGGTACTTTGAGTGTTCTCTAGATGGACGCACGGACGGACGCAGGGACGGACAGACGAACAGGCTGGCAGACAAACGGACAGGTAGACAGACGTGTAAAGTGGCTATGTGCACAAGGTATGCGAGGTGGCAGTACTTTGAGTGTTCTTTAGAGAGACGCATGGACGGATGCACGGACAACCAGACAGACAGACTGGCAAACAGATGGAGAGGTAGACGGACATGTAAAAAGGCTATGTGCCACAGGGTATGCGAGATGGCGGTACTTTGAGTGTTCTCTAGATGGACGCACGGAAGGACGCTCGGACGGACAGACACACAGACTGGCAGACAGACGGACAGGTAGACGGACGTGTAAAGTGGCTATGTGCCACAGGGTATGCGAGATGGCGGTACTTTGAGTGTTCTCTAGATGGACGCACGGACGGACGCACGGACGGACAGACAGACAGACTGGCAGAAAGACGGTCCGGTAGACGGACGTGTAAAGTGGTTATGTGCCACAGGGTATGCGAGAAGGCGGTACTTTGAGTGTTCTCTGGATGGATGCACGGACGGACGCACGGTCGGACAGACAGACAGACTGGCAGACAGACAGTCAGGTAGACGGACGTGTAAAGTGGCTATGTGCCACAGGGTATGCGAGATGGCGGTACTTTGAGTGTTCTCTAGATGGACGCACCGACGGACGCACGGACGGACAGACAGACAGACTGGCAGACAGAGGGACAGGTAGACCGACGTGTAAAGTTGCTATGTGCACAGGGTATGCGAGATGGCGGTACTCAAAGTAATCTCTAGATTGATGCACGAATGGACGCATGGACGGAGAGACAGACAGACTGGCAGACAGACGGACAAGTAGACGGACGTGTAAAGCGACTATGTGCCACAGGGTAGGCGAGATGACGGTACTTTGAGTGTTCTCCAGATGGACGCACGGATGGACGCACGGACGGACAGATATACAGACTGGCAGATAGACGGACAGGTAGATGGACGTAAAAAGTGGCTATGTGCCACAGGGTATGCGAGATGGCGGCACTTTGAGTGTTCTCTACATGAACGCACCGACGGACGCACGGATGGACGGACAGACAGACTGGCAGACAGACGGACAAGTAGACGGACTTGTAAAGCAGCTATGTGCCACAGGGTATACGACGCGCGAGATGGCGGTAGTCAGAGTAATCTCTAGATTGACGCACGAACGGACGCATGGACGGAAGAACAGACAGACTGGCAGACAGACGGAAAGGTAGACGGACGTGTAAAGCGACTATGTGCCACAGGGTATGCGAGATGACGGTACTTTGAGTGTTCTCCAGATGAACGCACGGATGGACGCATTGACGAACAGACAGACAGACTGGCAGGCAGACGGACAGGTAGACGGACGCGTAAAGCGGGTATTTGCCACAGGGCATACGACGCGCGAAATGGCGGTACTCAGAGTGTTCTCTAGATTGATGCACAAACGGATGCATGGACGGAGAGACAGACAGAAGGACAGGTAGACAGACGTGTAAAGCGGCTATGTGCCACAGGGTATTCGAGATGACGGTAGTTTGAGTGTTCTCTAGATTGACGCACGGACGGACGCACGGACGGACAGACAGACCGTCAGACAGATGGACAGGTAGACGGACGTGTAAAGTGGCTATGTGGCACAGGGTATGGAAGATGGTGGTACTTTGAGTGTTCTCTAGATGGACGCACGGACGGCCACATGGACGAACAGACAGACAGACTGGGAGACAGACGGACAGGTAGACGGACGTAAAAAGTGGCTATGTGCCACAGGGTATGCGAGATGGCAGTACTTTGAGTGTTCTCTAGATGGACGCACCGACGGACGCACGGACGGACAGACAGACAGACTGGCAGACAAAGGGACAGGTAGACCGACGTGTAAAGCGGCTATGTGCCACAGGGTATGCGAGATGGTGGTACTTCGAGTGTTTTCCAGATGGACGCACGGACGGATGCACGGACGGACAGACAGACAGAATGGCAGACGGACAGGTAGACGGACGTGTAAAGTGGCTATGTGCCACAGGGTATGCGAGATGGCGGTACTTTGAGTGTTCTCTAGAGTGACGCACGGATGGACGCACGGACGGACAGACAGACAGACTGGCAGTAAGACGGTCCGGTAGACGGACGTGCAAAGTGGCTATGTGCCACAGGGCATGCGAGGAGGCGGTACTTTGTGTGTTCTCTAGATGGACGCAAGGAGGGACGCACGGACGGACAGACAGACGGACAGGCAGGCAGACGCACAGGTAGACGGACGTGTAAATCGGCTATGTGCCACAGGGTATGCGAGATGGCGGTACTTTGAGTGTTCTCTAGATGGACGTACGGACGGACGCACGGACGGACAGACATACAGACTGGCAGATAGACGGACAGGTAGACGGACGTAAAAAGGCTATGTGCCACAGGGTATGCGAGATGGCGGTACTTTGAGTGTTCTCTAGATGGACGCACGGAAGGACGCTCGGACGGACAGACAGACAGACTGGCAGACAGACGGACAGGTAGACGGACGTGTAAAGTGGCTATGTGCCACAGGGTATGCGAGATGGCGGTACTTTGAGTGATCTCTAGATGGATGCACGGACGGACAGACAGACTGGCAGACAGAGGGACAGGTACACGGACGTGCAAAGCGGCTATGTGCCACAGGGTATGCGAGATGGCGGTACTTTGAGTGTTCTCTAGATGGACGCACCGACGGACGCACGGATGGACAGACAGACAGACTGGCAGACAGACGGACAAGTAGATGGACTTGTAAAGCAGCTATGTGCCACAGGGTATACGACGCGCGAGATGGCGGTACTCAGAGTAATCTCTAGATTGACGCACGAACGGACGCATGGACGGAGAAACAGACAGACTGGCAGACAGACGGACAGGTAGACGGACGTGTAAAGCGACTATGTGCCACAGGGTACGCGAGATGACGGTACTTTGAGTGTTCTCCAGATGGACGCACGGATGGACGCATTGACGAACAGACAGACAGACTGGCAGACAAACGGAGAGGTAGACAGACGCGTAAAGATAGTATGTACCACAGGGTATACGACGCGTGAGATGGCAGTACTCGGAGTGTTCTCTAGATGAACACACGGACGGACGCATGGAGGAACAGACAGACTGGCAGACAGACGGACAGGTAAACGAAAGAGTAAAGTGGGTGTGTACCACAGGGTATACGACGCGCGAGATGGCGGTACTTAGAGTGTTCTCTAGATGAACGCACGGACGGACGCATAAACGAACAGACAGACAGACTGGCAGACAGACGGACAGGTAGACGGACGCGTAAAGCGGGTGTGTGCCCCAGGGTATACGACGCGCGAGATGGCGGTACTCAGTGTTCTCTAAATGGACGCATGGACGGATGCACGGACAGCCAGACAGACAGGCTAGCAGACGGACGGACAGTTAGACGGACGCGTAAAGGGGTATTTGGCACAGGGTATAGGAGATGTGAGATGGCGGTACTTTAAAAGTTCTCTAGATGGACGCACGGACGGACGCACGGACAGACAGACAGACTGGCAGACAGACGGAGAGGTAGACGGACGAGTAAAGCGGCTATGTGCCACAGGGTGTGCAAGATGGTGTTACTTTGAGTTTTCTCTAGATGGACGCACGGATGGATGCAATGGCGAACAGACAGACAGACTGGCAGACAGACGGAGAGGGAGATGGACGTGTAAAGCGGCTATGTGCCACAGGGTATTCGAGATGGAGGTACTTTGATTGTCCTCTAGATTGACGCACGGACGGACACATGGACGGACAGACGGACAGACTGGTAGACAGACGAACAGGTAGACGGACGCGTAAAGCGGGTACGTGCCACAGGGTATGCGAGATGGCGGTACTTTGAGTGTTCTCTAGATGGATGCACGGAAGGACAAATAGACAGACTGGCAGACAGACGGACAGGTAGAAGGTCGTGTAAAGTGGCTATGTGCCACAGGGTATGCGAGATGGCGGTACTTTGAGTGTTCTCTAGATGGACGCACGGACGGACGCAGGGACGGACAGACGAACAGGCTGGCAGACAAACGGACAGGTAGACAGACGTGTAAAGTGGCTATGTGCCACAAGGTATGCGAGGTGGCAGTACTTTGAGTGTTCTTTAGAGAGACGCATGGACGGATGCACGGACAACCAGACAGACAGACTGGCAAACAGATGGAGAGGTAGACGGACATGTAAAAAGGCTATGTGCCACAGGGTATGCGAGATGGCGGTACTTTGAGTGTTCTCTAGATGGACGCACGGAAGGACGCTCGGACGGACAGACACACAGACTGGCAGACAGACGGACAGGTAGACGGACGTGTAAAGTGGCTATGTGCCACAGGGTATGCGAGATGGCGGTACTTTGAGTGTTCTCTAGATGGACGCACGGACGGACGCACGGACGGACAGACAGACAGACTGGCAGAAAGACGGTCCGGTAGACGGACGTGTAAAGTGGTTATGTGCCACAGGGTATGCGAGAAGGCGGTACTTTGAGTGTTCTCTGGATGGATGCACGGACGGACGCACGGTCGGACAGACAGACAGACTGGCAGACAGACAGTCAGGTAGACGGACGTGTAAAGTGGCTATGTGCCACAGGGTATGCGAGATGGCGGTACTTTGAGTGTTCTCTAGATGGACGCACCGACGGACGCACGGACGGACAGACAGACAGACTGGCAGACAGAGGGACAGGTAGACCGACGTGTAAAGTTGCTATGTGCACAGGGTATGCGAGATGGCGGTACTCAAAGTAATCTCTAGATTGATGCACGAATGGACGCATGGACGGAGAGACAGACAGACTGGCAGACAGACGGACAAGTAGACGGACGTGTAAAGCGACTATGTGCCACAGGGTAGGCGAGATGATGGTACTTTGAGTGTTCTCCAGATGGACGCACGGATGGACGCACGGACGGACAGATATACAGACTGGCAGATAGACGGACAGGTAGACGGACGTAAAAAGTGGCTATGGGCCACAGGGTATGCGAGATGGCGGCACTTTGAGTGTTCTCTACATGAACGCACCGACGGACGCACGGATGGACGGACAGACAGACTGGCAGACAGACGGACAAGTAGACGGACTTGTAAAGCAGCTATGTGCCACAGGGTATACGACGCGCGAGATGGCGGTACTCAGAGTAATCTCTAGATTGACGCACGAACGGACGCATGGACGGAAGAACAGACAGACTGGCAGACAGACGGAAAGGTAGACGGACGTGTAAAGCGACTATGTGCCACAGGGTATGCGAGATGACGGTACTTTGAGTGTTCTCCAGATGAACGCACGGATGGACGCATTGACGAACAGACAGACAGACTGGCAGGCAGACGGACAGGTAGACGGACGCGTAAAGCGGGTATTTGCCACAGGGCATACGACGCGCGAAATGGCGGTACTCAGAGTGTTCTCTAGATTGATGCACAAACGGATGCATGGACGGAGAGACAGACAGAAGGACAGGTAGACAGACGTATAAAGCGGCTATGTGCCACAGGGTATTCGAGATGACGGTAGTTTGAGTGTTCTCTAGATTGACGCACGGACGGACGCACGGACGGACAGACAGACTGTCAGACAGATGGACAGGTAGACGGACGTGTAAAGTGGCTATGTGGCACAGGGTATGGGAGATGGTGGTACTTTGAGTGTTCTCTAGATGGACGCACGGACGGCCACACGGACGAACAGACAGACAGACTGGGAGACAGACGGACAGGTACCCGGACGTAAAAAGTGGCTATGTGCCACAGGGTATGCGAGATGGCAGTACTTTGAGTGTTCTCTAGATGGACGCACCGACGGACGCAAGGACGGACAGACAGACAGACTGGCAGACAAAGGGACAGGTAGACCGACGTGTAAAGCGGCTATGTGCCACAGGGTATGCGAGATGGTGGTACTTCGAGTGTTTTCCAGATGGACGCACGGACGGATGCACGGACGGACAGACAGACAGAATGGCAGACGGACAGGTAGACGGACGTGTAAAGTGGCTATGTGCCACAGGGTATGCGAGATGGCGGTACTTTGAGTGTTCTCTAGAGTGACGCACGGACGGACGCACGGACGGACAGACAGACAGACTGGCAGTAAGACGGTCCGGTAGACGGACGTGCAAAGTGGCTATGTGCCACAGGGCATGCGAGAAGGCGGTACTTTGTGTGTTCTCTAGATGGACGCAAGGAGGGACGCACGGACGGACAGACAGACGGACAGGCAGGCAGACGCACAGGTAGACGGACGTGTAAATCGGCTATGTGCCACAGGGTATGCGAGATGGCGGTACTTTGAGTGTTCTCTAGATGGACGTACGGACGGACGCACGGACGGACAGACATACAGACTGGCAGATGGACGGACAGGTAGAC
Source organism: Rhipicephalus microplus (assembly GCF_043290135.1). Classification (NCBI taxonomy): domain Eukaryota; kingdom Metazoa; phylum Arthropoda; class Arachnida; order Ixodida; family Ixodidae; genus Rhipicephalus; species Rhipicephalus microplus. Next base: position 9,820,791 of record NW_027464586.1, on the reverse strand, counting down.
GGACGTAAAAAGTGGCTATGTGCCACAGGGTATGCGAGATGGCGGTACTTTGAGTGATCTCTAGATGGATGCACGGACGGACAGACAGACTGGCAGACAGAGGGACAGGTACACGGACGTGCAAAGCGGCTATGTGCCACAGGGTATGCGAGATGGCGGTACTTTGAGTGTTCTCTAGATGGACGCACCGACGGACGCACGGATGGACAGACAGACAGACTGGCAGACAGACGGACAAGTAGATGGACTTGTAAAGCAGCTATGTGCCACAGGGTATACGACGCGCGAGATGGCGGTACTCAGAGTAATCTCTAGATTGACGCACGAACGGACGCATGGACGGAGAAACAGACAGACTGGCAGACAGACGGACAGGTAGACGGACGTGTAAAGCGACTATGTGCCACAGGGTACGCGAGATGACGGTACTTTGAGTGTTCTCCAGATGGACGCACGGATGGACGCATTGACGAACAGACAGACAGACTGGCAGACAAACGGAGAGGTAGACAGACGCGTAAAGATAGTATGTACCACAGGGTATACGACGCGTGAGATGGCAGTACTCAGAGTGTTCTCTAGATGAACGCACGGACGGACGCATGGAGGAACAGACAGACTGGCAGACAGACGGACAGGTAAACGAAAGAGTAAAGCGGGTGTGTACCACAGGGTATACGACGCGCGAGATGGCGGTACTTAGAGTGTTCTCTAGATGAACGCACGGACGGACGCATAAACGAACAGACAGACAGACTGGCAGACAGACGGACAGGTAGACGGACGCGTAT